>NC_081202.1:32434985-33092485 GCF_902713425.1 Acipenser ruthenus | reverse complement strand
ACCGTTTGTTTCTTTCTTAAAATTCGATCCCCCCCAGGTCTTCATTCAGGCCAATGCCTCCACCCAGCCAACATAACCTTTGCCAGACACCTGTTTATATAGTTAGCCTTCCCGTTAACAAACCCTGCGTTTCTTAACTGTTGGCCAACTGAGGATTCTGGGAAATGTAGTCTCAGTGCCCCTTTTCAAACTACCAGGACTACATTTTTCCTTTTAAAACTATAAGGGATACAAACTACGATTTAGCCTGACCCTGATGTATCTTCTGTCTATATATATATATATACACATACACACACTTAATCATAACAACTTCTATGAGTTTACACTGAGCTTGTTACTCATACACTGTGGCTAATTAAGCTTGTATTAAAACCTGGAATGGTTGAAACTGCTATGCAATAGGAGTCTTACTTCCATCCCTGAACAATGTCACAAATTCCAAGTAGTTGCTTCGAGTCCGATGCGTTTCAAACCCGATAATAAAAAGTGTGTTTGTTCAACAGGTGCTGAATGAAGACAGCATGGCATGGCCTGAGAACCTGGCCATTGTCCACTCCTATATCACACACAAAGCAGGTATGAAGAGAACACAGAGACACATTAGAACAGCACAATCTCTTTGCTCATCTTTTTCATGTATACTAAGGTGCTCTTGAAGGGAGAGACCAGGAAAAAAAAAAAAATCCTGGAAATATCACACTGCACCATATAAAAAAAATGTTCCTTGAAAATATTAAAATGTGTTCCTTTAAAAAAAAATATATATATAGTAATTAGTGGAAGGAAACTGTAAGTTGAGGTAATGTATTTAACCCTCTCGTCTCTGGGGTTGCTCGTCTCGGAGTGTTAGAATGTTACTGTTAGACTGTTAGTTTCACAGGGGTCTGTTTTCGTGTTTGAACAGTGAAGGAGGAGGAGAAGAGGAAGCTGCTGAAGGGAAGCGTACAGTTGAAGAGTGAGCGCAAACAGCTGGATGAGAAGGAGAGGCAGCTGGACAGCTCAATCACGGTACCACACTCTGCATGTATTCTGTTCCTGTGTTGATCACAGTTCCACTCTCTGCATGTATTCTGTTCCTGTGTTGATCACAGTTCCACTCTCTGCATGTATTCTGTTCCTGTGTTGATCACAGTTCCACTCTCTGCATGTATTCTGTTCCTGTGTTGATCACAGTTCCACTCTCTGCATGTATTCTGTTCCTGTGTTGATCACAGTTCCACTCTCTGCATGTATTCTGTTCCTGTGTTGATCACAGTTCCACTCTCTGCATGTATTCTGTTCCTGTGTTGATCACAGTTCCACACTCTGCATGTATTCTGTTCCTGTGTTGATCACAGTTCCACTCTGCATGTATTCTGTTCCTGTGTTGATCACAGTTCCACTCTCTGCATGTACAGTGCCTTGCATAAGTATTCACCCCCCTTGGACTTTTCCACATTTTGTAGTGTTACAACCTGGAATTAAAATGGATTTAATTGGGATTTTTACCATTTGATTTACACAACATACTTAACACTTTGAATATGCAAAATATTTTTTATTGTGACACAAAGTTAATTAAACAAAAAGACATTTGTTGGTTGCATAAGTATTCACCACCCTGAGTCAATACTTGGTAGAAGCACCTTTGGCAGCAATTAGAGCTGTGAGTCTTTTTGGGTAAGTCTCTACCAGGTTTGCACATCTGGATCCTGCAATTTTTGCCCATTCTTCTTGGCAAAATTGCTCAAGCTCTGTCAAGTTGGATGGGGACTGTTGGTGAACAGCAATTTTCAAGTCTTGCCACAGATTCTCAATCGGATTGAGGTCTGGGCTTTGACTGGGCCATTCTAAGACATTCAGGTTCTTGTTTTTAAACCACTCCAGTGTAGCTTTGGCTGTGTGTTTAGGGTCATTGTCCTGCTGGAAGGTGAACCTCCGCCCCAGTCCCAGGTCTCTTGCAGACTGAAACAGGTTTTCCTCTAGAATTTCCCTGTATTTGGCTCTATCCATCTTGCCCTCAATCCTGACCAGTTTCCAAGTCCCTGCCAATGAAAAGCATCCCCATAACATGATGCTGCCACCACCATGCTTCACCGTGGGGATGGTGTTCTCAGGGTGATGAGCAGTGTTGGCTTTGCGCCACACATAGCGTTTTGCGCTAGGGCCAAAACATTCAATTTTGGTCTCATCAGACCAGAGAACCTTTTTCCACATGTTTGCTGTGTTTCCCACATGTCTTTTGGCAAAATCCAAACGGGATTTGATATGGGTTTTTTTCAGCAATGGCTTTCTTCTCGCCACTCTTCCATAAAACCCAGCTTTGTGGAGCGTCCGGGTTATAGTTGTCCCATGGACGGTTTCTTCCATCTCAGCTGTGGATCTCTCCAGCTCCTTCAGAGTTACCATGGCCTCTTGGTTGCTTCTCTGACTAATGCCCTCCTTACCTGGCCACTGAGTTTTGGTGACGGTCTTCTCTAGGCAGAGTCGCGGTTGTGCCATATTCTTTCCATTTTTTAATAATGGATTTAACGGTGCTCTGGGGGATGTTCAAAGTTTGGGATATTTTTTTATAACCCAACCCTGATTGGTGCTTCTCCAGAACTTTATCCCGGACTTGTTTTGATAGCTCCTTGGTCTTCATGATGCTGTTTGTTTCGATATGCTCTCTAACAAACTCTGGGGCCTTCCAGAAACAGGTGTATTTAATCTGAGATCATGTGACACTTTAACCCTTTGCAGTCCATGTATTAAGTGCTTGTCATGCGCCTCAGATCCAATTTATTTTCACACGCACAGTTAATTTTAGACGCGCTGTTTAAAAGTATTTTTTTTCCACAGTCAAACAGGTTTAAAAGGCCCTGCATATCAACAAAGCACTCACTAGGCATCTCCAGCCCCGCCCCACCCTTTCGTTCGCTATAGCTTTCACATATGCTAAGAAATAAATAATAATAATAATAATAATAATAGTCGTACATACCGATCAATCATCTCCTGATCACTCGTTTTATCACCAAACGCCTCAATAATGCGATCCAAGTCATTATTTTTCTCAAAAAAGCTCTGCAAATGTCTGTGATATTCTCTGTGCGCTGATTCAGTAACAGGCAGCTTGTTTCCTTATGGCCGCTGATATCTGATGCCAGGGGCAAGTATGACTATTCATGAGATACGCCCTTTTTTTTCCGGCTTGTCTCTTGCTCCTGTCGCTCCCACTTGGTCATTGAATGGTTTTCTCAGCTTTTTCCGGAGAAAAAACGACTAGAAACCCACATTCCGACATTGGACCGGATAGGAATAATTGCAATGTCGGACCAGGTCCGACATAGGACCACAAAGGGTTAATTGCACACAGGTGGACTCCATTCAACTAATTATGTGACTTCTGAAGGCAATTGGTTGCACCAGAGCTTATTTAGGGGTGTCACAGCAAAGGGGGCGAATACTTATGCAATCAAGACTTTTCAGTTTTTTATTTGTAAATAATTTTGAAAAATATGTAGATTTTTTTCCCCACTTCGACATTATGTAGTATTTTGTGTAGATCAGTGACAAAAAATCCTAATTAAATCCATTTTAATTCCAGGTTGTAACACTACATAATGTGGAAAAGTCCAAGGGGGGTGAATACTTATGCAAGGCACTGTATTCTATTCTGCTCCTGTGTTGATCACAGTTCCATATGAAAGACCGATAGTCTTTATTCATAATGTGGCTTCTCTCAGAAGTGCAGGACTAGGCTGTATGACGGTGTTAACCATTTTTTTTCAGGAGTTGCTTTGGAAAAATAACAGTAAACAAAACTGTAAAACTAACACTGGAATATATTTCTTTAGCTCTGTGGCCTGTACATTTGTGTTATGTAATTCCTAGAGGCATGCCGTGTAACGAGTATAACCAAGTATCTGTAACTAGCATGCCAAAACCCTGCCCACTTCTGATGGTAAAAAAAAAAAACACATTATAATTTCAAATCTAAAATCACTGTCAAGATACGGCACTGTCTGATCACCCTCTGAGTACTGAAATGTGTTTTAAGCCACTTCCAGTTTTAGCCCCGTTCACAGCAGAGTACGATAGGGGTTCCCAGTACTACGATAAGAGTACTGGGAAACCCCAAGCACTTGCTAACATGACCCATCAAGAGTAACACTGAAGTCCTCCTCCGCTGTGCTGCACTCCTGAACAGACTCACTCCAAGATCTCTTATTTCTTTGTTACAGAAATGTGTGGATTTGAAAAACAGCCTGCTGGCAGTGCAGAGGGGAACGCAGGCCTCCTTGGAGCGGCTGAAGGCTCTGATCCGACTCATCCAGAGAGACCAGGTGATCCAGGTGACCATGACTGCCACCACCACAGCAGCCTCCCCTCTCCTCACCATCCCCTGGATCAAACCCTCGAGCTGCGGCAGCCCCCCACCTGTCTCTGCCACCAGCACTGCCAGCAACCCTGCCGGCGCCCTGCAGAAAGGCCTGCCTCAGGCCCAGGGCAACAACTGACACGCCCGGGGGGAGCCAAGATACAAACCGAGCATCGCGAACATCTTCTCAAGAACAATGAACTCTTTTTATAGATCTGAAACACCATAGAAACTTAAGGAAAAATACTAACCAATGCAGTTTATAGACAACTGTTGTGGCAGTCCTATATCCCACAAACAGTTTGTCCATGCATATTTTTTAACTCCGACACCTTCAGTGCTTACGAGATTTTTTTGTTTTTTATTCTTGGCCTTAATGTATTTATGAATTTAAAAATGAAAAAAAAATGGCCGATAGAAAAAAAAAACTAGTATTCAGTACGGCAGATGTTTTTTTTTAAAAAAAAAAGAAGAAAAAAAGGCTCTGCACATAGTGAGAGACACAAACTAGTTATTAGTAGCAGTAGTTATTTTTAAAAATCATTGGAAATGTGGGACTGTCCATTTCAATCTGATAAGGTTCATGTAATTATTCTCTCCAAGTCTGCCATGTGTATTCAGGTGAAAGGGGGCTGGGGGAAATGTTTTCATTGTGTATGTATAGATCTAAAGAGCCTTCAAACACAACAAAGAATCATTTTTCAGTATTATAGTACAGATATTTAAAACAAACAAAAAAAGACATTACGGAATTTAGCATTTCTTGTGAAAAGGAAATATTTTCCTGCTGATGCCTGTCGATTATGCGAAGTATTCAAGAGGGATCACAGAACAACTATTTTGTTATTTTTCTTACAGGTCCTAACTTGCTGTCAATGTATTTTTCTCATAATGATTTTGTGCAAAGATGTTATTGTTTCCGCTTGCACCTTATAGTAGATATTTATTATGGCAAGCGAAGTGTTTATTATTCTGTGTTTGTCTGTAAGTTGGGGGGGGCTTTTTTTTTCAATATACTTTTGCCAGTACAGAAAATATGCCAAATAACTTTAAATTTTTGTACTGCAGTTATTATTATTTTTTTTAATTGTATAATAATAATAATAATAATAATAATAATAATATGAATTTATACTCCTGGCGTGTCGTTTGCCAAAAAATATCCACTATATGGTACAAACATAAACTGCCTCAAGTGAAGCATCTGGAGGTTTCATTACAAATATATCAGAATTTGTTTTACAGGGGCTGCAAAATGACGAAGGTTTGTATTTTGTGAAGACCTTCCTTTCCTTTTTTTTGTCCTTGTTACTTGGATCTTGTTGAGGGAGAGAAATCCAAGAACACTTTTACTAGTTAGTCTTCCTGATAACCAAAGGGACAGACTGGGCCTTTTCTTGGCCTCAGGCCTATTGTTTAATTTTGAGGCTCTTCTCACTATAGCCTTTCTGAGGCCTACATTGGTAGGAAGTGTTAGGTGTTAGGTGACCATTTTTTTGCTGTTGTTTTTACTAATGTTAAACGATAAGAAAAAAAAAAAAACAGCTAGTTTGATTTATTGGTAATTTTTTTAAAATAAATATGCAGTATCCCTTTGGGTGCAAAAATGAATAAAAATAAGATAAACAAAGCAAAATAATTGTTGAGAAAGATATAGAGCATGTACAGTAAATAACAGTCTGCTTTCTGTGGATGATCTTTGGGGTATTGGGTTTGCTTAAATGTATGATGGTTCTGCTATTTGTACTGTTTTTTGGAGGGAGCTGAACCTTTATAATTGGTTTCTGAAGGCCACCACTGTATTACAACGGATCATCCTAATGACAGGTTTCAAAGTCCTGTCCTATACAAATCTATGAGGGTCTACCTGTACTGTCTTCACACAAAATACGCTTTAAACCCCCCAAAACCCATATTGAATGTCAATATAATATGGATTCACCTTGTTTTTCACACAACTGCAGGCTATTGGGAAGAATGAGTATCCTCTGAGTATTCATCCTTTAAAACAATCCATAGGATTTGTGCCATTGTCCTCTAGCTGTATCTGTAGATCACACCCTTTTCTATAGATTTCTATCATTTTCTATTAATTCTTTGAATTTTCTGTAGATTTCTGTAAATACTTATAGATTTCTAGAGCCAGGATTTATACTCACATTATACTTTCTGCTTAAAAAACTATAAGAACTTTCTTATACAAACGTCATGGCCAGTGCCTTTGTCAGTGTTACTATTGCCCAAATCTCAAAAAAAGAAAACATGCTTTTACATGTAACCTTTAAACAAAAGGGTTGCTTTGTTCTGTTTTAAAATTTGTATCTAAGTGACACTCAACAAGAGCAATAACTGCTAGTTTACTGCAAGGCTGTAAACTTCACCGGCTAGAAGCCCTCCGGCTTACTTGTCCTTTTCAAAGAGTGGAAAGAGAAACAGGCAGCTTTCAAACAAACACCTGGTGTGAATACAATACAAGAAGGCTGCTGCAGAGACCCGTGGAAAGCAGTGTCGCTATTCAGAAACCAGTTCGGAAGTTTTGCTGGGTATGTAGGACCTAGGAGTTGGTTTGTGCAGAAACGAGCACTGAAAGTCACACAACACTCTGGCAGGATAGCTATGATATACAGTCACCATGTGCTTTCTTTGGTGATCAGTGACTGATTTGCTTTAAAAGGACACTAAAAAGGTCCTGTCCTGAGAAGGTCCCAGTTACCATGTGTTAAAAAACAGACAAGATTGACTGCGACATAATGTGCTCTGTTTCTATTAGAACTGACCTTGACTCAGAGCAGCCAGCCCACGTTTTCTGCAGCAAGGATTCAAAGATTGTGCCTGGGTTACAAATAACGAATGTCTGCAAAGCTGCACAGCCCTCAGGACCAGCTGTGTTCAGGATTTAAGTGGAAGCTCTAGTGAACAGTTGCTACAACCTAAATGTACAGTTGGAAATGCGGCATGCATTTTGATATCCATGATTTTATCAATTACCAGTTAGGTTCAATTGTGTAAAAAGTTCACAGGAAAGCTAAGTAACTTTAACTTCAAACTGACTATGAAGAAGGTAAATAAAATATCTAATCAAATTGTATTTACTGATTAGGAATTTATTCTGGAAGTTTAGACGGTAGACTGTACCTAAACTGGTGTTAACTGAATATGTGCTATCTTTCTCTCTAAGGGTTATCAGTGTCAGCAATGGCCAAGAAAAGAGGCAAATACTGTAGCAACAATGCAAAAAGTACACAAATCCCTAATATTAAAAGCGACCTGCTGAATACTGATTGTAACCCATTAAAATCTTAGAACCCTTGGTGTAACAGAAAGCACATGAATCTGGTGTCCAGAGAGGTTATTCTGAAACAATACCCATCACTCTCCCTCACCAAGGACTTGGGGATGTACTCACATCATGTGAGATTCTTTTATTGCATATCATCCACTGGGAAAGGCGTTCCAATTCACCTGTGGTCTCTTCAGATCAAAATTCCTCATCAAAGGGATACTGCACAACTGTTCCAAGAGCATGAACAAGTCTACTGAAGCTGTGACATAAGGCAAGCCCGTTTAAAAAAGAACTGACCATATCAGCGCACGATGAGAACGTGCCCTTAAGCAGTCGTATTTGAAGCCAGTTGATTCCTTCAACCATTTTCACAACTCTGGGAGAAACTGTGCAGTACTATACAGATCTATTTTAATACACTTGACACTAGAACAAGATTTTTTATATTCTTTTATCAATGAACAAAGATCGAAATATACTACGGTTATTGTTTGCCAATTATGCACTGGGTTGTGGCTTGCCAAGTTCAATGTTTTTTTTGCCATGGCGAGCCAAAAAGCAAGAAGACTTTGGAACTGGACAACGGAGCATTCAGACAAAATGTCTCTGGGACTGTTAACAGCAGGGCTTTTAGAAAAATGAAAAGGATGCTGTCCATGGGATAGGGTGTATAGGAAACAAAAGTGTTTGTCTTAAATATGCCAATGTAGTTTTACTTCTTTATGATGCATTAAAAATTGATTGATGGAAGTTGATGGCTGACCTGTTAAGTGTAGTCTTGCTTCTTTTTTCTAATCTTGTTAAACTTACTAGATGTACAATGAAGGTTTTTTTTGTCGTTGGAACCTTTATAACAGGATCAGCTTAAATATGAATCTAAAATACACCATCACCTTAATGAGGAGCTTCCTTCACTTTTCAGTTTCCACTTCTAATCCAAAGAGATTTTTATAATGCTAAAGATATCAATAAACAATCTCTCTGCTGTCCATTTTTATATAACTTTTCTTTTGATTTGAGAAGGACGGAGGTATTTCGCAATGGAGATTACATCAGGGGTGCAATGATTCACCGTGTATCGCTGAACTGTGATACTTTATTTACATGACATATCTTATTGTAATAAAAGTCTGAAAGCATAACTCTTTGTAGATCACCAAGAGGTTCTTGAATGAAGAGTAAGTGTGGTCTATAGTTGGTATGGATCATTTTCGTCTTTCAACAATCATTATTTCATCATTAACTGACCATATGATCTTACCACACATCCTACAAGTAGCCCATCAAGACCATCACATGTACTGTGATACATATCGAATCGTGACCCGTTTTTTAGTATTTCTAAAATTGTTTCGATATTTTTATTCACATATCATCGGCCACAAATCACCTGGGAATACATCTCACAACCCCATGTGACTCCAGATCATGCTCCCTCTGCAACAATGCTGTTGCTCTGGTTGAAATGCGTAGCGTATTGGGGAACAGGAATCAAGCATAGTTACAGGATTGAGCATGATCTGGATTCACAACGGTGTCTGCAAGAAAATATTCTTTCTCCTGGCGAACCTTGATCTGTGACCATTAATGTGAGAATAAAAATATCCAAACAATCAAGACTATGTTGAAAAACAATGTTGCTGTTGACATGGACAGCACAGGACACCGCAGGACATTTCTTTTAAACACTGCAGGGCAAGCAGACAAAAAAAAAAAAAAAGGTCAAATCTATGAATGTTCCTGAAGTAGTGGATGAGTAATGTTCCTGGGTCCCAAAATCTGGCTTTGGGGACTAGAGCTTTGTAAATGAGATCATAAATAAACACTTAAGAGGCATGTTATGTACTGTAGATTCAAAATATCCAGTCGCTTGCATTGGGTGTTTGGTTAAAAACCCAGAACCACTGGCCTGTAGCAGACTGTGCTCCAGGATTGATGCGGCCCCTAAGCATTCGATTCCCTTGTGAAATTCAGTGGAGCGTGACTTGCATTATAGAATTGATTTATCCCAGGGCAAGGGAACAGCAAGGCCACATCATTTCAAGGGCTGCACCTGTATTTGCAATCTGTTTTTACAGCTGAGTAGACTTGAGTGAGTTGCTACTGTCATGCTGTTGGGAACAATGCAATAGATTTCAATATCAATTTAGCGTGATCAGTCTGGTTTGCATTTAGCTTAGAATTGAGTGTGACAAGTTCCCTTGGTATGACAATAATGGCAAAACAAGAGAGGTTTAGAAGATTTGTCCAGAATTGTTAAAGAATTAGGCTAATCACTAAGACCCCATTCACCTGGCTTTAAAGAATAGTTGACGTGACGATTTGAGAATTTTTCATGAGAAATGTCACCCAACCCAGTCCCTCTATCTACTGTAAGCTTCACTCAATTGATAAACTACCCCTCTTCAAATAAACACAAAAAAGACTTTGACGAGCAAGCCGCCCCAAACACTAGGGAAGCAGTGCGACTGGACGGGACATTCATTCTTCATTTGGCCCCAATAACTGGGTTTCTGCAACAGCGATTGTCGAGCCTGGTTCCACACCAAATGTTTTACACTTAAGACAGCTCTGCTTTCAGAAGACTTGTTTTTACTGTGCATCCTGCAAACACCACGCTGAACAGATTGTACTTGTGGTATCACCGCAGCTGTGAGATTCTAAATGGTTAGATGGTGTTTCTAGTTTACTATATGTCATGAACAAGGGGTCTGACAGGGCTAAAAGCTGACTAAATTACCCTTCCTCAGTACCACAACATGAACAGGTGGCCAGTTTACAACAGTCAATATTTGAAAGCGATCATTGAGCGCAGTAATTGCTGCAAGGCTCCGAGTTGGGGGCTATGATAATTTATTATTATTATTATTATTTATTTATTAGCAGACACCCTTATCCAGGGCGACTTACAATTGTTACAAGATATCACATTATACATTATTTCACATTATACAGATATCACATTATTTTTACATACAATTACCCATTTATACAGTTAGGTTTTTACTGGAGCAATCTAGGTAAAGTACCTTGCTCAAGGGTACAACAGCAGTGTCCCCCACTGGGGATTGAACCCACAACCCTCTGGTCAAGAGTCCAGAGCCCTAACCACTACTCCACACTGCTGCCTTATCTGGCTGTGATGCCTTTTCATCGTTGTTCCAAGATGGCAGCACCCTTTGACTCTTTGAGGTTAAAATTGTGGGAACACAGAGAAATACTTTTGTAAGAAAAAGCAAGAGGGGTAATTTATAATTTATATTCTCAACACAAAAAAATGTTTCACCAAAGCAGCAGCAAGCACTCGACGGTCCATGATGGATACATATGGAATTGCTGGTAATATTGCCAGATATTAAAAGTTGTAAGAATAGAACAATGTTATTATTTTGTGTGCAACAGCCCTATTTTTCCATTTATGCGGAATAATTAACCCATTAAGTGCCATTGTCCTAATGTGAGGACAGGCTACTTTGTAATTTTTTGGAGCATTTTAAACTGGCATCTACCCGTTATTTAAAATTTCTCTTTAACTTTATTGTTATGATAACTTACTCTAATTTTGCAAAAGTTAAGTCTAAATGTAACTGTTAATTCTGCAAATACAGTCCTACAGATACTTTTATGACCCCTAAATATAAAATAAGAAACTGAATCCTAAACATGATGCATTTCTTGGTGTTTTCCTCCCTACGGTGATGATAAAGCTCCATTTTCTATGTGTTGAGCTTCATAGTCAGCATGACATTTCACTGGTCTGATAATGGGCACGTCTAACTTGACTGTACTCAAAACAGGATGCAGCAGTTTGTAGTCAAAATGAAGGATTTGCATTTTTTTCTGTTAAGAAATACTGATTTAAAATGTATCAAATTACTATACATACATACAGCGTGTGTTCTGATTTTTTCAAATCATTTATTTGGTACTTATTGGTTTAATGAATGGAATAATTAACAGATTGACTAATTAATTAATCGACTGATTAAATAATTGAACAGAAAGAACAATAATAATAAAAAAAAAAAAATTCCACATTTATCATACACATTTTATTCTAATTATTTTAGTTTGGCTAACCAATGAATTGTATTTTGTTTTAATTAATACTTTTTTATGCATCTATTTGTATTCAAGAAAAATCTAGAAAAATTATTTTAAAAGGCATCTTTAAAAAAAAAAAACGGCAATATATTTGTTGGTGCACTGTTGTGTACAAAACTGCGTCTCATTTGAAATGCGAGTCTGCTTCATGAACGAGCAGGCCTGTTGTTGTATTGCATTCCACTCGAAATGTGAAATTAAGGGTACAAAAATGAGCCATCTGCACATGGGGTCAGGGGTGAAGACGCCTAATTTGGTTTGGGAATGAAAACATATCAGACTTGAGGATATGCTGGTTTAATTGGACGAGGTGAGAAGGGGGTGCGTTGATGCCAGATGGCAAGCTGCCATTTCTGCATGACTCTGAAGAAGTCACTTTGGAAGAAAGTGTCTAGACAATCGCAATAGATAGATAGACTTTGCTTAAGCCTCTATTACCCTGAAGAAATCACTGGTCAAAATCAGAAAGGATCCCTCCGGAACACCTGGCAAACCTACCTGTCCAACCCGCATTAGAGCCAGCAATTCGAGTCCCTGCATAGAGTGCTGTATACATGATATGCTTGCTTCATTTCAAGTGGTGCATTGAATGATAACATGTTTTAACCCAGGCTGCAGTCAATCTCCACCTCTGAATCTGGAGAACAAACGAAGGGTCAAAAGAAGACTTTTCTTAAACAAATCCTTCTTAACCTATTCATTACCAAAAACACTTTTCTTTAAAAAAACAAATCTAAACACAAGCTGTATTTGTGTAATTTGATACATTCTAAATCAATATTTCTTCACAGAAAAAAAATGTGAATCCTTTGTTTTGCCTATCTTCACACAAGCCACTGAACTTCCCATCTTCACACAAGCAAAACAGATGTTAGTGCGTCAAAGTGAAATCTCAAAAGTTTTCATTGATAAAATTGCATTTTATTTTAAAAAGCTTGTTTCCGTGAATCACACCTTCCTGATTGTTAAGGACTCTGGAGAGTCCTTAACAATGGTCTTTATTCATAGCAGCGGTACATACACTCATTGCAATCACTGTGGCCAGGACTAACGTGATCCCCTTTTACATTACAAAAGGAACAACATGGCAGGAGCACGTGTTCCTCAGCTTTCTGAAGACAAGCTTCCACAAATTCGAAACTAAAAACACAAAAGTTGTAATAAAAACAAATAAAAACCTGGATAACACTGATTTAGAGAAGTCTTTGGAGAAATACGAGCCTCAAGACCTGAAGTGCATTCTGAGAGAGTTCTGCACCGCTGTCTGGGAGCTGGATGCAGATAGAGCCGTCTTCCAGGGTTCAATAAAACACATGGACTGGGTACTTGGGGTTTTGTGGAAAACTATTGTCCTCTTGTGTTGATATAGTGCAGGTGTGGCCAACCCTGGTCCTGGAGAACCACGATCCTGCAGGCTATTCTGGGTATCTTTAAATCACCAATGGCTAAAGACCTGGAACATTGTTTTGTGGTGACCAATTAAGAAAACAATTGGTTCGATTAAGTAACGGAGAAGTTGGGTGGAACGAAAACCAGAAGACCCTGCAGCTCTCCAGGACCAGGGTCGGCTACTCCTGATAGTGTCCTCCAGTGGGCATAGGACTTAGCCTCTTTATAACCCTCAGGCCAATATAATCCTGTCACGACTCTGGGGGGTCTAGTCATAAAGGGTTAACGCCTGTCGAAATAAGAAAACAGGAGTACATGATCGGATTTCGTCCATAGCCGCCTGTTTAACAGCACTTGCTATTCATAAGATATAATTCAGATGTGTCGTTAAGCCCTAACGATTTTCATCTATGAAGGCATGTTTTTAACGAATTGAGAGAAAGGTTAACGATTACCTCATTAGCATAAAGTTTTCATCGGTCCTGAGCGTCAACCTGCTATTCATAAGAGAGAACGACAGCAAAATGCTGTTGATAACTAGGAGTTATTGAACGCTTTCTACAGTCAAGTCTAAACTAACGACAGCCTCGGCAGACTATTATTTTAAAGACATATTTTATTACTACATTTGCTCTGTTATACAGTTTGACATACCCGTGATGAACACTGCCTATTTAAAAAAAAAAAAAAAAATCTGTAGCTTTATATGAAGGAACATTTTTAATATAAATATATACTCATACAAGAACATATTCTCTGGCATAATCATTTTGAAACAGCGCCGTGAAGCAGAGAGCAAGTGAGAGACTGAGAATAGAGTTATTTTATTATTATTTCTTTGCCGTGATCCCCGGCTGACAGCGGTCCTTTTCTTTTTATTTCTTTTACCTGTGTTCACAATAAACAGTTTGGACGAACACTGCCTGTGTGAACCTTTTTATTTTCATGGAGCGTTACAATATACAGTATACCAGTGCTGCTGATGCAGTCAGTCAGAAATCTGGGTTTACCTGGTACTGCAAAAAACACTGATAGAGCCTCAATGCGAAGGCTCAATCACTGTTCGAAAGGGAGTCTTTTTTTTCGCGCACCACAAAACCATTTTGTCTACAGTGTGCAATACGGCGTGAAACTTTCACTGATTCATAAACATAAACCCGCCCCTGATTGATACCCTGCTTTAAGCAGGGTTTATTATTATTATTATTATTATTATTATTATTATTATTATTATTATTATTATTATTATTAATAATAATAATAATACGTTGGGAATTTGTAAGATTAACATTTAATTTTCAAAATGATTATTATTATTACTACGACTACTAGAATTACAGTATTATTCAAAGGTCCTCCTACAGTGCTTTTTGTTTATTTGTTATTATTTTTTTGGTCCTGCAGTTAAGAATGGAAATCTTATGTGTGAGCACCAGTGTTGCCAAACAAAACAAATACAAAAGTATTTATTAAAAAAAAAAAAAAAAATCCTAAATTATGACATGTCCTGAATTTTTGGCAGATGTGATAGGGGCATCGGAATCAGGTTTTGCAGCTGCAGACTCGGGTTTCGGTAGTACTGTCGGTGGATTCCATTTTTCGTTTTGCAACAGCTACCGACACCACCCAGGGAACATTAATAATACTGATGATGTCAAAAAGAGGCAGATTTTCGTTCTTGAACAACTGTACACCCATCGGTAGACTTAACCGATTTAAAACAAGCAAACAAAAAACCGTATTGCCTTAATTTTTATATCAAGAAAACATGAATAGGCCTGGTTTTGATTTGGCTTGTCCAACGCGAATGTAGAGGCCTAAAGTGTGTATCCTAGCAACACACTAATCTACCATACTAGCACTAAAAGAAGCGCACTCTCACACACTCAAGGCTTTAATGCAAACCGGCAACAGGAGACTTCAAACTGGGTTCTAATTTGATGCATCGATTGACCAATATGTAAATCGAAGCTCGGAAAATTTAAGGACAGATGATCAATAAATCGATGCATCGATTAATTGTTGCACCCCTAATAGCAACATGGACGACTTTCGTTAGTTTCAAACGAAATTTGTTTTATTACGGCAGTCAGCACGTACATTTATGAACAAGGCCCTATATACCCCTCGGGGACAATAGTTTCATCTCCAGTCCATATTTGTATAATATTGCACCCCCTGTCCACGACACAATTACTGTATATGCATCGCTGTGGAAAACTAGACCTTGTATACTTAGCGTAGTTATGTACAATTTGCTATTACAGTATGGGGAATACACTCCTCAAGTTTTACTGAATAGCGTTCGCCAGGAGAGAGAGAATTATAAACATTACATTTGTCGTGCATCCACATCATGCTCCCTCACTGCAACAATGCTGGTGCTCGGATTAGAATGAGTGGCGTATTGTGGGAACAAAAACAGGTATTGTTGCAGGAGGAAGCATGAGCTGGAGACACTGCAATCTATATGAGAGAAATTATCTTTCTCCTGGCGAACGCTCCAGAGTTAAAGTTGAGAAATGTATTCCCCGGGTGATTTATGAGCCATGATGTGTGATTAAAAATATAAAAAAATTAGGATTATGCAGAAAAATATGCTGCTGCGATACAGACATCCCGGGATCCAGGAATTATAAAGTGATGTGTTTTTATTCAGTTCTTAATAGATTTGTTTTCATAACCTTGGTTCACAAACATCCCCCAATTTAGTAATCAGTACAGTAATCCATCGCGTATCCACCCATCACATATCCACCCTCACCGTTTATCCGCCATGATCAATCTCTTCAGCAACGTTAGTTTATTATTGAACAGAGAACATTAGTTCAGAGATTGTAGATCCTATCTTTTTCCTAGTTTTGTACACTGTGTTGTATGTGCTCCGTGTGCTACCATTGCTGGTTGTGTCACGTGAGCTGTTCAATGTGTTGATGTGTAAATAAATCCTGTTCGCCTGCAGGGCGTATCAACTTCAACCTCTGTCTCGATCTCCTGTCTGTCACTCAGCAACCACATGGCAGATGGCTACTCTGTCACAAGCATTAATACCCTGCATCTTTTTAAACAATGGATTTAAGGGAGCTCCCTAATAAAAGCTGAATCTCAAAACAATAATTGTGTGAATATAGTAATTGTTACAGCTGTCTATAATGGTGTATAAAACAGGATTCATTTATCCGACTTTTTACATATCTGCCCTTACTCTGGTCCCACCGCAGTCGGATACGCGACGGATTACTGTAATACGAAAACATTTTTTTTCCAAAAACCATCTGCTTCCCAAGCACTCGTTTTTTGCAGAACATTAAGGATCAAGTGTTTGAAGTTTTGGGGGCCCTGTTCAGATCCCTCACAGTTAACATCTTCAAAGATCATTCAACACTCAATTTTACAAAACTAAAATCAAACCAGGTATATGTTTCAAGTTGCCTTACGCACTGGCAAGGGGTTTTGATTTTCAATGTTTCTTTTTTATAACTAACATGAACTTTTCACCTTTCAAAAATAGGAATTCATTAAAGAACAGAGGAAGTGCTTTGAAAATATGGCCCAAAGTACTTACACAGAGAGAAGAGGGTCTATCTGGTAGATCTAAACTGTGGGGGGCTGAATAACACTGTAATTTGAGTCACTCGCTGTGAAGAACATGATCTCTTACCAGTGTGTGGGATTCTCTTAATTGAATCTTAATCTAATTTTGATATTTAAACAGTGGTAGTAATTGAATAGACCCCATTAAAACAGTGCCCGTTGGTTCTGGAAAGACTTGTACCGCCTGGGCAGTGGATGGAGTGGTGGTGTCTTCACGCTGTGGAAGTGATCAGCCTGGTTCCTTATGGTCCCTCTGCATTAGGGCAGAACTTCACTGGGTGGCGTGCGGGAGCTGAAGACCTTGCTGTAATGTTCAATCAGCAGCTCTGTGAACATGTTTAGAGGCATGAGAGCCCCCAGCGACGCCGTGCCCCTGGGCGGCCAGATCAGGTTAAGCCCGAACACGCAGGCCAGGTTGGACGGGGTCATTTTGTTGTGGATGCTCTCTTGAGACACCTGCCATTGGAAAGAGAAGACAAAACATCCATCTGAAGGAAAGCAGAAGCAAAGGGCAAACACCACATCATTTATAATCCTCAGAACTTGTATCCACCAATCAGGAGGTTCGATTCAAGGGCACGACCACATGGTGTAGACATGGAACATGCATTTAGATAGAATGTCTGGCTTAAAGGAAAACACAACTGAAGGAAAGCCATGAGATAAATCAGTAAATCAGAGATATAAAATAACAATAAAGGCACTGTTTACCGGTTTCTAATGGCAATAAAACCCTGTATATCAGGCACTACCTTGGCAGCTGACATGGTCTGTAAGAATATTTTATTTTTTCCTCCAATACTGCATTTGATCTCATCAGATAAAAAAAAAAAAAACAGCGGTTCTCGTACTGTAAGTTGTGAGAACAAAAAACAGCTAAGCAGATACATAAATAAATAGCTTATGAACATTACTTACCAGTTTTTTTTTATTTTAAATAAATGTGTAGCACTTATTCATGCTTTTGTAAAATATATTAAATCTTAATAGTATGTTTGTTTTTTGCCTGGTTTAAAAAACACAATCTGGCCACTTTTTGGCCAATTACTTGCAAAATATGGTGGGGCGTTGCAAAAAAAAAACAAAAAAAACTGGTAACGCTGCCCTTGATTAACCTCCTCCAGCTAAATCAGAGACACGGGAAACACATGGACACACAGCCCCCACAGGCACCTCATTCCTCCACCACCAAATCATAGCTTACACACCTTGGTTCCCTGCATATTTACAATGTTACCCCCAGGCCACAAAGTGCCACACTAAGACAGTTGCAAGGGCAGACGTTCATCCCTGGGTCTCTGCACTGACCGATATACAAAACAGCTTTAAACCTGGGTTTATGGCCACAGTCCCAGGATGCATTTTCGCTGTCTTCTTCATCAGAATTATTACTAAAAGAATTGGTAGCCTTCTTAAAGTAGTACTGTAGTTTCTAACGTTCTCTTCATTGCATCACAAGGATGAATGACTGAAATCAGACAATTGTGCGGGAGGTGTGTAGTGGACTCTCGACTCTGCAAACATTTAAAATTTGCGCCTGCTATCAGAGCCTCAGTTATTCGGAGTGTACCATTAAAACTGGTATGTAGGGAACCGGACACCGATTATTTTGTTCCTGGTGCCTATTCAATGGAAAGACTAATTTGATTTCCACATGGAAAAGACCGGTCGGGCACCACATACGCATTTTTATAACAAATCGGTAAAGATTATTTAATTCTTAAGTGAAGGTTCTACCTATAGAAAAAAGTACCGCAACAGTGTTGCGGCTCAACTACACTACCGTACTAATTATTATTATTACTATTATCATTATCATCATCAAAAGGATGATTTTTAATTAAATGAAAGTATCAGAAACAAAGATGTTTCGTATAGTACCGATGAGTAGCGGACTAGTCTTAACGGGTTTGGATTAGTGAGTCTGCTGCAGAATCGCTCCCATGAAACCAGCAGTGTGGAGTAGTGGTTAGGGCTCTGGACTCTTGATCAGAGGGTCGTGGGTTCAATCCCAGGTGGGGGACAGTGCTGCTGTACCCTTGAGCAAGGTACTTTACCTAGATTGCTTCAGTAAAAATCCAACTGTATAAATGGGTAATTGTATGTAAAAATAATGTGTAAAAAATAATGTAATTGGATGTAAAAAATAATGTGATAACTTGTAACAATTGTAAGTCGCCCTGGATAAGGGCGTCTGCTAAGAAATAAATAATAATCATGAAGAGTCTGGCAAGCCCCACTCCTGCTCGAGAAGAGGCTCAGTTTATTGCAAACACGTTGTGCTCCCTGACTGACATACCCTCTACGTGACCTCTTGTGTAACCGCTCCGATTTGTTCTCTCGAGACATTGTAAAAAACTAAATAGCTTGGTTAAGGCTGATGCTTTCCCACAGTGAGCACGCACTGACACAAAGAAAGAGGAACACAGACAGCTTTCAGGATTGTGTTACCCTTCTGCGTTACCCCGTTCTTGTGCATTTGCCTGCAGCACATCTCAATATAAAATTAAAAACAAATCCGAACCCTACTTGCGAGGTTTTAAATAATGTACTGAGCTGTTTAAAAGGAGTACTGCCCCTTCAGGAATTGCGAGCAGGACTCAGATGTTGGTGAGCAGAGCTTACAGGTGATTCAGTTTGATGTCTTAACTTCAGCAATGCAGCTCAGGCTAGCATTGAGGAGAGACTGGCAGCTCAAGCAACCTGTGACATCATTATCTAGACCAGTGGTTCCCAAACTTTTTCAATGATTTTCACCTTAGTGTTTGGATTTTTCCCACGGACCATTTTTTCACAACAGCATTTTGAAACTAATTTGTATGTATAGGCATATATGTATAAGTACATGTAGAAAGTAAGGTATTTATATAACGTACCTAACTTAATGAGATTCCTGGGCTTGGTTCGTCGCTACCAGGTCAGGAAGGAATTGTCATTTTGCAGATTGAAAGTGGCCGATGGCAAAGTTCCTGTTTCTTTTGTTTAAAATTGTTTATTTTTTTTCACATTCTGAATAACTTTGTAGATAAATGGCGTCTCTATTTTGTAGGTTTAAGAGTTTTGTTTGACAAAACCTCCTGACAAATAATGCACTGGGGCTTGGGTTGTCCTCGGAGCCAGTAACTGTAAATACATGCCGGTCCCCCCAACCTTGTGTAGCAAATTAATCTATCAATTTCTAACGTAATTTATTGCACTCACTCGATGTACATATAAAAAACACACCAGAATACAAAGACGAGGAGAGTGAGAAGCAATTTGAAAAATTAAAAAATGATTGGAGAGTGTACAGGATGTGACATCCCACTTCTGGTGGGCTGTGGTGTGTAAATTTAATGGGATTGGTGGTACACAGTCGATAGGATTTATAGCATTTTGGTTAAATATGACAGCGTCAAGAACAGACTGTACACATTTCCTTTTGGCACATAGTCATGTTTGTGAGATATTAAACCTTTCTGAATAAACCCATATAATAACACGGAGCTGAAATCGATCATTCACACTACAGTACAGTTCACAAGTGAAGTTACAAATATAGCCTCTTTTTGTTTCACATTAACTTCTATTACTATATGCAGCTAACCTCTCCAAAAACTTATTGAAATAATGGTATATTCCTATACCCCATGGCAACACATACAGTGCCTTGCAAAAGTATTCAGACCCCTGACCAATTCTCTCATATTACTGAATTTCAAATGGTACATTGAAATTTTGTTTTATTTGATATTTTATTTTAAAACACTGAAACTCAAAATAAATTATTGTAAGGTTACAACGGTTTTATTTTGGGAAATATTTTTAAGAAAAATAAAAAACTGAAATATCTTGCTTGCATAAGTATTCAACCCACACACATCAATATTTGGTAGAGCCACCTTTCGCTGCAATAACAGCTTTAAGTCTTTTGGGGTAAGTATGTACCAGCTTTGCACACAGTGTCGGAGTGATTTTGGCTCATTCTTCTTGGCAGATTTGCTCCAGGTTGTTCAGGTTGGTTGGACGACGCTTGTGAACTGCAATTTTCAAATAGTGCCACAGATTCTCAATGGGATTGAGATCAGGACTTTGACTGGGCCACTGTAGGACATTCACCTTTTTGTTCTTGAGCCACTCCAATGTTGCTTTGGCCTTGTGCTTGGGATCATTGTCATGCTGAAAGGTGAATTTCCTCCCAAGCTTCAGTTTTTTAGCGGACTGAAGCAGGTTCTCTTGCAGTATTTCCCTGTATTTTGCTCCATCCATTCTTCCTTCAATTTTAACAAGATGCCCAGTCCCTGCTGATGAGAAGCATCCCCACAGCATGATGCTGCCACCACCATACTTCACTGTAGGGATGGTGTGTCTTGAGGCATGGGCAGTGTTAGGTTTGCGCCACACATAGCGCTTTGAGTTTTGGCCAAAAAGCTCTATCTTGGTCTCATCTGACCACAAAACCTTTTCCCACATCGTAGCTGGGTCACTCTCATGCTTTCTGGCAAACTCCAGACGTGCTTTCAGATGGTACTTTTTGAGTAAAGGCTTCTTTCTTGCCACTCTCCCATACAGGCCAGTGTTATGCAGAGCTCTTGATATGGTTGACTGGTGCACCATTACTCCACTCCCAGCCACTGAACTCTGTAGCTCCTTCAAAGTGATTGTTGGACTCTCTGTGGCTTCTCTCACAAGTCTCCTTCTTGTTTGAGCCCTGAGTTTTGAGGGACGGCCTTTTCTTGGCAGTGCCTGGGTGGTGTAATGCAGCTTCCACTTCCTGATTATTGATCCAACTGTGCTCACTGGGATATCCAAACACTTGGATATTATTTTGTACCCTTTCCCTAATCTATGCATTTGTATTACTTTATCTCTAACTTCTGTAGAATGCTCTTTGGTCTTCATTTTCCTTCAGATTCACAGCCTGACTAATGATCCTTCAACAGTGGGGTTTTTATCCAGAAAATGTGACAGCAACTTTTATGGTTCACAGGTGGAGGCCAATGGTAAGGTAATTGTGTCCTCGTTAGGGCAATTTCTTTCATCGGTGTAAACTGGGAGCTTCCACAGCACAGGGGTTGAATACTTATGCAAGCAAGATATTTCAGTTTTTTATTTTTCTTAAAAATATTTCCCAACATAAAACCAATGTCACCTTACAATAATTGATTTTGAGTTTCAGTGTTTTAAAATAAAATATCAAACAGAACGAAATTTCAAGGTACCATTTGTAATTCAGTAATATGAGAGAATTGGGCAGGGGTCTGAATACTTTTGCAAGGCACTCTATATTGTTGAAAATGAAAAGTACTAAAACTGATTTTAATGTTTTTTTTTGTTTGTTTGTTTTTTTTAATTTAGTTGTTCAATCTATAATTTTGACAAGACAGATGTGCCTTAATAATGTGTAAGTTATTTAGTTAGTATTTGTTTCACATTAGAAAGCTGTTTCAGTTAATGGCGGCTTTGAAGGCGATGCTTGGTATTGCACCAAAGGGAGGTGTACTATATATTAATTTATAAACACACCCATCATAAAAAAAAATTAAAAAAAGATAAAAGGGGGAAAATGCAGACTTCATACAAATTTTATAATTGTATATGATGTGGTTAAAGCGGTTTGTTGTGTTGCTTAGTAATATTCCTGGCACAACGAGTGATTGTGTAGAAATGGGTTTTTGTAAGAACTGTGTAACCTAATTTTGGGAGTTGTTTGGGACCACCCTGGAGTTTACTCACTCTGCGCCATGGACCACAGGTTGGGAACCACTGATCTAGCGGCTTTGGCACCCTTTACTGAGTACACCCAGCGTCCCTTAAGGGTATAAACAGGGACTGCTATCAGCACTGCCAGGTACCCGACTCTGACATTACAACTTGCCCTTAATGACTTGGTACATAATACATGGTACATAATACATGTAGGTAATTCTGACAGCTGAAAATGCCCCCTAGGCTGAAGAAATCCAGAGGGATTGATGAGTACTGGAAAATGCTCTAATAAAATTGAGGTGTAGCTTATCTCAGAGGAACAGCGATAATGTATTTTTCTTTTAGTGGTAAAAGAAGTGATGCATGTATTATTAAGGGTGTTTTATTCCCAGCTTTCCCTTGGAATTGAAGTCCATCCTTTATACTGCTGGCTTGCTGTAACCAGGCACATGAGGTTTGTATAATTTTTTCTGCTCAATCCCTCTTAAAAGTTTACCACGGTAAATCTGCACAGTAATTTTTAAGTTTTCCCATGCTTTTCCAATGGTGATACTATGCTTTATTATTATTTGTTTATTTAGCAGACGCCTTTATCCAAGGCAACTTACAGAGACTAGGGTGTGTGAACTATGCATCAGCTGCAGAGTCACTTACAACAATGTCTCACCCAAAAGACGGAGCACAAGGAGGTTCAGTGACTTGCTCAGGGTCACACAAAGAGTCAGTGGCTGAGCTGGGATTTGAACCAGGGACCTCCTGGTTACAAGCCCTTTTCTTTAACCACTGGACAACACCGCCTCCTGTTCACTTTGCTATGCTTTTACTGTATCATGAGAAACTTTTATAACGGGAGAAACTGTCTGTACAGCCCATTCTTGATTGTAATACAAATATGAGAAACAGATCAAATAATAAAAAAAATGTACCAGTACACATAATATTTTTGATAGGGGTAAAAATAAAGGATAGAACAGCAATTCAACATGTTCACGAGAAAGTAACTTGCAGCACTAACAGAAACTTGAGAACAAAAGCTGAAGTGAATGGAAAGTAAAACTCCCTGGCTGCTTTGAGATAATGGACATGGAAACACTGCCACCTAGTGCTCATGACTACATCGGATTAACCCTTTCCCTGTCAGGAATAGGAAATCACTTGAAATGTACTGCCATAATATAAAGGAAATGCTTGGTGCAGTTAAATAGATCTGCCAAATCCTGACTATACTGGACTATATGGCACCCAGTTGTACCAGTTCTTGCATTAGCTTGTACTTGCACTGAACTGCTCCATACCTTGCTGCATTCAACTACTGCTCCTAACTAGAACTACTTACTGTATCTTATATTTGATTTTACTGCTATAGGTATCCATATTCACGCTTTTTGTAATCGCTCTTATATGAAATCGTTCTCATCCATTTATCGTACTTGCTATGTGCTCTTAATGGACTTCACTCGTACAGCAAATATTTTTACCAAGTTAACTGCTCTTAGTCAAACTCACTCTTAAATGTAATTTTACTGTAGTCTTTATTTTGCTCTTATTTTCTACTGATTTTACTGTACTTTATAACTGCTGTTTTCTGTAATGTGATATTTTGTAACAATTAATATTTTGTAAGAAATAATAATAATAATAATAAATAAATAAATAAATAAATAAATAAATAAATAAATAAATAAATAAATAAATACACACACACACATATATTATATATATATATATATATATATATATATATATATATATATATATATATATATATATATATATATATATATATACACCCACACCCACACACACACACACACACAATGGTTTGCAAAAGTATTCACCCCCTACAAATAATGTATGCAGTTTTTCAAACAA
Organism: Acipenser ruthenus; assembly: GCF_902713425.1. Classification (NCBI taxonomy): domain Eukaryota; kingdom Metazoa; phylum Chordata; class Actinopteri; order Acipenseriformes; family Acipenseridae; genus Acipenser; species Acipenser ruthenus. The sequence continues at coordinate 33,068,210 of NC_081202.1, read as the reverse complement.
ACTTTTTTTATTCAAATCGGTAGTGGTTACTCTGAACACTGTTATATGAGAAGTAAATGTCAGCAAAACTTGCAAAGAAAATATACAAAATTAAATTTACTGGTTGCATAAGTATTCAGCCCCTTAAGTCAGTACTTGGTAGAAGCACCTTTTGAAGCAATTACTGCTATGAGTCTTTTTGGATAGGTTTCTACTAGCTTTGCACAGTAGGATGGCGAAATTTGTGCCCATTCTTCATGGGAAAATTGCTCCAGTTCTGATAAGTTTGTTGGGAATCGTCGATGGACTGCAATCTTCAAATCTCGCCATTAATTTTCGATTGGATTCAATTCAGGACTTTGATTGGGCCACTCAAGAACATGAATTCTGTTCTTGTTCAACCACTCCAGTGTGGCTTTGGCTTTGTGCTTAGGGTCATTGTCCTGCTGAAATGTGTATTTCCTCTCCAGTTTCAGTCTTGGCTGACTCAAACACGTTTTCCTCAAGGATTCACCCTACTTTGCACCATCTATTCTCCCCTCTATCCTGACAAGCTTCCCAGTCCCTGCTGAAGAGAAGCATCCCCATAACATGATGCTGCCACCACCATGCTTGACAGTTGGGATGGTGTTGACTGGGTGATGTGCAGTGTTGGGCTTGCACCAGACGTAACGCTTGGAATTTAGACCGAAAAGTTCAATTTTTGTCTTGTCTGACCACAAAACCTTTTTCCACATGTCTGCAGTATCATCTACATGCTTTTTTGCAAACTCCGTATGTGCTTTTGAGTAATGGCTTCTTTCTTGTCACCCGTCCATACAGGCCAGCTTTGTGTAGGGACTGGCTTATTGTTGATGTGTGAACACTGACTCCCATTTCAGACACAGAACTTTGCAGATCTCTCAAGGTCATTGTTGGCTTCAGAGTGACATCCCGAACCAGTTTCCTGCTTGCCCGGCTACTCAGTTTGAGAGGGCAGCCTGATCTGGCTAGTGTCTGAGTGGTATGATGCATCTTCTACTTCTTAACGATGGACTTCACTGTGCTGAGAGGGATAATCAGCGCCTTTTAAATTTTCTTGTACCCTTCTCCTGCTCTGTGCCTCTATCACTTTATCCCTGACTTGCTTCGAAAGCTCTTTGGTCTTCATGGTTGCTTTGTTGGATCACCATGTGAGTTGCAGCTTGAAAGTCTATATACCTGAGTTTCTTCTTGTCGAATACGACAAGGCCACAGACCAGAACATTTCATATTTAGTGCTTTTCAATGTTAATGTCGGGGGGCAGGGGAGTGCAAAGGGACATCAAAGTGACACATTTGATCTCGTTTAGCACCACTCTGATTTGGGGTGCTACGTGTATTAAACTTCCCGTCTACACCTAAACTTAGTTTTCTAGGTGGATTCTTAGGTAAATATAATAGGAATGGGAATAAGACTTGTATTGCATAGCAGTTTCTCCCATTTCAGATTTTACTACAAGTTTGATTAACCACAGTGCATAGGTAAAAAGCTCAGGAGTGTCTTACTTAACTCATAGTAAAACCAGGAATGGATCAAACTGCTATGCAATGGGTTATCAGTACAGGGTGTGTAAACTCAACCAGGGGAGCAGAATTCAGGTCACATGAATCCCTTTAAGGCAAAAGGCTATGTCTTTTGCTTTCTACTCTTCCCTTTTAAAAGTCTACCATGGCATTTTTCCACTGTAAGTTTGCAGTTCACCATGTATTTACCACCCTTTGGCCATGTTTTTTGATACTTTGCTGTAAAACTTTACACTGAACAGAAATGTCTGCAGGAAGTTCATAGGCCAGCTATCCATGGTTATCCAGGGATTGACCCTGAAAAAGAGGGTTGAAAAGAAGGCAGCATTGTGGAGTAGTGGTTAGGGCTCTGGACTCTTGACCGGAGGGTTGTTGGTTTAATCCTAGGTGGGGGACAGTGCTGCTGTACCCTTGAGCAAGGTACTTTACCTAGATTACTCCAGTAAAAACTTAACTGTATAAATGGGTAATGTAAGACAGCAGGGAGGGGGTTAAAGCCTCCCTGAAGAAAAAACATGTGTGGAATGCACATTGGTTTAATTTAATTGTATTCTTTATTGTTTAATTGATTTGTTAATTGTTTTATTATTAATTATCCCCTGCACCTGGTAGCTATTGTTAAATTAAAACCAGGTGCAGGGTATTTAAGAGAGGCAGCTAGTCTGCTCAAGGCTGCTGAGGAGAAGGAGGCAGAAAGGTGTGCTCTGCTTCCAAGCAGTCGTCAAGTGTACAAATCTTGTGTGTTTTGTGTTGTGGGGAAACGGCTTAGCCGTCCCACTTTATAGTCAGGGTGTTCCTGAGTTTTAGTTAGCGCTCCGAAGGAGCTAGGTGTTGTTTTTGTTTTAAGTGGGTGGGTTAAGTTTCCTGATCAATCCCATAATCCCACTTCTAACACCATATGTAATAAGATTGCACCTCACACAGGTTCGCTGCCTCTTTAAACCAGACCCAGGACACCAGAATTGAATTTTCACGCGGTTACGCGCTATTTTTAATAAGCACAAACAGAACACAAAAACAACACCTAGCCAGTTTTTCCCAGTGGGGTAGAAGATCAAATGAACCAATAAGTAACAATATCATATGTATTTATAGTTTTTTGAGGGGCAACAGAAGTAACACATGTATTGTAAATGAGATTTTTACATTTAGGCATTGAAGTATTAATATATACCGCAGTAAACCATTTTATACCACAAGTGTTGACATCTCTACCATCGAATAACATTTCATATTCTGTGGACCCAACCTCATTTTGGCATCTACCTTGCATTCAATCAAACCACTCTGTTCCAAATTACACTGTGCTGCAAAGCAGATGTACGGAGCTTGATCTATGGCAGGGGAGGCTAAAGTTGTCCCTCCTGGTCTTTGTTCCAACCCTGTTCTAATTTGTTTAATTGAACCAATTAAACCTACATCCAGACCCTGAAGTACTTAATCATATCATTTTACCTGTTAAACCTGGAGTGGACACACCTCATCCAAGGTAAGTAAGTGAAGTCAGTCTATCATACAATACCATGCTGTTAAACATGGGTTTAAACATACTTACTTGTTATATAAACAGAACGATCCATGAATGTTCATCGAGCCCTCATTCATGGAATAACTACAGTGCTCTATGAGGGGTCATGGCATCTCCTCTATACTGTAACTCACCATGTGCAGGGAGCGTGTCAGGTTCTATGAGGGGTCATGGCATCTCCTCTATACTGTAACTCACCATGTGCAGGGAGCATGTCAGGTTCTATGAGGGGTCATGGCATCTCCTCTATACTGTAACTCACCATGTGCAGGGAGCGTGTCAGGTTCTATGAGGGGTCATGGCGTCTCCTCTATACTGTAACTCACCATGTGCAGGGAGCGTGTCAGGTTCTATGAGGGGTCATGGCGTCTCCTCTATACTGTAACTCACCATGTGCAGGGAGCATGTCAGGTTCTATGAGGGGTCATGGCGTCTCCTCTATACTGTAACTCACCATGTGCAGGGAGCATGTCAGGTTCTATGAGGGGTCATGGCGTCTCCTCTATACTGTAACTCACCATGTGCAGAAAGCAGGTTAGGTACTTGAGCAGCACGTAGTTGTGTTCTGGCAGGCTCTCCACAGTCTCTTTACACTGGCTCACACGCAGACTGCTCTCCACACCTGCGAACCGCACAGCACAGCAATTACACAGCTATCTACACCGTACAGCACAGCTATATACACCACACAGCACAGTTATTACACAACTATACACACTACAGCAGGGCTTCTCAATCACACAGCACAGCTATACACACTACAGCAGGGCTTCTCAATCACACCACACAGCTATACACACTACAGCAGGGCTTCTCAATCACACAGCACAGCTATACACACTACAGCAGGGCTTCTCAATCACACCACACAGCACAGCTATACACACTACAGCAGGGCTTCTCAATCACACCACACAGCACAGCTATACACACTACAGCAGGGCTTCTCAATCACACCACACAGCTATACACACTACAGCAGGGCTTCTCAATCACACCACACAGCTATACACACTACAGCAGGGCTTCTCAATCACACAGCACAGCTATACACACTACAGCAGGGCTTCTCAATCAAACCACACAGCTATACACACTACAGCAGGGCTTCTCAATCACACCGCACAGCTATACACACTACAGCAGGGCTTCTCAATCACACCACACAGCTATACACACTACAGCAGGGCTTCTCAATCACACCACACAGCTATACACACTACAGCAGGGCTTCTCAATCACACCACACAGCACAGCTATACACACTACAGCAGGGCTCCTCAGTCTATTAAATGTCACCCTGCTCTCATTATCCCCACATTGAAATGTCTCGGTCAGAACACAATGGGAGTCAACTGGGACCATTGCTTTCTATGACACATGAGATCGGAGAAACTGTAAGCGAGTTATTTGATTGCAATGTTCCGAATATGAAGTTTCAGCGGGTGTGTGTTTACAGCTTTCTTATGTTTCAGTTATTACAATGGGTTGTACATGCACAGTGTACAGACTGTGTATTCATAAGAGAATTTACTAATTAACACTCTTGTGTGTACTCAGAAGTGCCGCAGCAAAACAGGCATACTTGTGTGTTTTTTTTTTCTCTTGAGCAAAACCTTTGATACATATATTACACACACATGGCAATCACGTTGCTCCCGACATGAAAATCCGAGGCTAAGCTCAATGTAATGCGAAGAACTAATGCATTTTAACTGAACTCCGAGCGGGCAGCGAGCTGACATGAGGTTTGTTTAAAAAGCTGCAGAACAGGGCAGCCTGTGAATTTTTTAACAAGTCAATGCATTATTAAACCCTCCCTCTGCTATTCCTGCAAGGTGCTGAGCATGAGGGCTGAGCTGTTCTGGGGTGGAGGGGGGGGGGATTTAGACCCCATGTCAGAACAACAGTGCTGGGGCCAGGCTAGCCATAGGCAAGACTTTCGGCTTGCTTTTGATCCTTAAAAGGAGAGGTTTGTTTGCTATCAGTTTGTGGGCACTGGGCCAGCTGTTCCCAATACTATACATGTATAAGTGACTGGTGGCTATCTTGAAATCATGTTGAGTGGTCTCTCACACATTACATGGCATTTTATTTTACAGCAGGTGTAACGCTGTGTGATGCACTGCTGTTACGGATTCTGTTCCCTGTCGCGGTGAGATGAGATGAGGTTCAAAGCTCTAAAACCAAACCAAGCCCAGCTCTTTTGCATTGTGGTTAAGATGTTCGTTTGTGGTGCACAGCATCGCCAGCTCACGCCCAGCCTCTGCCCTGTTACACAAGCTTAAAGACATATTTCTGAGAAGAAGAAAACAACTGTAACAATTCTAATACTAGAACAAAGTTGCATTTAAATAATTGTTCTGAGTAAGTTTATATCCTTGCATTGTTTTTATTCATCTGTGAAAATGTGTCTTTGCACCCATTTCAAAACAAAGCCCAAACTGAACAGTTCACGGTAGGTGCTTGGTAATAAAAACTAGTTTTATTTTCCCCCCAGGTTCAGTGTGATGTGTCTACAAGACGTTCACTCACTGGTGATGCTGTGGACCTGCTCGTAGAGGTCATAGGTCAGCAGGGGCTCCGGCAGCTCCCGGAGGAATGTTTTCAGGATCACTGCGGGAACGTGGATGTCATCGTAGTCATCATAGTTCACAGGCTTTCCTGCAAAGGAAAGAAAAGGTGGCACCCACGCTTTTCAAATCCATTCATTCTAGCTTATTTCTTAACACCAGCAATACTATCACTGGTCCCCCAGTCATTTGTTTTAAGATATTTGCTTGTATTTTACATTTCAGTTTGAAAAGCACAGGTATTTCAAAGTGGTTCAAACTCCCACCAGTGGTCTAGCTGCAATCAGATCAGCACATGTACCAGGATGCAGCAGTTTATCTATAGTGTTATATTAGAACATACAGATGAAGAAAGAGTAGTACTGGAAGGAGGTGCTAAGCAATTCCCAAATATGAAGCCAAAAGAAAGAAAGAACATTTGCATAGTGAATTACAGTAATGTAAAAAAAAAAACTTTTACTGCACAAAAAGAGGGACGAGTAATACAGTAAATGTTAATACTGAACTCCATGAATTTTTCAAGAAGTTCAACACAGGTAAAGTTTAGGAAAAATGATTTTAAAACCTGCAGGGAGCACAACTTTAACACAGCCCAGCCGTTGCATTGGGAATTTAGATGAAGTAATAATTTGAGTGAACCCGGCTGCTGAGCTCATTCAGTCCGATTCAGTTACCGCACGGTTCAGTTGTTCACATTCGAAGAGTTTTTTACTGGTTTATTTTCAAACCTGGAATGGAATGAGGATGCCTCTACAGCCCGGTATTCTCCTGACAAGCTCAAGCCAGGGAGTCAGGTTTAGAGAACAAGTGTAATAACTCAATATGGGAGCAGCAGAACCCAGAACCAAGCAGAATGATTGACGCCAGCACAAAATAAGAAGGGAAATGTAAAAAAAAAAACACCTAGAAACCTATAAAATGAGATTCAAAAGTATATATACATAAATATATAATCAATTTAAAACCTCTAAATGGCATCATTTTTCTAACCAAAATCATTGCCTGCTGCTGAAAAGCAGACTCACCTAAGTTATAGAGCTTCTGGATCTCCTTGATGGCTTGAACTGTGGCCGACCTTCGGAACAAGCCCTCGGTACGAAGCCCTAGGTAGGAATCATTCATTTCATTAATTCATTATATCCAGGGAACGGCAGGAGGGCTTGTTTGCATGACGGCTCTTTCACACACAGGCTGGTATTTATCAAGGTATTTGTACTGCAATGCATCAATGTAAACGTTACATAATTGGCACAAATAATGGAGGGGCAGAGCTGAAAGAAGAAAACATGCTTTTCAAGATTCCAGCCTGCCACTTCACCCAGCTTTTCAAGATTCCAGCCTGCCACTTCACCCATCTTTTCAAGATTCTAGCCTGCCACTTCACCCAGCTTTTCAAGACTCCAGCCTGCCACTTCACCTAGCTTTTTAAGATTCCAGCCTGCCACTTCACCCAGCTTTTCAAGATTCCAGCCTGCCACTTCACCTAGCTGTATTTGGCTAATTCATTCCTGATACTGAGCTAATGTGGCTTATATCAGGGTGGTAGCAACATACTGGTCATCTATGGCAAGCGAGGACAGGTGATGTTTTTGCTGTATATTCACGTCCCCATTGGAACCTTTTAGCAGCAACTCCACTTATAATGTCACTGAGAGTGTGGATCTCACACTCAGAATGTCAATGACAAAGCATTTGAAACATTAAAACCACAGCAGGTTCTATAAAAAAAAAACGATGAAGTGTGTTAAAATCAGTTTTTCATTGTTTTTTATTTAGATTTAATGTCTTATTATATGTTAAAATAGTGCCCGATGGCTACCTCTACTCAAGCTGAGTTTACTTTCTCTTGCCCTCTGCATGGCAGACTGACACAGCAAAGAGTGAGTGACAAATACACTTTGATTAGAGGTAACCCCGAACAACTATAAACATACATTAGAATGTAAACAGCTATCAACCACACAGCTGCCTATTATTTAGGCAATTCCCATGTCAAAAATTGGTGCAGATTTTTTTTATTCTTAGCCATCAAATAAGCAATTTAGCCAGTTTTCAAAACAAATTTTGCTTCATTTTTAAAAATACACACTTTTATATTGTTGTTATGAAAAACTGAAATATATTATTTTAATAGAACTTAAATAACAGAAGAACAATTTGTTTACAATTGTAGCATTATAACACTATAAATCACAGCATAAAATATATTTTTTTCTAATGGCAGCATTATATAAGTATAAATGACAATTTTTCTTTTTACAATTGCAGCATTTCTCATTGATCCAAGCACTTAACTTTCTGAAAAAGGGTAAACAGAATCTTTAGCACATTTCACTTGAAATACACGGTTGTGCCAAACTACACAAGAGACATCCTATACTAGACGCATTGCCCTGTGTATCACAAATCATTAGTGTAGAAGAGACATACGAGAGGCATTGCCCTGTGTATCACAAATCCTGTATTCTTATGATTTCAAGCTGCAGTACAGGTGTGTACAACGTTCACACATACCTTTTCGTTTGAGGTAGGACACAGTGTACTTCACCACAGGAGGGATTACTGCTCCTTGATTTTTGTCTTTAATGCTGTGAAAGAACAAAAGACACAAATAATAATACTTTTCTACTGGAAACACCTATGACACTACAACATGACAGCATGGTGCAGGGTGACCAGGGGCCACCAGGCTCAGTTCAGCAGAGGTTCAACATGACATCGAGGCTGCAAGGTATTTCAGTTCTTCTGGAGGATACCTGACCGTTCCTCAGAGTGCCTCCTGATGGGGGTAGAAATGTTGATTTGAAACTCCGCCCATTCGCATACCAGTGTGTGCTACATATATCATGTGTGTCTCATACTGTGGTCCAACCCCACTGTTCCAATGAATCACTGCACAGCAGATACTCACTACTGAAGGGTCACCCCAAACTGCTGCGTGGGGAGGGGGGGGCGGGGCGGTGGGGTCTTTGTTGGAGGAGGGAGGCCTCCTTTCTGTGTTGCACGCAGCTTGTCATCATGCCTACAGTAAAAGCACACACACACACATTTATTACTCAATCAAATACTAGGTAGGACCAATCGTGGACAGGTTCTTTCACAGAGGAGACGAGAGGTAATTGTAGGGTCTTATAGTTGAGAATCATCCTTTTTTCACATTCTGATTGTGTCTTCCCTTCTGCTTAAAACTGATAAAAATAAAAATCTAGTTTGACCTAAAAGTAGGAGATTGACTACAAATTGTTTATAGTGGATCACAAATAGTGAGTATAAAATCTACTGTAATCATTAATAATGAGATTAGTAATACAGTACCAATACTTCCAAATGACCTAGAGGAGCTTAAAATATAATTTGTATGTGATATAACTTCATTTGAGTAATGACATAATAAAAATTTAAAAAAATTAATGAAGTACAGTTGAATCCCTAACCAGATAGACATTAATTGTGCTCTCCTTAGTAATACAGTACTCCCAAATCACTTGCAGTTAGTAGTGTACCAGTCATTAGTCAAACCACAAACAGATACCTGATTACTTCTGGAGGGATTACCAGCTGGTCATAGTTGAGATGGTCCCTCAGTTCACTCAGATAGTTGACGTATGTAACCTTCTTTCCAAATTTATGGCTTTTACAAGGTGAAAAAATAATGTAACATTTCAGTTAGAGCTGCCATACTAAGGAATTTAAACTGCAACAAACGTTTTGCAGAGAATTTAACAATAAAACCACAACTTAATTGGCAACAGATGGCAACCCTTTCTGGGAAGTTCACAAAACTTTAGGGGCTGTTCTGCATATGCCTGCTTTAACCCTTTAAAGGTACAAGGTGTGTCCCACAAATATAAAAATGATGCTAACTTTCTTAATTTTGCAATGAGGTGTACGGAACAGGGCTTAATGTTTAAGGACAGGTTGGATCCAGTCATCCACATTGTCAGGTTCCTCGTCCTTGAGTCACTCTCAAATGTATATTAAGAAGAAACCGTTAGAACAAGCGTTCAATTCCTTGTGTACTTTAAGAGGTTAACCAAAAATCCAATTTAAGCAAAGGCTAGATGTTTATTCTAGTCTTTCAAAGAATAGTTACAGTTAAAAGTCCATAGTAAAACCAGGAATGGATGAAAATGCTATGCAGTGGGAGTCTTATTTCCATCCCTGATGTGCATGTTAAAATATACGTTTCCACTGCTTGTGATAATAAAAATAAAAAAATAAGATATCTGTGGTCACAGAGTCATAACAGGAAAGATAACTTTAAAAAATGAGAACAAAAGAGAGAAAAAGTGCTTAAAGATGTTATCTAAGAAAAACACATGCTACATAGTGACATCCCTTACAAAAGTTCACCATAGTAAAAGCATCGCAAAGTGTAATAATGCCCAGTGAAAGCATGGTGAAGCATTGTAAGACCACAGAGGTAAGATAAAGCCTATTATTAAACATGACAAACCATGGTGCATTCATAGTATAAACATGGGAAAACTGCAGAAATAACTTGCAAAAATCCTGTGGTACACTTTTATAGGGGATGTCCCACCATTGGTATTGTTAAAGAAACTGCCAGTTCCTATAAAGAAACCCTTCTCATTGAAGACTGAAAAGCACATACTGTACCTTATGAGAGGTCTGAAAATATTCCACAGGATTTTAATGAAGCTGGTAGGGTGAACAACATATAGGGCTTTAAGGTTTTTCTTGTATCTTAAAAAAAGGAAAAAAAGAAAAAGAAATAGATATAGAATTTACAAACTGCCATTACCAAATGTTTTGAAGAAGGTGGTAACTCGAGCATGCACTGTGTAAGAGAAGCAGCTAGGCTTTTACACCAGCGAACAACAGCGTCGTCTGCCAGTACACTCAATGCATTCTCTAGTTAAAAAGCTATGTGACTTGGACTTCTGGATTTCAATACAAAGTTGTCATGTGCTGCTTCCACGGAGTCTAACTTTAAAAGAATCAGTCATCCGGATTAGGTAGGCTGTGCTGTGCTGTGAATGGCAGGCCAATCATCTCTAATTTCAGAACACTACTCAGAATTCTACAGGTAAAAAAAACTACAAGACCCTCAAGTAGACCAACGTTTTGGCTTGTGCCTTGATCAGTGTAGCAACTACCCGAAAAGTATGTCTACTTGAATTAGTTTATTACAGTTTAAAACTGTAGCTGGTAGGAATCAGTCACTGCCAAGAGGCCTGAAGGGTTTTTAAAATCAAAACGCCTTCAAAAATGTTTTTCCCTGTTTGTGGAGACTCTTTTTCACAAGAAAGCACTCCCCTCAATAAAATTCAATTTTACAGCTTTGTATGAAAAGTAATAATCTGTCACTTGAGACGGCATGCTAGTAAAGAACCTGGCCGAATACCAGGCTTTTCTGTGTAAATGTAAAGCTATGAAATCAGGTGGTGGTGTGACCAACGTACTTCCTGTCAAACTCCTTGTAGGCACGCTGCAGCCATTTCAGAGCGGGCTTGTTGGTGCTCCGGAGACCGAAGTGGAAATAGACCACGGTGTAATCACTCTCCACATACTGATCCAGCGTGTACTTCAGGTACCTTCAGAGAACCAATAAGAAACAAAATCACGTGTCAACTGCCTTGTTTAAAAACTTGGACCCTTTTGCACTGGACCTGTCTGTCTGTCTGTCTATACACACAGTAACTGTCTTGACTCTACTCCAAACGTACTGCTATAAATTTGGTTATAATCCAATGAAACGTTTTGTTTTCATACAAATATATTTGTATGTAATTATAGTGTGCAGAGCTGCACAAAGGGTGAGGGTTGTTAGAGTTGATTGGGCAAAGTTACAATTCAAAATGAAACTGAAGAAACAGCTGCTTGGGTTTGAGTGGATTGCTGTTCTCCACAGAGTCCAAGAAAAGCAGCGGTCATCACAAATTCAAGCAGCTGTTTCTTCAGCTTAATTATTTATTGTAACTTTCATCGTTCATTTTTTATTGTATTGTAAGCCCAATCGACCCCAATGATCTGCACATGAATTCAGTGGGGAGCTCAATCCAAATAATTAATCGGTTCATGTAGCACTATTAGTGTAGTTTAAACATAAAGAACGTCACTAAATGAAAAATAAGCCATGTAAAAATCACACCTTGAAGACCTGAAATTACCAACAACAATGGACCGATTTAAACTGGATGCAAAGTTTTTACAGTTACTCTGTAGTGCAATTTTCAGTCCAGAGTAGACAAACACGACTCATCCACCAACCTGTTTTATTTATCACTGAACTCATATTTTGGAAACTATGAGAAATTCAACACAACAAAAAGCATTTTCATCAGAATGTCATTTATGTATGAGAGCTTTCTTCTTTACCCAACATCATTAAGATTTTCAAATCATCTAAATATTGATTATATATATATTGAATATCTGCTGCACTACTTAGTCAACATTCCTAACAGCTAAGCATTCAATGACTTGCATTCAGCATTACAATTGCTTTCCATAACTAAGAATTATTTGCAGAAAAGTAATTATTTTAAGTAATTCAAAAGTATTTTTAGACAAGAACCACTGCAGGTGTAAAACAATGAATCTATGAAGGGAAGCAAGCCACTTACTCCAGCAGCTTCTGGTGATTCAGCTGGTGGGAGGGAGGCATGCGACAGCAGCTAAAAACAACCAGCTTCCTGCCGTAATTGTCATCACCTGGGAGGAAAAAACAAAACAAAACTCTGGGCATTCAATTCGGGAATGGTCGTTCTAATTGTGAAATGGAAATAATGTTATTTACAGGGCACTAAAAAATCCTCCTGTACATTTTGAACTGCTGCTGTGGAGAAAACAAACAACCAAACAAATAAACAAACACAACTAAACTATTTTTAAGGATTTCATCCATTAACCCATTAAGTACCATATTAATTTTGAATACAAGCTCCAAGTATGTAATTTGATGCGTTACATTTAGACAACTTTTGCGATAAACAAAATTAGGGTAAGTTATCATAACAATACAGGTCAATAAAATATGCTCCAAAAAATTACAAATTAGCCCCTCTTCAAATGAGAAGAAATGACACTTACTGGGTTAAGAGGCAGCCGTTTTACCCTTTTCAGATATTTAGATACACTATCTTGGTACTCCTGAACTCTCAATCTCAAACCCTGCTGTTTCAAACAGACCCATGACCTGAACCGTGCCTTCATAGTGAAAGCATGCTGATAGCAGCTGTACAAACCTACTACCATATCCATTATCTGCAACACATTTAACACAGTCTCTGTAATTGTTTTATTTAAAACGGTTATTACTGACAAAGTGTAGATAAGGTATTATAAGTAAAGTGCATACTGTATTACGATCAGTTCCCAGTAGGTTTGGACGAGTGAGGCGTACAAGTGTATATGTCTGTGTACACTTGAGGATGTACTGAGACAGATCTAATGCAAAACAGCTGTGGTTGTGGCACCAAGTTATATCATTCAAAAAGTAATTCCTTTACTGAGTATACATGACACCATTTGTTTTTGTTTTTTTTAACATATACAGTACACTTCCGACGGCATATTTTAACTTACCTTGAGGTTCCACCAGGACTGAAAGGGTTAAACCCCACACAGACACTATGCCTACTAAATACATTGGTATCCCTTAATAGATCATTGTCTCCTCTTGAAATATATACAAATTATGTAATGAGCTGTAGGCGATTCATTTTCCAGGAACTGACCCTGCTCAGAAGCCTTGCTTATTAAATATCTTGCTATAACCTCCAGAGCCCGCTCCTTCTCCACCCTTGCTCCGCAGCGGTGGAATGACCTTCCTACAGGTGTCAGGACCGCCCAGTCCCTGACCACATTCCGGCGCCTCCTTAAGACTCACCTCTTCAGACAGCACCTGTAGAACTCCTCTGTTTTTCCCCTGGGACACTATCACCCTTCCTTAAAATGCGCTTTATTTGCTCTTATCTGCCCCCTATTTTACTGCATTTAATCCTGTACTTCAGAGTACTGTAATCTGCCAAGTGTTTAATCTGTAGTATTTTGTAATTAATCATATCCTGATGTAACTATCACTGTCACTGTTATCTGCTGTATTATTGAATTGTATTTTGTCACACTTGTACTTGCTTGAACCGAAGTCATTGTATTTATCTTGCTCTTAATTGTATTATTACTTGTACTGTGATTCTGAAATGTATTTGCTTATGATTGTAAGTCGCCCTGGATAAGGGCGTCTGCTAAGAAATAAATAATAATAATAATAATAATACCCGAATATCTAATCTTCTCTTCTTCAAACACATGCATTTAACGAGCACTCGGTCCCACAGGTGCAGTGGTCACTATCCCCCCCCCTCACCTGTCACTTGGATGATTCCATGCCTAGCCACATCATAGTAAGCATGGTTGATATCGAGATAGGATGCTTCATGAGGCACTGATGCGGGGGTTGGTGGACTGCCTCCAGCACTCTTCTGCTCTTCTTCATCCTTCTGCAGTTCTGTAAACAGGAAATGCGGGGTGGTTAGAGAAGGAATGAGTTGCAAAGATCAGCAAATCAGCCTTGGAGTTCAGCTGGAATATTGCACAGAGTTCAGCTCCCCTGTTTCCAATAAAAATATTCCACTGAGTTCAGCTCCCCTTTTTCCAATAGGAATATTCCACTTATATTCCACTGAGTTCAGATCCCCCGTTTCCAATAGGAATATTCCACTGAAGCTGGATATTTACAGCTTTATTTTAATAACATTTTGTATGTATTATTTTACCGCATTTTTCTGCCAAATTTAGAATGTCTAATTGCATTCCCTCACTACAACAACTCCCCACAACCTGGACTCCCTAACTGTACAATTCACCCCTTATAAAATGGATCCTGCATACCACACATGACAAGTTTTTAAGCAGGTCTCTCCTACTCTGAGCCCCTGTGGGGACCTCAGTAACCGTGTTGATTTCCAGAGCTCTGCATCACAGGTGGCTTCAGGTAGTTTTCATTATCCAGCATTTCATACAGAAGGAAGTTTATGAACACATATTCCTGTAGTAAAAGTACAGTGGCTCTCAAAAGTATTCACCCTCCTTGGACTTTTCCACATTTTATTGTGTTACAACATGGAATCAAAATGGATTTAATTTTGAGTTTTTGCCACTGATCAACACAAAAAAGTCCATAATGTCAAAGTGAAAAATAAAATCTACAAATTGTTCTAAATTAATTACAAATACAAAACAGAAAATAATTGATTGCATAAGTATTCACCCCATTAAGTCAATATTTGGTAGAGGCACCTTTGGCAGCAATTACAACCATGAGTCTATTTGGATACATCTCTACCAGCTTTGCACATCTGGACACTGCAATTTTTGCCTATTCTTCTTTGCAAAATTGCTCAAGCTCCATCAAGTTGGATGGGGACCTTTGGTGAATAGCAATTTTCAACTATTTCCACATATTCTCAATTGGATTGAGGTCCGGGATTTGACTGGGCCACTCCAGGACATTGACCTTTTTGTTTTTAAGCCACTCTAGTGTGGCTTTGGCTGTATGTTTGGGGTCATTGTCCTGCTGGAAGATGAATCTTCTCCCAAGTCCCAGGTCTCTTGCAGACTTCAGCAGGTTTTCCTCCAGGATTTCTCTGTACTTTGCTGCATCCATTTTGCCCTCTATCTTCACAAGCTTTCCAGGTCCTGACGCAGAGAAGCATCCCCATAGCATGATGCTGCCACCACCATGCTTCACGGTAGCACTTAGCGTTGAGGCCAAAAAGCTCTATTTTGGTCTCATCAGACCATAGAATCTTCTTCCACTTGGTCTCAAAGTCTCCCACATGCCTTCTGGCAAACTCTAGCCGAGATTTGATGTGAGTTTTTTCAACAATGGCTTTCTTTTTGCCACTCTCCCATAAAGGCCAGTTTTGTGAAGCACCCGGGCTATTGTTGCCGTATGCACAGTGTCTCCCAGCTCAGCCGTGGAAGACTGTAACTCCTTTAGAGTTGCCATAATCCTCTTGGTGGCCTCCCTGACTAGTGCCGTTCTCGCCCGGATACTCAGTTTTTGAGGACGGCCTGTTCTAGACAGATTCACAGTTGTGCCATATTCTCTCCATTTCTTAATAATGGACTTTACTGTGCTCCGGGGGATATTCAATGCCTTGGAAATGTTCTTATATCCTACCCCTGATTGGTGCTTTTGAAGAACCTTATTCCGGATTTGCTTTGAATGTTCCTTCGTCTTCATGATGTAGTTTTAGTTAGGAAATGTACTAACCAACTGTGGGACCTCCCAGAGACAGGTGTATTTAACCTGAAATCATGTGAAACACCTTAATTGCACACAGGTGTACTCCATTCAACTAATTATGTGACTTCTAAAGACAACTGGTTGCACCAGAGCTTATTTAGGTGTGTCATAGCAAAGGGGTGAATACTTATGCAATCAATTATTTTCTGTTTTATATTTGTAATTAATTTAGAACAATTTGTAGATTTTATTTTTCACTTTGACATTATGGACTTTTTTTGTGTTGATCAGTGGCAAAAACTCCTAATTAAATCCATTTTGATTCCATGTTGTAACTCAATAAAATGTGGAAAAGTCCAAGGGGGTGAATACTTTTGAGAGCCACTGTATATCTAAGTGTAATAAAGCACAGTAAAAACATGGTAAAAGCATAGGTAAGCATTGTAAAGTACAGAGGGGTATGGTAAAGCATATTAATAAGCTTGGTAAAACTGCAAAAATACTTCGTAAAAATACTGTGATCAACTTTTATAAAGGTTGTACTGAAGTAATAGTAATTTATAAAAAAAATCTTCCATGACTATTAAACACTGTTGTTGTGGTTAATTGAGTATAAATAATGAAAGAAACTCAAATTCAATGACAAACATTTCGAATAGAAGTCTTTCAGTGCCTCCAAAAAAAAAAAGAAAAAATGAAGACATTGAAAAAGACTTGTAGTTTCTTTCAGTATTTCTTTATAAAATGAATTAAACTCATAAAACAAAGTAACTAAAGACACATCTTTTAAATGACAGATAAAATGCTTGAAAATCACCAATACTTATTTTATTTGTTACTTTTTTGTTTCCTTATTATTATTATTATTATTATTATTATTATTATTATTATTATTATTATTATTATTAATTTCTTAGCACATGCCCTTATCCAGTGCGACTTACAGTCATAAACAAAAATACATTTCAAGAATCACAGTACAAGTATTAATACAATTAAGAGCAAGATAAAATACAATGACTTCGGTTCTAGCAAGTATATGACAAAATACAACTCAATAACGGAGCAGATAACAGTGTCAGTGATAGTTACATCAGGATATAATTAAATAAAAAATACGACAGATTAAATACACTTGTGACAGATTACAGTACTCTAAAGTATTGTAAGCAAAGCACACATGCTTGACTTAATAGGGACAGAATTCAGAACACATACAACGATTGGTATCAATATTATGTGTGCCAATTCATACAGCATTTTAATTTAAATTGAGACGCATTCTGATGACTGCCAATATCTTTTCAAATAATCTTTGCCATGGTATCTACACATTTGATTTGCTAAGTATAGTCAGATGTTATGTTTTGCATTAAAAATTAATGAAAATGGTCTAGACAGTTGTTGGTTTTGTTAGGAAACACCCATTAAAACATTCTTTAAATAGCTCAAGTGTTTTTTGAAAAGGGCCCGATATTTCATGAAGTGTGGCTGCTTCATCCTTTGTGTTGCTGTCAGGCTTCAGTCATGGCCTGCTTTAATAGAAGAGCTAACTGTTTAAGACTAAAGTCCTAAACAGTATGAAGGCACTGGACAGGGTTAACTGGTTGGTTGCGTTGAGTGGAGTTATTTTTCACAGACCTCTTTACAATTCTGTGGTGCTGAAATGAGGTTAATTGAAATGATCTCTAAATAACCCTTGTATGCAAAATCTTCAGTGAACAATAATTTTCTTGAAAGGATAAGCGCCATCTTTCAAGCCTTTCAGTCTTCAGTGTGTTGTTGTACAGATGTGATGAATATTAAATTATTGTTTTAAAAGACGGCACTCGTGAAAAAATGTATGCAAAGTAGAAAAAAAAAGTGGGCCTATATAGAGTTCGATACACACGAAGAAAAGTGCCAGTATGTTAAATTGTGCAAATATACCCTGAAACAACTAAACAAGCATTTATTTTTGATGTCACTTGTTGTCAAAATCCCTAATTCACAGACCCTTGGTACATACAGTATTGTATACTAGATTTTTGCAAGAGACAGATTAAACACTTCCGGAAAATAACCTCAATTCTGTATCAAAAAAGAGGAGAGATACCCCCAATGTTGCAGCACATTACCTGTTTCAGCCAGCTGCTCCAGGTCAATCCCTGACACAATCATTGTGTGACTTCAAAACCGCAACACCTGGGACTGAGAGAACCACCTTCACTTCACCAACCTGCAGAACAAACAGGAAGATGAGAGGCACAGCTGAGAAGAGGCACCAACAGACTGCGTGTGTAATCAGTCTGCTCACTAACTCCCTCAACTGAGACGCACATGATCTTTTTGAAAAAGGCAAACAGCATTTCAAATAAACAAGACACACAGGATTCGACTCAAGCCACAGGTATTTATTTTGCTATGGGTTGCATTGGCAGTAAAATCCCTCTCCGTTACGCTTCCAGTTTCGTCTGTAACTCCCAGTTTGTTTAGCACAAGAACAGACATGTCCGGGACAAACTATAAGCTACAATACAAAGCTGTTAACAGTGATTAAGGCATTACATGAAGTTGTTTCTCTGCTTAGTAGACAGTACATTAGAATGAAACTGCAATTCTGGCAGTTATCCTTATAGCGGCTTTTAAAAAACACCACGAAACAAACAACAACTGTGACAAACTGATAGCAGATGTTTTTTGTCATTGCCCCTAGAAAAGTTTACTATGGTACATTTACTACGCTTTTCCCCCCACTATGCATTTACTACAGTTTACCTGGGTCTGCCATGGTCTCTGGTCTTTGCAATGTCTACCTATGCTTTACCATGCTTTATTACAGACTCCTGTGCTTTTACTAGGAGGAACTGTAATAAGGGTGTATGTAGTGTTATCATTAAACAATTGCATACAGCTCCATAATAAAAAGATCACTCCTTGGGTAATAAAGAAGAGATGTTGTATTTGCTGTATCATTAGTAAATTGAGAAAATAGAGCAGAATACTTCTATGCAGGGAATTCGGAGCCTGACTGCAATAATTAACTAGGATTAAATAGAAAACAAAAGTGAACTACAATGTCATTTCAAGTCCATTATCATCCCAATGTACCCGGAGTTAGCTATTTAAAGGTTCTTCACATATATCATCCATAACTTCAAGACGCTCAATCAGAATTCAGAAAGTAAAATCTATAAGAAACGATGTCAAGTAGACAAATGTTTCAGAACACAGAACCACTAGCCAAAACCCTTGCAGGGGTAGAAACTCACACTAGCCCTGCTGCACCCAGTCCTTTGTTTCAGAACTCCCCTTGTTCAGGGATATTACTGAAATCAGCAGGCGCCAGGAGTTTGAACAATCAGGCCCCTGCTAAATCTGCTGAACTGATCCCACTGGAATAAGTCTCACCGGTGAGTCTGTAGGTTGACTGTTAGGAGTTGTTCATGCAGTATAAAGGAAGGAACAATATGTTTAACAAGGGTTGCTCAAACTCCTGGCTGTGGAATATTTAAATAAACTCAGGACTGGGTGCAGGGCTGATGTGAGTTTCTAAACCTGTTTGTCTGCTGCGTTTGACCTGAGAATGTCAATTGAGTGTTTGAATGTCCAGACACTGCTGGTGCCATAACGGTCTGATTAGTTATCCTAATAACAGAAATACGAAAAAGGCCCTAAACAAACTAGCAATCACCTTTCAGAAACATATGGAAATGACTGGTACGTGCTAGCTGCTGATTACAGAGGGATTTCCCATGCACAGGCTAGCACTGTGAGGTCACCTTGGAATGTCCACTGCCTATGTGCTTCCAAAGAGGCAGAGCAGAGTGCTAGGGGAATGTTCTTTCAGTCATGCTTTAGCAATAACAGCAATAGCTGGCCCTTTGCTTCAAAGAACAGCATTCAGACTTTTTATTTTTAAGAAAGAAAATGAAAATGTAAATAGTAATGGCACCAGGGTATTAATGGTACTGCTACAGAAAGCCTCGGGTCCAGACAGAAATGCTTAAGGGTAGTTTCACAGACCCCAATTGTTGGAAAACATGGAACAAGTATTGAATAGCAGTTTGCTACGCATGAGGAATGACGGCTGTATTCATGTTATTTTTCTGAAAAGTGATTTAACATTGGATAGAAAAAACTGTTAGTTCCAAAAATGCAAGCACTGCTGTGATAGATGAAGGCTGCAATATGGTAGAGAAGTTAAGATTATTTTGTGTCAAAGCAAATGGCTGGCCAGCAGCACACGGCTGTATAAACAAGTCCTTTGATCTCCAGCCCTGACATGAAAGAAGCTTGCCCTTCGGGAGTCCACTGGGGTATAAAACTAGTTAAACAGGTTTTTGCTTAGAAAATACAGCTGGTTTATGACGGGGTCATAAAGCTAGTTTTCAAGGGGACCGAAGAGACCAGGCTCTAAGACTTCAGAGAGATCCAAAAAGAGATAATGCCACTGGGATCAAAGGGTCTTAGGCAAATCGGAGAGATAGGAACAAGGAAGATGACAAAAACCAGATGTATGGACCTTTGTGACACCAGGGTCTGAAGAAAGCACTGAGTTCAGAGATCTTCACACTAGATCACACACACACACACACACTCACACAAAATGGAATATATGGCAACAGGATAATGAGTTGTACCTTTTCTATTGGTTAAGTGTCAGAGAAAGAGGAGGAGAGAGACACCTATGCAGAAGGGTATTTAATGTCATGCAACAATTGTAAGAACGAGTATTCTGTGTCCTGTACCTGGGACCAGACTCCCTGCATATTTCAATAAACCTAACAACTGACTGAAGAAAAGGACTCTGTGCAGTTTCTTGAATCTACTTACTCACCATCCTCTTTTTTAAGTTACATCACCAATTAAGAGCTAATCAGTGTCTGTGAAACCAGCCATTACAATTGAAATGTAAAAACATCTGTGTCACTGTGGCGGGGTGCCCCCGCCCGTGTGAATATTTTGTGTGTTATGTTGCGTGTGGTTAATGTTGGTGTACAGGTATTGGTGCACGGGAAAATATAACGGGGTTATGTAGCATGAGTGATTTAAATTATATAGTTGTATTTAGGTACAAGGTTTGCACAATCACTTCACGTGCAGATAAAATGTGTATTAGTATGTGAGCGCAGGGAGTGCACAGATTAGTTCACGAGCTGCGATTCAAGTGAATAATTAATTAGTAATTGAATCCCGGCACAACTGTATATATAGATGTACATTTCATTCACTCAGGGTTGTGTGTTTGAGAGTGGAGAACGGGTGTGGAGAGGAGAGTAAAAAAACTAAAAATAATTAAAATAACCACTGCTACATATGCTGGTTTTGCAGCCAGCATACTACTTGTTCTTGTTTGCTGTCTGTCTGTTTTGGCCACGGCGCCGTTTTGTTTTACAAAGTGTTTTTGTCTTGTTAAATCTTTTTATTTACAATAAACCGGCGCATCAGCACAATTTCATCACTCACCAGTCCCGTCTGTGTCCTGTGTTCTTCCGGGTCTGACGTCACCGCTCAAGCCATCCTGTGACAGTCACCCTATTTAAAAATATATACTTGGTAGTGTCAAGTTTATAACAGGGTCAATCGTTTGTTTTGTTTTGGTATAGGGCTTCCAGACAATATTCATTGACAATATTCATTGACAATATTCATTGACAATATTCATTGTTTGGAAGCCCTATACCAAAAAGAAACAAAATAAGGTTGTGAAAAAGTTACCCTAGTCTGCTTATGCCATTTTGTTTTAGTGGCAGGGGGCTAGAATCTCATCATTAGCACTTTATTTTATTTATTTTATTTATTTTATCTATGAGATTCAAAGTTGTTGTGACCACAACACAGAGTACTGACCACTATTTAACCGCACCAATGTAACAAGGTGGAGTCTGGGCACAAATTGATGACCCTGCACACAAGTGTCCGAACCACTGTGAAAAACAGCAACACAGCCCGCTGCATAGGCACACATCACAAAATAAATATCAAACAACAACAACAACAACCACCACCTTTTGGTTACCATTTCCAGAACTGTTTCAATCCTTTCTCAGACGCTGCTGGGAGTCATTACTGGCCAGGCAAGCTTTCATCACCCCGTTGCCCAACCTCTTGTGACTATCTACAGCACACATTGTAATGTTATCTTGGTGCTGGAACATTCTCTCTTGTGATTTCAGTGAGAAATGTTAGCTTTGCCAATTAGACACAATGGGGCCTGATTTTCCACTGTGGGCAGATTGCCCATTTAATAGATTTACTATGTAGAGGACAATGTCTGTGATTTCCCCATAGTGAAAAGTATAACCCAATGGGTTTTAGTCCCATTTTTTATGTTTTAAATTGATGATCATATCCTTATAAATTTTTACCATGGTATTTTTGCAGTTTTGCCATGCTTCTCCTATATTTATACTATGCATTAGCAGAGTTTGTCATGTTTTTTTTTTTAATATGCTTTAACATACCTCACTGTGCTTTATGATGGTTTGCTATTACTATGGTAAGCTTTCATAAGGATAACCAAGAACAGTTAATGAATATGAATCTGTATTTTAAAAGCAGACTTTTTAAAATCACCAGGAGGCTTTTCCGCTGCACTAAAATGGGGTTCATAGAATGTTTTTTATAGCACCACAAATCATAAACAAGGAAGTATTTTCATAGCTGGATTTTAACTGGTTCTCACGTGGAAGAAAAAAAAAAAAAACACTATACCCTAAGGTCAATTACTGAATGGTTAGTTTTAAGTGGTTTCTGTTTCCATTCTCAAATGTTGATGCTTGCAAATAAGGGTGAGGAATGGTACAACTGCTTACTGTAAGACACAATGCAGGCAGCTTTCCCTCACAGTTCTGCAAGCAAGACAGAGAAAGAAAGAAAGAAAGAAAGAAAGAAAGAAAGAAAGAAAGAAAGAAAGAAAGAAAGAACTCCATCTGCTTGCCATTCAGTCCTGGTCTCCAATAAACAGTGTCTTCTCTCATACATTCCATTAAGGCCTGTGTTGGATTGGAATCCTGACCGCTAAGGGTGAACATAATGAAAGACTAGTGACTTAGTCTCCCAGCTCAATGCTATTTCAAATCTAAATCCCAGCACCTTCTCCAATAACAGGCCATTTAAACAAGTTGCAAGATATCATGTAGGCTAATCAGTGCACAGCTGAAACATTTGTAAAACTTATATAACTTGTTTAAAAGTTAATCAGATTATACCAAAATGCAATCTGAAAGGTCTGTAGGTCAGGAAAGTTTGGCGAAGATGCATAACAATTCAAAGCAGTTATCAGAAAGACAGACAGAGGGGCTCCCGAGTGACGCATCCAGTAAAGGCGCTCCGCGTGGAGTGCAGGATGCGCCCTATAGCCTGGAGATCGCAGGTTTGAATCCAGGCTATGTCATTGCCAACCGTGACCGAGGGTTCCTAGTGGGTGGCACACAATTGGCTGAGCGTCGCCCGGGTAGGGAGGGATTAGGTTGGCAGGGCAATCCACGGTTCAACGTGCACAAGCGACCCCTGTGGCTGATAGGGCGCCTGAGGGTCTGCAGTGGAGCCATTCAGATCTGTGTTGTCATCTGGCACTATGGGTCTGGTGGCTTCGCTGTGGATCCACAGTGCAAAAAATAACAGTTTGCCAGGAACAAGTTTCAGAGGACGCGTGTTTCAGAGGATGCGTGTTTCAGAGGACGCGTGTTTCAGAGGACGCGTGTTTCAGAGGACGCGTGTTTCAGCCTCCGTTCCCAGAGTCGCCAGGGGGTTGCAGTGGTGAACCAGGATAAAAATTATAATTGGGCATTCCAAATTGGGGAGAAAACCGGGGTAAAAACCATTGGCGACGACTAAGTGCATAAGGGTCCACATTTTGAATTACCTTAAAAACAACCTCACTTGATATAGCAGGTTTTTACACCAGCGGCAGCCTATTCTCAGTAATCCACCACTGTATGAAAGCAACTAACCCCCCCCCCCCAAAAAAAAAGGAAATGACCTGCAACACGTTGTTGTTAATGCGGGTATCAATACAGAAAATTTCAGCTCATTACTCTCAAAGACCATACAGAGGAGGGTGCCAGTTAAAAGAATGTACTGCACTGCCAAAGAAAACTAATTTCCTTTTAAAAACTGCATTTGTTGTTCCTTTGAGATAACACAATCTACCTTCTGACAATCTGCGCTGAGCCACTAGCTGTGTTACAGGGAGCTGCTGCACAGGGTTTAAAATGCGCTGTGAAAACACAAGGCTGATCTGTCAGGGCCCAGAGGCAGGGAGATAAGAAACTCTCCGTTCCAGAGCTTTATTTAATCAACATGCAAGCCTTCCTTTATTTGCGGTCTTGAAAACACCAAAGGGTTTTTGTAAAGTGTAATTAGGGTTTAAATATTTTTTTTCAGCAAGTTCGCAAAGAAATGCCACAAAGTTTTCCATTTATTCTACTTTTAATTCCAAAAACATTCAAATAAATGTTTACTTAATGAAATATGTCTGCTAAAACAGTATCTCATGTACAGTAACTTGCTATAGCACCTAAAATGTCACTGCAGTCCTTCAGTTACAATATTGATCGTTCTTATACGGCCCTTAATTTGCTACAGTATCTCTCAGTTTTAAAATTTAGCTATGGTTCACATAACACAGTGGAATGATCACAATATCATGTAGTAATTGTAGGACAGTATTGCCACGTGTGGAAACTTTAACAATAAAGCTGAAACTAAAATGCATTAATTTGCTTCAAAATAATCTTAAACTGGTTAATAGACTAGTAGGCACTGGCAAAATCAGCTCAGTTTTATACAGTGCATAACTAATTTATTTTAATATTTTGTTTTGTTTATGGACATTTCGATACCTGCACGGTGGGTGTAACAGTTCAGTAACAGTCACATCTACAACGTAGACTTTCTAACAAGTCTGGCACAAACAATTGTTACTTAATAAAACCCTTGTAAAAAAAAAAAATAACACAAAAATGCTTAACATAAAAAAGAAGAGTCCTACTACAGTAGCAGGCAGTTTACACTGCCTCTGGGTTTGCAGTCAGTATAGCGTATAGATGATTTTATTTTTGCTTTTTAATTTAAAGAAATGCAATGTTAGCTGCTATTGGCCATCATTAACGTCAGTATAATCAGAGAAGACTTTAGCAGTGCAACATGAAAACAGTGGTATGGAGTAATCATCATTATTATGAAGTAATAATTATTTTACTTAGTATGGTGGAGAAACTATCTGAAATATTCAAAATGAACATTGCTGCAATCCACGTCAGTGTTTGCCATAAATTACATAGTTGATAAATATGAAAAATAATTATTGTAACGCGTTTTGTCTTGCACTGATTTACCACACAGCCAGAATTTGCATGAAATTTTCTAAAATGGCAAGTGATCAACAAAGTACTGCTTCAGATTTGATAAGGGAGTCAGAATCGGAATACAGATGGAGGTGTGCTTCACGCTTTTCAAACACTGGCCCAACTTGCAAGGCACATGTTAATCATAGTGAAGAAAATTTTGTTGAGGACTGTAATAAATGAAAACCAAAATGGTGAGGTGTTTTTTTCTTTGTACAATGCCCCCTTTTCTAAAATATTGTGAAGAGTTTAAGTTAAATGTGAGTTTCCACTTGCATGCACATCTAAAAAAAAAAAGCAGACATAAACCACAGTAATGATATTACTTCATGATGTCTTTTGCCACTTTGTTTCTTGTGCAGAAACCACAATACCAGGGATAAAACAAACAAAACAAAAAGTCTACTTTTATACTGTTTCTGCCTGAAAAATCATTATTATCTGGAATAGATCATGGTAATTAATCTACAAACAAACACAACAGAGAAGCACACAGAACATATTATTGTAAGACAATTAATAAGTACAAAATAAATAAAAGAAACAGGGATCTATGTTGTAATCCAAGGCTATTATTGTAGCATGGCCAGGTCCTGTTGTAGGTGAGTACTCAGAGACCTTTTTGTATCATGTTTTCATAGCACAGTTGTTTTTTGATACCATATTTTATAACATCATCCTTTTTTATGATATCTTAATACAAAACTCCCTCTCTACATTAATTACTGCATAGTAATATTTCTTAATGCGTGTTATTTAAGGTTTAACTTCAGTGTTATATTACAGTACATGACTGAGACAAGCAGAGAGTACAAAGCTTTCAGTATTTTCAGCTTCTTTGTTTATGGTGAATTGGTTATAATTGATAAGTTATTTTTTAAGGCTTTTGTATTTATAAATGTATCATGTATCAATATGTATAGATTATTTTAAGTATTTATTCATTGGCACTCAAATTGTCTCATTTTTTAAAATGTTTACACCCAGCTGTGCTTAGGAGTACCTGCACTTTTTTTGTTGAGAATTTCACCCCTGCTTCCTCTTCTTAATTTAAAGGGTTTCTCAATCGACATGTTTATTCAGTGTCGCTTCTGATCAAACGTTGGGTTTTTCTAACATTGTTTTTTAGGATTTATTTTCGTACACTGTGGTGACTATAAGTAACTACTTTTAGTTTACCAGTTTTCTATGAATCATGATAAGCACAACTTTTCATTAAGGTGTAAAACTATTAAAAGAAAAACGGCCGACTAATCTGGTGGGTAAAGGATAACTGAAGACTAATCTGCAGACCAATGTGGTGGGCTCTGTAACACAGTTCTCAATACTGTACTTTGCTACCTTCCAAAAGAACTTGTCTACATACCTTATTAAACTTCTTTGTTGGTTTTTGCAGCAATCATTTGGGTATTTTCCTCACTTAAAAAAAATGTAAATGTTTTCTAAAACCAGTTCTTCCATTTTCATGTAATGATTCAAAACGAAAAGGTGACAGTTTTTGGCAAAGACAGAGGAAAAAATATTCCAGGCATGCACAGATGAATTCGCATGACTGCGCATGTGTTCTGACTACAAATTAGACACTATTCTTTCAATTACACTATTTGGCACAACACCAGGACAGATTTTCTCCAGTATTTTACTAAAAACTCTCCTGTTAAACCCCTGTATTGTCAGCAAACCTTTCATTTCTGCAAAAGTCATGACCGGTGTGTGGTTACTGCAATACCCGTCTGTACCTAGCAGGGTTTAGAGCCCAGAGGAGCCCTGTGCCAGTCATGCACTCAACATACTTGACTATCTACAATGGCTAGGCATGCGATAAACCCTCCCAATAAAAAATAAATAAAATATGAATGTAAATTTCAAGCTTCTTGGGCAGCAACATATTTTTACATTATCCTAAACAACATTGGAAAAAGCATAGTTTCTGTAAACACCGCAGGACTGATTTTAGAGGTTGGACATGGTAGTAAGAATGGTGATGTTTGTGGTAAGCACGAGAGATCACAAAAACACCAAAAAGCCAGTGACTCAGAAAGCTGGCGCTTCAATAACATCTTTCATTGCCAAAAGAAAAACAGAGAGCAAAAAAGTTACATACATATGCAGAGACCTTTACATGTTGTGACTAGTTCAGCAAATCTGTAGTGTCACACAAATAATTATATTACAATGTCAGCATCAACATTGCTTTAGAAATTAAAATGGATTAATAACATGTGTTTATATACAGCAGTCGTGTATTCGTTTAAGATAGAAGATAGTTGACAATGAAATGTTATTTACAGTGGGATTATTGATCCACCACATGTGCAGTGCAATGAATAACGCTGCAATACCATGTTATGTATTTTTACTTTTTTAACACTGCTGTGCAAAAGTCTCAGACATGTTGCATTTTTCTACTCTGATGCATTATGAGCATCAACAATTTACTAAAAGCCTCCACTAGTGTTTTCTACTATTATAACAACCTTGACTTGCATAAAGAAGGAAAAACATTGAGTGAAATAGCTTGCATCACTCGATTTTCAAGGTGTGGTATCCGAAGCATAATCAACAAGTACAGAGAAACATCATCTGTAATTGACAAACCCAGGACTGGAAGACCCAAAAAGTTGTCTAACGAGGATCAGCAATACTTGAAGATAATATCCTTAAGGAATAGAAAGAAGACAAGCGTTGAATTGACAGAACTGGCAGAAGGCACAGGTGTGGTTGTCCATCCATCAACAGTCCAAAGCACCTTTGACCATTATTCCATAGTCCAATTTCTGTGTCCTTGTGCATATTTTAGCCTTTTAGTCTTGTTCCTCTTTCTTAACAGAGGTATTCTTACTGCAACACATCCTTTAAGTCCTGATTTCAAGAGTGACCTTCATACTGATTTGATGGTATGTGTATTTCACAGCATAGCCTGTGAATGCCTACTTGTGCCACTCTGCAATCTACTTTCTGTTGAAGAGAAATGCTCAAGCTTCCAGAGTATCTACGTGATTTCCACCTTAGAATGTGAGCTAATATTCAATACATAACTGTGCGAATAAGTAACTAACTTCAGCCCTCAAATCAGGAATAAGTAACTAACTTCAGCCCGGTTCTCCTGTAAAGCTCGGAGCCCCCATCAAGAACTCATCTGTTGAGTGTCAGTTTTGGGATCTAACTAAAGTTAGCTGTGATTGCAACTGTGCACAGTTCAAATAAAAAAGTATTTCAATAAACTGTGGAGCAAAAGTTACACAGTTCAAATAAAGATCTTGCACACCCTAGCGGAAAGTGAATTTCAATTTAAAGTATGCTGTTTTTTGTCCTTGAGTGAATTTAATTTCAATTTAAGGTATGCTGATTTGTTGTTAATAGATGAGTGTTTTTCTTTTTTTTTTTTTTTTTTGAGTTGCATTATATTATAATTATATATTATAATTGAGTTTGTATTGTATTATTTACTTTGTGTTACTTTCACCTCATACCATAGCTCGTCCTTTGATGACAAGGTCAATGTGCAGTACCAAGCTCAGCCTTTAGGTTTGTTGTGTGTTGAAAGTAACAACCCCAACTGCGTATGCTTTGCTGTCCTGCAAAATCAACTACAGTGGACTTGTCGATGCTTCCAAATTAGCCACCAACAATTACAGTGCAATAAGAACCACAGGGGTCAAGAGAGAATTGGATTATTAAGTATCTCATGGTTGTTTTTCTGTTTGATATTTTTCTTTTTCAAAGCAATTAGAAGGATCACTGTATCACAGTCTACCACTCTACCCAGTAATAAAGTGGAATTGTTGCCTTTGTCTTATGTAGGTATTCACTTCAGTTTACATAAGCTGCCTTATTTCGAAAACTCAATGTTGACAGGTATGCTATAAGTCTCCCATAGTAAAAGCACAGCAAAGTGTAATAATGAATAGCGAACGCGTGGTTAAAGCACAGGTGAACACTGCAAATCATACGTCAACTATGGTATATGCACAGAATAACCGTTGGCAAAACGGGGAAAATGCAAATTACCGTGGTAAACTTTTATAAAGGAAATACTTGCACAGGTACACCCAAACGTAATGTACCCGAAGGTGTAAAATTAATTAATTTCCAGGTAAATCAAGCTACTGTCTCTACATGCCCCAACAAAACGAAACAAAGTTTGTCTCAATTTCCCACGGGAACATTTCCTTTGATGTCGTGACTTTCAACTCATTTTTGGGTTAAAGTTCTGCGACTATCCGCCCTATAATGATTACCATCAACTTCGAGTGGATCATTTGCGTTACACAGGTACAAAGCGGGCACGGTACATTTGTGAAGTTACTGCACACTGTATTTTACATTTTCAAGTCAGTGCGTACGAAATACTTCACTGCACAGATATATCACGACTGTGACACTTACTTTCACACTTTTGTAGCAAAACTAGAGTACTTACCGCAAACTGTCAAGTCCCGTTTATTGCACCCAAACTTGATGTCTAAGTTACAAGTTGTTTTGTGACAAAACGAGACCCCAAAAGAAGAAAGCTTTACCGTATTAACTCAAGAAAAAGAGCCACTTGTTGAAATCAAGTTTTAAAACTATCCGTCACGACTCAGAGCTTATTAGCAAGCGTACACTTACAAATGTGGAGCCTTGTATTACTATAATTATTATTATTATTATTTTTTACTAACATACGAAATATTTTCTTTAAAATACTTTCTGGTCTTTTTTTCTGCTAAACTATTCAGTAGATTAAAAAGAAACGTCCAAAAGCTTTCACGCATGCGCTCTGCTCAAATTGTTACGGCTGTTGTGCTCTGTCCTCCTCCCCCCCCCAAAAAAAAAACTTTTGTAGCGACTCAGACAGACAGATAAAGCATGAAAAGTGAGTTTCGGTTTAACATACATAAGGAAATAGAACGCACGTCCTGGAAGGAATTAAAATGTGACATGCTACTCTACCTGTCCTGTTGTTTGAATGGTAAAGAATGCAAATGTAAACTCACCTGTGTGGTTTTGTGATGTAAATGCTTTAACGAGCTTTATGATAAATAGGAGGGGCGAGCAACACAGCACCTGCGGGGATTCCTAGACGGAAAGAACACATATTTTCAATATATTGTAAGTATATGCAATGTATACAGTTTTATATGTTACATACTGTATATGCATCACATATCCATATATTGATGTACATATGTTCTTAATGTGTTTTAAATATAAGCAAAATAGTAGTAGGAGTACTGCCAATGTTATTATTATTATTATTATTATTAGTAGTAGTAGTAGTAGTAGTAGTAGTAGTAGTAGTATTGTTAATATAGAGAGACACTATAAAAGCATGTTTTATTTTCAAAACCTTATTCTTTCCTATTAGTCACACAAACTATTTGTCAGATCAAAATAGTTAAGTCACAGTAACCTACAGACATACAGAATCACATTTCAAAAGGAAAAGTGATGCTTTGATGAAATTGATTCCTTTTTAATGCTGTGCTGTGGACAGGGCCGGATTAACCCATCACTGGGCCCTAGGCAAGCATACACTTGTGAGCCCCCTACCCCTGAACAAACAGCCACACACACACACACACACACACACACACACACAAACAGCCACACACACACACACACACACACACACACACACACACACACACACACACACACCCCTCTATATACATTCTAGCCTTTATAACTAGCGCTCCATCCTTTTACAACCGGTATAATTCTCAGTTTGATGCTTTTATGAACGACTGATTGAATCTGACAGAAAATTAAACTGCAGGGGATGTGCTAAATACATTTCAGAATAAAACCAGAAAAAACTGAAGCCTACGTTAAATCCTGTAGCACAGCTCAACAACAACTTTTAACCCCTTAAATACTCTGTTACTTAGTCAACTATAATACATATATTGGCACGTGTGCCATGTTCACCAGCTGTTATGACCCTGAAATATGTGTTGTATAAGGTTACCTTAATCAAGGGTTTCATGTATTGAGAAACGCAGGAGGCTGCACGTACGTATGTTTAGAAAATCAGTGGTATTAAATGTGCTGTTTTATTTTGCCACACAATTAGTTTTGTCTTGTTTACAATATTTGTTGCAAGCTGCAGCAGAACTCAATGGCAGAACACAACGGGGCTCGGGCACAGGAATATCATGCGTGCACGTCCAGCGATCTTTTAAAAACTGCATCTGCACAAGCATGGAGGATACAGAATTCTATGGGGTAATGTTACAGAAATCTGCGAAACACCTGTCAGAACAATTTAAATTGGAGATACATTCCTCAGTTCGAATGTCAGTGAGTGAAGTTTTTCCAGTCAAATCTGTATATGTAAAACAAACAAACAAACAAACAAAAAACCTATCCGTTTTGGGGCCCTCCCTTGAGCTCGGGCCCTAGGCACATGCTTAGTTTGTCTGGCTGTGGAGTTTAGAAGGTACACCATACTGACACCATTAGAGGTTACTGCACGGAGGGTTACATCACTATCCCTTTTCAAAGTTTACAACGGGGTGTTTGTAGTTTCACCCATGCTTTTCCCATTGTCCATAGTTTACCCAAGTGTGCCATGTTTATTAATATGCTTACTATACCTGACAATTCTTTACCATGACATGCTTTCCTGTACTTTATTACACCTTGCTATTCTTTTAGTATGGGAGACTTCTATAAGAGATAGTCAAGCAGCTTCTATTACGAGGTGAGCATAAAGGACACTGTTGGTTAGGGTGAAAGGGCAGCAAGACTGACACTGATTGATATGGGAATGTGTTTCAACTGTTCTGGCAGGATGAATGATTGTTCCTCAGAGATCATTGTCTCAAACTCGCTCAGGGGCACTGAGTGTAGAAATCTTCAGTCTCATAGCCAGAGTTGACCACAGACTCATCACTTTAAAGAGTTCTTCCCATAGTGTACCAAAAAAGTAGTCCCATTTATAACTTCGAACTACAGACTAAGTTAAGATGAGCACGGTCACTTAATTGAAACATGCAAAGTAAGTAAATATTTATTTTTGATATGTGTTGAATTGTACATTGCCATTGAAAAGATCCATCAGGAGGTGGAGTTGAGATGGCTCTTAATTCATTTTTTTTTATGTTAGCTTGCGAGGTTCGGGGGGCGTGAAGCTGGGGGGGCTGCTAATCTCTAATCTTTCAATTTTCTAATCTCCAGTTAATTAGTTCTATTTACTATTTAAGACCTGATCACCTGCACCTTTTCTGTCTAGTGTTTCGTTTTTTTGTAGCAAACGCTTAGACGCCGTCGTTTCGTGCTTCACCTCTAATATCTAAACTTCGTTGCCTCGCTCACGCAGGTCGTTTCTCTGCACATCGCTGCCAAGATATTATCAATCATTTTCTTACCTGCTCAGGTGATCTTTCTTTTCAGTCAGCTTCTCTTTTCGGCTCCAAGAGCTCCAACGTTACTCTTTCCTGTTCCATCCGGTCTCCACCTCGGCTTCATAGCCGTCCAAACCGTAGCTTCAATACTCAACTTGTCTGCAACTTTATCAGAAAGTCTGGTCCTCCGTTAAACTTCCAAGCTCCTTCGACATGACATCGACATTCCCGTTGTCTGCGATTGCCTTACCTTAGCTCTATTTAATTCTACCACGAAGTTTTGTCGGCTTAATCCTTCTTTACTCCTCGCTTGTAATCAGACGCCCCTCCCCTCGCTCCCACTGAGCCAGCACAATTACCGTTTCATCAGAAGATCCTGCCCTGGACCTCCATCAGCTACGTTCAACATTTTAAAGACGTATCCAGCCCATTCTAAACTCAATTTGTAACTAGCGGCGGCTCGTGACTCGACTGGTCACAACATTCTCCAACTCCACTATTGTACTGTAACTTTTCCACCGGCGCCTCACAGACTATGGTTACCACGGCAACGCCCTTATTGAGTGACTGCGGGGAGTGGTAAGTTGTCATGGTGACCAGGCAGCTTCATCAGGCTCTGCGTGCTCTGCGCCTCAGCACCGCAATCTTCCGGCTTCCTGTTGCTGCACTTTCACAACTGGCAGAGACGAATTCAACGCGCCGAATCATAACATCTAAATATTGCGTTAACTTATTTCCATTCATGACTATCTGTCCTAAACATGTCTAGAATATTTATTATACAAATCTAAAGGAATAAGCAAATGTTGTTCTACATAGACAAGGATTTTAATCGTAATAACTTCTTAGATTATACCCTGATTCACTCAGGTCAATGATGTAATTCCAATCATAACCTCTGGATGGCAGTATAATACCACAAGCTCTCTCTCTATACATTAAACCAGTTTGGTTTCGCTGCAAAGCTCGGACACTACAGCTTTTCTATCTATTCCCGCAGTTCTCACTCGGATGGATTCTCGGGAGTTCCCATCCTGCCTCATCCTCAGTCTATCTATATCAAATGACATTCTTCAATTTCAACTCTTACCCCCCTCCCCCCGCCCCTTTTGAGGCGGACTGCTCCTGACCAAATCTATAGATATTTCAACAGCCTCGGAGCAGTGGATTCTTCATCCTCTTAGGTTCTACAGCAGCCTCAGCTCTATGTATTCTCCATCTCTGGCTTCATCTAAATCAGTTTAACTCGCAGTCCAATATCCACCGCATTCAGCAGATGTCTGTGCTCTACAGCAGATCATCACACTACCGATGGCAATCCACCATTCACTATTACAGATCCCTGCTTCAGCAGATATCGGCGTTCTGCAGCAGACCACCACGCTCTACCAATGGCAGTCCACCATTCACAATAACAGATCACTGCTTCAGCAGATCTCTCTCTACAGCAGACCACCGCTCATTATTGACAGCACTTCTTTGTTTACTTCCTCAGATCTCTGCACCATCCAGCAGATCCCATCCTCTACTGTTAATTGCTCCTCCCTGCAGCAGATCTCTGCTCCCTCTTCAGATCTACACACTGTTCTAGCATGCAAGTTGCTTTAGTTCAGTCTAAATCTGGACCTGCACTACTCCAGATCTTCCAACGCTTCCGCTTTCCTCCAATACGCAGATCGTGGAAGCATTCCGCAGTCAAGGCTAATGCTAATCCCCATCTAATCAAAAATACGAGGTGCTTGTCTTTCTCAGCAATCTATTCATATGTCCACACATCCTCTCAAATATTACAGCATTAATACATGGTGAGAGACGTGGTGAGACTGGAAATCTGTCTTGTTTATGAGTTAAGGAGTTCCACTCTAGGAGAATAACTGGAGTTGTGAAACCCAGTCTCTCAATGTGAGTTCACCTTTTCCATTTCAAGCAGACATGATAGTAGCAGACCACAGATCGATCCCGTATTCACTGACACATAGGATAGTCAACATCTCATCTCTGCCCTCCATTCCAGTAAATGGAGCACAAAGCGTGCCGAGCTTCCCCAGCAGTCAATTTACACATGTTCGTCGGTTCCAGCTGCTACCTCAACTGTCAGTTCCAGCTCCCCTTCGGCCTCCACTTTTAGTGTTCAAGTTCCGTCGACTGGTCCCGTCTGCTGCGTGCCCCCCCCCCCCCCCCCCGATTCACCAGCTGTCATTTGACTGAATCATCCTCTCAGTAACCTCCTTCAATCTGCTCAGCATTTCGTATCTGCAGCTCTCTCCCTCCTTCGACAGCTTCATATTGTACAGCCTGGTCAGTGTTTTAAACATTCTGTGCCAGAATCTGATTCATCCTATTCCTTCAAATCAAACCAGATCATGGCTTTCATCGTCCAGCTAGGGATTTTTTCTTCCCACCATTCTCTCCATACCAGTAGTTTGTCTGACTCTTTCCGGAATCTTCAAAGTTCCCCCCCCCCCCCCTCCCCCTGCTGCACCTTCCAGCCTGCCTATATCAACAGACATTCTCCATTCATTTATCTCTACTCTTTGGAAAGTTTGCTTGTCCCCTTACGAAGATCTCCTCATGGAGACCATCTGCCTAACAGCTGATTCTTAAGAGCCTTCCCTTCTGCCTCACCTTCCCGCTGTCCGCATCAATGACCATTCTCAGTTTGCTCATTCTACTCTTCTGAAACGCCGCTTCTCCCCATACAAGGATCTACCTATGGAGATCATCTGCATCTGAGCCCTCTTCGGTCTCCTTAGGAGCTCAGAATTCACAGTTCTAATTTACGCCATCATTCAGTTGTGTACCTCCAGACGGATCCATTTCAGCGCCGTCAGTTAATTCAGCTGTCAAGCAGATTCCCCTATCTGCCCCTTATTTTCAACGTCAAGGTATCTCATCTGCTTCTCGGGCGCCTTCGGCTTCCTCATAAGCTCAGACTTCACAGTTCCCTCAGCTTCAAGCTTCCCTGCAGCGACGAAGATCTCCTAATCAGCCAACCTCTCCACCCTCCTTTCGAGAGCAGGCCTCCCTCCTCAGCTGTATTCTCCCCATTCATTTCGTATAGGTGCAGCTACCTCCGCTGCGAGAGCCAACATCAACCACAGTCTGATCAAGACCATGGGCCGCTGGTCCTCTTCCGCAGTAGATTATTACGTTCAGAACTCGCAGTTTCTTCTGCTTCTGATTTACTTCACCATTCGGTCATACCCCCAAGAGGGATCAATTTCAACGTGGTTAGTCCATTCAGCTGTCAAGTAGAGTCCCCTATCTGCCCCTTTTCATCATCAAGGTATCTCCCCAGCAAGAACCCCCCCCCCCCCAGGACCCTCGGTTCATTGATTCCTCTCGCTCCTATCATCTCTCATCGCCCCTCCTTCCACCCTCCAGAGCAAGCCTCCCTCCTCTACTTCACCCCCTCATTGATTTCTCTCACTCCTAGGATCACTAGTCACTGGATTCCAACCTACCTTGCCTCCAGAGCGGGCCTCCCCCCCCCCCCCCCAATCATTCCGTAGGCACAGCCCCCTCTGCTGCGAGGGCCAACATCACTCACAGCCTTCTTCGGCTTCCTCGGAAGCTCAGAATACACAGTTTCTTCAGCTTCAAGCTTCCCTGCAGCGACGAAAATCTCCTAATCAGCCCAGCTCTCCTCCCTCCTTTCTAGAACAGGCCTCCCTCCTCAGCTGTATTCTCCCCATTCATTTCGTATAGGTGCAGCTATCTCCGCTGCAAGAGCCAGCATCAATCACAGTCTGATCAAGACCATTATTATTATTATTATTATTATTTATTTCTTAGCATGGGCCGCTGGTCCTCTTCCGCAGTAGACTATTACGTCCATTCATCTCCCTTCGTTATAGCAGCAGCCCATTTTAAAATTGCTAGCATGCCCGGAGTGGGGGCTACCTGTTCGCCGGGGCCACCTGAGGTTTTCCCCTAAATTCGCTTCGAGGGGTTTTTTCCTCTCCACTGAGCGGCAAGTATACACAGTCACATCCCATTAACAAATTTACTAATCCCCCTTTGTTCGTCCTTCTGGTCTTTTGTTTGTTTGTTTATGTTATGCGTTGGCATGTTCTGTCTTGTTTGTCTCACGGTGTGGGAATTTTCGTAGGTGCCGGGGGTCCATCCTTTGGGGGGCAAGTGAGGCTCACTTCCCCGACCTCAGGGCTAGGCAGCCGCCTCCCTTACCTTCAGGGGTTCTCACCGCGTGAGTCAGAGCGGACCCCCGGCCAAACTCTGTCCTGTCGCAGCTCCTGCGCTCATCTCACTCGAGGCTCTCTTCTATTCTGCCTCTCTTCAGGACGTGGTCACTCGTGCCGAGTCCTATACTAACCTCAATGCTCTGTCCTTATTTTCAGGTCCCAGGCAGCGTGATGTCTCGGCCAATCAGGGGTTTTACGAGCGCCCCTTACATAAGCCTCAAATGCTGGGTACCTCTCTCATCTCCTCCCGAGGGGTGGCTTTTCAAGTCTAACCCTCATATGTGTTTTCAGGTTGCCGGGTCTTCCGCCCCTGGGATGTCGACAGCGTCGGCCCCAGTCGACGACCTCTTTTCTATCCCGTTTCCGGTTGCCGGGTCCTCCGCCCCTGGGATGTCGACAGCGTCGGCCCCAGTCGACGACCTCTTTTCTATCCTTTCCGGTTGCCGGGTCCTCCGCCCCTGGGATGTCGACAGCGTCGGCCCCAGTCGGTGACCACATTCTGTCCTACTAACTGCTCCTTGCTGCTTCTTCTGCCTTATCTTTCCCCCCCCAGCTCACGCCCAGTGAAATCTCAGTGCAAGACGCTGTTGTTGTTTTAGCAGAACGGAGGGATGGGATGAAAATAAATAAATGCAATGCCGTCTCAGATTTTAGTCATTTCTCAAGGTCTGCGTCGGAGAGGGGTGGATAATGTGCAGAAGTGTCTTTCTGTGTTTTTGATGGCTGCCGGTACTGTAAATTCTGTGAGGCAGAGCACTGATTTCTATGTGATAAGGCTCCAACTGTACGTATCCTTCCAATACACGGACAGCTGGAACCTTGCTTGACCAATCACATTGCTTGTTTCACCTTCCATTGCCAACCCTGGATTATAAATCTGAATATTCCATGGTCATCTACTGTGTGGCAGTGCCCTGCAATGGAGCTTTCTGATTGGTGGGTGGCAGTTATGTGGTTTCTGTTGACTATCGTTATAGAGTCTGCATGTATTTCGCTGTTGATTCAAGAGTTTGTATTATTCCGCTGCTTGGGGGATGCATTTTCCAGCAACGGACATACAATTTCACGTATTCATTGATCTAGCTTGTAAGAGGGTGACGTTCTTGTCACACAGAACGGGGAGACAGGGCCTCAGAAACAAAGCACAGACTGACACTGCCGTCAAGTGCTGCTTTCTGAGACACCTTGTGAAGAACATGTGACGTACACTGGCTTTGCTCGCATGGAATTGAAAATTAGGATAATGAAGCCGAAATCTCCTAAACTGAATTCAAAGCAAAATAATTCCAAACTCTTATCCGATGGATTACACTTCCAACTGATGGGCCCTTAATCCTGCTGGATTCTTGATAGCTTTTGGCAGTACTTCACCATGGTAACCAGGCTATGTTTAAACAGACAATACATTGTATTCATCAGTACGCTACGTGATGAAAAGACCCTTTGCTATAATTGAAAAAGCCACTTACACAGAGACACTATGAGCACTTGTTGTAGTTTGTTTTTCAGAACCTTAATGGTTAATAAAAAAATACCTCTATCCCCAAATGTGGCCTTGTTTTTGTTTTTTTCTTCCTAGCAAATTCCCAGCAAAAAAAAAAAATCTAAACTAGTGGTATCTTTGACATAAAATATTTTAAAATACCAAAAATGAAATCCTGAAATGCTCTGGTTTTCTAACTAAAGTAGTTGAGGCCATCTACATGTTTCTGAAGATTACTGTAATTTATCTAGTGTTACCACAGCATTCATACTAGAACTGAGTGAATAAAGTTGTGGATGAAAATAATCTGTTTATAATGACAGCTCAAGAAAAGGTAAAACCACAGAACACATTCCGTTTCATTCTATAAAGTCACAGCACATCTCACAAAATAAGTGTGTTGATAACATACATTTATTTAAAAGTAGCACGTGTTTCTCTTTGACAGTTATCAAAGATGTTGTAGAAAAAACAAACACAGAAAAAAAATCACATTAAGAGCATAAGTAACATGGTCATGATTTGTTGTACCAAAAGTTAAATTACAGTATTAAAACTTTACAGCGTTGTGTAAAAAATATGGAGTGAGTTCCATTGTAAAAGTTTTTGTTTGTTTGTTTTTACAATCCTGTGCAAAAAAAAAAAGGTATTCAATTATTGTATGTATAGCTCTCCTTTGTGCTTTGGTATCTATACATACAAATCCTTATACAATACTGCCACCTACTGGCAGCTTCAAATAGCACTGTTACAAGTGGACAAAAAGCTGAACCAACTGCATGGGCATTTAAACACACAGAAAATACAGTGGTACAAAAATGCACCCTGTTGTATTGCTATGATTTCCTTTTTTACTCAAGACCACTTCATATGTAGTACAATTACAATACCTGGTTTTATAGTTATCTGTTATGTTGAATTTCTCTTTATAAATATGTTGTATAATATAACAAAAGCTTCATTATCAATGTATCACAAGCAAAATTATCACAGCTCCCCTTCTCCTGGCATGGGATAGATCTTGCTTGTTTATTTTAATTTGATATTATTTCTTAAATACGCAATGCTATCGAGTACCTTTATCACTTGCTGTGCTAACAGCAACTGCACAGGAAGTGATCAGGCACAAGGAAGTAAAAAATCTTAAGCACAATAAATGGGGGAAGTGGCATGTGATAATGTTAGGTAGATAATGTTAAAATGAATTATAAAATCATTAACAATGAAGCATACCTATTCCTAGATCACCAGTACTGTAATAATACTTTCTGATTGAAATCTAGAGTGTGAAATTTGCTTGAGATCCCCACAGCTTTTGAAATCAGACCCTGGACACACTGAGCATCTCAAAGCTGATTGATCACGAGTCAAAGCTCATGTTATCTATGCAAAGTGTCAGGCAGGAATCCTGCAAATATGATCATTTGATTGACAGGGACATATTTGTACATCACCAAAAGAAAAACAAACATTGGACGAGGGTGGTGCCTCCCTCGTTCATGTCAACCTTCAGTCAGTGGCAGCTCATATATTTAAGCCAGTTAAACTGAATCCCGCCCCGAAAGACGATTTTGAGCGCTAAACACAAACAAGTCTAAATGTTGTGATGCATGCTAATGTCAACTGCTGTTCTCCAATTAAAAGGTTGTTTTAATAGCACAAATTGTCCTGACTTTAAGAATGCATTGCCTGTCCTCTCCCTTCTAAACGAGAACCTGTTGGTTGTACCTGGGTCACTCCAGCTCAGGTAGACCTATATAAACGGCTTACGATTGAGAAAATAGTGGCAAGGCAGGTGAGGGTATGGAATGGGCTACCTAGTCATGTTGTTGAAACAGAATCACTGGGATCCTTTAATTGAAAAAGTTTTGAGATCAATCAGCTGCTGGGAACCCAGACAAGCCTAGTTGAGCCGAATGCCTCCTGTCGTTAGTAACGTTCTGTTCTCATGTCTCGTTCATGCAGAAGACAAGTTGTGTAACTCATGCACCCTACGCTTTCAGTGTGTCTGAAGGTGGTAAAAATATCAATTTTGATAACCTGACCAATTTTTGTTAGCCAAATTCTCCTGTTTGTCCATGTAAGCTGGAATGACGTAACTGGATAAATAAACAATCTGACAAACACATCTGAGTACTTTCTGTGATCAGGTCACAGAGTAGATGGAATTGTGCCACCACTCTGATCATTTTAATATTACAGGGTGCCACATTAATCAGGCACCACATGGATTATATGAATTATGGCACCCACCTGTTTTAACAGAGAACATCCTAACTGGCATAATATTGATATTGCCTATGATCCTAACTTGACAACTGACAAGATTCTCAAATCAAATGAGTCTGTTGCTAATGGAAACAGGTAATTTACCCATTCTATTCTTCTTTATTAGGGCCTGCCCGCCATAACATTTTCTCCCAGCAAGTGGTGCTGTTGCACTGCAGCTTACAGCAGAATTGTGCATGCATTGTGATAAGGTGACAAGTTTATTGAGATTAAGATAAATGTGTCACTGGTTTATTAAAAGTTCTAAGTTTTATTTCAGATGAACTGTCAAGCTTCTTTTGAAATACGGTTATTTCCTGCAAATTTTCTCTTGTTCTCCACTTTGCAAAGTATTTTGTCGAATGCAATTATGTGCCTTTGAGACTCGTACCTTCTGAGTTTAATGGATTACTGGCATGTGCATTGGTTCATATACCACTGGAAAATGGTCCCACTCTACCAGTGGTTGCCCCCATACTTTTAAGATTAGATATATTTTAAAACATATATATGATACTTTCAGGCCAAAAAAGCTGCCAGGATTTCCAATGCTGTGAATCACTGTATGTCTGCAGGACTTCTTAACGCTTTTCTTGAAAGAATTCAACGGCACAGATTTATAGCACCCATAAAAATGTTATACTATGCTGTATAGCCCAGTTATCAGCTATACATGTCAGTGATTAACCTGTCTGATATGGGAGGAGTTGTAAAATCAATTCAATGCATCACCGGTAGCCAATGTAGTGGCTTTAAAAAGTATTCTGGCTGTAGCACTGTGTACATCTTATTCAATGAGGCTTCTAGACCAGCTAGCAAGGAGTTACAGTAATCAACAGCTCTGCTCAATGTCTCAGCACGGGACAGTATACTTCTCAGTCAATGCACAGTAAAGACTCTTTGTCAGACCCTTTCAGATGGGAGATGATCTACATGTATGTCCCTAACGTATATAATATAAGACCATTTACTCTTCCCTACATTTCAATCTTCCTGTTTAACAATCTTAGCTCTTATATGGGTCTATATTAGGCATAAAATAGGTGGAAACAAAAATGCTGTTTCAAAGGAAAAGGAAAAAAAAATCAAATTGAGATATTTTGACAGGCAAATCTGGCAAGAGATGACTTGGTCCTGCATTGCTGATTGTCACACAACAACTATTCTCCACTTCTCCCTGCGTTCCTACACCACGCTCCGTCTGCTGGTCTCCCTGCTGTACCCAGGAGAGTTGGAGCATCGGTGGCTGAAATCAATAAAAATGCCCTCCGAGTCGGAGTCCATGGACTCCAAGATCTGGTCCACTGTGGTCTCGGGGCTGGAGGAATGCGAGGGGTTCAGGGAGGCAGCGTGCTGGTCGCCCCCGGGGTACTGCTCAAAGAAGAGTACTGGATTGGAGGTCGGAGAAGCTCCTCCCCCTCCTGACAGGTCCTGCTCACCCGATTGGTTGGTTTTGGCCATGGAGGTTTTGGAGCCGGTGTCCATGATGGTGGTGAGGTTGGAGTAGCCCTGCAGCCCGAGGCAGGAGGTCATTTCGGAGACGGAGTGCCTCCTGATGCCCGTGCTGCCGGCGGAGCCCACCTCGCACTCGTACTCCACCACGGGGGTCAGCATGGGGTTGTTGTAGCTCTTGGAGCGCACCACCGGATTCTTCCCGATCACCTCGCTCGCCTTGGCGCAGCGCCGGAGGTAACGCGTCTCTGTGGAGGAAAAGAGAGCTCCTGGTCAGGACTACCGGATACAAAACTGAACGAAGCTGTGAAGATTTGGCAAGAGTTTGGAGGACGATACAGAAGGCAGGAAAGCTCTCTCTATAGTTCAATGGTAAGGCCTTCCTCGTTGAACCGTATGGTTTGCGAGTCCAACCCTTGCCTTTCCATTCAATGGGCTGAAATGCCAAACCACGACAGGTGTTGATAACGACTGGCCTTACAGAACATGACTTACCCAGAACACAGGTGCAGTGAGTGACTTGGCCGTTGTCAGAGAAGAGCCCGTGGGTTCCCAGGTACGGAGAGACAACCTTCTGGATCAGGGCCTCAAGCTTCAAGTAGTCCTCCGTCCCTCCCTTGGACTCGTGCACCCCCTGCAAGGCAAGAGAACAGCATGACTCTCACAGGGCCTTAATGAAATCCAGGCCGGGGTGCCTAGATGTATCGGATCATTGTAGGCCCCATGGAACCTATACTTCATGATGTACTTCATAAACAATATTGTATTTT
This sequence comes from Acipenser ruthenus, assembly GCF_902713425.1. Lineage (NCBI taxonomy): Eukaryota > Metazoa > Chordata > Actinopteri > Acipenseriformes > Acipenseridae > Acipenser > Acipenser ruthenus. Next base: position 33,025,528 of record NC_081202.1, on the reverse strand, counting down.
TTAATAGAATACATTTGCTTACTGTAACTGCTATATAATACTGATAGTGATGTGATACAGCCATCAGAAATGTCTTTATAATATATAGTAGACCTTGATATTGATGTAAAACAGTCATCTGAAATTCCTTTAGAATATATAGCAGGCCCGATATTGATGTGATACAGCCATCTGAAATTATATATATATATATATATATATATATATATATATATATATATATATATATATTGTGAAAGGACTGCTGCCACACGGGTTCATTGCCCCTTTAAAAATTGACCCAGGACACACAGGAATGGATTTTTTTTTATGCTCGGTTGCGCTATGTTTAATAAACACAAAATAAAACAAACACAAAATAAACACCTAGCTCTTTCGGAGCACTAACTCAACTTTCAGGAACACCCTGACTACCAGTAGGACGGCTAAGCCATTTCCCCAACAAACAAAAACCACACAGGTTTGACACAGCACTTACTTCTGTACGCCTGCTCGGAGACAGAGGACACTATCTGCCTCCTTCTACTCAGCAGCCCTGAATAATCTGACTGCCCTCTTTAAATACGCTGCACCTGGTTCTAATTTAATAGTTACCAGGTGCAGGGGATAATTAATAATAAAACAATTAACAAATTAAATTCCACAATAAAGCAAAACAATTAAACAATAAAACAAATACAATTAAATTAAACAAATGTGCATTCCGCACATGTTTTCCTTCAGGGAGGCTTTAACCCCCTCCCTGCTGTCTCACATATCCCTCGCTGCTGTTACTATATATATATATATATATATATATATATATATATTGATGTGATACAGCCATCTGAAATCTCTTTATAATTAGGGCTTGAACTTTTTGGTTTTTATTTTCCAAATCTCTACCTCCCTTTTAATGTTAATTAGTAGATGTTAAGCTGTCTCTGCATCCTAATAAAGAGAACACTACTAATTTAAAGACTGGGTTTGAGATTATTTCTTTGCTACAAATCAAGGAGATTTAAATGATGGACTTGCTATCAGTGTACTCTCTGTACTGGGTATTTTATGCTGAAAAGAATATCTGTCAGGACAACCCTGTTAAACAAGTGAAAATAACAAAAACACAACAATAAACTGCAAGAATGAAATGCAATTAGGATCAGCGATGAGCAATTGACGCAATTTGTCATGTCTCTTTGGAATAAAGAGTAAGCGAAACAGAATCAGGCTCAGTCAAGATATGCAGGTAAAACCAAGTGACATGGTTTTGTAATTAACAGCTTAGTTTAATTAGGAAACAGAATCGGCTCAAAATAAGTTTAAAGTCAAGTGATCAAAAATAAAACCTGAAAACTTCAAGCCCTATTTATAATATATAGTAGACCCCAATATTGATGCGATACAGCCATCTGAAATGTCATTATAATATCTGCAATTTCTTTATAATATATAGCAGATAGTAGTGATACAGCCACCTGAAATGTCTTTGTATCAGGCAGTTTGTATGAAATCGCTTGTAACTTGTTTGTATCAGATGTAAATAACATCACACCATGATTAGCTCTACTGTATAATTATTCACAGACTCAAGGCCAGAGCGGCCAGCAATCCATTCCGAGTGGGCCTGGCTTCTGTTGAGTTATTTGTATTTACCTGGCTTGGAGACGAGTTGAAAGGTCACATGTTCACTTTGTTTGAATTGAAGGGAGAAGTCTGTTCAGAGCTGGAGCTTGGGGGTTTCACAGGCAAGCTTACAGAAAGCTCAAAGCCAGGTAAGGACAGATACAGAGGGGAACGCTAAACATGCAAGATTGGAACAACACAGTAAACATATAACACAACACTGGAGCAACCGGACCCCGAACCACTCAGATTGACTTCAAACACCATCAAAGAAATGACAGGACATTTAGAAACCAAACATCAATTTAAAAGGTATTGGAAGCTACTGTAAAAACTACAGAACTCCACTCCTTAGACAATACAGAATACAGGCCCTTGAGATGCATTTCAGTTCACTGCCCATCCATCACACTCTCCTGAGTTTCATGGCTCATTGACCTGGCCAGCCAATCAATTTGCAGAGCACTAGTCCCTAATCATCCTCACTGGTAACTGAGTACTGAAATCACACAACCGCTTCAGAATGGAGATCTTTTGATAATGTTTTTCCTTTGTCTTCTTCCCTTGTTAAACTAGCCTCTCTTAACCCTTCAACTGTATCTGTTCTGTGTCGTTTCCTGTGTGTGATTTTGGGCTGCAGATGTATGTTTGTTTCCAGTTGGCAGAGCCTTCATTGCAATGTTTGCAACTGCATATTTAATAAGGGCAGAGCATTCAGCACACAGTAAGTGCAGGTAGTTTCAAACATTCTGCAAATCTACAGGTAACTTACATAAAACAAATTAAGAATGCAAAATAATGTTATTTTATTAATAAAGCTGCTTCAGATTTACAAAAATGGGCTTACTTTTTTAAAAAGACATTAGCCAACCAGTATATAGGTCAACTTTCTAGGCCGTTTTGGGGGGCTTGTAAAATCAGAGAACGAGATAAACAGGACAGACTTCTATAACCAAGCTCTAATTTTTCCAGCAAGGCACAATGGCAGCAGATTACATTTTTTTCACTTAAATTTATTTTAAAATAATTACGTTACATTTTGTAAAGCAGAATAAACTGGTTTACCTTCCTTGAATTACTAATTGCTTTTTTTAAATATATTTCACTTTAGCATAAAATGCATGTGCATTAATACTCTCAAATGTAATTTTTCTAAAAAATGTTGACAAGCCAAAAAAAAGGGAAATGCGACTGATCCAGAGGTGTGATTTTGAAGGTCATTCTTCTGGGGTGTTCCAGCTCAGAGTCAAAGTAATCCCAAACAGATACTCCACATCTCTGCAGACTTTAACCACCTGCTACATCCTTCCTGCCTCTTCACCACTTCTTTCTTAAATTCTATTGATGTGGTTGTGCAACCTAAGCGAGCAAGGCAGTGTTTATAGTGTGTTTGGAGAACATAGCTACACCGTACGTTCATTTCTGTTACATCATTTAATACACATCTTTACTACAAAATGACATGATCCACAAAATAACTTTGTTAAATACATGTTGTTTATAAAATGTATTGCGTTTGATCCTCATGTACTTAAAATGCCTAGAGGTGTATCTATTGATCAAACATAAGTAAAATAAAAGATCATTGTTTGACCTCTTTTGGCGTGACAGACATACTGTAACGAAAACTATATGATCATTTAGCAAAAAATTAAATACAAATACCCTTTTAAACAGAAATATACTGTTAGCTTTATAGAAAGTTCAGTACTGTTAGTAAAATAATATGAGAACTGTCCCCAAAGTGAACCATTGAGGCTGTTTTTTTTAGAGTTCAATACCTCGTTTCCATGCACCACTCAACCTGGGTTTAAAACCATGCTGCCCCTGATTCTGCATTTCCATGGTAATTCAGCCAACCTGCATTGGTTGCCAATCTGAGCTGGCCCTGATTTTTTTTCAGACCCTTTTCCAAAGCAGGCCAAAGCGGGATGGGTGGAAGTACACCACAACACTGACCAATCAAGTGACGAGTGGGTGTGTACGTCACAACACTGACCAATCAAGTGACGAGTGGGTGTGTATGTCACAACACTGACCAATCAAGTGACGAGTGGGCGTTAACACTGAATCCAAATCCGGGGTGAGCAGGTTTCTCTGTGCTTTAATATTCTTGGATCGTTTTTTTTAGTAACAAAAAGCTCCAAAGAATTGTTAGGATTATCGGAAGCAAAGCAATAGTGTCCATCCTTTCGGTTTGCTAAACAAAAGTACCACCAACATCCGTTGTAAACTCACATTGCATGGAAAATGAGTCTTTCACTCACCGGGTAGACTAGCAATGGGGGTTGAGGAGGAATGCGAGAGAACCCGGATCAGCTCGGATTGACATTCAGTCCCTGCTCATGGAAAGGAGGTACAGTGAAGGTTGTTATAAGACTGACAGGGGCAGTGTCTCTAATACCCTGACTGTGTTATGCAGTACATACAGTGGGGCTTCTGTATTCTTTCTTAAAATGAATGACGTGCACGTTAATAAGTGGAACCACTTCTTACTTTCTTACTTCAGTCAGTATTGTCGTAGATACATATGCTGACCTTTAGTTCAGGTATCTCCTTAATTATATTATATTACTGTATGGGTATGCCTGCAGTAATCATGCTTAGCCTTTCTGCCCCTGATTTTTGGAGGAGAGGAAGCTCTTGTTGTCAAAAACCTGTACAGGAAATGAGAAGTACAATGTGGTCAGAGAGAGATAACTACCGTGAGCTGAAACCTTTTACTTTAATGCACAAAGGATAGGTGTGGCTTCCTGACATTACAGACTCGGGTATATAACTGAATATCTGATAAGCTGACAGACAGACACATGGATTATGGACCCAGAGGGTGTGAGAACTGGCCAGTGAACCCAGTGTTGACTCAACTACTCTTTCTTTCTCCAGGGTGTTGAGATTCTACTGTGTATCTCTCCTATACTTCAATAACATGTTTTTCAAAGCAGGCAGTATGTAGGTCTGCTAAAGGCACTAGCTCAGCCAAGCTGAGAAAGGATAGCTGGCAGACCCTTACTAGCTACAGAATAACAAAAAAACACTTTCTTTTATGGCTCCCTTACTAATTTGGAGTGGTTCTGTCATTTTGATATTCATAACCAAACCTTATTTAGTCTTGTTCATTGAAAAGAGGGGGTGACCGATTGTGAATTGCAGTTGAAGGGAATTCCGAGAGGTGTCTCAGGTATGATTGTAACCATACCGATATTGAGAATAAAGCATGGCAGAAACTCAACATGGAAAGGCTGATGTCATCAGTGTTCTCTTTTTTTCTGGTGTACAGCAGGTGTAAATTACTTGGCTGAAACATCCTCTGCAGTCTATAATTAGGAGTAGCTTAATTACTCGGGGAAAACCACTGATATTTCCATTTATGAAGCATAGTTCACGCTACCTGGATTTTTTTATTACTGTGGCATTCTTCAGACAGTGATTAAATAACCAGCTACAGGCAACAAATACTGCAAGAGTGTCAGCTTCCTCCGATATTTTGCAGGGCTGAGAGAGGAAACGACCGCTAAGGGGAAGGCTAAGACCGCTGGGGATACTCGGCACAGTTTTCAGAAAAATTATTCCACGTGTTGTTGAACGAACATGCTTGGGATAAAAAAACTATAACTCATCACAAGAAAGCTGAGGCCTGCGTGCCACAAAAAACAAAGAGGACATTCCCACGGCTGCAAACACGCCATGTGCAGCAACCTTCTCAATGTTTGTTTTCTCTGGGTTTTATTTTTAATGCAGGATAAACAAGACCACCAGCCGTGTGTTATGGGATTGGATAAATAGCTTTTTTTGCAGCGTACAACAGCATTACAGAGTAATGATCATCCTTCCTACAGTTATACTATTAATTTGCCATAACACCATGGTTTGCTATATTTTCTAATATTATTATTATTATTTGTTTGTTTATTTAGCAGACGCCTTTATCCAAGGCAACTTACAAAGACTAGGGTGTGTGAACTATGCATCAGCTGCAGAGTCACTTACAACAACGTCTCACCCGAAGGACGGAGCACAAGGAGGTTAAGTGACTTGCTCAGGGTCACACAATGAGTCAGTGGCTGAAGTGGGATTTGAACCGGGGACCTCCTGGTTAAAAGCCCTTTTCTTTAACCACTAGACCTTCCAATGGTTACCTATGCTTTCCTATGCTTTCAGTTTGCTTTATTACACTTTGCTGTGCTTTTACTAGGGGAAACTTTTGTAAGGGTCTAAACCAGGGCTTCTCAAACTCTGTCCTGTTCCAACCGAGCTCTCAATTACTTAACTAGACCTTAATTGCTGATAATTTGCTTAATTAGTCATGTTTACTTGTTTTCAGCTCTTAAACAGTTGCATATTTCAAGTTAGCTATAACATTCGATAAGTAACTTGAACTGCAACTGTTTAAGAGCTGAAAACAAGTAAAAAGGTCTAATTAAGCAAATTATCAGTTCAATTAAGGGTCTAGTTAAGTAACTGAGAGCTCGGCTGGAATGAAAACCAGCACACAGAGGGTCCCCAGGACTGAGTTTGAAAACCCTTAAAGAACAACCACTAGCGAGGAAAGAGAAATGAATGCATTGTAGTGAATTAGGTAACATTTTAATGTTTTCCAAAATGGTTAGTGCTCTGGCAAATACCAGAATACTGAATCAACCAGTACTTATTTATAAATGGCTGTAAAAAGATATCATAGTGAAACCAGTGCATACATGACATCTTAAATCAAAAATACCTTTAATCAGTAATTTAATGGGGCACCTGGAGACTGTTTTTTTACTGTAATATGGTGCAAAATTAAACTTTTTTCTAGCTAATTCCAGTTTTCTTTTTGTTTTGCCATTGTATATTATATTATTTTTTTTCGAAAATTTTACTTGGCTTTCACTGTGATTCTGTATAGAGATTAAACCGTCGCCACAAATTACAGCTGCACATTCCGAGTGGTCATTTCTTAGAACACCTCAGCCATTCACTTTCCCGGCGATCCTGATAAATGATGACCTGTGCGGATACAGAGTCATATAAAAACGCACATAATATTAAAGCAATTAAATATTCAGAAAAGTATCCCTCTAAAAATTCCAATATCTATTTAGATGCATGCAGGGGGACCGCAGAAGCTACATTAGGCAGAAGCGAGATTATTTATAGAATGAAAGATATACCACCGCAGTGAGTTTTTTTTTTTTTTTTTTTTTTTTTTTTTTTTACCTAGCGAATTTAGAATGCTGAATTTGGAGTTGTAGCAGCAGCATGACTGGCAGCTACAGTCCCCATCTACTACAGCACAGAGAATATCAAACAGCTCTCAGTGACAGTGAACACACTCAGCAGCAGACTACATGACCTGAATCCTGCCTTCTACAATACTCCAGGCCATCTCACGTCATTGAAACAGGCATTCCCGACTAGGCTATACTCACAATTGTAATGACCCAGACGAGAAAAAAAAACAAAAACATTATCTTAGCTCTCACTTTCAGGAAATTATTCCAAGTTCAGCTGCTGTGGATATTTTGGAAATACCGCAACACTAAAAGTATACTTCCTGGGTTACAGGTAATCCCATAGCAACCTTAAGGCCAGTATACATTGGCAACATTGGCTTAGTTTACTCTTACTCGAGACATGTCTCGTGAAATAAACATGGACTTGGTACCTTTTTGCGTTTCCATGTGAAGCCTTTCATTCTCCCTTGAATGTCCACTTTCCCCCCAACGTTATGCAAATAAACCTAGCAGCGCTCTGGAAGACGTCATCTACTAGTCAGGTCTGTACCCCCCTTCCCCCCACTGCTCCCATTCCCACTGTGCCCAGTTGTCTCACCTGTCCTGCTATGACTGTCTCTCACATCCCTGTTCTGTCCTCTTGCTCTTGTCCTCTGCCCTCTCCCCACCGCTGCGCCTCCAACCCCTCTAACCTCATCCTGCTGTCTCTCCCCCCCTCACCCTCTCCCCCCTCACACTCTCTCTGGTGCACTCTGGAACTGTCACTCTTCTGCTAACAAAGCTGATTTCATCTCTGCCTTTGCCTCCCACCTCTCTCTCGATTTCCTTGCTCTCACTGAAACCTGGCTGTCCCCTGATAACACTGTAACTCCTGCCGCCCTGTCCTCTATCTACGTCCTGTCCCATACCCCGCGTCTCACTGGACAGGGAGGTGGGACTGGTCTTCTCCTCTCTCTTCTTACTCTTTTCTGTCCCCTCTGACCTCTCCTCACTCTGTTAACACCTTTGAATTTCATGCTGTCCAACTTACCTCTCCCTGTCAACTCCTACTAATTGTACTGTACCGTCCTCCTGGACCTCTTGCTCACTTTCTCGATGAACTTGACTATCTACTCTCCTCCCTCCCCTCTCTGTCCACCCCAACTGTCCTGTTAGGTGATTTCAATATCCATCTCTCCAACCCCAGCCACTCTGCCGGATTCCTCCCTCTCCTTCACTCCTTCGACTTCTGTCTCTCTCCATCCCCCCTTACCCACAAAGCTGGCCGTCAACTGGACCTCACCTTCTCCAGGGCCTGCTGCCCCTCCACCCTCTCTGTCACCCCCCTGGACCTCTCTGATCACTATTTCATCACTTTTTCTCTGTCTCTCCCCTCTCTCCCTGTTCCTCCTACCCCCACTGTCACCTCTCGCCATAACCTCCGCTCTCTCTCCCCCTCTGCCCTTGCCTCCACCGCTCTCTCTCACCTCCCTCCTATCGACTCCTCCTCCCAGCTCTCTGTAGACTCTGCTACCTCCACCCTCTTCTCCTCCCTCACCTACTCCCTCGACTCCCTCTGCCCCCTCACCTCCTGACCTGCTCGCCCCTCCACTCCCCAACCCTGGCTCTCCTCTGCACTCCGCTCAGCAAGAACCACACTGCGATCTGCTGAAAAGAAATGGAAGAGAACCAAACTCCCTGCTGCCCTAGACCTCTACCGCTCTCTCCTCTCCTCTTTCTCCTCTACTCTCTCCTCTGCTAAATGTTCTTATTTCCAATCTATAATCCAAGCCTCCACTAACAACCCACATAACCATTCTCTATCTTCTCCTCCCTCCTTAACCCTCAACTCTATCTCCTCTGATGACTTTGCCTCTTTCTTCTCTTCTAAAATCTCAGATATCCGCAAACTCTTTAACACTTCTCCTGCTCCAACCCCTACACCCACTGCATCCTCTACTAACTCACCCTCCTTTTCCACCTTCTCTCCCCTCTCATACTCTGACCTCTCTTCCCTGCTCCAGGGTCAAACCCACCACATGTGCCCTGGACCCCCTCCCCACTCACCTCTTTCAATCTGCTGCTCCTGCTCTACTTCCCTTCATCTCCTCCCTTCTCAACACCTCTCTCCTTTCTGGTCTCTTTCCCTCTGCCTTCAAACAAGCCTCTATCACTCCCCTCCTCAAAAAACCTACCACATCTCCACTCTGGCACGCACTTGCCGATTCTTCCTGAGCAACATATGAAGAATCCGACCCTTCCTCACCAACTACACCACCCAGCTCCTGGTCCAGGCCCTGGTACTCTCCCGCCTAGACTACTGCAACTCCCTCCTGGCTGGCCTCCCTGCGTCCGCCACCCGTCTGCTCCAGCTCACCCAGAACTCCGCTGCTCGCCTGGTGTTCTCTCTGCCTCGCTTCTCCCATGCAACTCCACTGCTCCGCTCACTCCACTGGCTCCCGATCACCGCTCGCATCCAGTTCAAGACTCTTGTACTCGCCTACAGATGCCTTGACGAGACTGCACCCAGTTACCTCCAGACCCTCATCTCTCCCTACACCCTCACTCGACCTCTCCGCATCTCCTGCACTAGAAGACTGGCTGTACCTCCTCTACGCTCCCCTGCCTCCAGAGCCCGCTCCTTCTCCACCCTCGCCCTGCTGTGGTGGAATGACCTACCTACAGATGTTAGGACTGCCCAGTCCCTGACCATCTTCCGGCGCCTCCTCAAGACTCACCTCTTTAGACAGCACCTGTAGAAACTCCTCTTTTCCATCTGGACACTTATCACTCTTCCTTAAATGCACTTTACTTGCTCTTATCTGCTCCCTATTGTCATATCTTGCTCTTAATTGTATTAATACTTGTACTGATTCTTGAAATGTATCTTTGTCTACGATTGTAAGTCGCCATGGATAAGGGCATCTGCTAAGAAATAAAATAAATAAAATAAAATGGGGACGAGTAAGGCTCAGTTAGATTCTCGTGCAGTTTAGCAGGAAACTGACCAAAATATTGTTTCCATGTGTAGAGAAGGTTACACGAGAGACTCTCCTGAGGAAATCCATGTGACAAATGGTTAATAAAGGTGTAATTTGCTGATGGATCATGCCTGCTTTTTTAATACTTTGTTTTAGTGCTGCCGGGGGTTATATTTTCATTAATAATAAATTGGGCCAAATCCGAGGTGTGGTTGAACAGGCGTTTGAAAGGGGGGTGGCGGATACTGCTGAAGTGTACTGAAGTGAACCACGAGTTTGTTTTTAGTAATAGTTTTAAACAGAAACTTGGTAAATCTAATCTGTATGATACTTTACAAACACATTTAGATCCATACACGATTAGCATTGTGCAAAGTTTTAGAGAAGACAGAGAAAAAAGTGGGGTTATCTGCAACATCAATCTGATAGGGAAATACTGCAAACAAAAAAATTAACTTCCCTGCTGCCACCTATGGACCGCGGTGACTTTTATAGTGGCTTTTTGTAGGGCACTTGAACGAGCAAAATAACATTTTCATGAGAAACTTGTGTTTCTGTATGTAAGTGGGCGTTCGCTAGCATTTCCTTGATTCTCATGGGTAAATGAGACTTTCGTGTTAAAATACTGCGGCCGTTTTTTGGGGCACTTTCACAAGTTTTTCTTCCCAACTTGAGAAAGTGCCCCATTGAAGAACATGTGAACTTGAAGTCTGTCCTCCCACCTGACCAATCAGGGAGTCTTTGAGTGTCACATGACTGGTAACACCAGGTTACTTCACATAATCAGGGTGAAATGGGAGCTAAAATGTTAATTAAAACATCTATATATTTTGTCTTAGTTACCACAATTATTGTCAGATAAATTACATGACAATCATGTTTTTACTGGCCTATAATGACCCAGTAACACTAATTCAAAAGTGATATCTAATGGTAATATTATATTAATAAAAAAAGATGTACCGTACTAACTTCTGGAATTGAAAAGCTCCCCAGGTAAATAAAGTCTGTCCTGGTAGGGAATGGACTGTACTTGTCTGCTGTTTCCATTGTGTTTGTTGAATTTATCTCTGGGTGTGTAATACAGGCTCCATCACTCTCTAGTGTATAATGACGGTTCAAATCCCACCTCAGCCACTGACTCATTGTGTGATCCTGAGCAAGTCACTTAACCTCCTTGTGCGCCGTCTTTCGGGTGAGACGTAATTGTAAGTGACTCTGCAGCTGATGCATAGTTCACACACCCTAGTCTCTGTAAGTCGCCTTGGATAAAGGCGTCAGCTAAATAAACAAATAAATGGCCCTGTAGAATGCTTCATTGGCTGGGAATTCTTTTTGTGTCATTGCATTATTTTTTTAAATCTTCCAGCACTGCAGACATATATAGAGGTCTAGGAAATACAACACTCAGAACAACAGAGCTAGACAAGAGACAGTAACCCTTAATGAAGAAGGATGTCTTTCCAGCTGCACTTGGGAGAGCAGACTTCTGATGACTTGTACAACTGTAATATTGCATACCAGTACCAGGGTGCTCTTTAACAAAGCAAGTCATTTTGTAATGCACCAGTGCACATCAAGCTCAGTCCAGACGCCACCCCCTGTCAAACTGAATAAAGATGCCCCGTCACTACTCATTTACCTTCCCAGTATTAAGAACTATTCGAAGAATCTTACAGTCATAGTTATTGTTTTTCCTACCCTGTCTGTATGCGTTTAGTTATTCAAAAAGGGTCTGTGGGAGGGGAGGGGTGATGTTTGACACACTCCAGTATGGGCAATACTGCTCATTAATAAAAAGAAGATGGCAGAACAGCTACTGTTTGAAAAAGAAACATGTGTTTTATCACAAGATCAGATCGAGACAAGAGCCAGCCTGGATAGCCTCTGTCCAGCCTTGCTGTGCGCCTCAGCAGCAGGTATCTCTGAAGCACTGTAGCAAACTCTATTATGTCCTTGTTGCCCCTTTAAGTGACTGGTGACCCCATAGAAGCAGATAATGGACATGAACCAGGAAAACAGGGCTTCTGATTATTCCCTTTTCTGTGTTTATTTTTTTGGAAATTTGGGGGCTTTTTGTAGAAGGTGAAAAAACGTTGTTTAAAAATCGGGTATCATTTTTTTTATACCCTCTGAAAAGTGAATTGACCCATTCCTTCTGGCATTGCCATAAGCACTGTTCTGGAGTTGAGGTGTCTTGAGAACTACTCAAATCAAATAACATTACTGATGGTAACCGCGCTGCACGCTGTACCACTAAACTGCAACAAAACAGTTAAATGGCAAGTGCCCCTCTAAAGCCCATCCTGTAATGCAAGCCTACCTGTAATATCAGCAGCATCTGAATGATGGAAGGAGGGACTCTGGCCCGCGGGCGGGAAATGGCATCCTCCAGTTTAATGTTGAGTGTGATGATATTCCTGAAGTGCAAGAGAGCCAGCTGTCTGACTGAGGGCTCCTTCCCCTGCGGAGAAGAGGGGCGACGGATCAGGGGCCGCTTCACAAAGCATTAACACACCGGGCTACATTCGCAAAGCTACTGCATTTACTCCAATTCATCATGAGTACACTTTATTCAGAAAGGAGAAACTCACACAATAACATTACCAAACTACATATTGTGTAAGACTTCATTCATGGACTTGAATGAAGTATTAGGTTGTTTCTTAGTCGTTTTAACTGTATGGTGTTTTTTTTCCATTCAGAAATGAGAGTGTAGTCCAATCTCTTCTGTCAGTGTAAAGTGTAGGTTAACACTCCCAGTTCCCATGAAACTGTGTGATATTGACACTCTGTGGCACATAATGGATACTGTGGGCTAGCATATTACTGACACTAGCAGATACATTTTAATGCCAATTACCTTTATTTTGCCCTGATCGCTTTTTTTAGAGAGGAATATATTCATTTTAACAGTATAAGGTTGTTTCTTGGTACCTTTATACCATTACAATTATTTGAATCTCCTCTGAATACACCTGTGTACTGGCTTTAAAATAAAGGCCCTTCATATTGTCTGGGTTTATGTCAAAATCTAAAAAAGCCGAACCTGTACAGGATAGAAGATGGCCTGAAGCATAGGCAGGACGTCGCTGAAGAAGAAGTCCCATGTGTCGGCCAAGGAGTCCAGCAACTTCTGACCTACAGCACAGGAACAGAGTTAGACAGGACAATCTGCAGACAGATTCTGATACCCTCACTAACCACACATTCAGATTTCAAATCCAGATTTGATTTCAGTTGGACATGCCGTTCTCTAGACTGTAACTGTGGAAAGTATACAGTGATGGAAATAAGACTCTGATTCCATAGCAGCTTGGCCCATTCCTGGTTTTACTATGAGTTTAATAAGACACAGCTGAGCTTATTACCTACACATTATGCCTAGGGGTCTTGCTACCCTTGATTGATAATTGATTGATTTCTCTGGATGTCATGCATGCGTGTACGCTGCTTGATTGACAGGAGACGGAGACAGAAGGTTGGGATTGACATGTCCCGCAGGCTTGCAGGTTTATTTACACACACACAAACCTCACGTGACGCTACCAGCAATGGTAGCTCACGTGGGACATACGGCCCAGTGTACAAAAGCAACATAAACACATTACAAAAAACGATCAAAATAAAGGTGCTGTGAAGATGGCTCGCACTACTGCACTAACCTGTCTGCTATACTGGGTGGGATTTACTATACCAAAACTAACTCCCTGTCCCTCGGGCAGTTCACCCAACTCCAACCTCGGATATCCACTCGATCGCTCTTGGAGGTGGTCACTCCGTTTCCTGACCCAGTCGTTCAGCAGCACAGACGGACCGATGTTTCAGCAGCAGCAGTGCTCTGACCCCTATAGCTTACAACTGATCTGTATAACAGGGACCCTTTTATTCCTGGCGCTTGCTCCACCACGCCCACCTGCTGATTAGGAGCTCGCAGCTGGTAATCACATACACTGCTCGTTCCCACAACTATTATATACAATTTAAAAAGTTTGACATATAAGACATGCGTGCATTTATATTCCCAATATTTAACACTCAATACACTGTGCTAACTGAAGAAAGTTTCATTGCAGCTGGATCAGATAAATGCAGAACTCCCAAGTGCATCCACAGTGTTTTATGTATTTGTTCTTCATTTTTTAATTTACATTTTATTTTCACAAGCACAGATATCTACTGTATGTGCAGAAGCATCACTTAGACAAGTTTACCACAGTACTTTTGCATGGTCATTTTGCAGTTTTCCCACGGTTATACCAGCCATTAACCCTACTTTACCATGGAATGCTGTGCTTTTTAATATGCTCTACTATGCTTCACCATGCCTTCTCTATGCTTTATTAAACATTGCTATACTTTTACTATGGTGAACTCTTATAAGGGTCATGTGACTTAGAAACTTTTTGATAAAAATGTATTAAAAGGTTTGTAAGGTTTATGAATTAAGGTAAACATGGAATTAGCTACTTTGTTATAAGGATGAGACCAGACCATGTTTCAATGTTTACCATTTATTTGTTCCAAATACCTACATTATATTCTATAATGAAAGGTATTGATTAGATACAACACGTGCCACTAGTATTAACAGAGATAGGCAATTGATCAGATTATCTCCCCTGGAGAGAGCCCTCAGACTGATACACCGATGGTCCACGATGATCTGAAGGTATTGGTAGCTTCTCTGTGTCGCCTCTAGGCCTGGGGTGCGTTCAACAAGCAGAGCGCTCCAGGGCGTTATGTGGCACTTTCTACGACCTGCACGCCAAGAGCGCTTCAAAATGTCAGCTGACATTCTGAGAAGCTGACTCGGAGGGCGTTTCAAAATGGCGGACGTACAATATCAGTGCGGTGGTTGTGGTGTAATTTCCCCAAAATATGATCATTTATTTAAATTAATTAAATTTATATATTTCTGCTATTTTTGTGAGATTATTAGGCTTCATAGTGTATCTCGGCTGAAAAATGACAGCAGTATAGGCTACACCGAAAACTTTAAACCTTTTTTTCATGGCAGAAAGACGACATTAGAATAAGAGAACTTTACTAAAATTAGGTACTTTTGCAGTGATACATCTAACCAAGAGCACATTATAAACAAAATCATGTATGTCCGATAAGACAAAACAAATTGGAGAGAAAAACAAACAAACAGTAGTACTTCAATTGTAAGACTTTGCAGAGGAACAGAAAAGGCAGATGCAGGAGCTTGTGGAAATGGAGAAGTTTACAAAACAAAGAAACTAACTGCTAAAGTCATTCACAGATGTATTTAAAGCATCATTGAAGAAATCATTTCTTTGGAAAGTTTTAATTTTTTTGATTTGCTGTATAAAAATGTTACTGGGTTAAATAATTGTTGAAAAAAATAAACTGTTCTATTTTTGGACAGCTTTTAAATTTTATTTTTCTGTACAACAATACTTCCATATAATAGAAACATTTTAATTGCAAGCGTAAACTGCAGCCACCTGTAAATAAAACACAATATGCAGCAATCACAATACTGAGGAACAGTGCTCTCAATGTAGTTTTAAATCCGTACAGGACTCTTGCATGTGTTTCAAATCACTGCCGCTAAAGCCATGGTGTTGGCTCTCAATGCAAGTGCAATAGAGGCATTAAACAGCAGATTTTCCGCACAATCTTCCATAAATCCATCCAAAAACAACGCTGGTGCCTTATTATCCACCATCCTGAAAGTTTTCTCTTCGTAACACACTGTTCATTAAGAGCTAACTAATGTTACTTGGTGCCATGGCAGAGCGCTCTGCCCATTGAACGCAGCCCTGGTATTGTAATGTGATTGATTCTTTACCATATGTTCTCTTTTCTCATACATTATTGCACATGCTTTATCACTTCAATCATTCTAAACATAAGTTGCCTTAGCAACTCTACTTAGCCAAAGCCACCTCCAGCAAACTGGTTGAACATTACCAACACATGTTCACTCTACAGGCTGTGATAAAAGTACAAGCTATGGGTTACCTAGCAACAAATAGCTACAAGCTCTGATCTTGGAAAAATATTTGCACCATTTAAAAAAAAAAACAACAATATGAGATGCACCTAATGTCGCTTAATATTATTCTTAAAAACTATTTTCTGGAAAGCAGTGGACATGACCTACAAATATTTCAGTTCTAAGAAAGTATTCGTTTATTAAGCAAGCACAGCATATCTAAAAACAAGTGGGTTATTATCAAGTTTTTTTCAACGTGCAAACCAACTCTATTGCTGAAGGAAAGCTGTCTTGTACAATTCAGATGATAAGCACAACTGCAAAAATAATATAGTTCTACATTAGTCGGGCTTACTCATAAAAGGCTCCCACCTCCTCCGTGGAAGTGATATATTACTTGGTTAGCAGAAAAGATGATGTATCTGACGTAAACAGAACTACACAGCTGAGTCACCGACACCTCATAGCAGTGTGGAAGTCAGTGACTTGAAACTGCTTGTGAGAGGGTCCCTGTGCACTGCAAGCAAGGTTACTATTCAGTCATTCATTCATATTGTACAACAGCGGCTGCAGAAATTGAATTGAAATAGGGCTGCAAACCCCAGTCCAGAACTTGAGATCTGCACATGTACAGAACTGTGCAAATAGATGCAACCATTAATCAATTAATTGATTATTGATCACCATGGTTTTATTTTGTGGGCCTCAAATAAATGTTAATTGATCACATAAATCGCCATGGTGCCCTATTTGGAGCTTCACGTATATATATATATATATATATATATATATATATATATATATATATATATATATATATATGTATATTGAGTTGAGACAAGGAGCAGAGAAAGCATAGTCCTGGGGAGCACAGGACTACACCTCCCAGAAGGTCACAGGCTGAACAGCCTTAATTGTATTATTGGTAATTGTTAATTGTTTGCCAGCTGGCAATAATTGTAAATTCAAGCCAGCTGTAATGTATACAAAGACAGCAGCCAGTTTGCTCTGGGCTGCTGTAGTGTGAAGAGCTGGCTATGTATTTTTAAAGGAAAGGTATAAAAATAGCGCAACCGCGCTTTGAAATATCAGGTGTTCTGTGTGTGGTTGGGTCATTAAAGTGCTGAAAAAGAACCCGAAGGACTGAAATCCTTCACATTATATATATATATATATATATATATATATATATATATATATAACACACACACCCCAAGTGTATATATCTAGCGTGGGATACATTTTTGTCAAGTGGAATAACATGAGTTGATTGAATAACATGCTTACCAGGACTGGTTTCAAATGTGTTTTTGTTTACATTCCAATCCAGTGCTGTGCTGCTGAAATTCAGGATGGAACTGCACTTCAGTAGTTCAAACAATACTGCCACTGACATGTGTTTTAAATGTTTTAAAATCTCTGAAGTAATTTCTATTCATATTTTGATTTGGTTTAGTCAAGAAATGCCAGTTACCGATCTGCTTACGTTTGATTTAACCGAACAACCTTAGGAGTATGTCCTTACACAAACCACCTGCCCCTACCGGCGCTTGTAATTAATTGGGACGATAAAAACTGTATACCAGGAACCATCGTTCAGTATCCTATATAGCACATGCATGTTGTATTTGAAGGCTTCTGTGAAGAGTCTACATTGTTTTGCTTCTTGCTTGTTAGTAATGTGTTCTCAATGCACTGTATATTATATTCCTATCTATAATAAGATGCACGCGCATGTTTTCAGTTGTATTTTGAAGGCTTGATCTACACATTTTTTTTTGCTTTGCTTGTTGTGTTCAAATACATTGATTAGTGTTTATAACCTGTCTGATATTCAGTGAAAATATTGTTTGGTGAAAGCACTTGTAAATTTTAAGCTTACTCACAATCCCCTTAACTAAATGTGTGAGGTGTTTCTGGCAGCCTTATCGGGTATTGTGTTTGCTTTCTGAGAATCGTGATTATACTGGAAGGATTTTGTCTGTTACATGATTTAACAGGTGACATGTCAAGAAACTAAACGTGAAGATTCTGTTCCGTTTTACTGAGAACTCTCTGAATACAATGGCTTGGTTCACATATAAAAAGGGACTTGGCAAGTATTTTGGGCCTGGCTTATTACCCTTAGGTTATTCTTAGTGCTTCCTTCCTCTGTCTCAAAAGGATAATCCACTGGAAAGTAAACGTGTAAGCTTTGCCCCCGAGGAACACAAACATGACGTTATCACTGAATAAGGAAATTACTACAGTAATGAGCCACTGCCGGGAAGGACTTTCATTTGAAAGGGTTTAAGAAATATTTTTAAAGTAAGTCTGACAACATGCTATTAACCCACAATGCATTGTAAAAACATAGTGAAAGCAAGGTAAAGCAGTGTAAAGCCAGGGGGGTGTATGGTAAAGTATATTTTAAAAATGGGAAAACTGCAAACTGTACAACCTATAACGTTAAATTCCTTTGCTATCATACAGTAATACTACTTTAACTAAATCAGAAGGGAACAACTGGAATCTCCTGAACCTTCTATATACAGTATGAATCCATTACCCTTATATAGAGCTGTGTCTGTGCACTGAACCCAATCTGCAGGTAGAAACAGATTCCAAAAATAACAGTATAGTTCATTGTAAAATGTATCAGTAAATTGTATGCTCATACTATGTATTTAAAACTGTAACATGTATTTCAAGCTTTTACACACATTAGCAATGACTCCAAATGTAATTGCAGCATTGTAATATGTATTCAATAATAATGAAAAGCTTTGGCTAGTTACATAAAAAATAAACTTTGAAACTTTAAAGAAATGTGAGTAATTGAGTATTTCACAATCTGAACCCAGCTCGCAGCAGTAAGGGATTGTCTAACAATTACAAAAAACACACACACGGCGTTGAGTAAAACTTTAAAATATTGTGCACTCTGTAAGTGTTACTAGGTTATCGTTGTTTTTACAATCATTGTAAATGGACGGCACTTCAGTTTTCTTATCCCAAAGGGGTTTAAAAGGATGTAAGTCATCTTTGTTTCCACCTACCTTCATAGAATCGGATTTTGTCCCTTAGTATGACCATTCCTTTTGTAAGTAACTGGTTCTGCAAAAATAAAACACGTGTTAAAGGAACTTCTACGCCAATTAAAATCACATTCTTACACAGTATAAAGCATACATGCTTACCTCACAGAGAGGAAAACAATATTTTAATGATATAAAGATAGCAAGGAATATACTTAGCACGCCAATTTAACTGCTCCTTCCATTTGTCATCTTTTCTATTTGCTAGTAAACGTATAATGCACTACTTGACAAGTGGAATTTTCTGCCATACACTTTCATGTGTATGCTGTTATCTCAAAACAACAAGGGCAGTTTTGATAATGTCACGTCACAAAGGGTCTTGGGAACAAAAAAACATCTCTTTTTAGATCCTTGTGAATCGTCAGCTGTGTTGGAACCACCTACCCAAAGACTGCCTGGTCTATTCCAGAGTGAACCTGAATAATGGAGCACAGGGAAGCCAGCTCTCAAAGGGCTTCTTAGTTTTATTTTTATTTTAACAGTTCAGCTTTTCCCCTGTCCCTTTTGCAAGAGACATTCTTCAGCTGATCCACTCTCGCAATGAAACTAGATCCCTAGCTGCAGCACTGGATGCAAAGCTTGGAACAATGAAAAACAGACCTTGTGTGGGAGATAGGATAATTATTAACACACTATCTCTGTATGCTGCCAATTGAGTTTGAACCACATATGTTTTTATCGTGTTGCTTATACATTGTAATTGACTTTTTTGGTATTGTTTTCCAGGACCCCCTTGTAAATGAGGCCTTGGTCTCAATGGGTAAATCTCCTGGTTAAATAAATAATTAGATAAATACATAAATTAATATTTTAATTTAGTAAACTTTTTTTTTGTATCCCTTAAATACAATTGGCCCAATTCACAATGCTTTAACCTCTAAGCGAAGGTGAATTCAATGACGTTGGATTCTCTCTTTTCAAGCTGAAAGTAACATACGGTGTGGAACAGGATAGCGTCAAGAATGAGACTCTGAGTCAGAAAAGGCTGCATTTTAAGCGTGGTTACACAGGTTTAATTAAACGACGACGACAAATAAACAGGGAATAAACGAAAATAAAGGTTTAAACAAACAAACAAAACAGACACAAGTAGTGCTATAGTGGTGTGCTAGCCAAGAGTACAGCCTGCTACTCCCACCTCTTCTCCTAACTATCTCTCCTAAACAAAGGACTTCTCCTTGCTTTTATACATGTGGCCCCTCCCCAATTAGCATGAATTACCTAACTGAGGAATGGCCACACTTGTGATTGCTGCCAGGGACAGATTTAACCCCATCCCTGCCAACCTTACATTCCCACCCATATGCTGTTTACAGCAGCAGCGCTTCTGCCCAGCCACAGGATGCATTACCAGATCCCTCTGTTAATACAAGGTTAGAGCTGTCGCTATCCTGTCTGTGTGAAATACAAATGGAAGGACAAGACTGCTCTTGATTGGTTTCTCCATATATCTGCTAATTCTGATTCTCACAATAACTTGTGGTAGAGAATGTCATTTAGATATAAATGGCAATGTCAGTGTGACATGCCTATGCATGGTATCCCCGCACTCTCAATAATTAAAAGATGCTGTAACTAATATGTGGATAAATGTAAAACTCTAGTGTGACATGCAGTACGTATGTCCCCTTCAGTCACAATTGTACCATGTTAAGTTTCCTATCTATGCCTCTATTTTATAATGCACAGTGTTTTTTTCAACAGTTTTGGCTGGGCAACTTCTTGAACTCCATAGAGTTCACAAACTGTTTTACAATGTCAAAAAAATGTAATTTAATAAAATCGTGACCGAAGGTGATCTATGGGACCTCCACTACATCGCAGCCCTGGGAGGGGATAATGAGGCTTCGAGAAAAACACAAATGTGATTTTAGATTGTTTTTGAAAAATAAACATTCTTTAAAAGCAGGCTTTTTCAGAGTATGTTTTTCAGGGGTTCTAAAATACTGTAACAAATCAGCCACTTTTAACATGTATTTTTCAGCCAACGCAGGTTCTTTATGAAACGTCATGAAACATGTGCATTGTTATTTACTAGATGCCGACCATATGCAACAGGAGCGGGGGATATCCAAGCTAAAGACATCCACAGCAAATGAAACAGGTGTCAAGATTAAAGACTTTTATAGTTTACTTTTTATCAATTTTATTGGCTTATTTTTATCATTCTTATTCATTTCCTGTTTTCTTCAATAGTTTGAAATCATACCTGACCCTTTGTATTTATGAACTCTGCACACCAGTATCTCCACTCTTTGGACACCAATATCTCAGCTCATCTGATCAGATCAACATAGCGTTGCGTTTGGTGCAGACTGCACCGTGACACCGGGGATGGGTGGATGTCACGCACATGTTGATATGAGCTGCCTCCCCATAGCGTTGCATTTGGTGCAGACTGCACCGTGACACTGGGGATGGGTGGATGTCACGCACACACCTCTTATACCTTTCGTATTGCTAAAGACCAACTTACTTGTAGGTATTCCGAGAAAAATGATCCCAATTCCGTTTTCAACAGCCGTCTGTGAAACAAAAAGTAAATACACCCATAAATACATAAAATCAGGTTTTTTTAAAAAAAAATGGCCAAGATGTTTGAACCCGTCTCTTGCTTTATGTAGTACCTGATACAATGTAAAACAAACTCCTTCTCTGGCAATTCTCTTCCGTTTAAATGGGCCGCTCCAAAAAAATAAATGTGAACTTCTGATTGTTCGTTATCAGTCAAACAGGAATGGTAGATTTATCAGATTGATAAGGCTCCCTTATTGCACTCTTGTATTGTACAGGGCGGCATGCAGACACCCACAAAGATGTTTCTTCATTGCTATGGCCCCAGCCTGCACCCTGTAACTGTGCACGACAATGAGCGAGGCAATTGTGTAGATTTCCAATGCTTTTCCCATGGTTATACTATGCATTTAACATAGCTTATCTTTTTTTTTATTTTTTTTTTATTAATGCTTTATGATACCAATGCTTACCAACTGTATATGTTACCATGCTTCACTATGCTTTATTAAACTTTACTCTGATAAACTTATAAAGTGCATACTGTAAAACCCCTTGGTAGCCAAACAAACCTTGTTACCCTGTCTGGCTGTACGCTGTGCTCTTCTGCCCTGGTGTGATAGATCAATCTCTGGTATTTACAGAACAGCGCAGTACTGTGTGTTATATATTCAAAGGTAATGAGGTTAAATTATATGTTTTTAGGAGGATTCTTGATTGGGAAAGCCTTATAAACAAGCTGTAATCCGATTATCCAAACAATTCAATTATCCAAACATCCCCTGGTCCCAATCAGTTTGGGAAATGAGTTTTTCCTGTAAATTCAAATTCAAATTGGAGAATTTTTGATTGGTACCTTTACAAACGAGTACCAATCAATGGAAATCAACGTCCACACTTAGTGTTTTAAAAGCCGATTGGAAGCACAATCAGTGCTGAAGATCTCTCTTTAGCAGGTCAGTCAGGACCTGCAGTCAGTGCTGAAGATCTCTTTAGCAGGGCAGTCAGGACCTGCTGTCAGTATTGAAGATCTCTCTTTAGCAGGTCAGTCAGGACCTGCAGTCAGTGCTGAAGATCTATCTTTAGCAGGTCACTCAGGACCTGCTGTCAGTGCTGAAGATCTCTCTTTAGCAGGTCAGTCAGGACCTGCAGTCAGTGCTGAAGATCTCTCTTTAGCAAGGCAGTCAGGACCTGCAGTCAGTGCTGAAGATCTCTCTTTAGCAGGGCAGTCAGGACCTGCTGTTAGTATTGAAGATCTCTCTTTAGCAGGTCAGTCAGGACCTGCAGTCAATGTCTCAGTTTAGGGTGGTGTGTTTTGAGGTTTTCAGCTCTATCTGTGTGATCTGGTTTCAGTGGACACATAGTGTGGGTGTAGTTTGTATTGCTGAACTGTCTCATTCAGTTGAACAGTCTAGCACACAAGTTTCATCAATTGTCTAGTTACAGTTCTAGTATTCTAATATTCCAACAAACATGATCACATGTGTTCATTCACAGAGTACTGTGGTTATTTTACTGATGAAGATGGCTGTAATAAAATACACTCAACCCCTTTAAAATAATTCCATACATCTTAGCCATTATTATTATTAATTTCTTAGCAGACGCCCTTATCCAGGGCGACTTACAATTGTTACAAGATATCACATTATTTTTACATACAATTACATTATTTTTTTACACATTTTTTTACATACAATTACCCATTTATACAGTTGGGTTTTTACTGGAGCAATCTAGGTAAAGTACCTTGCTCAAGGGTACAGCAGCAGTGTCCCCCACCTGGGATTGAACCCACGATCGTCCGGTCAAGAGTCCAGAGCCCTGACCACTACTCCACACTGCTGCCTATTAAACACAGCCATTAGCTATATACTGTACATCTCAAATGTGCAGTTTCAAGAGAAACACATATTTTCATTTTAAAACATGACATCTGGTACTTCTGTAGGTTAAAGGAAGCTCTCAGTTCCTATGCCTTATTCGTGGGTTATCTGTTTCCAGTTGTACTCCCTGGGTTATTTCACCTCAGCAAGGTCTTCTGGGTAAAAGTATGTTACTGGCTGAAAGCATGTGAGTCAATAGTGGAAGCAGCTCATTGGTTACTGACAGGAGAAATGTTACTCTCTAGGTGAAATGACCCAAGAACTGCAAGACAGTCTAAAAGCATGTCTTTCAAACAGAGACTTCTTTAACCTAGTGTAGTACCAGATATTATGTTTTAAAATGAAGACACTTGTTTGCTGTAACATGTGTTTCTGTCCAAACTGCACATTTGTGACCTATATAATAAATAGTTGTGTATGGTGGAGGCATTTTATGGAACTATTTTGTTAGTTACAATTGCTTTAATATTTGAACACTGACAATATTATTATTATTATTTATTTCTTAGCAGACACCCTTATCCAGGGCGACTTACAATTGTTACAAAATATCACATTATACAGATATCACATTATTATTTTTTTACATACAATTACACATTTATACAGTTGGGTTTTTACTGGAGCAATCTAGGTAAAGTACCTTGCTCAAGGGTACAGCAGCAGTGTCCCCCACCAGGGATTGAACCCACAACCCTCTGGTCAAGAGTCCAGAGTCCTAACCACTACTCCACACTGCTGTTTTGTAAATATTTTGTAAATATTTACAAAACATTTACTGTATTGTATTTACTGTATTTAAAATTTTTAACGCACTAGAAAAAAAAAAACTATGGTTAATTCAATAGAAAACTGCCACATTGCCATGTGCCTTTCTATTTAATACAGTGAGCGATGCTCATCCCCAAGCATTATGACAGATCAGGGCTTGAATTTCATTTTTGTGTGATGGGAGGGATTTCCCCCCTATGCTGCAGCCAATGGGGGGGGATTCCAAAATTTTAGGGGGGAAAAAAAAGGCACTTTTGCATATAAAAAATGATATATATTTTACTGCATCATCATTCACACTGGTGTGAATCACTGTGAGACAGAGCACTCTCTATTGCTTTTGCCATTGCCTGACGTGAAGTTTTTGCATGCAGCAGAAGAAAAAGGTGCTTTTCTTTTTAACCAGCGCTCCATTTCTTTTTTTTAACTCTTTACACTCAGCCCTATTTCTGCCTGTTTTTCACTGTTTTCGCTGAGGGTTTGGAAATGCTCAGCCAGATCTATTAAATGAGGTCACCATTTGAGTTTGGCAGATTTTGTATGACTGTCAATAAGAGGTTGCACATTTAATCCAGTTTTAATACATCACAGATTTTCAACAATGGCCTGGATTGAGTTTCTGTAAAAATGTACCTGCTTCACAGATGTATTGCAACTTCTGATCCCCTGGGTCCACCAATAGACCACTGGTATGAAACTGACCTACATTACAGGAAGTGGTTAATTTAAACACTGTATTTGAAATATTTGCATATCTCAAAGTAAAACTACAAAAGCAAAATAACAGGGGGATCGAAGGGGGTGATGATACCAGTATAAAGAACAGGGGGATCGAAGGGGGTGATGATACCAGTATAAAGAACAGGAGGATCGAAGGGGGTGATGATACCAGTATAAAGAACAGGGGGATCGAAGGGGGTGATGATACCAGTATAAAGAACAGGAGGATCGAAGAGGGTGATGATACCAGTATAAGAACAGGAGGATCGAAGGGGGTGATGATACCAGTATAAGAACAGGGCGATCGAAGAGGGTGATAATACCAGTATAAAGAACCGGAGGATCCAAGAGGGTGATGATACCAGTATAAAGAACAGGGGGATCGAAGAGGGTGATGATACCAGTATAAAGAACAGGGGGATCGAAGAGGGTGATGATACCAGTATAAAGAACAGGAGGATCGAAGAGGGTGATGATACCAGTATAAAGAACAGGGGGATCGAAGGGGGTGATGATACCAGTATAAAGAACAGGGGGATCGAAGGGGGTGATGATACCAGTATAAAGAACAGGGGGATCGAAGGGGGTGATGATACCAGTATAAAGAACAGGGGGATCGAAGGGGGTGATGATACCAGTATAAAGAACAGGGGGATCGAAGGGGGTGATGATACCAGTATAAAGAACAGGGGGATCGAAGGGGGTGATGATACCAGTATAAAGAACAGGGGGATCGAAGGGGGTGATGATACCAGTATAAAGAACAGGGGGATTGTCACAAAGACGGCCGGAGTGGGTGGCGTCAGACCAGATGCAGGAAATAAATAAACAGAGAGATGTGGTTTGGTATAAGCTGGGCGCGTGATCGCGCTCAGCATTTAATAAACAGAAAATAAAAGGTTTTAAACACAAAAACACGGGACATGGCACTACACGCCAAAATAAAAAGACAAACAAAACGGACTACACAGTAAACAGACAGTGCACAGACAGACAAACGAAAACACGGTGAGTGAGACAGTTATTCACTTTTATATTTACGTTCTTTCTTATTATTTAATTTCTCCTTCTCCACACTCGTTCTCCACTCACCGAACACCTAACCACGAGTGAAAGAAAATGTGTCTATATATACTGTTGTGCTGGGATTCAATTACTAATTAATTATTCACTTGAATCCCAGCACGTGAATTAATTCTGTGCAACCCTGTGCTTACATATTACATTTAACCAGCACGTGAAGTGATTTGTGCTCTCCTCGTGCCTAAATACAAATCTACACTTTTTAAATACACGTGAAACACAGACCCGTTTATATCCCGTGTACCAATCTATACACCAACATTAACACACGCACGCAACATACAACACAACACACAAATGCACACGGGCAGGGCGCATTGCCACATATACCCCCCCTTGTGCGCAGCACACATGGCCTCAACGGCCACCTCCCCCCTTAAAAATCCAGCAGTCCAGGACAAAGTCTCGGGCTGGGAAGGGAGGCTTCAGTGGGCCCTTGGCTGGCAATGCTGTCAGCACCCCTGCCGGTAGTGGCACGGCTGACAGCCTGCTGGTCCATGCTTGCAGCGAACTTGCTGCAGGGGATGCTGGTCTCCTGACCTCACCCCCTTCCTTCGTAGCCGGTAGCTCCCCTTGGTGGGGCTCCGACCACAGTACTGCCGGCAGCGAAGAAGCTGCAGTGGGAGCAGGTCTCCGGACCTCCCCCACGATCTCTGGCAGCGAAACTGCTGCTGGGGTTGGTGGTCTCCAGACCTCCTCCCCCTTCTTTGTGGCCGACAGCTCCCCTTTCTGGGGCTCCGGCCACCGTACTCCCCGTGGTGGAAGTACGGGAAGCAGAGACAGCTCCTGCTGTTCTGCTTCTGGCGGTGGTGGAGGCAGAGGCAGCTCCTGCTCCTCTGCTCCTGGAAGTGGCAGAGGCAGCTCCTGCTCCTCTGCTCCTTCCGGTGGTGGTGGCGGAGGCAAAGGCAGCTCCTGCTCCTCTGCTCCTTGCGGTGGTGGTGGCGGAGGCAGAGGCAGCTCCTGCTCCTCTGCTCCTTGCGGTGGTGGTGGCGGAGGCAGAGGCAGCTCCTGCTCCTCTGCTCCTTGCGGTGGTGGTGGCGGAGGCAGAGGCAGCTCCTGCTCCTCTGCTCCTGGAGGTGGTGGAGGCAGAGGCAGCTCCAGCTCCTCTGCTCCTGGCGGTGGTGGAGGCAGAGGCAGCTCCAGCTCCTCTGCTCCTGGTGGAGGTGGAACCAGCAGGTATTCACCCTCTGCTGGTGGAGGTGGGAGGGGCAAGCAGTCCTCCCACTGCGGTGAAGGTGGAACCAGCAGGTATTCTTCCTCTGCTGGTGGACCTGCTACCTGGGCTGCTGTTCCACTTATAACTGCCTCCAGGTAGCTGAGGACCAACCCCACACCTTCCTCCCAGGTGCTTACGGTCTGTTCCCTCGCATATGCCTCCCATCGCTCCCTATCCATAAACTCCAGGAACTGGACGACTACTGGGATAGACTGGGCCTCCAGCCCAGCATTTTCCAGCATCCAGTCCCGCATTTTGATGGCGTCTTCTGCCATTTTTTTTTTTTTTTTCTTTTTTTTAAATCCAAACTGCGGTTCCTGCTCTGGCCTGAGTCCTGGAGGCGCTGTCGATCCCACTTCTGACACCACGTGTCACAAAGACGGCCGGAGTGGGTGGCGTCAGACCAGATGCAGGAAATAAATAAACAGAGAGATGTGGTTTGGTATAAGCTGGGCGCGTGATCGCGCTCAGCATTTAATAAACAGAAAATAAAAGGTTTTAAACACAAAAACACGGGACACGGCACTACACGCCAAAATAAAAAGACAAACAAAACGGACTACACAGTAAACAGACAGTGCACAGACAGACAAACGAAAACACGGTGAGTGAGACAGTTATTCACTTTTATATTTACGTTCTTTCTTATTATTTAATTTCTCCTTCTCCACACTCGTTCTCCACTCACCGAACACCTAACCACGAGTGAAAGAAAATGTGTCTATATATACTGTTGTGCTGGGATTCAATTACTAATTAATTATTCACTTGAATCCCAGCACGTGAATTAATTCTGTGCAACCCTGTGCTTACATATTACATTTAACCAGCACGTGAAGTGATTTGTGCTCTCCTCGTGCCTAAATACAAATCTACACTTTTTAAATACACGTGAAACACAGACCCGTTTATATCCCGTGTACCAATCTATACACCAACATTAACACACGCACGCAACATACAACACAACACACAAATGCACACGGGCAGGGCGCATTGCCACAGGGATCGAAGGGGGTGATGATACCAGTATAAAGAACAGGGGGATCGAAGGGGGTGATGATACCAGTATAAAGAACAGGGGGATCGAAAAGGGTGATGATACCAATATAAAGAACAGGAGGATCGATGGGGGTGATGATACCAGTATAAAGAACAGGGGGATCGAAGGGGGTGATGATACCAGTATAAAGAACAGGGCAATCGAAGGGGGTGATGATACCAGTATAAAGAACAGGGGGATCGAAGGGGGTGATGATACCAGTATAAAGAACAGGGCAATCGAAGGGGGTGATGATACCAGTATAAAGAACAGGGGGATCGAAGAGGGTGATGATACCAGTATAAAGAACAGGGTGATCGAAGAGGGTGATGATACCAGTATAAAGAACAGGAGGATCCAAGAGGGTGATGATACCAGTATAAAGAACAGGGGGATCGAAGGGGGTGATGATACCAGTATAAGAACAGGAGGATCCAAGAGGGTGATGATACCAGTATAAAGCAGGGGCCAGAATGTTGAACTGTTAAGTTTTGTTATTGTTTTTTTTTTTCTTTGTTTTTTACAACAGAAGAAAAGCCCCTTAGGCTCTCTCAACGCTGCGGTTTTGGTGAACTCTGAAAGCTCGATTCGTCTCCCCTAGAAAGTTTCACTTTGTCTCAGTGTTTCATTTTCTTTTCTCTATCCTGAAGGCATAGACTTTGCTGCAGTCGTACACCCAAGAATGGAATTGTATTGAGAAACGGCCTAGCCTGCAGTGCCACATGAGAAGGCGTGGGTTGTACTCTCAGGGACCAGAGAGGTAGGCTTGTACCCGTTCAACCCACGCCTTCAGTGTGATGGTGTGAAGTTCAAGAATGCAACTAAAACAACAACTGTACAGTATTTTGTTACATTCTTGACACCTTTATGGAATATATCTGTATGCCAAAAAGGTCCTACTTATTTGAAAAACAACTGCTTAAGTTGCACTCCAACGTAAATCCTAAATGGCTTGAGACTATGATAGAAAAAGCAACCCAACAATCAATAAGGAGTAATTAATTACCATTTCATTTTATTTTTTTGGTTTTACATTTCTCTTACTATTTCATGTTTTTTGCAGTTATTCTGAGTGGTTTGGGGTCATGCTGCTCCAATATTTTGCTTTTTTTCTCTCTAATTCTGCCTTTACCTGGCTTTGAGCTTGTCTGGAGAATCCTAAGTGCCGGCACAGAACAACCTTCCTTGTTCCATTCAAGTCACGTGACAATATGCCCATTCAAATCTACCAGCCCCAGCTACTACACTATAGACAGAGAGTAGATTGAAAAGTTCTACTGTGACATGATTTTAAATAAATGCGGAAGGCTGTTCTGTCTCTAAATTGACTTTATTATAAAAGCAATAACCTGGTAAGTAAACACAGTGATGAGCGCAGTGTGAAGAACTACATGCTGCACGGTTTTATTATCTCACAACCCTATAAAACCGAGTGATTTCTTAAATGACTGGTAACTGCAATAGCATTGGCAGGGCTTGTCTTTACAGTCCTGTGCTTGCTCTTAACCTTAATGAGCTAGGCAGAGCTGAAGCAGATATAATACATTCTTATACTTCATGAAACTAAAGATCAGGCTCTGCAATGTGACATGATTTAGTAAGTAACCATGGCCCTGCCTTCTGCATCTAATAACACTGCCTATTTGGGGGGTGATGTAAGGATACATGCAAAGTGACTCACTGATTAGGAGTTATTTTTCAGGTTTTGGTAGCACACAAATAAGGTAATGAATGCATCTAAAACGTTTCTAATAAGTAAAATTTTGCCTAGTGAAAGCTTGAAAAGTAAATAATTTGGGAAGTATTTGGTGCTCACTATTCTCGTTATGTAATGTATGGTTGTATGTATTTTATCTATTTATTTATGGACACCATATCTCTTAAGGGAGTTGGTTCTTTGTAGCTATTTTTAAATTTCCCTTTAAATCCAATTCTGAATAAAACATTGTTTACAGTACACATTTGTTAAGCTAATGCAAACTAATAAAAACTACAAACATTTAGTTTACCTAAACTAATATTAGGTAGTCCAAGGTCAGTGCTAATCAGGGTCTGTGAAATGACAGGTTTATGTTTAAAGTCTTAGTTAAAGACTTTAAGGCTTAAAATGTTTCTCTTTTCTTTCTTTCCGGTCACGTCTTATACTTTAACATACATATACATAAAACTTTAACTTGAAGTTTGTCATTGCTTGTGCCCTGGCACCTCTTTCTTTACAAATGAAGCACTGGTCAGAACTAATGATTCAAAATGACTCGACTTGACTCGACTTGACTCGACTTGAGCAGTTTAGTGACTTGACTGGACTCGACTCGAGCTTCGCATGTCAAAGACTCCACTCGACTCGAGTGTACTCCCCAATGACTCGACTCGGCTCTAGTCTGCCTTAAACTGGCCTTGCGCGGGTCTGCTGGGCATGGAGCACCCTTCCTCCTTCCATTCAACGCATGTGAATGTTACCTGTCAACACTGTCAGCCCCGCCTACTCTCTCTGTCTGTATATCTGTAGAGTAGTTGGGACTTGCAGAGTTCAAAGGTCACACTGTCACTGTCACAGGCAGAAGGCGAAATGCACTCTTGTAAAATTTGCAGGGTGTTCTGTAACACTTTGAGCTCTATTGCTGTGACAAGCTCACAGCCAAGCACATCTAGAGAAAAAATTATAATAACTCAATATTGGAGCCACAGAACCCAGAACCCTCAGAATGATTGATGCAAACTCCTTAACAAAGGGAAATGTAAAAAAGGCAATTAATTTGGCTACTTACTCCTGAATCACTCGCTGGTCACTGAGATAACAAAAACATTTTTAACAAACATTGCACAGAGATCCTGCTACGCTAGTACACTGATACTGTGGGATTAATAACAAATGTGCACGGATTAATAAATGTGCAGCTTCCTTGCCGGAGTCTCTTTCCTGACGATAACATCTGGGGCCACAGCGCTATCCTGCCACAAACCCCCAAGTCAATTGTTATCTGAACGAATCAAGTGCTTGTGCTGCTGAGAGGACAAAGGAAGGAGCTGGTTTAGATATCAGCTGAAACATCTATATTTAGCAAACTCACTATCCTTGTATGGTGAAGCAAACTGGAACAAACAAGGAAGTGAACAAACATATCTGTTTAGCCTGGGTTCTGCAAAGCTTGCCTGTTCCTGTGCAAGTCACCCTGCAAACTTTACATGAGTGCATTCCGCTAGCTTTGCGGTGTCCTGTGCTGTCTGTATCGCAGCGTTATATTTTGAAACATACTACCGACGCACTCATCAAGGCTCATAAATCAACTGGGAAAACATTTATCAGCATTTACTCAGGAGCAATAAACAATGTCTTCTATCCAGATCACCCTCCCTCCTGCAACAATGCTGGTTTTCTGTTCCCACAACACGGCACTCATTTCAATCACCACCATCGTTGCAGGAGGGAGCACGATGAACTCGGAACACTGCGATGTTCAGAATAAAAAAAATCTCTTTCAACTGGCGAACGCTCCAGAGTAAAAGTTAAAAAAAAAAAAAAAGTAATTCCCTAGTTTACCTATGATGTATGAATGAAAACATATTGGAATATGTAGGGAAAAAAAGCTGCGATATGGACAACACTGGATACATCAAAGGAAAGTCATGTATTTCTTATAAACACTGCAGTGGGTTCTGAACACTTAAATAAATTACTATAAGACTACAAGTGTACAACACTGATGTGTGTATGGAGGAAACAATGAATAAACACTGGACATTAAATCAATAACCTGACACTACACAGTTACCACTGTAGAAATACTAAGGCCAGCATTTCACATGCATATTTCTGGTAATGCTTAACGTTTGGATAACGTTTAAATTCTAACCTATTAACACCTCTAAAGAGCAGTAAGCCATACTATAAGGAAAACAAGAATGCCTAGAAATCCATGTATGTAATTCAATATGTTAATGTAACATTATTCAGAAA
This sequence comes from Acipenser ruthenus, assembly GCF_902713425.1. NCBI lineage: Eukaryota > Metazoa > Chordata > Actinopteri > Acipenseriformes > Acipenseridae > Acipenser > Acipenser ruthenus. The sequence goes on along the minus strand of NC_081202.1, from coordinate 32,993,509 downwards.
GGTTCATTTGGCTTTATGAAGCAAAATCAGTTAATTCTGTAGGGTGATGCTAAACTTTTGGCCATAGCTGTAGTATAAGCAACACCATAGCCAAAATGCAATGATCTAAGCCACTTTCTCATTTCTACTGTATTGTAATGTTATAGAGTTGTTGTTAAAACGTTAGTCTACTTTAATGTGAAGTTACTTTTCAGTACTGTACTACTCTACAATAATGAGAATTCAATGCCATTTCAAGTACTGTATACTCAACCAATAATATGAAAGTGTGCTTTCTCTTATGTGCTATATACTGATGCCAATATTTAAAAAAAATATGTGTAGTGTCATCCAAAAACACATTGAATTGAATGGGAAGCAAGGGCTGGACGCGAACCGCAAACCATACGGTTCAAAGACAAAGGCCTTAACATTCAAATGAACAGCAAGCTCTGTAATGGAGAGGTAAGTAGCTTATGCTGATGTCAGTATTATTCACTGATCAGCCGCTAGGAGGAGATTCATTACCTTTAGGTAGCTGTTTTCAGATGTGTGACGGGGTACACCCTGCCCCTGTGCGTATTTTATGTTTTGTGTTATGTGTTATTATTGTTTTAAAGTGAGTGTTTGTGGGGCACATTTGTTTTGGCAAGGGAGGATTGATTGCCTTCCTTGCCAAAGCAGCTCACATGCAGACTGTGCCTGGGCCCAGCATAAAAGAGAAATCTCTCACTCTGGGTTGTTGGGTGTACCGAGAGGAGGTACGTGAGAAAGACAGTAAGATTCAGAAAAATATAAACAATTGCTACTTGGGCTGGATTTAGACCAGCCCGATACTTGTTTGTTCCGTGTTCACTGTGTTTTGGCCATCGTGCCGTTTGTTTCAGAAAGTGTATTTTTTGTTCAAACCTTTTATTTATAATTTATAATAAAAACGTGCAGCAGCACTTCATACCTTGGATTACTATGTCTCTCATCTGGTTTGACATCACCACAAGCCATCCTTGTCACAGAAAGGTACAATGTATTGTTTATACGGGTGATCTGGCTGCTTTTGTATTAACTACTTAATTTGCCAAAAACGTAAATACCTAAAACTGTAGCATTCCTAGGTTAAGTAGAAAGACTGACTTGACAAAATGTACTGGAGTACCGGCTATCAACTCTGTAAATATTAATCTGTTCTTGGACAAATTTACAAAGTATTTATTACTTAGGTTTATGGAATGTTTTCTAGGACTATTTTTTGAAGAGATTTTTTTAGGCTGAACAGTGCTTTGAAAAATTGGATACTATCTAAAATGGTGGAAAATGTACTGCTGACTTAAAATAATCAAAATGGGCTTTCAAAAGTACTTAACAAACCATTCCTAGAAACAGGCCTTAAAAGTTTTGTGAGTAGAGACTAATCAGAAAAAGACAGGGGGTACAGTTTAAACCTCCAGAGTGCCTGAAGACATGGAAAGAGGATGTACAACTCAATAGCTTCACGGAGAAATTCAAACTGTACAAACCGATAATTACACTTGTGTTTGGGTAAAAAGAGCCACCGTCAGAATTACCTGGGAGTACAAGAGCTCTGGCATGATGGATGTGTGTGTCTGTGGGTGTGTGTGTGTCCGTGTATGTGTGTGTGTCTGTGCGTGTGTGTCAGTGTGTAGTGAGAATGTGATAAAACCTTCTCTCCTGCCCATAGCTGCTCTGTTAATAAAGCCCAGCAGAATCTGTTAATGACACTTTTTATAAATGCCAATTACTATGCAAATTGAAACACAAAATAACCTGAAATTCAAAGAAAATCATCCGTTTTTTTGGGGTTAAACTTTGTAATTTCTGGTGTATATGTGAGAAGTTAACAAGTTCACAGAGCTGTTAACCTCACACCTAGTGTCATACATTTCCATGCTTGCTGTTGTCTTTATAGTCTGTTCACACCTATTGTTATCACTGCATATGCAGGCTGTGTTGATATGAATCTATGGCAGCTAACTTCAACAATCTTTTTTTTCCAAATTGTATTAGATTTCATACCGGGGTGTATAAACACATTTCTTTTTGAAATGCATTTCGTTATCTTTGGTGAAGACACATATGGTGTTCTCTCAGTCTCACCATTATTTTGAATTAAAGTAGCTTTAAATGTTGTTTTTTTCTACCGATTAGTGATTGTTATTGCAAACACAGTGTTTTAGTTTGCTTAATGTTGTATAAGTCTACCTTAATATGCTGACTGTGAGCTCATGGGCTGCACTTCAGTTCTGGTTGTCTGCCAATGATGCATGTACCACAGGCTAGATCAGCCAAAGTAAGAGCTAGCGCCATTTAGTGATCTGCCACTTTGGATCAAGTTTCCTTTTGTTTTGCAGAATACAGTAGCTGTCCACTAGATGGCGCTGGTACGCACTAATATAATGACACATTGGATGATCTAGCCTACAACTAGAACTGAACACAAGCTCATGAATTCAGGACTTATCAACAGTTTAAAAAACACAATTTTTGAGTTATTGAAAAAAGATCCACTCGGAATGATTTCAAACATCATAAAAAAAGGTAAGGGGGGAGAGTAACTAATTCAGAAGAAGTCATTGTAGCTACTCACGCTTTACCTGCTATTACCAACCAGTAAACTCCAGTGCAGATTACAGATTAAATATAAAATGACAAGCACTATACAAATACCAGAAAGCAGCTTCTATCTCTGAATGTGTGTCGCACTCACCTCACACCCTCGTTGAGGGTGTACAGTTCGTTCTCTGGTAGCCCCTTCTTCTGGAACACAGAAATCACTCCATTGTGGATACTGAAAAAGAGGAGTTCATTATTAAAAAGTTCAGAAATCCGAGGTAGCGTGTTGTGTATAACACCTTGCCATGGTCTAGATTCTCAAAGCCATTTACTCCAAACTGTCTTTAGCATGATTTTTTTCAGATTGCAGAAACACACCCAATAAAGCTACCAACCCAGAAATATAAAAGTCAGACATTTCATGAAGGGGCTCGTGATTAGTCTGAAATTGTTTATTATTCATTTTTAAAATACAAATACAAACAAAGATTTTGAGTAAATAACTTTGAGAATGTCTGTTGTTTAAGATATTGGGCTGTCCAAACTGTGATAATGATGTGTCTTTATTACACACGACACATTCACGTATAATAAATTACAAAAATAAAGATTTAACCCAAACTGCTGCTAACAAAATCTGTATTATTCGAATGGCAGGAGATGGCATCTATATAAGGTTTTTTTTTTTTTTTTTACTGCTTACTGGTGGATTTCTTATACATGATTTACAGTATAATAGTGAAGTAACCATGCTTATAGAGTACTGATCAAAGAGTTTCACTCTAGGGTGCACCCTTCTACAAGTTTCCTGCAGTAAATTGTGCAAAGTGTAGTACTTGCACAAGTATGGTAAGGCACATGCCCATGAGGTAAATCACTGGAACTGCAGTCTGGTAAAGCACACCACAAGGTAAATCACTGGAACTGCAGTCTGGTAAAGCACACCACAAGGTAAATCACTGGAACTGCAGTCTGGTAAAGCACACCACAAGGTAAATCACTGGAACTGCAGTCTGGTAAAGCACATTCTTAGCACAAGGGGGGTCAGTTATAATAATAATAATAAGAAGAAGAAGAAGAAGAAGAAGAAGCACTTATTTAAAGAAAATTAAGCAGTATCATTTTATCAATCCATTGTAGCGGGCACTTAAGAACATAAGAAGAACATAAGAAAGTTTACAAACGAGAGGAGGCCATTCAGCCCATCTTGCTCGTTTAGTTGTTAGTAGCTTATTGACCCCAGAATCTCATCAAGCAACTTCTTGAAGGATCCCAGGGTATCAGCTTCAACAACATTACTGGGGAGTTGGTTCCAGACTCCCACGACTCTCTATGTAAAAATGTGCCTCCTATTTTCTGTTCTGAATGCCCCTTTATCTAATCTCGACTTGTGACCCCTGGTCCTTGTTTCTTTTTTCAGGTCGAAAAAAGTCCCTTGGGTCGACATTGTCAATACCTTTTAAGAATTGTGAATGCTTGAATCAGATCACCGCGTCGTCTTCTTTGTTCAAGACTGAACAGATTCAATTCTTTTAGCCTGTCTGCATACGCCATGCCTTTTAATCCCAGAATAATTTTGGTCGCTCTTCTTTGCACTCTTTCTAGAGCAGCAATATCCTTTTTGTAACGAGGTGACCAGAACTGAACACAACAGTCTAGATGAGGTCTTACTAATGCATTGTAAAGTTTTAACATTACTTCCCTTGATTTAAATTCAACACTTTTCATAATATATCCGAGCATCTTGTTGGCCTTTTTTATAGCTTCCCCACATTGTCTAGATGATGACATTTCTGAGTCAACATAAACTCCTAGGTCTTTTTTCATAGATTCCTTCTTCAATTTCAGTACCTCCCATATGGTATTTATAAAATGCACATTTTTATTGCCTGCATGCAGTACCTTACACTTTCCTCTATTAAATGCCATTTGCCATGTGTCTGCCCAGTTCTGAATGCTGTCTAGATCATTTTGAATGACCTTTGCTGCTGCAACAGTGTTTGCCACGCCTCCTATTTTTGTGTCATCTGCAAATTTAACAAGTTTGCTTACTATACCAGAATCAAGGTCATTAATGTAGATTAGGAATAGCAGATGACCTAATACTCATCCCTGTGGTACACCACTAGTTACCTTGCTCCATTTTGAGGTTTCTCCTCTAATCAGTACTTTCTGTTTTCTACATGTTAACCACTCCCTAATCCATGTGCATGCATTTCCTTGAAGCCCTACTGCGTTCAGTTTGAGAATTAATCTTTTATGCGGGACTTTGTCAAAAGCTTTCTGGAAATCTAAATAAACCCTGTAATATGCTATGCAATTATCCATTGTCAATGTTGCATCCTCAAAAAAATCAAGCAGGTTAGTTAGACACATTCTCCCTTTCCTAAAATCATGCTGACGGTCTCCCAGGATACTGTTACCATATAGGTAATTTTCCATTTTGGATCTTATTATAGTTTCCATACATTTACATATAATAGAAGTCAGGCTTATTGGTCTGTAGTAACCTGGTTTGGTTTTGTCTCCCTTAAATGATCGGTAAATACAATCTCCCTAATTTAGCTCTTTTTAAAATAAAGATGTCATGTTTATTCCAGTTAATTCCATACTGTTTTAATATGTTACGTGGATGTTTACTTTTTCATTGGTTTAGCTGTTTTGTTCAGTGGAAAAACGCATTTACACTGAATCTTTTTATAAACTATGAGAAAACGTATCTTTAATCTCATTTCAAATCTAAAGACAGAAGCGAGCCACACTCAGAAGGCAGAAGGTTTTGTCTGGACTTTCATCATTCTGAGCCACTGTGTGAGAAACAAAAAAGAGAAGGCAGCACACTTGTGCTACTCCAGTAAGGGCGCTAAATTGCATGTTCAGCATACACTCTATGAATAGTCTCTGAATCATTTTAACAGAGCATTTTACAGCACTGTAAAATGCTCTAATAAAACCCAACTGTGGCTCTTGTAAAATGCCAGAGACAGTCCTCTGTAGTGGTTCAAAGGACTGTGCTGCAGTAAACAGGCAGCTTTTTCACTGCTCAGTCATGCTTCAATAACAATTGTAATGCTAAACCAATTTGATCGATTTTACTTACATTTTAAAGTTAAATCGAGTGAAATCATCCCTGTGTTTTTCTGCCTCAGAAGACATTGGGGTCCATTTAATGACCTAAACAGTGTTTGATCTTTATACCGCTGGCATTATAAAATGTCTAACCCCTCATTTCAATGTATTTGTATTTCATGCAGTAATATTAATATTACATTTAGATTAAAAATCCACATTATTTGGAGGCTGTATAACACATTTTAAGAGTTTCTGCAAAAGTCAAAAGGATGAAATTGCGATCCACTATTTGAATCACCAATCCATCTTAGTTCATCTATCACGGAACACTTTTAGGACTCTTTCTTGAAGCAAGGGAAAAGGTAAACGCACATTTTGACAGAGGAAAATGTACGTTTTTAAAACCATTAAGAAAATGAAATTGCACAGGTTTTTTTTGTGTGATTCTAATGGGTTGATCTGATTGGTGGCAATTCCCCTGGATTTCATCAATCTCTTCTACCTTGTTTCCGTGAGTACTCTACCCGGGTTGAAAACCCTGCTGCCCCCGATTCTGTGTTTCCATGGTAATTTAGCCGACCCGAATTGGCTGCCAATCCGAGCGGGCCCTCATTTTTTTCTCACCCTTTCCCAAAGCGGGATGGTTGGAAGTAAGTCACAACACTGACCAATCAAGTGACGAGTGGGTGTGTACGTCACAACACTGGCCAATCAAGTGACGAGTGTGCGTGAACATTTTAATCTACATCCATGGTGAGCAGGTTTCTCTGTGCTTTAATATTCACGTACCATTAGGATTATCGGAAGCAAAGCAAAAGCATCCATCGTTTCAGTTTTGTATACATATCAATGTGACCTTAGCCGCAAGGCTTGCTGGGAAAGAACCTGCAACATCCGCTGAAAACTCCCGGGGGAGGGAATGCAGGAGAACCCGGATCAACTCAGATTGGAGCATAATGAAAAAGCCAGTACCTGCACGGATTGATTTTAAATTTGATTCACAGTTGATGCTGTAACGTAGCAACGGGTATCCACCGTCTGATAGAATCCCGTTAGAGCTGGAAGCTGATTGGCTGATGGTACTGAAAGGTTTCTAATAGCAGTGTAAAATACAGCTAGAAATAAAAGGTTGCAGTGAAAACGCTGGTGCTCTGCTCATACTACAAAAGAAGGTTTACGAATCCCTGATCCCTTCAGCGAATTAGATATTAAACCACGATCCCGGTTCCCCACACAGTGATTGTGGCTGGAAACAAACTTTAAATTTTAAATTTGCTTTCTGCATCACGGTCTCACAAAGTATCTTTTCCCACAGTAGTACAGAGCTGTTGGGTCGCGGCTCTCAGCACAGGGGCTCCTTTTTATTAAACACATCATGTTTCTACACACACAACATCCATTGCAATTTTGCATACTCACACCAACAGACTGTCCAGCCTTCAAAGCTCAATGAAAAGAGACATACTGCGGAGCTGAATGAGGTGCACAGGTGCATGGCTCCCGACAGCCCTATCGTAGTGGACGGGGGTAACAAAGAGGGAGTATTAAAGAATCCTGACCTGTTCCAAGTGGCGTTGGCCCCGGCCCGTCTGTGCTGCGTCCCCCGTTCATCCAAGGCTGCCTTCTCACTCTTGCTCAGGTCGCTGAGGCTAGGGGAAGTCATTAACTTCAACCTGTAGAGAGTCCTCATAGTGAGAAAGACAGGAAAGCACTCGGACACTCGTCAGAGATAATCTCTGCTTCGGACAGCTGTGCCGTTCCACGAATGAGAAGAAGCAGCTGAAAGAAGGTGCATGCTCTGCTCTGAACAATACACAGCATATCTGAGACATTTCACATGAGCAGCAGGGTTAATGTGTCACCAGCTGTTACTGTATGAAACCCACTGCACACATTCCATCAGCTCCAGACGCAGAGGCAAGACGAAGCTATTGTCAGAATGAACCACACACACACACCCACACACACTCACACACAGACACACACACATAAAAGCACACACACACACCCACACACACTCACACACAGACACACACACACACAGAAACGCACGCACAGAAACACTCCCACACAGACACACACACAAAAAAGCACACACACACACCCACACACACTCACATACAGACACACACACAGAAACGCGCACACACATTTGACTACAAGACGCAGCATTCCACAGTCACTGTAATGTGACTCTAAAGTTCTGTAACACACACGTACGGACACACACACACACACACACACACACACACATGCAAAAAGCCTATAAAACTGCAGATTCAAAAACCAAAAATATGTGTGTTATTTAGAAAAAACCCATGTGCCTGGACACCTGCACTGGATCAAGGCCAGCACAGATATACAAAGCCCACACAGAGCATTATACTAGTTTACAAGACACTGCATTCCTGTTGTTTGTTAGCTTGCTTTATATTTAGACAAGAAAAATCCCACAGCGTAGATTCATCATTTGTTTTGAAAATACAGCCACCTTCTGGTACAAATTACACACAAAACAAGCTCATCAATAGAATAACCGCAAAGTATGCTGTTTACATTGAGTTTGATGACCAGACAGTTCACTTTTCCCATCAACTGTCGCGCCGTCCCGACGTCTTTTCCCAAAACTTTTGCAACGCTGCCAGATAGCATCTCTAAACATCAGCAAAATAATATTTTTCATACAGGTTACTGTACTAAATTTAAAGTCAAAATTACAAATTAAGAGTGAAAAATCACAATGCATAGGTTATAACATAAACAAGACCATGAATTGGTAAGGGAAGGTACAGTGGTTGAGCAGCAGTCAGAGGCTGTTGTTTTTTTTTTAAGTTTAAGTGAAAATAGTAATAGGGATTAAGCATGCTTAAAAAAAACAAAAACATTGTATAGTTTAAAACATATGTGACTTGGAACTGAGCTTTTGAAATCTGGTCACCCTACTTTGAGATATGCAACAAAACATTTATTAAATGGTGTGGTTTTTTTTTTTGTTGTTGTTTTGATTTTTTTAAAGCGATGCGTGCTGAATGGTATCTGAAGTCGTGCATTTTCCCAGTCCTCTGCTCTTTGAGATTTCTCCTCTCAGGTTACACTTAAAATAATGGCCACAAATTCCTCTGAATCCAGTGGACTAGCTGCTGTTCCTGTGGCTTTCCACTTGAATTCATTTTGGGATTGTGGCTGTTTTTTTTAAATGATCTGGCTACAAAAATCACAGCAAAATAACAACAAAACCATTGTTATCCAGATATTCCTCCCATGCAATCCTGTGCAACTCTATTATTATAAACTCATTATTTTTATGATTTGATTATACTTTTTTTACATATCATGTTTGGGCTTGAATGAATAACTTTATAAAGATTGCATGTTATGATTTGTTGAATAACATTTAGAAAATAATCAAATGTTATGTTGAATCATGAGCAAGCCTGTGCAATGACCATTAAAACATCCTTGCTAACATATCAGAGGCGATGACATGCTGAGGGTTTACTTTTAACTCCATAAAACATACCAGAAAAAAAAAAAAAACCTTAAGATGGTGGTTTATCTGGGTGAAACCACCAGTCTCCTGTTTAAAGGTCATGTCTTCTGTCTGGCCCAGCAGAGTGTGTGAAATGAATAGATGTTTTATTCCCAGATGAGTGGTATGTGATCTCAGCTGACATCAGCAGTGAAGTCATTTAAACTGGAACACACCATGTATTAAATGTGGCAAAGTAGCACAGAATTAAAGAGCAACTTGGTTATCTTAACTAATCTCGTGTTTAGTATATTATTTCTGTTTCAGTCGTCACATCCTGGGGGCCCAGAAGTTCAAACCACCCCTGTGGCTTCAATAGAGCTCTCAAACACATCTTTTCTCTAAGTACAGCTGGTACACCAGAGTGTATCCGTTAACCTGTCCCCCCTGCAACACTCTGCACTGTTGTAGTTCTTACTGGTGTATTCCTTACATCCACTAGAGGCAGAGTGTTGCAGAGAGGCAGGTTTAGTGGGTGCCCTCTTGAGAGCATTGTGCTGCTGGTATTGAACTCATTCAGGGGTCTGCTACAGGATGTGATACAACAAGCACTGGGGCTGGATGAATAGGTGAAAATAAAGTCTGGAAAATGAAACAGTAAAATTAAAACAGGAAGCTCTTGACTAACGCACGGCTTTAATGTTTTACTTTTGAACAGCTCCAATAGTTCTGATTGTGAAGCATCCACACTACAGTGTGACTGAACTGTATTGGCATGGACTGAGAAATGGATTTGTGGTCATTTCTTTGAGTCGGATTTCAGGGCAACATTTTTAATCTGAAACAAAAACACACTGGAAACGTAGAAAAAATGCCAAGTTTCAAAAGTGCCCAGCCATTTAAAGTAGAGATATCAAAAACACAAGCTTCAAGAAACCATTGGGGCAACCTTGCCCAGCACAAAGCAAAGGCACAACTGTAAAACCGATGGAGGCCAACTTGGTTTGTGTTTTTAATGCAAGTTCGACCCGCTTTTATTATTGTGCCTAAAAAACACAAGCCGTTTAGTAGAAACAATTGGGGCAACCTTGACCGCTTTTACAGTTGTGCCTATTTGCTTGGTGTAAAAAATAAGTGGCCCAGGAATTCTCAGCTGGCTGACTTCATCTTTCAACATACTGCTTGTTTTCTCAACTAATCGTGTAGCACTGATAACAGTAACACAACGCGCTTACAAACTGAAGGTTCTAGTTTCAAATCCCATGCCAAAAGATATTTTTTGCAGGCAAATGTTCCATTTTAAAAGAGAAATAAATAATGTAATATAAATGATATAGATGTCACAATAAGTGTATTCTTTCTACATTTCACATAAGAGTGTTGGGAACTACAAATTAAAAGTGAAATGGTGCTTTTGGCTGATTTACTTTTGCTGTGCCAATACCCTGAAAACACGTAAACTATCCCTGCTGTATAGAGAGTCTGGCAGTTCTCGCTGATAACTTGGAGCGAGAAACTACCGTTCCTCTCAACCTGGCAGATCATTAATCGCCTTTATCACATAAAACCAAAACGGTGGTGGGATGGGTGCTGAGCACCCACTTATTAGGCCCCATGGGTGCTTGAGCCCCGGGGCACCGTGGAGTCGGTTCCTATGACAGCTAAGTAGTCAGCAGATCCTACAATCATTTTGCATGGCAGAGCCAGATCTACTGCTTTCAGAAGCACAAGGGTTAAAAGCAAAGCTGGCTGAAAATTCACTCTGAAACCCACACACTTCTCATGCCACCCATCAGAGATGTGCTTTAATGCATGTTAACTCCAAGAGTGCTTACTTTGCACAAGACAAAGAAGATATTTAGGGCTTAGGATTCAACTTTTAAAGGTACACAATGGATTTCTTCCAAAATACAAATAATTCAGTGATTATCGGAGCTTTATATTTATTTCTAGATTTAGTTCTAGAGGGTGGATGTGGATGAATGACCTTATGCCAAATAATACTAATATTAGGGCTGTGCTGATGCTCGTATTTGCTGAGTAATTGGCTTTAAGAAGTATTTGTCGGCAGGTATAAAAGACATCAAAGTTGCCTCAAACTAGGTCTCCTGGAACCAGGTTTCAAGTCTCTAGTCCTGAAAAAAGTAGCTTTGTGTTTCCTCAGCTTTAGCGAAACTGCATTACTTAGGGAAGGATAATTCAAACTGAGAAGCACATTTTTGTTTCAAAGCTGAGTCTGGGTCAGATGTTAGTTGAATATTTCCGTGCTTTACCGCCCTAATTAAAAGTTTAAATACAGTAACATACAATGAAACCCAGATGGGTATATCACACTGTAAAAAGCCAGTGACTGCATGAAGCAGTGTACAGTACAACTGCTTAGTTTTTTCAGGAAGCAAGAAACTGGAAATTTGCTTTAATCTCTTTAATATGGCAATGGCGTGACTGACCACAGCTGTCTTAATTTAGGACATTGTTAGCATGTGTTCATGTCCCTAACCATGGAAAATGTGTATGTTTATTATGAGGTTTCTCCTTTCAAAACATTGGAATGAATTAAAGAATGGAGGGGTTATGAGCAGGGTACCCCCTACCTCGAGAACATATTGGACAATGATTAATCTGACCAAAGGCCGGGAACCAGACAAGATTGACCTTAAATCGAATCTTACTGTCGTGGGTCTGCAGGTTTTAATGTCATTTTGCGGGTCTGACCTGTGAAATGTGGGTAACATTTATTTGTGAATAACGCTGTATGTAAACAGAATTTAATTATATATGGAAAATACTGTATATAAATTGGCAGACATAATACCTAGTAGGCTTACTACTACGTAATCAGGCATGACATCTATTTGAAACCGACTTGGAAGCTTATTAACTATTGCACCACAAAACAGAACATAATGGCATTTCTGAAAGCAGCCTGGGTTTGTACTAGGATTGTGTGAGTAGAGATGACAGTGTTTTATCTGATCAGCACATTTAAATCAGTCATTGTGAGAACAGTATAGGGGGTTTGTAAGGGTGAGACCCTTACTGTAATATTGAATTGCCTGTTATTGTAATTATTATTGTGATTGTTATTCTACTGTATGAGGAATGGAATTGATTGAAAAATTGATTTTCGATTTAATGAATTATGAATGTATGAATGTAAAATAAGAGTTTGTTTTTAAAAAAATGTTTATTGAATAACTAATCCTGTTAGGAGTAGGCAGGGCTGGGGATTATAAAATGCTGTGTCTTTCTTTAGGAGAGAGAATTATTAGGTCAGCCTTGATCTTGTCTGGGGAATGTCATTGAAGGTACAATCTGCTAGTCTGTGTTAGTCAGTTGTAATTTGTGTGCTGTATCCAGTGCCAAAATAAATATTTATACCTGTGAACACTACCAAGTGACTGTTTCCTGCATTTTAAAAGACCAACGTGTTCCTGAGAGAATAATGGGATTTCGGGTGGGGGTAAGCTTGCACCATCACCCCGGTACGGGGTTCTCAATTCTGCTTGCCCTGCGCTCTGTGTAAAGACTGGTGAATAATGGCTGCTGGCCAGACTCATCTAATACTTTCTTTATTGACATGCTGACAAAACACCCTGTAATACCTGGAACAAAACCAACCTTGATAAACTCACTATTTAACAACAGCTCTATCGTTGTAAAGAGATTCATTGCAATAATAATTCATTTTGAGTCAGTTTCCTTCATTCATTTCATTCTGCATGCGGGCTGCAATACTTTGAGGCTACCCACTCGATTTCAAAGGGTTACAATCCTAACAAAGCTATAGCTAGCAGCAATGAACCTGCTGCCTCTGAAACTAATTGGTTATATTCCAATTAGCCAGGTGCTTGCAGTTGTATGAAAAAACAACTCTCAGGATTACTGCTTGCCATGGATACAAAATACAAGAGGAGGAGTCTGGTCCAATGCTGTGACGGAATGCATAACCACTCCTATCATTTGAGAAAGGCAATGACCCGGTGTCAGGCTATATTTCAGAAATACATTGTGAAGGGCATTGCACATCAGATCCTAATATAGGGTTTTAGGACGCCGAACGTCTGTGTATGACAGAATATAACTATTATTTACGGCTTTATTATTAACACACCAGTTAGAAATCCAGCTACTTTTGTTTACTGATCATTACCAACCTTTATTTAGTCCGTTGTCAATTTCATTGAAAAGAGGGAAAACGTTTAGGAAGAGAATACTGTAAGTGGCTGAGGTATGTGGTCCATTGTGATGTCACCGATTTGATTGGACTTTGCAGTTGAATGGGATTCCTAGAGGTGCCTCAGGCATGATTTTTTAAACCAGGTGACATCAACTGTGCTGACATGGAGAAAACAACATCTAAAAGTGGCACTCGGATTAAAACGTGCACTCTGATTGGCTGAAAGATCTAGTCCAGACTATAATGCAACATATGGAACTATTTGAGGAATAATAATTTAATGTGCATTTCTTCTTGTACCTGCAATCTGTAATTGTTATAGGAGAGTGATGCATTGATTTCTTACATCCACTGGGGGCACACTTTTGCACAGGGACAGGTTAATGTAGGGGTAGTCAATAATTTTTCGTCCTGCGTAGTGTGAAACCACGCGCCTGGGTCGCAGCGACCCACCTCATGATGTGGGTCGACAGGCTTTGACCCAGGTCGAGCGAGACAAAATCCATGACAGCCGTTCATAAGCCGACAAAATAACAAACAGCCATGTCTGCCTGAAAGTTTCTCTTCTGCAAGGAACATTTCTGTTATTTCTGTTTAGCCATATTTTTATTGATTGAGACATACCATGAGCCAGATTGCTTTGGGATGAAGAAACAGGGGCCGTATTTTTTTAGAGCGATTTTTTTTCCATTTACCTGCTTAAAAGTGGTCTGGCCATGGCCCGTGTGGCCCGTGTGGCCCGTGTGGCCCAACCCCCCCCCCCCCCCCCCCCCCACCCCCCCCCGGGACTCAGTGGCCACTGCGCGTGTTGTGTATTTGCTTCTATCACCCAGGTCGACCCTGGTTTATCAAAAGCAGTGTGAAATCGCATAGCCGACCCGCATAGAGCATGCCAGTGTGAAAGGGGCTTTAGAGTCTAGCACAAGGGTTGGCCAAAAAGCTTCAGCAGAAGTGTCGCTGTGTCGCACTTCGTCTGCTTGTAGATCAGTGAGTTCCAATTGCAGTTGCACTTTATCAACATCTGGAAAGGAGGCTTTGGCTTCAGTGTCATTTGCCTGCAATATGTTTTGACATAGCCTGTCAAGGGATGACACCATCTGATTGACATCTGCAATACCTCTGCAACTTAGCAACATCGGAAAATGTAACATCACTCCAGTTTCCAGATCACTCTAGAAGAGACTTAGTTAGTACTGAAATGAGGCAATAGTGCTGTGGAGATCAACTACATTGCAATTTCGCCCTTGACGCTTTGGAATCATTCAAATGGTCTGTAAAATCAACAAGGAAGGCCAGAGTTAATACTTGTGCCAACCCTCAAAAATGAGTTCTGCTTTTTGACGGGGCATTTTATGCAGAGATTCTTCAACATGAACTCTAATTTCCCTCTTTAGGACTTTCCCTCTGCTCAGCCAGCGGATGTTACTGTGCACCAAAAGGTTATCATAATCGGCAGATACTTCAGACAGAAAGCTCTTAAATTGCCTGCGTTGCAATGTTGACTTGGATCGAAGAAAGTTCACAATTTTTATCACCATTGACATTACAGCAGCACACTCATCGCTAAGCTTTGCACAAAGCACAGCCTGGTGGATTATGCAATGCTAGGAAATCAAATTGGGGTTCAAATTTGGCAGACGTTTTACAAGCCCTCTGTGTCTGCAGGTCAGGGCAGGAGCACCATCAGTTGTGATTGACAGTATCTGACTCATGTGAATACCCTCACTGGACAAGAAGGTTTGAATAAACAAATACTCACCTGTTGTGCGATTGTTGTGTGGTATCAGGGTCAAGAAATTCTCCACAAATGTTTCCTGATCAAAAAAACGAACATACAAGGCCAGCTGAGCTGTGTCACTGGTGTCGCAGGATTCATCCACCACTACGGAAAATGTGCCTCTTTTAATTTTTTTCACACAACTGCTTAAAAACATCCTGTGCAATTAACACAGTGCGCTGAATAGCTGTTGTGTTTGACAGAGGCGATTGTTTGAAGACATCAACAACATCTTTCTTAGTCTCGGCAAAAAGGGTTTCTGCTGTGGTAACCATGTAATGCTTTATTACATGTCCATGTCTGTAAAAGATTTTCTGTGTTTTTCCAATATCCACACACATCTAAATGATGCTTCGGTTGCCTTCTCTTGAGCACTTGTAGCCCCGGAAATAATATTTGTGCTCCGGAAATAACCACCTTTTAAAGCGGCGATCTTTTCTGACTTTAAACTGGAGCCCTGAGGACACTGACGGTCAAAATCCAAATGCTTTGTTTTATAGTGCCGCTTGATGTTCCCACTTTTTAAAACAGCCACAGTTTCGGGACGATTTGGCAAAATAAAGCAGTCCATCTATTCTATAACAGAACGGTTTTCACTATCAACTTTTCTTTTTTTACACACCATCGTTTGCACAACGCTATACATACGCAGCCATTGGCGAAAACAGCGGAAAACAAAACTGTTTCTGACAATATGACAGAGCCGATGAGTTTACAGTGAGAAACGTTGTTTTTCAGAAGAAACCGAGATACTCTGCAGGGATGAGCCACAGATTGATTTTTAGAGAATTTTACAGCACCCTTTATAAAAGTTCCCCACAGTAAAGGCATAGCAAAGTGTAAAGCTTTAAATTATAGCGAGGTATGGTAAACATATTAAAAAAACATGGAAAACTGTGGTAAACTATGGTTAATCCACAACAGACCAACTGAGATGCAACATTTAATTTCCCCGAATAATCCACCTCTCTCCTTGCTACTGCCCTTGCAGTCTTTATCCAGTAAGTTACAATAAACATCTTCATTGAGCAGAAAAGGGTTACAAAAGCAGTGCAGAGGATGAATCACTAATCACAGCAGTCTATTTGACTCATGTGTCCTCGTATTGCCTTTTCTTAACCAGCTCTTGACTTCTCATTAGATGTAATAAGGCAGCGAAGCACATTGCCTAATAAAAGTAATGTAATTAGCACAATGCAGAGGGACACACAATATGATTTCATCAAGCCCGTTGTGCATTTGGTGTTGTTGAGAATTTCTCAATATTAACTAAGACAGCCCAGATATAGTGCCAGAGGAAGCATATTTAAAAAAAAAGAAGCCCAATTAACAGGCTCAAGAAATATCCAGCACAAAAATATGCTTATTTATTTTAAGTATAGCCATGTATTATTAAAATCACCGCGCTGGATGCTGACGAAATGACAAAAGCGATCTTCTTTCTTTGTTGTAATGTAGAAACCCAAGACAGGAAATAATTATGGGGTAACATTTTAGAATAATGACTGCAGATTCCTAATGATTTCCAGCTGAATCCAACAGGAATAACACCTGAGTACCTTCATCAGAGTTCTGAAGTAATTCATTTTTAATTCAGCCCTGTTAATCCATGTGGATTTAATTCCTCATAATCATTCCATGTTCATTTGTAACAAATTATGTTGATCACATGTATAAGGCCTGTGAGAAGTGTTAATTCATGCCTGACGCCTTATACTACATGATCAACATTATTTGTTACAAACGACCATGGAATGAATAAAGGTAATTAAATCCACACGGATTAACAGGGCAGAATTCAAAATGAATGAGTTCAGAACTCACAGGAAGTGCAGAAGACATTCAGGTGTTATTCCTGTGGATTCAGTCGGAATCCATTATGAATTTGCAGCAATTATTTTACAGTTTTACCAATTATGGAAACACAATTGTGAATATTTGTTTTTTGTTTTTCTATCATTATATTTTTGGTTGTTTGTAATCATCTGATTTGATTCTTCCACTTGTAATTAAAGCTGTAGCTAGCAAAATAATGCCATAAATAAGACCTATTTTGAACTTCCATTCGCTACATAGGTCTTAAGTGTGCAGTTTTGAAAGAAACACGTTATAGCAAATATGCATTTTCATTTTAAAACATGATATCTGTTACCACCATAGGTTGAAGCAAGTCTGAATGTTCTCTTCCTTTTTCAGAGGAAGTATCTTATACTTGGGTCTGGGTCATTTCACCCCAGGAAGTGCAAGACAGTCTAAAAACAATGCTTGCAAACAGAGATTTCTTTAACCTTCTGTAGTGCCAAATATCACGTTTGAAAATAAAGAAAAAACGTTATGTTAACAATAACAGGGACTGAACATTTGAGACACACATAACAAATGGAAGTGAACAACAGGAATGATTTATAGAATGATTTTGTCAGTTCTACACTATTTACGTGTCACTAACAATACATTGCAAGGTATGTGGAAAGAAATGTGAATATTTTTCATGTCATTTCAAGCTGACAAATTATCAGTATAAAAATATGAATAATAGGATGATATCTGAATTGTCAGGTTTTGTAATGTAGCCACTAACAATGGATGTGACTCATGAAGACCTCTCCTCTGCTCTCGTCTTCTGTCTAGTGCTCGATAGAGGGCACCTTGTGACATGTCGCAGGAATATGATTGGATGCAGCTCTGTAGTGAAAATACAATGTTAAACCTGTTTGCTGGAGGTGGCAGAAGTAGAGTTTCTGAGGTAACTTAGGTTTAAAATGATTGTAGACTGGAAATCATGTACAGAAATGTATGGGAAAGGAAAAAATATGGTAAACAATTAACCACAGTAACATTGTAAAATAGAGTAGTTTGTGGTTGGTTGCACTTTAATCGATTAACAGCTAAATAACTAATTTCTAATGATAATTTAGTAAGATATAAAAAAAACTGTAGTCACAGATGTTCTGAGCCTACTATAAATACCAGGCATAGAGGCGACACAGACAGAGAAACTGCCGGTACCTCCAGATCATCGGTGTATCAGTCTGAGGGCTTTCTCCAGGAATTCAGGTAATCTGATCAATTGCCTATCTCTATTAGCATGTATTGTATCTAAACAATGCAGAATATAAGGTGGGTATTTGGAACTAATAAATGGTAAACACTGGTCTGGTCTCATCCTTGTAGCGTAACAAAGGCGTTAATTTCATGTTCATCTTCATTCACAAACCTTAGAGTTCTAACACATGAATTCAGCAAGAACCACGGATTGGCTGAACAGACTATCAGGATCCAGTATACAGAATGGGTGTATAGGGTCATACCTGATAAAACCAGGTTATGGAGGGTTTGGAATTACACTTAAAAGGGGTTGCCATGGTAAACCAGCACTCTCATTTTGCAGCTTTCCTTGCTTGTCCCATATACTGTGCATTTACCAGAGTTTACCGTGGTTTGCAACGGTTTTAAATATGCTTTACCATACCCCGCTGGGCTTGACATGCTTTCACGATGCTTTATTACACTTTGCTATGGTGAACTTTTATAAGGGTAAACAACACCCATGTCTATGAGGCACAATGGAAAGTATTCATATTTGTATCACTGGGTTTGTCAGTCTAAGATATTATTTTCATCCATTACATTGTTCTCACTCCCACCTCATGATAATGTAAGTATTGTTATGGCACAGTACCGCTGTCCCCTGCTAAAGACAAAGCCATTGCCTTTCTTTCACTGACACTAAAAAATGGTCTAACAAAAAACATTAAGAAAAAAAAGACCTTTTTAGTTTGTGTTCTGCTTCTCTAGCTACAGCAGAGCTTGGAAAAGTCACATATAACCAACTGCTTCCACTGCCAGTATTAGCAACAGCATGCCCATTGGGCCAGTGTATGGTGGCAATCATTTCACAGATGCTTCCGAAACTCATTTAACTGTGTGTTTCTGTCCTTTGTCATTTCACTGTGTGTTTCTGTCCTTTGCCATTTAACTGTGTGTTTCTGTCCTTTGCCATTTAACTGTGTGTTTCTGTCCTTTGTCATTTCACTATGTTTCTGTCCTTTGTTATTTCAATGTGTGTTTCTGTCCTTTGTCATTTCTCTGACTTATTAAAACAGCAGCAATGGTGCCCTCTGCTGTCTGATAATAAACAAAAAGGATTTTGGAAAAAGGCACAACAAACAAATAAAAGGTGTAAGTGCACAGTATCTTTCTGTCCAGCAGGTAAGTTTGAGAGTGCTTCGGTGTGGCATGAACTAGGCTGGCTGAAAAGCAGACGTCTAGAAAATAACATACAACCCCAGAGACGCTGTCTGTCCCCGTGTACTAGTCTGTACACACCCCGTTTTAATCAACAATGCATTTAAAAAGGTCGAAATTAGTTTATGGCATAATTAATACTATCACTGTATGTGCATCCTTATATGTGCATTGAGTATGAACTCCCTGTGTCCTCTCGACAGAAACACAAAATACTAGAAGGCCGTTTTGAGCTTTTTGTCTAAAAAGTAGCTCTGTCTCTTTAAACTATCAGACGTCTCCGTGCAAATTCAGCACCTAATAGAAGAACAAAATACGTTGTCTGTGACTGTGGCTGTGTCGTGTAGTTCCGTCCATTTTTTAAATAACCAAACAAAACGTACTCAATTAAGCAAAGGATTAACACGAACGTTCACTCAAATTAATATTTAGCGTGTATCTTGAGCAAAAACAGAATGCCAAACACGTTCTTCAATCTCACAGTAAAATAGCATAGAGAGCGACTTACCGTTTTTTTTTCTTACAGCGTCTGCGAAAGGTGACAGGACTGGATGTCAGCGGCAGTCATGAGGTACCAACAACTGGAAAAGACACATCGAATATAATACATCATTTAAAAACGCACGATCGGTCAATGGGTTAATATTATGGAATCGGAAAGTAATAGCGACCCAGTCTTGATCATTTCCAGACCGAAGCGAGTCGTTTCCAATATCGACACTCAGGGATCTTTTATTTCGATTTTGTTTCCATTCTTTCTTGCTTTATTTTGTATTATTGTTTTGTTTCGCCTTGTCAGTGCCAGCCACTGTCTCGGTGTGCGTGTGTGTCTGTTGGAAGGTGCTGTACCAAACCACAAACGCACACTGCAGCCTCTTACTACCGCTGGAGATCTGCCAGACCAGAGTTCAGGCTACATCCGCCTCTCTACAAAAACAAGCATAAATACAGTACTTTTGTTTTATTTACCAGAAAAAAATGGGACGGGCTCTGAATAGCCAAGTAGCTTTTATTCGCACTGGTCTTAATATGGCCCTGGAAAGTTTGTGTTTGTCGGGGTCGTTTGCATATTTGAGATTTTCCAGAAAACACCTTTTTTCTAAATAATTTCTAAAAAGAAAAGAAAAAAAAACTCAAACACAAAAACGTCTGTAAAGAAACAGTTGCTTCCAGAATGTCTTGGTGTCCACACTATACATTTGTACGTAGTTTAGCCGTTTCTGAACTTCATAGCCCTTGGTCATAGTTCAGTTTGTTAACTATGGTTATAATTGTTGGTACACAAGGTTCCGCCTCTCTTTATCAGAATCCCCTCTGTTGAACACCATCAACCATTTAACTTTTTTATTTATTTGTTTTCTGTAACTATTTCACTTTTTTTTGTACTCAGTCATACATGAATAACTGCAATTTAATCAAAGGGTTCTGTTATACTAAGAGTGAAACCTTGGTTCAAAAAGTGGGGCTCCTCAATTAAACAATGTTTTAATTATAAGATTTTATTGAAACAATAGAGGGAAGTTGGGGATAGAAATTGACAGAAAAGACTCCAGAATGGCCCAGTGAGTCACCTCTTTTAAGGTCCTTGTGTATAAATCAGTATTTTTGACGTCTTCAATTTGAAAGCACCTGCCAACCGATCTCTGTTGTCTTGCTAATCATGACTGAAACCAATTTCCAACAGCTTTTTTGTCTTACAGAGAGCATGCAAGGTATCCGTTTGCATAATTAAACCATCACGCAGGGACAGGACAACCCTTGTACAAAAGTGTGTGCTACATAGTGTAGGTGTTTCCAATATTTTTTCCCACCTCTACATGGCCTAGAAAAAAAAAGTCTTTGGAAAAGCAAAGGCAAAAACCCACAACAAACAAAAAGTAAATGCAGCAGACTGGACCTCCTCCTTGAGAATAACATTTACTGCACCTTATTTACAGACCACTTTTCACTGTTTCAGCTGTTTTGTGTTTGGCTTTGTTTTCTTTACTTTTGACCTTCAAGTACCTCGTCATAATAAAATGCCTGGCCTGGGAACTGAGGCAGGGTTCTGCAGTGTGGTGGTTTGGTTTTATGACTGTTTTTATGGTAGAAATACGTTCCTTCTCTTATAGCACCAGTATGCTGGAAAAGGCTTTAAGCTTGTCTGGACAATGGTTTGAAATGCAAAAGCTATATGAAATGTGAAATGCTAAACTGAAATCGCGAGCCCTTTTCTAAGTGTTACGTTTCAAATGTGTAATACTATAATTAATTAACTGTCGAAATGATCGTTGCGTAATAAAATGGTATTCGCTTTTCTGTTGAATTGTTCTGTGGTTTTGTTGAGAATAAACCGTTTTTCTGTGAATTCGTAGAACAAACTGTGGATTTGTTAATCAACAATGTATCTGCCCCGCAATCCCCTTCTCTTGAAAGCCACACATCCACGTTTAAACTGCAAGATTCGTAGAATTGCTCAATCAAAAGTTCAAAGGGTGACACCACAGAAATGTTTTAAGTTAAAGATAACCCTCAATTTTAAATTCTAAGTAGCTTCAAATTACATAGTTTTAAAAAAATATATATGTGATGTTTCCAGTCATTGGGAGTGGTTTTTATTTACTCAAGCCTGTTTTACCTGGATTCTGGAGTTGCTCTTCAGCTCTAGTTACCAGCTGAAGACATGCAGTATTTAACATAGATCATAGGTCATAACAAGTTTCAATCTCAAAAATAGTGCAATTGTTATCAATGCGTAAAACAACTATTTATGGGGGGGGCAAGGAATGCATTTAGGCCCCCCCTCTCCATAATAATAAAACGCTGCAAAAAAAACCCTCTGGCATTGCATGACTAAACCTAGTGACGAAGCGAATATCGTCTAGACTTCAGATATCAACCAGGACATCAAGAAAAACAAATAAAGTTTTTTTACCAAAGATTTTTTAGTTATATTACAAGTAGATCACTCAGACGAGGATTGGTCATGAAAGTTCATAAATAGGTTTTAACCAAACTTAAAACAGAAAACAGACGCTCCATGCTTGCAGTGGTTACTGGAAGAGTGATGACGGGTGGCGTGAGTTTAGCTTTTCGTTCCCCTCTTCGACTCAATAACTTCTTAATTAGTTAAAATGGCCGGCGCCAGGTTTTTGTGGGCCACTTGCAATGGACCTCCAGTGGGCCTCCTCCACCCACCCATCTTCACCCCCAAATCAAAAATATTTTTCTATCAAAAAGGTTTTCATAATCAGTAGTCCCTCGCTAAACCCGACATGTCTGTAGACATGAGTTATCTGATTTAAAAGATAAATTGTAATAACGTAGGCCTATACACAAATCAAATGAATACCTGTAGCGCACTT
Organism: Acipenser ruthenus; assembly: GCF_902713425.1. Classification (NCBI taxonomy): domain Eukaryota; kingdom Metazoa; phylum Chordata; class Actinopteri; order Acipenseriformes; family Acipenseridae; genus Acipenser; species Acipenser ruthenus. The sequence goes on along the minus strand of NC_081202.1, from coordinate 32,970,872 downwards.
TCTTTTTACTTTAGCCTACCGGTAACACACAATAAATCATGCTGCTGCATTTTACACATTACTGTACAATGTGAAAATAGTAAAAAATAATATGTTTAATTAAAACTACCAGTATATGATTTTAGCGCATTTTCTTTTTTACTGTAGCTTACTTAGTACACAATTAACAGAAAACAGAACACACACTTTACAGAAATAATATATTTTTTAAATTTACCTATATAACATTTGTCAGTGTACTTACTGCAGTTGTTTTTCTTTTTTTTTTTTTTGTAGTCCTTTCCTTCAGTTTTTGACATCCATATTTGAGTTTCTTTTTATTTGGAGGTTCCAGAGGTTCGGCAGGTTTCATTTTTGATGGTTTAAAATCGCATCATTATAATAGGCGTTATGATTAAAGTCTTGATTGTTGGAAAGTAAATGTGCCAATTATAGGATGTCTTTAATTGGCACATTTAATGTATGTTAAGATCAGCGAATAGCTTTTGACTTTACAAAGCCTTGGGGAGGACGGAAGCCAATAGGGAGTGCCCCTGTTGCCCACCCTCCAAATGACTCCCCTATTCATATAGAGCTAACACTAAGATGAAAAAGGTGATAACCATTATATAAATCAACACAATATACAGAATAGTATAGAGATTATTTGCTAAATAATATTAATACCAAGTTTCATGACAATTGGTTAAGCAGTTCTTCAGATATATGTAAAAAACATGTGAAGTGTGAATCACAACCGCCTGCCCACACTACATCCCCTTCTCAGGGGATTTCATCCCTGGCATGGGACAATGATACACAGGATGACGCATCAGAGGACAGAGGCTGCAACAGATAAAAGGATGGTGCAGTATTCACTATGCCCTGTTCATGATGCCTTTCCCACTGTGCTATCTTTCTACTACTGTGAGTCTTCAATCACATTTAGCTGATAAGACTTGTGGAAACACAACTGTGTTTCTGGGAAATGTGAGGTAGGAGGGTAATCTCTTGGGGGCTTTGCTAAAGAGAACCTTTCATGACACAGAATTTTAAGAACTGGAAGTGAACAGGAAATCCATTGGCTGAGTCAGATCGTGTAGTTGTGATACAATCAGGAAGCTTTTTATAGCATGCAAGAGTGCAGTAAACACAGCTAGAGGTACTTAGCCAGCTATTGATCAGCATGCTTTTACTATGCGAGTCTCAATTAAACATTCCCTGATCTATTAGTTCCCTACTGCCTTGGTTCACTATATGAAGCCCCATGTGTCGCATTCTTTTAGTATTAGAAGCCACTTAAGAGCTGTGACAGGCACTCAAAATTGCAGTCCTGTTTTTAAGAATCTTTGAGATTGTTGATGGGTGCGAAAAACATTTGTAAGCGAGAGGTTGTTTTTTTTAATCCTTTCTCGGATAGAGCAATTAGCTTTCTTTAATATGTTTACATATTTTTGTCTCCGAGACATTTTCATTTTAATATGCAATAGTCAAACAAACAACGAACACACACTTCTCATCTCCAGTCAAGCTCTGTGATCATGTGACCAGGCTGTCGAGCACAGCACAGAACGTGTTGATAATACAGGACAGCTGATGCAGCATTCTGAAGTGATACTAAGAGAGGTGGAAATCAATTGCATGCCTGTTACATTTCATTGATATTAAATGGAGTTTGACATTAACCAAAGTGATATTATCAGGAGCTTGTTTCCATTGACTCTGTACAGGGGTGTTCTGTTACTGTGTGAGAGACACAGAGGGTTTGTAGTTGCACACGCCACTCAGGCATCCAGGTTTTATTACAAATCACAGGCAGTTGCAGTGGTTGGTGGCCGCCACTAGGGTACCTGCAATGGTAGTCCTGGTGCGGAAGGAAATATACACATGTGTGCATCATTACAAAAACACAAAACAAAATACAGTGGGTAAAACAGCTACAAAAAGAAGGTCCTGCTCCAGGAACCTTCTCCCTAACACATTCTAAATAAACTGTGGTGGGATTAAAATCCCCTAAACTAATCCCTATGCTGAGCACTTGGTTAACACACACACAGTGGTCATGCTGTAGCTCACCCTGGTTCCACACATGGTGGTAAGGTCATGCACTTGGTTCCCACTCCCTGGCTATCTGCACAGTCATGAATCCTCATGCTCAGCTCAGCTCAGCTCAGCACAGCTCAGCTCAGCTCAGCTCAGCTCAGCTCAGTTCAGCACAGTTCAGCACAGCACAATGACTGTTCTGCTGTGTCTCCAGGATGCCATTCTGGGGACTTGATTTTCTCACTCAGCTTCCCTTCAGGATACTAAACACAGACCTGAGTGCCCCTCATACAAGCTAACCACAGTAAAAGCACAGCACAGTGTAGTAAAGTGCAGTGAAAGCATAGCAAAGTGTAATAAAGCACAGTGAAAGCATAGCAAAGTGTAATAAAGCACAGTGAAAGCACAGGGAAGCATTGTAAAGTATAGAGAGGTATGATAATGCATACAGACCAGGGTAAACTATGATAAATACAAAGTATAACCATGGGCAAATACCACGGTCAACTTTTATAAGTGCTGTCATGGCTGGCCCTACAATCTGTAGACTTTGTTATGCCAAGTGTTCCTAATTTGCATCCAACCTGTGTATATCACATGTTCAGAAAGAGTGTTTTAACAGCTGGGATTTCTGTCTTAAAGCACTTTAAATAGCAACACAACACATTCTCAGTACAAAACACTGTAGAACCCTGACCCCAACCCAGTGAATGGGTTCTCATTACAATCACCCCATTCTGTTTCATAATGCTGTATACCCTTAGCTTCATTTCCATTGGGAATCAAGGGTATACATGAAGAACAGGGCTGGTATCAAGGTACTAAGTGTTACATTGAATGTGCATGTAAATAAACTGAACCTTGCTTTGACAGGGGGCAGGGTATTTGGGAGAGAACATATCCCTCTGTAATCATATTGCCTACTCACAGGGGTCCTAGTTACCCAGTTAGGGAGCCACTGCGGTAAAAGACTAAACATTTGTTTACTTAGGGCTATATTTTCAAAGCATTTATAAAACATTATTTAAAAATATGCCATTGATTTTAATGAGCAATCCGTCTCACAAGTTCAGTGGTACCCTAAATATAATTCATTTACTGACAATCCTGAATGACTGGGTGGAGCATTCTCTATTTTACCCAAAACATGATATGCCTGAGTGGTGACTACAAAGACTGGTACAATATTGAATAAGGTGTTGTCCTTGGCAGTCCTTAGTAACCTATTTGTAAAATGAAGAGAGAATGTCATACACGGTCATTCCAGTAACAAACTCCCCATCCCCAGTTTTCCTGCTTTCCTAGAAAAAGGAGAACATTTTGGGGGACCATTCTACTTGTGAGATGTCTGTCTCATTAATATATGTAGCATATTTTTAAAGATGATTATCTATTCAGTAAGGGGTCTGAGGGAGAAAAAATGGGCAATACAATCCTCACACCTAGTCTTGCCGCAAATCATGTGTTGTTAATTTCACCAACTATATGAAATTGGGACCAAAGCCAAATTTGTCCATTGTAGCAAAAAGATAAAACACTTGCACTTAACTTGAAAGAAACAGATCTAACCTAAAAGACTGCCTGCCTGCCTATCTAAAAGACTGCCTGCCTTGCTGGTTGACACCATTAAAGCTGTGTCTCTCCGAAACTGCCGTTTCTCCACTCAAGTAACTGAGTGCACCTTCCGAGATCCATAAGAATTGGGCACTTGTGGACTTGTAACTCCACATGACTGGGCATCAACTACAGTATCCTGTTCCTGCTGTTTGAACTTCCCGCTGCTGACGTCACCACAAGACACCCAGCTGCAACCCTGTTGCCTGCAACACTGGGAATCCTGCCGCGTAACTATTAAATATAAACGCTACTTTTCATATTACTAAATTGGCGCATAGATGAAGCATATGAGTCAGAATCTAAATAATATTTGTTGAAATGTATATTAATCCAAGTTATTACATATTCTGAATTCAAATGTTATATGAAAGCATTTCCGGCTGTTATGTAAATGTATGGTACGAATTCAGGTGTGATATGCAATATTATTATTATTTGATTATTTAGCAGACGCCTTTATCCAAGGTGATTTATAGAGACTAGGGTGTGTGAACTATGCATCAGCTGCAGAGTCACTTACAATTACGTCTCACCCGAAAGACGGAGCACAAGGAGGTTAAGTGACTTGCTCAGGGTCACACAATGAGTCAGTGGCTGAGGTGGGATTTGACTACGCACTGTACTAATTAATAATACAGTCTAATATTGTATTGATGTTAAATTGATGGATCTGAACTCAATGGATATTACTCTATAGAGTCCATTGTGTGTATTCCTATTGCACTTATTTATATTTGGGTGCAATAATTGGAATACAAGTTAAAACAAAATTAGTAGTTGGGATTAATTCCATAGATAACTAAATTAAGTAAATATCTGCTGCAGTATGAAACCAAGTATAGCAAGTTTGTCTTACGTGATAAATGAAAAAAATTCGGGAGTTGCTCTCGTCAGGTATACTCCATAACAAGTAGAAATGGGAAGTACCCCAAGAAATGTGATTTTGATGTAAAAATGAATCATTTATTTTACAAAAGAGTATTTTTAACTAAATGCGTTTTGTAAAGATTTACAGTCTTTTGGTTTGAATAAAGATGAGAGTTAACTTTCTGATGAAGTTATGATGTCATCTGCTTATATTCAAAACAACCAATAAGATGACCTGATGGAGAATTTACCAATGGAATGACAGAGCAGAGTCGACCAATTGAATGACAATAATCTGAGAGATACCCCTATTCTCTAATGTTATAAAAATGCTTGCAGCATGGAAAAATCGAACTCTCTCTCTCTAGGAAATCACTCTCCAAGGACTCTTTCTCTCTCAAACAAATCAAAAGACAATACTACTCTTGGAAAAGCTACACAGAAACATCTAAGTGTGTACAATTGGACTGAATTTCTCTCTCTCTCAACAACAACTCTCCAAAGACTCTCTCAATGGAAAATCTCTGACTTAAGAAAGCTGACTCTTGGAAAAGAAACAAGGAAATATCTAAGTGTGTGCAATTTGACTGAATCACTGAAGACTCAACAACTCTCTACGTTCTAACTTCAAGGAATGAAAACTAAAACACAGCTGTGTACAACAAGAAAACTACTTCTTGAAGAAAAAGATCTTAATTCAAAAGATCAATAAAAATACTTTGTTGCTAATAAATCTAAAAGTATGCTTAAGTGCTTTTTAAATCTATTTGAATTGGCGCTTCCTTACATCATGGGCATGGAGTCCTGAAGAAAAATCATCTTGGCCCTTGTGCAAAGCGTTGGCTTGTGGTTGGCAGGGTTGCTGGTTCATACCCAGCCTCCTTCCTGTTACATTAGCTCCTATTCTATAAAGAGAATCAAACCTTGGATACACAGATGTGTAGTTTGACCTCACTTTGCCCCAGTAGAGCTGCACTGTTCCTGGTCTAGTTAAAGGATAACCTAAGTAGATTTACTTTGTGTCGTTGCTGTCATGTGCACCACTCTATACCTAAGGCTATAATTCCTTTGTGGGTTTTTGGTGTCGTATAAATGTCATTATCACCTTCAACCCAAGACAGCATTACAGCCTTAAATGTACAGGAGGGCCTATGTTATTTGTTATAATTTGCTGTAAATGATTTTTTGATTGGTTTCATGCAAAATTAGGCACTTTCATGTTTTGCAAACTTGAGAATTGCATTTAAAAAAAAAACAGTTATAGTCAATGTGATTGGCGTTGTACTTTATAATTCATTATGGAGGGAAAAATATATATTCTCCCAATTGTGGAGCTGCCATATAAAAATGTGAGAAACGTCACCTGTCTGCGGTTATTACATAGCCTATATTGTTTTTATACAATTCTACGGTTATGCATCAATACAGCGCTGTGAACACGGTTTATATTTTCTGCACCCAAAAGGATAGTTCATTTACTACAGGGTGGTCCGTCAGCCCTGTTGAGACTCACTCATATGTGTTGGTGGGTCGCTTTGAGCTCCCTATGAAATACTCGGATACAAACAAGCCCAGTATAAAACTAATTTGATACAAATCATATGCAAAGTTTGAAATAAGTGCGTACACCATACACGACATTGAAGGAACCTGTTGATTGTAAGATGATATTTCCTAACTTTTACTTTATTTTCAATTCACACATTTTTTCAGTCCCAATCAATAATAATGAGAAAGCATCTTCGAATTGAATTAGATAACTTGTGGCCAAGAGTTGCGTCGCACAGTGAAGAACTTATCTGAAGCAGCAGAGAGGAGCAGCAACTGGCTGTGGTTGAGACGGAAAGATTTTGGCTGGGGATCTCAAGCACAATAGAAAGAAAGAAACGCTGATGTACAGGTAAGTAAGCTGGGCTGAGTTGAGTGAGGGACGGAGGGGGGTGATGCTGGGACGCCAGAATCACCGTCGAGCCCTCTTGAGGTGTCGTGGGCTAGTCGACGAAACACTGAGGATGGAAGGTGCCCACTTGAAACCCCCAGAGATGTACCCTACTTAGCTCAATCCAGACGGTTGTCATGCTGATGCGCTGGGGAGGCCGCACTGTGGTTGATCCCCGGAGCCAGCATCGCAGCCGTTGTGTGTGCTGATGCGCCAGGGAGGCAAAATAAGCTGATCCCTGGAGCCAGCATTACACTTCAGCCATTAACACCAGACAGAAGGATATCTACATCATCATATGGAAGGAAACGTAAATGGATGGAGACACATATGGATCACATTAGTTTATTGTAAAGCTACGTCTTAGTTGGTGCTTATCTTGGCGAGAGCCGAGTTCAAATCAGCATGAAGTTTTAACATCTACTCTCGTGTAATGGAAATCATCTGAACACTTTATGTAGGCTTTTTTCTTTGCGGATCATAGCTGAGCATGAGGCTTCTTAAACTGTGTATGCCTTCAGACTAGGGATGGATCTTTTCCTGGAGGTAGACAGCGTGGGGCATTTGGTGTTTGTACATCATCAGGAAGCTGCTTGCGTGAGAGACTCAGAGACCAGGTATGCTATAAATCGAGAAAGAAATGCCTAGCTGTCATAAAAGAACAAAATGAACCGAAAGCAAGCTTCTGTGCGCCTCTCTTCCTCTGAGTTTGCAGTTTATGTAAAATGTCCCAAACAAACGGCAACCTCACAGGGGCCCTAATTCTGCTGGGGGCCCGACGCTATAGTGTAATTTGCATATAGATTAATCTGGCCCTGTCCACACTCCACGCTATGATACAGTCACCCCACAAAAATGTCTTTGTCCTTTTTATAGAATGTGCCCAGGGGTTAATCAATCAATCACCACCTGGCCACATTCCATACTTTTTTCCATTAAACAATTAAACAAACTACCAATTAACTTAATTACACTGTGGCTGTGGAATTGGTGGCCATCTTGGCTCCAGGCCGTTTTTCCATTCTTGAGCCAAGATGGCCACCAGCTGCTGAAACACCTATTCCCCAATGTGCTGGGCCTTTTCTCTGCCACAAGTGTTCAGAGGTGAAGTCAGTGAAGAGGTTAGGGTTATTAACTGCACACAGTTTTATAGTCTTATACCTACAGCTCGTGACTTGTATAAAAAAGGAGTCAACAAGGTAAATAGACAATCAACAATACACATGTATTACAGCTCTAACAATGGCTCTCCAAGCAGTAGTCTCTCTGCTTCGCAGTGTCTTTTTAGTTCTGGAGTAGAATCCATGCAACCAATCAGGAGCATGCATTACATTTATAATGTATTGCTCAGCTGAATTACATGCATTCCATCACATTGAAAAACATGTGCACCACAGAAACAACAGCTTTCTATTTAGATGATTAAGAATGTATTAAACATAACATGGCTCCCTACTGTGGTGGCGCAACAACGGTGAACTACAAAGCTGTGAACTCCTGTGGCTCATATAGATGTATGTGTTTGCTACTAATTAAAGTAGATTGGTACAAGGGTTGTCTGTGGTATTTTATTTTCAGTTTCAATAATGATTTTTTAGATTGGATTGAGTGTTGAGTGTGAGGTTTAGTTGCATTGTCTCCCTACACCCTATTGTTGTATCAGGCTTCTTTCTAGTTACCCTCTAAATCAGGGCTTGCCAACCTTGGTCCTGGGGACCCCCTGTGTCTTCTGGTTTTCATTCCAGCTGAGCTCTCAATTACTTAACTAAACCCTTCACTGAACTGATCATTTGCTTAATTAGACCTTTTAACTTGTTTTCAGCTCTTAAACAGTTGCAGATTTCAAGTTAGCTATAACATTTTAGAAGTAACTTGAAATCTGCAACTTTTTAGCTCAGTTGGAATGAAAACCAAAAGACACATGGGGTCCTGTGGCAAAGTGCCCTACCCCTGTGTATTTTATGTTTATATGTTGTGTCTGGTAATGATTTAAAGTGATTTAAAATGTATATTTATATTTAGACACAATCACAATCACTTCACGTGCAGATTAAAATGTGTATAGTATGTGAGCACAGGGAGCACAATTAGTTCACGTGCAGATGTACTGAGATTCCAATTGAATGATTGATTAGCAATAGAGTCTCGGTACAGCTGCATAAAAGAGGCAGTGTTTCACTCTCTCGGGGTTGTGTGTTCGAAAGTGGAGAACGGATGTGGAGAGGAGAAAATAATAATAATAATAATAATAATAATATTAAAATAACAAATGCTACTCGAGTCCTCTTGCACGATACTTGTTTAGTGTCTGTCCACTGTCGTTTTGTTTTAGTGTTTTGTTCAGATTTTTATTTATTAAAACATGCAAGCAAGCGCATTTCACCATTTCACTCACAGTGCTGTATGTGTTTCTTCCAGGTCTGACATCACCACTCAGGCCAGCCTGCCACCCAGGACCAGGGTTGGGAACCACTGCTGTATACCCGCTATACTGCAGGCACTGCCAGAATGAACCGGCTCCACAGCAGGGATGCATTTCATTATGCATAGTGAGTACAAAATAAAATAAAGAGTTAATGGGTGCTGGCATGCCTAAGGCTAGAGTTCACTGCTTATAAACAAAAGCAGCCTACCAAGCAACAGTCTGATATTTCCAGAGCATGCTTCAAGGCCTGGAATGATATTGTCTAAGCAAACATGCAGACATTCAGGATTCTATTTCAGTGCTATGGAAATATTCCTGGCGTGTGCGTGTTTTCCTTGGGTGGGCACGATATAACAGCCTGATATGAATTATTTTTACTTGTGGGACAAAATGTGTGGCACTAGGACTCTGAATCTTTTATATCATAACCAAACTTGCGGTATAATTTGCAATATATAGCCAAGGGTGGGTAGAGGAACGAACACACCAACATTAGTGCAGAAACAGTAAGATGATTAACACATTAACAAAAACTAAAAAAAAGTATGTATTAAGTAAGATACAACACATAACTGGCATAAATATATCCTGTGTCCTCTGTGTACCGAGATCCAAAAAGAAAAGCATGGCCTGCCCAAAAATATAGCATCATATTTTCAAAACAAACTTTAAGACCTGTCATCATATTGTATCAGTAAATACATAAACAAAAGCACAGGGTTTAATAAGGACAAGGAAATGAAAGTTTTACTGGGAACCAGCAGCTCCCTGTGCAATTAGAGAGGACAGGAAAGGCAAGCACTGCACTTGAGATACAAAGTGGTAGCTCTTATTTTGTATTTACAGCGATGACTGGCGATATGGATCGCTGACATTCAGAACGTTTGGTTGTTTTGACAATTGAGTTTCTCCCTGCTGTGATAGAAGAGCTGCTTCTTGTATCTCAAGTGCAGTGCTTGCCCTTCCTGTCCTCTCTAATTGCACAGGGAGCTGCTGGCCCCCAGTAAATCTTCCATTTCCTTGTCCTTATTAAACCCTGTGCTTTTGTTTTAACAAAGATTTTGGAAAACAAGTGTAAACGCACCTTTAAAGTTTGTGTTGAGCAGCAAGACGGGTTCAGGTACCTTTTCATTCTAGTTGCGATTAGGATTATGGTATAACTTATTACTTTTTAAATTCTAGTTGTGATCACTGTAACTGGTTTTAATTCTGTGTGTGACTGGGCTTACTGTGCCATTAAGGCTGGGCTGTTGATTGCACTCTTGTTTGCTTAGAAGCCCTTGAGGTTAATGTGCTGTTAAGATAACATTCCTAAGCTAATTACTGCTAACTACTTTGATTAACTACTGTGATTCGCAAAGGTGAAAGCAACTGCTCTTACATGGCTATATAAGTTCCGCTAGCAAAAACCTCTGGAACTACCAGTCAGCCTGCAACAAAGCTGACTTCATCTCTGCCTATGCCTTTCATTTCTCTCTGTACTTTCTGGCCCTTACAGAAAACCCTGAGAACAGTGCTACCCCAGCTTCTCTCCTGGTGAAACCTGGTGAAATCATAACCCTTCTACATTCACCCTCACTGACTTTCACCAGCGTGTCCAGAGTATCATCAGACCTCTTACAGAAAAATGTACTAACCCACAGAGCAAAAAAAAATATATATATTTGACCCCCCCCCCCCCCCCCCCCCAAAAAAAAAAAATACAGTACATATGAAACAATTGTGTTTTTCTCAAGTCATAGGCCTCATAAAGTCATAACATCAAGTTTGGGCTTCATCAAAATGTACTTGAGTGGGTTATTGTCAGTCGAGACGGTGAATTGATGCTCTTTCAACCAGTGACTGAACTTGTCACATATGACCCATTTCATTGCTAAAAAATTCCAAACGGTGCGCTGGGTACCTTGACTGAGCATATTTGATTGACTTGCTGGCAAAAGCAATTGGCCACGCCGTGTCATCATCTGTGGGCACCTGCGACAGCACAGCACCAAGACCATTCATGGACGCATCTGTGGACAACAAGAATGGCCTATAGAAATCAGGGTGCGCTAGTAAAGCACTGTCTAGCAGCCTCCTGGCATTCCATCGTCCAGTCTGGAGGTGTAAGCTTCCTATGCTTGACTGGGCGTTTCGCACCTTTGCCCGTCCTTGGTCTTTTCTTTCCTGCCATGAGCTGGCTTGGCTATGGCTGAGCAATTTTCAATGAAGTGCTGATAAGAAACCACCATCCCCGGAAAGTGCACATTTTTCTTGGAGATGGAGTCAAACCATCAGACTCCATCATGTCAACTTCAGAGATGTCCACAATGGTCCTCATCTTGTCTGGATCGCTGGACACCCCCTCCTGAGAGATGATATGGCCTAAAAACTTGACTGACTGCTGCATGAATAGGCACTTCTGTGCTAGATTCAAATTATAACCCTGAAGGCACTGGAACACCACCTCCAATCTCTCTAACCCTTCAGCTTCATCTTTGGCAAAAACAAGCAGGTCGTCTAAGAAGCAAAGAAGAGTGAGAAAGTTCTGGTCTCCAAAAACAGACATCATCATCCGCATGAAGGTAGCTGGGCTGTTACAAAGACCTTGCGGGAGACGGTTGTATTCATGGAGGCCAACTGGTGTTCTAAAGTCTGTATACTTGTTATCTTCTTCATGCAGTTCAACATTGTAATAACCCGAGGTGAGGTCCCTTGTGCTGAAGAAAACATTTCCTCCAAGTGCAGCTAATGCTTCAGTTTGGTGAGGCAAAGGATGAGCATCTTTCACAGTGTGAGCATTCAAACAGCAGAACTCGACACACTGTCAATAAAAATTGACAGTGTGTTGATATAGTTATCTTGTAAAAACAGAAGTAAAAGCTTCAGTTTTTATGAGATAATTATGTTGTTATTTAAGAGCCAGCAAGTACATCGAATTAACAACGTTATCTCATAAAAACGGAAGTCTTTAGAGTTTTGGGTTAATTCTATTTTTTCATTCTAATTCCATTTCCAATCACCAAATTCACCAAAGCTTAACCACATTCATTAAAAACAAACATAAGGGTGGTCTCTTTTTGCATTTTTATTATTATTTCATTATTTAATTTATTTTTGTAATAAAGATACAATGTTTTGTAAAACGTGTATGTCTGTGTCTAGTTCTCTTGTATTTCTGAGATTAATCACACAGTTTCTGTATAAATGCTCAAATCACACACATTTTGATCTTCAGAATTGGGCAACAATGAGAATCTGGTGCTGTTAGCTGATGAGGAAGTTGAATCTCAGGGACAGATACTTCCTCAGCATTATGACTGTGTGGTCTAGCCCAGTCAATCCCATATTCCTCATTAACCTTAAAAAATAAGATATGTAAGATCAGTTTATAAATACAGCATCTATTTATGTGTAAAAAAAAAAATGTTTTGCTGTATAAAATGGTGGACTGTGGTAAATATTTATTTTTGAATGCAGAAAAATATCTGTAAGACCTGTAATGGCTGCGATAAACTAATGTTTAGTCAAGTCATGACCTGAGCAAGAACGAAGTACACCTTTAGGTTAAACAATTTAGGTAAACAACAATTTTTAAAGAAGCAAATTCATATATTTTTTAATTCTAATTGGTTGTGACCTGTCACTGTTTCCTTCTATACAAAATCTATTACTTGAGAATCTATTCTCTGGCCCATTCTTGGTTGTATCTCAGCCATAACTGGACTGGAGTCCGGTTAACTTCTGTAAATCGTTGTCATGTCCTGGATCTGTTTTATCAGATCTTCTACAACTATACACACACTGAACACAGGGTCTGTATATAAACTACTTGCTCACAGCTATACACTGAACACAGGGTTTGTATATAAACTACTTGCTCACAGCTATACACTGAACACAGGGTCTGTATATAAACTACCTGCTCACAGCTATACACTGAACACAGGGTCTGTATATAAACTACCTGCTCACAGCTATACACTGAACACAGGGTCTGTATATAAACTACCTGCTCACAGCTATACACTGAACACAGGGTCTGTATATAAACTACCTGCTCACAGCTATACACTGAACACAGGGTCTGTATATAAACTACCTGCTCACAGCTATACACTGAACACAGGGTCTGTATATAAACTACCTGCTCACAGCTATACACTGAACACAGGGTCTGTATATAAACTACCTGCTCACAGCTACACACACACTGAACACAGGGTCAGTTAAAAACACATCATGTCATGTCAGTTTCAGTTGTAACACTGTTACATAATATACATTTTATTGTGTCGCATAAAGAAATAACCCCAAACTAACTGGAAAAAAAATGCTTGGCCAAGAGAAAAAATGTCCTTCCTTTACCCGGAATGTCCCTGGAATGTCCTGAGTTGAGATGTTTCCTGCAACGTTTTCTTGTTTGTAATAGATTTGAACATGTTTTGTACTCGATCACAGTACAAACCACATTAATCTTGAAGCATCTGTGACCACGTCTCATGCACTTTACAGGTATGCATCCATTCACATTACATAACTAATAGAGATTTATGCCCAGTAAATCACAACTTTTATTTAAACAGAGGATTTTTTTTACTCTGATGTTAATCAGTACAAGCCTAGACACGTTTATAAACCTATATTTAAATTCCCTTTTGTTCAAAAAATACATTGCTATTACAGTACAAAGCAAACAGGACCTTTTACTGCTTTTAAATGAATAATAATAATAATAATAATAATAATAATAATAATAATAATAATAATAATAATAATAATAATAGCATTGTCCCAACCCAGACCCTTATACAGTATTTTTGCATGGTAGTTTTGCACTTTTCTCACGCTTCTCCCATGGTTATACTGTACTGTGCATTTATTATAGTTTACCATGTTTATTCCTTTTTAAATATGCTTTACCATACCTCTCTGTGCTTTACGATGCTTCCCTATGCTTTGCCATACCTCTCTGTGCTTTACGATGCTTCCCTATGCTTTACCATACCTCTCTGTGCTTTATAATGCTTCCCTGTGCTTTACCATACCTCTCTGTGCTTTACAATGCTTACCTATGCTTTACTATGCTTTTACTTTGCTTTATTACACTACACTTTGCTTTATTACATTTTGCTATGGTGTTACTATAGTAAACATTTATAGGGGGACCCAAACCCTGTTCTACAAAGTGGAGCCCAGGAGGCTACCCCCGGCCAACAGCAACAATGAAACCGTTAAAACCTCGAAGGTATACCTCCTTCGAACTTGTTTCACAGACCGTGACCAGCACTAATCTTGGACTATCTGAAGTTACCTTAGAGGAGAAACTGGGGACTGTGGAGCCACGTTTATTCCAGAGCCTTTCATTGGACGAACTGACAACCTAAAGCTATGGTCGAAAGTTTTGTATTACCTAGAATACATACATTATATATATATGAGAACATAATTTAGATATTTTATTTAACATCATGTAATCAAGGAAACTATAAAATGATATTGCAGAAGTTGACCGGAAGCTATAACACAAGAGCAGTAGTTCATGTTATATTTCAAAATGTCACATTTTTCATTATGGAAAACTACAAAGCGTATGTAATTCAATATGTTAACGTAATATTATTCATCAGGTTTCATTCGACTTTATGAAGCAAAATTCATTCTATGGTGAGATGCAAAACTTTTGGCCATAGCTGTACATGTAATCACTTGCTAAAATGTTGAAAGACAAATTCGGAAATGCCAGATGACAGCACTTGACTGAACTGTAGGGTCTGGAGTCTGCTCCCTGTATCTACTTGGCTAGTTTCACTAGCAATGTTGTACCACTGTACCTTGGTACCATGTCCAAGATCAGTGTAAATCTGAGTCATTTGTCTTTAGAAATAAGCTGTGCACAGCATAGGAGAAGAATTTCTACGATGTGCCGGTCATGTAAAAATCTAAATCTTTGAAGCAGTGCTTTTAAAAAGGGATTGTTTGGGGTGTAAGTGGGGTTTCCCCATGCAATAAACCCATTTTAAAATGACACAAACATTGCACTGGTTGAAAACGTATCAAATACATCGTTTGCATGTAATAGAAGATTGGATAGCAAGTCTGAGCTGTGTAAAAATGGCACCTCCTGTCAATCACAGCGACTAGGTTACAGTGTCTGGGTCAATCACAATTCAGCTCCCCATAGTTCATTCATTTTATATTGACCTAAAGACAGAACAAAAGCACATCATGAACTGTAACCAAACACTATCTACAATTTCAAAAAAAAAAAAACAAATCCATACTTAGAAACAGATGACATGAATGAATCAATATGAAAAGAATATAGATTGCCTACCCTCAAGCTAGATAATATGAAAGCTTTCTGTGCCCCGGCAATACTAATTAATTTTACATTGTTTACTGCATTCTTCCATAGCCTTCAGGGCACTCTGCTTTTGAAGCAGACAGTGTTTTCTTACAGCTTATAGCTTTCTGACCACTGTAAACAGCCATTCACCTACAACTACCTGCAGCAGCAGGAGGTATGCATGCAATGTGCAAACTCTGGAGATCTTAAATCAAAAGAAATAAACATGCCTTTTAAATATGTACGAAATAAATGGGTCACCTTTCAGATCCTGAGAGAACTGAGCTTATTGTATAAAGCCAGACCACAGCGGTTAATCAGATTTCTACAGAGCGGGGTGGGAACGACCACAGAAGTTCCGTTTAAATGCTCAGCTGTATATTAGACAGGAAGCAGGCTCATAAATGTCACTGTGACTGTTTAACAACATGCTGCCAACCAAGGAATATCCGTCACCAGACTCCTCCACGTCCTGCCCTGACCAGACTCCTCCAAGCCCTGCCTTGATCAGCAGCCAGGAGATACAGCGGCACCTGCAATTATTCACCTACTTTTTTAACTAGCTTAAATGGTGTAAAATACCCCAGTATATCTAGGCAACTAACTTAAATTCCTATTTAGAAATACTAAAACATACTTGACAATACTAAAACATACTTGACAATGACATTGAAAAAGAGTTTTAGTCAAAATGTTTGTCATTTAATTTATTAAGCTTCTTTTAATATTTCTAAATTTAGCACTAGCATTGAGTATTTTGCTATTGTGGATATAACTTTAATTCCTGAGAAAATATATAATAAAAAAGGTTCATATTTAAAATTAAAGTGATTGCATCTAATGGTGTTAAATATTCTGTGTTAAGCGAACTGAGTTGTAGCCAAGCAAAAACACACAATGTCAAATATCTCTCTATCTATCTATCTATATTTATTTCACACCTTCCATTCGATGCTAGCTTTGACGGAACTATGTTTAACGCTACACTTCCTTAGACCATGTGCCAAATGATTGTGTGACTGCCTTCAGTTCTTCACAGGTTACAGTTAGTATCTACTTTCAGCACCAGGTCCTTCTTTCTTTCTTACAAGGCATTTAATTGATTTCCAATGCCTGCTCAGTAACACGCTCACAGCACTTGGTCTATTACAACTTGATATTTAAGTTATATAATACAACCGGAAACACCATGATTCGATTATTGCTTTTACATGTATTTTCATAGACAGTTTTTATACTGGCAATGAAAAAATGTAATAAAACAAATATTTGCTGTATATAAGCGTTTCCATAATTTCTGACAGTACACGTTAAAGCTGGGTGCAATTTATTGCTGTACTGCGTGTATGTTTGTTACATTCTTCCACAGTTTTGTGCAGTCCGTTGTACTTCATCAGAAAGCAAATCTTTGTTTAGATTCCCCAACGTTTTTATTGCTATAGCTCTATTGAAACCTTCTAGTCACTATGAGGTAGATTCAATCACATTTCTAGAAACAAAAGTACACCATCCAATCGTGCTTTAGCCAAAGTTGTGTTAGCAATTCCATAAGCACGTATTTAAAATGCATAGACCACATTTTCACTGCCACAAACATCATTTAGAACAACATTCTCGATGAGTACTGTGCTGTTCCAGTGACTGCCCTCCCCTCCCTCTGCAAGCAGGCTCATTCAGGTCTCAGTGTGGAGAATGGGTAGTTCTGGCCAGTGGGGTTCGCAGTCCTTGCAGATTGTGCCTCCCTCACCTGCAGGAGCACCAGAGCTAATGCATCGCTACCTGTCGAGTCTCCAGCAAAGACCAGCCACTTTACATAATCTAATTTACAGTTGCCTTGGATAAAGGCGTCTGCTAAATAAACAAATACTTGTTAGATCAGGTACAGGAGTGACTGACAGAATATGATTGTTTAGGATTTTTTTTATATATCAAAATGATTGGACCTAGTCATAAAACTTTAAGGAATGTTTATTATGGACTGTTGATAAACATTCTCTTAGGTTAACCAGTGCTTCGAAATGAGAATAAACTTATAAATCCTCTCTAAAACATTTCATTGCACTGGTGACTTGAGCTGGATTTCAATCCGAGCCTCCAGAGGTGACCAGTAAGTGAATTAGCCTTCTGCACCACATCTTCCTCATGCTCTGCAAGTATTATTTCATCCTGAGGTCACTCCCCAACTGCACAGCTCAGAAGGTGAACTGCCCCTTTGTTGCATGATATTAAAAGCTACTTTATAATCATCCAGGCTACATTGTCCAACCATAACATAATAATAATCTTTATTTTTATATAGCGCCTTTCATAGTGGACCACCATCACAAAGCACTTTACAAGATACGAGATTAGGGTGTGTGAACTATGCATCAGCTGCAGAGTCACTTACAACAACGTCTCACCCGAAAGACGGAGCACAAGGAGGTTAAGTGACTTCAGGGTCACACAATGAGTCACTGGCTGAGCTAGGATTTGAACCGGGGGCTGGCTACAAGCCTGTTACAGGCCTGTTTCTTTAACCACTGGACCACACAGCCTCCTATTATGTGTGCTCTGTACAATTATACTATTATTGATTCTGCTTCCATCATTATTTGCCATGCATCAGCAAGGATATTGTATTGAATTGACGTACAGGTTTCAGTGCAAAAATCTTCCCTAATGGCCTTTAGTGCACAGTGCAACGCCACTATGCTAATTTAAACCAAAAGACACAGCCTTGAGGAGTCTTTTCAGAAGCAGTATGTGTGGGATTAGTTAATACATGTAATGGGATAGAGGCTGGGCATGAACCGGCGACCACACACACTGCAAGTGAGCTTCTTAACCACTATGCAAAAGAGCTGGAATCCGTGACGGAGTACATCACGCAAGACTGCCGGTAACATAAACATGGTCAATAATGATCCAAGCAGAGACAACCACAGAGAATCGCATGCCACAGGAGGCTGTGTGGTCCAGTGGTTAAAGAAAAGAGCTTGTAACCACGAGGTCCCCAGTTCAAATCCCACCTCAGCGACTGACTCATTGTGTGACCCTGAGCAAGTCACTTAACCTCCTTGTGCTCCATCTTTCGGGTGAGACGTCTTTGTGACTTTGCAGCCGATGCATAGTTCACACACCCTAGTCTCTGTAAGTTGCCTTGGATAAAGGCGTCTGCTAAATAAACAAATAATAAATAATAATAGGATATTATATGAAGGAGAAGCATTAGGAGAGGGTTGATGACGCAGCACTTCGACAACATTAGTGTGTTCAGTAGGGCTGTGCCGATGCTCGTATTTTCCGAGTAGTTCCCTTTAAGACATTTGAATTGTTAGGTACTAATTAAATGGACTAAAACGTGTTCATTATTCAACACAAAACAATGCGGCCCCTCGGTTTCCCTGGCTTGCACAATTATTGAGTATCAACCAATAACAATCTGACAGGGTTGTTTAATATAGATCCTGTCTTGATCAAACTAACTAAAACTGTATGAATTGTGGGATTGTAGTCCTGGGCAAAGTGTTAAATCTCTGATTAAACTCCACAAAGAAATCTGTATCCCAGCATGCAGAGCGGTAGCTTGAGTTTAGGGAATGGAAAGGTGACGTCTACGCGTCGAATCAGTTGCACTTGCTAGTTTTGCAACAGATTTTCATTATCAGTTTACAGCTTCTGTACAGCAGTAAAAATGTCAGTGCCCTGGATGAGAGGAGATTTTCTTTCCCATCAGATTTTTAAAACACTCAATGTGGAAGGTAATTGCCATTGATTGGTAGTCAGTTGTAAAGGTGAGGGAAGGACAGCTTTTCTTGTTTTGAAGTGGGTCAGAGGAGATGTCTGCTCTGTTGTAATTGGAAATGAAAAGTTCAACTGTACAATCATAATGGTGCAACGAAAACCGCAGTGAAGAAACTAAAAAGGTAGGACATTTATTGTAACCCCTTAGTGGCTGCCCCTTTAAGGCTAGGCTGTAACATTAGCTGGACCAAGCTACCTGAAGCAATCTCGAACCAGCTTATCTGGTTCCTTCGCATCGAATGACCACATCAAAAGAAAAAAAACTTGGCAAGTACTGCAGAGGTTCGAGACTCAGAAACATGCAATTAAACTGTGCTCTTCACAGTTGTGAATACAATAGTACAATAGAAATGTGCTTTAGTTAAGGAATTCAGTGTCCTGTGACTAACACAAAGAGCTCTAAAGATTGGACTTGCTATGTATGCAGACAGCGCCTGTAGGAGTGAAACCACCTTATTATTTCTGCATGCTGTACTTCTCTGTCTACCCACATAATGTTATCAGAAGAAACAATCAATCTGGAAGTGACTGGTGGAGTTTGAACCTGTTGTCAGTGTAAACAAGCATGGGATTGAAATAATAGAGGTTGCTGAGGCTAATAGTGAAGCAGAACTACTATACGAACGAGAGAGCAACTCAACTTAGAAATAAGCAGATCATATACTGTATGCAGCTATGGCCAAACAATTTGCATCACCCTATATAATTAACTAATTGTGCTTTATAAAGTTGAATGAAACCGGCTCAATAATGTTACGTTAACATATTCAATAACACACCACTTTGTAGTTTTCCATATTCTTAATGAAAAAACTAACACAATGAAAAACACGAAATACTATTATGGCTTCCGGTAGACTTTTGTGACATCATTGTGTAGTTCCTTTGAATGCGTGATGTTAAATACAATATCTAAATTGTGGACAGGCGGATGTGATGGCATCTGTTATGCTTCTGGCTGGCCAGAGGATCTTGCTTGGCTGGAGATCCCCCTCACCTCCTCTAGTTCTTGTTGGATTGGATACATATTGTTATTTTTAAAACTAGAAAAAATGTAATTCACCCTGAGAGGATCAGTTGATACATTTCATTCTAGGTGGCAACCCTTTCTCTCAAACCTCTTACACTTACTAGTACTGCCCTCTGATTAGGAGGTGGATATTTAATTTTTCTCTGGCTCATGCTGTCCTGGTTTTGTTTCTAATAAATAATAAGACTGTGCATATAGAAGGTGACATGGGGAAGGTTAGGGGAGGGGGGTAAAATTGAAAAAATGGAAAACCAAATTGTGATAATTTAGATTTTTTTATTACAGGTATGCCTACTTGAGAATTCCTACAATGTTTGTATTTCAATGTTATTATTGTTTTACCTATTTTTCACTTAAATAAAAATGTATTATATATATATATATATATATATATATATATATATATATATATATATATATATATACAGTATATATATATATATATGCACACACAGTTGAAGTCAAAAGTTTACATATCCCAAAGGAAATTTATAATTTCTAGAAATTTCTCGAAAAAAATATACAGTATATATATATATATATATATATATATATATATATATATATATATATATATATATATATATATATATATTGAGGGAAAATCTTTTTTAGCAAAAGTTTTGCTTTTGTGGATGAAGGAAAACAAATTACAAGAAATAGATGTCTACAGTTATTTATTTCAGCAATTTTTTTGCAAAAATGCAATTTCAAAAGTATTCATACCCTTTGATGCTATGATAGTATTGTCAACAAGGTGCTATAAATTTCAATATGATAATGCAGAACCTAGTTCTAGAAAATTCTAGAAAATGCTGGATTGTAGATGAGTATAAAAGGGCCAGGCATAGGATGATTTCAGCCATTACCAATAAGTCAGTATGGGGAAAAATAAAGAGCTATCTGAAGACCTTAGGCAGAAAATGGTTTATTGTCATAAAGCTGGAGAGGGATACAAGAAGATTTCCTAGCATTTGAGTATCCCAATTTCAACTGTTGCTTCTATTATCAAGAAGTACAAGATTCAGGGTGCTGTCACAACGATCCCTCAGTCTGGAAAAAAGAAGATTCTTTCACCAAGAATAAGCAGAAGAATTGTGGAAGGTTAATAACAATCTGAGATTGACTGCCAAAGATATTCAAAGTGAACTGGCTGCAAGTGGGACTGGGGTTTCCATTTCAACCATAGGTTGAGTATTGCATGGTGAAGGTCTTAATGGTCGCAGGCCAAGGAAAAAGACACTCTTAGAAAAACGTCACAAGGACAATCACTTAAAGTTTGCAAAATGGCATTTGAATGATGGATATGAGTTCTGTGCAAAGGTTTGTGCAGTGATGAAACAAAAATCGAGCTATTTGGTCACACCGATAGTCATTACGTTTGGAGAGGTGTACAAAGAAAGGAGCACCTCAGGGCTGTTTTTCCTCTAATGGCACAGGGAATTTAGTTCCAATACATGGTAAAATGGATTCCATTGCATACCAAAAGATATTGGACAATTATCTGAAACCCTCCACTGCAAAACTTGGTTTAAAGCGCAACTGGACGTTCCAACACAACAAGATCCAAAGCACACATCAGAATCTACTTCAGAATGGTTAAAGAAGAGTAAAATCAAGGTTCTGGAATGACCTAGTCAAAGTCCCGATTTAAATCCGATTGCGAATCTTTGGTATGAGTTGAAGGCGGCTGTGCACAAGAGAAGTCCTCGGAATTTGAATGAACTGGAACAATTTTGCGTTGAAGAATTGTCAAAAATCACTAAACAATCATGCCAAAAGCTCATTAACAAATATCCTAATAATTTAAAAGAGGTTATTATTGCTAAAGGTGCCTCAACTAGCTATTAATTTAATTTCCCTTGTCAGGGTATGAATAGTTTTGAATTAGCATTTTTTGAGTTTTTTTTCTGAATGATGTCTCAATCCTAAAATTCTAGGATATGCAAAGCCTTTGGCCAGAGCTGTAGAGCTTAAATCAGATTTCCAGATTAAGGCATTAAAACGTTAAACAATAACAGATTTGGTTTGAGGAAAGCACGGTTTACTAGCACAGTTAGTGACTAACATCGTATGGCAGTACTTAAGAATTTCACAATATAGCACAATTTCCTGGTATATGACATTAAGAAAATGCCCTTAGCTTAATTGTTTCAGAAACCGCATTTGCAGACCACATGCAACAGTAAACGTACAACGTCATATTGACTTCATTACAAACCACAGTGAGGAATCTAAGTGATTAGATTCAACTATAAAACCAGAACCACTTTGGCAGGAGTCTGAAAGGACCTTGATCAAGTGGATCAAGGTGACTTATTCAGGAACTAAACGAACCAGCATTGTCTGAATATATATTTGTTTATACTTATGTTATTAGGCTTCCAGGCCATAGGCTGGGAAGCCTATTGTTGTTGCTGTGTTTATTATTATTATTATTATTATTATTATTATTATTATTATTATTATTATTATTATTGTTTTTTTCTTTCCACCAAAACTTGCTCGAAAACTCACCAGATTCGGTAGGTTGGTAGATGCTTATTGGAAGATAGAAAGTGCTAATGAACATATGTCATGCAAGTCACATGGTTTGGCAGCCATATTTGATTGAAAAAAAAACATTTTACCTAAATGTAAAAATTTGTTTTTCGAAAACCGCTTATCGCAGAGTGCTGAAAGTTGGTAAACTTGTTGAGGGATAGTCTAAGATTAACTGGTGTTCGTAAGAAGCTGATTGTGTGGTATGGCGGCCATGCTGCATGACGTCAAAATCACACGGTACAGACGTCATAATCACAAACTACAAAGATCTTCTCCCAAACTGTTAGTCCAATTGAAACAAACCCAATGGCACATATGATCGTAGTGTGGTTGTCTTTAAAGGGTGTTAAAGGGAAGTTGCTACAATAAAAAACATGGCGGCCACGTTGGATGACATCATCAACTTACAAAACTGGCTAATAACTCCTTCTAGAGTGCAGATAGGGCCATGGTTACTATGGAACACATATAGTAACCCATGTATGCTCTATCAAAAAATGTAACTGCCTGTGACCTTTGACCTCTCCTTAAGGTCAAATGCAAAGCTGCCTTATAACTCATAATAGAGTGCACATAGGGTCATGGTTACTATGTAAAAATGCCATTCTGCACTATTTGCTAAAGTGTTTAGTACTAGTATAATGTAGCCTCTTCTGCGCTCAGCTGCAAAATCAAACCAGTTTTTGGTCTGGGCTGAAGTCTAATTAAGACCTTTTTGGGACAGCTAGTAAGAGCATAGTTCTACTTGCAGTAGTTGGGGTTTCTACAGGTAACATACTCAATATAAACTAAATGCTGTAATCACTATAAAACAAGTTAAGGGGAAGACAAATCCCTCATGAAACTGTCATTATAGTCATTGACACATTATACAGCTGAGAAGAGTGAATAGAGAATACATGTAGAGAAGTGAGCTGGGGAGAACAGCACTGTCCTGCCATCTGCTGGTGGTAGTGGGGTACTACACCCTGCTGACAGCTCTGGTTAACAACAGACATGTTATTATTATTATTATTGTTTATTTAGCAGACGCCTTTATCCAAGGCAACTTACAGAGACTAGGGTGTGTGAACTATGCATCAGCTGCAGAGTCACTTACAATTACGTCTCACCCGAAAGACGGAGCACAAGGAGGTTAAGTGACTTGCTCAGGGTCACACAGTGAGTCAGTGGCTGAGGTGGGATTTGAACCAGGGACCTCCTGGTTACAAGCCCTTTTCTTTAACCACTGGACCACACAGCCTCCTGTTGCCTTGTGTGTGTGCGTGTGTGTGTGTGTGACTGGCATTACAGTAATTAGTGACCGCTGACGTCTGACATGGCTACTGAGCAGTAATCTACAAAGGAGAATATCAAAGCGCTTCCAATTCTTCGACTGCAGAGGGAAGGGATGAGGAAAAAACGACCCTACACTAAACCCAGAATATTTCGTCCCCGTCAGACATTTCTAGATCTAATTAGAAAACAAGTTATGTGTAGGTACAGCTTTGATATAGCCACTGTAACAGTTGTGTGCTCTGCTTAAGTTTGATTTAGAATCACAAACAGCCCGCAGTCACGCTATACCTGCCCCTGGAAAGGATACATTCATTTTCATGCAACTGGTACCATCCAGCAACAGCTGGGGATAGATACTGACAAAGATACTGACTGGTCACAGATGCACTTTTCCCAAAAGTGCTTGGTTTTAATAGATTGCACACATGTTGCGGAGTAGTGGTCAGGGCTCTGGACTCTTGACCGGAGGGTTGTGGGTTCAATCCCCAGTGGGGGACACTGCTGCTGTACCCTTGAGCAAGGTACTTTACCTAGATTGCTCCAGTAAAAACCCAACTGTATAAATGGGTCATTGTATGTAAAAAATAATAATAATGTAATTGTATGTAAGAATAATGTGGTATATTGTAAGTCGCCCTGGATAAGGGTGTCTGCTAAGAAATAAATAATAATAATAATAATAATAATGTTGCAATAGCCCCACATGCAAGGAATGAAAACATCATCACTCTTTAACTGTGCAAGTGTTATGTGATGCTCAATGTATTATCACAGATGCAGTTGCCAAGTATCCTGGCTCATGCCACGACTCATTTATCTTGGAGAACAGTGCCTGGTTCAGAAAATTCGAACAAGTGGAGGCTGGCTAATTTTAGAATATATTAAATACATAATAAACAAAAGTTACATTCAAAAACATGTAACAAATGCATATTAATATTTAACATTTTTCTTCAGATTTTTCACAAACATACATAAACATTCAGATAGTGCATGTAAAGAATATGATTATTAATACTGCATCATAGAATATACTGTGATATTGAAAACAATTAGTGATTGTTATTTTTTTTCCTATAGGCACGCTGTATTATAATTATTATTATATGTAGTCATTTAGCAGATGCTTTTATCCAAAGCGACTTACAGAGACTAGGGGGTGCATCACAACTTTAGGCCCCAGAATCTTTATTTGGCCTTTTTATGGAAGTTGTTGCATTTATTTTTGTGGTTATATCCTTCCGCATTTTAAATTTAGCAGTGGCTCCGGAGCTTTTGCCGAAAATAAGAGTTTTATGTGCTAAAATATAATTGAGTAAAAGCTCAACTTGGGTGTCTAAGAATGTATTGTTCTTTTCTTTTTTCCAATTGTTGCGACTACCTAATAATAATAATAATAATAATAATAATTTCTTTCTTAGCAGACGCCCTTATCCAGGGCGACTTACAAGATATCACATTATTTTTTACATACAATTACCCATTTATACAGTTGGGTTTTTACTGGAGCAATCTAGGTAAAGTACCTTGCTCAAGGGTACAGCAGCAGTGTCCCCACCGGGGATTGAACCCACGACCCTACGGTCAAGAGTCCAGAGCCCTAACCACTACTCCACACTGCTGCCCTGTGCGCTTCCTTGTTGTTTTCCAGTTAAATGGAAGTCCAGACTATTGAAATGTGACTAATTGGCTTGGTAATGAAGCTGAAAATCAATTGTCATTTCAATTAAATCAGTCATAAGCAGGAGTAGGAAGGGCATCGCGAGTAGGAGAAATTAACCTGCCCCTGTTGAAAATTGTAGAATAATTAGGTGGCAGTGCAATAGTTGTGGCAATACCCTGGTTTCGACCAGTAGCTGCTCTGACCAGTATTCTAACTTGCCAGGATAAACTACTCTGACTCTCAAAAGCAATATTGTGTGTGCTGAAATGTCACAATTGTGTTCAAATGTCACCATTCCTGTACCTTTGGGGCAGCTGTTGAGTTACATTGCTCCAATGTTGACACTTATTCACTACCAGAATGTAACAAGCCTGGTCTGTGATTTCTTTGGAATCGGAGGATTCAAAAGGAACCTCCAACTTGGATTCTACAGGCATAGAGAATGATTCTGCTACAGTGGAGAAACAGAACTCAAAACTACTCCTTATAAAGTTAAGTGAAAGTTGAAAAAAGGCATTTAAAAGCTACTTTAAAAGCTCAATAAACCGATTATTCGATTACTTGGTCTGAACTCTCCATAGAAATCAGGTGCTGACAATATGGCGAGGGTTTGTGATGACTGCTGCTTTTCCTCGACTCAGTGGAGAACAGCGATCCACACAAACCCAAGCAGCTGTTTCTTCACTTGTTTTACTTGGAACGATAAACTGACCCAGTCAACACCAACATCTCACTGTGGAGAGCTTGACTCGAATAATCGGTTCTGGCAGCTCTACTAAACAGAACCCCTACCACTAATTTAATTTGCCGTTTTTTAGCTAATACACGGGAGGACGTTGTTGAACTTTGTGATAAGTGGTGCGTTGCCTACAGGATGGTGCACTGCGACTCCTTCGATGAGGAGGCGGGTGGGGGCAGGGGTGGCTGTGGGTTAGATGCAGGGGTGCTGAATGCAGGCGGTGGGGTTGTTGCAGAGAAGGCTGGCTGGTTCTGTGCACCCTGATTGCTTTTTGGCCTGTACTGTATGAGATACTCGGGGTACACCTGGTCCTTCTCAAACACCACGAAGATGGAGGGGTCGTGGGGGTTGTCGACACAGCTATCGTAGAAGTTGGAGGTGGTGCCGTCTCTGGAGGGAGGGCGCAAGTATTCAGGGTCTCCTTGTACAAAGTCACCCACCAGAACCCGGGTCACAAACATGGCTCTGGAAGAGGAGGAGCCGGTGTAGTGATGGGAATACTTGGCATCCCGTGCGAAGTAGCTCCCTGTGAAAACAGAGATGTGTTTTAAAAGTTCTGTTGAGTTCTGTTTCTCTAATAATTTAGATTTTTGTATCATTGTTCCTTCTTTGCTCAATCCCATGGTTGCCATTTGGCTTGCAACCCTGTGGGGTTTATTTAATGTTTTAGCTTCATGGAAGTCCTGTGATATCGTTACCATTCCACTCTGTTAAATACACTTCTGTACCATTCAGCAGGTGGGCTCAGCAGAATTGAAAGGTCACAATATCACATGATTTCTTATGATGGTAAAACCACACAGGACTGGAAGGGAGATGTAATATACTTTATAACTATTATATACAGCAGTGTGCAAATGTATTGGATCACCCCATTGCTTCTGTTTTGATTTGTTGTGCATATGAAATCCTACCACTGTACTTGAGTCTTGGAAAATTGTCAAAATAGGCAAATTAGTGATTGTCTAATGTAATTGATGACTTTAATAGGCCACACATGCAATTCACTTCAAATAGTAAGAAACAAGGAACACAGAGCCAGTAATGATAAAATGCATGAGACTTTGTTTAGGTTGTTTAAGTGCCTAATTAAAGCACAAAGTGGTTTAACATTTTCACACGAGTGCCTATTGTTTCTATATCACTGATTACTGATTGGAAATAGAAATTCATGCAGGTAGGTATATAAAGGATATAAATGACAAAGCTTGAGGTGTTCTAATACATGTGCACACTACTGTCCAAACTGTCATTAACCCTGTCCCTTACTGTTTAGTTTCCCTTACCATTCCCATACAGAGTACCGTGCACCCCGCAGATTCTCCAGTCAAAGTTCTCCTCACAGATGGTGTCCACAATGGCCTTGTCTGTGCCGTGGAACAGGAAGCGCTCGTCCACGCTGCTCCCACCGCTTCTCATCTTCATCTGCTCCTTCTGCCTGGAGCAAGAGAGATTCTTTTCAAGCAGCTAGCATTTTAGTGCACTGAACCCCCACCCCACCCCCCCGAAAAAATCTACCATACATCCTGAGCAAAGTGATCGAGATGCCCGTGCATAGTTTCAGTTTCAGGAACGGAGTTCCAAGTGTAACTACTTGCTGCTATGCTTCATTGCATTATTATAATCTGTGATTACGCATTTTGCAAAAATACATAATCTAAAATATATATTTTTAGCACAGATTTCAAGCAGATATTTGGTAAGGTTATTTTACTTTTGTTGAATTGTTCGGATTCTCATTCCTGTTCTTAGACATTAATCAGCACATTATATGACTTACCTGCGGCATCTACTCTGACTGTTTCTACTATAAATCACTTTACCACAGCTTTCTGCAACTACAAGAAGAATGCTAGAGTGCATATCCCCATTAGAATTTTAAACCTGTATTTCATCAGAAGTGAGAAGTGCTTTAATGAAAATGTGGGGATGCTTAATACAGGCATGGCTGTATATATGAAAAGGAGACTCAGTTGTGTGGGTTTATTGGCTGTCATTCTTAGTTTAGAGACTGCGTTGTCTGTATCTGTTGTGTTGCAGCTCTGACGTACCACTGGAACACCTCCCACAGAGACGGGTTTTGAATCCTTTCGATTTTCTCAATGGTGACGCTGGGCAGGGTCCGCTGGAAGCTGCCTTGCACCTGCCTGAATTCTTCCTTATCAGGGGAAAGTGGAACCCTCTGGAGTGAAAGAGAGGGAAACAAAAACAGGGTTAGTGGGTCATCTTCCAGAGCGTTGAAATGCCACTGTACACCTCCACAAGGGGGACAGCTATATTTACCTTTTTTGGGGGCTTTTCTTTATTACGCAAAACGTGGCCCACACAGTCAAGTGAAAATACTGATTTATTATTATTAGGTTATTTGGCAGACACCTTTATCCAAGGCGACTTACAGGTCAATACAAGGTTACAGTGCAAGAACAATATTTAAGTACAGTATAGTTTACAGTAAGAGGAAATACTACTAGAATACAATATGAGATGAGATAAGAAGTAACAACTTGGGATTAAGACAATTTGTATCTACAATCATAGTAGTGCAATAGTGCATCAGCTGAGCACTGTCCTTGATTTACACCAAGAAAATCCATGACTTCGCTAGATACATTTATATAAATAATAAAAAAAACAGTTTTAGTGTAACATGGGGTTGTCTGTTTAACATAGTCAATTTCAGTACTGGTACAGGAGAGTGCTGAAGAAACCTGGAAATAAATAACGAAATATACAACTGGAAATATATAACCAGGTGTTTTACCTCTTTCAAAAAATAGGAGTTAATTAAAGACTGGAGGAAACGCTTTGGACCGTGGTGTCAAAAAGACTTAATGTTTTTTGTTTGAATGTTTCTATGAAACTGTTGACTAAAAACACCCACAAAAGCTGCTGACTAACTATTAATAGATCACTGAGCGTAATCACTTGCCAGCACACAGCCGGTTTGTGTTTGTTAATGGCTTAGGCCTTTGTGCAAAACACACTGGGTGTAACACAAACAGAGATTTGTAGTACTGCCGAAGGTACTTTAAAAACTGAATGACAAGGGATGTATTATCTACATAAGACTGGAACTGAATAGTAACCAGACCTCATGGTGCCTTTTTCACCACTGTGCTGAGTATACTGTGCTTTCTGTCTTTTGCTTTTGCCCTATGCAAAGTATTCCAAAGTAAAGGCCTAGCAAATTGTAATAAAGCTCGGTGACAGCATGGTAAAGCATAGGGAAGCATTGTAAAGCATAGAGGTATGTTAAAAGCATAGGGAAGCACTGTAAAGCACAGAGAGGTCTGGTAAAGCATAGGGAAGCACTGTAAAGCACAGAGAGGTCTGGTAAAGCATAGGGAAGCATTGTAAAGCACAGAGGTATGGTAAAGCATAGGGAAGCACTGTAAAGCACAGAGAGGTCTGGTAAAGCATAGGGAAGCACTGTAAAGCACAGAGATGTCTGGTAAAGCATAGGGAAGCATTGTAAAGCACAGAGAGGTCTGGTAAAGCATACGGAAGCACTGTAAAGCACAGAGAGGTCTGGTAAAGCATAGGGAAGCACTGTAAAGCACAGAGAGGTCTGGTAAAGCATAGGGAAGCATTGTAAAGCACAGAGGTATGGTAAAGCATAGGGAAGCACTGTAAAGCACAGAGAGGTCTGGTAAAGCATAGGGAAGCACTGTAAAGCACAGAGAGGTCTGGTAAAGCATAGGGAAGCACTGTAAAGCACAGAGAGGTCTGGTAAAGCATAGGGAAGCACTGTAAAGCACAGAGAGGTATGGTAAAGCATAGGGAAGCACTGTAAAGCACAGTGAGGTATGGTAAAGCATAGGGAAGCATTCTAAAGCACAGAGAGGTCTGGTAAAGCATAGGGAAGCACTGTAAAGCACAGAGAGGTCTGGTAAAGCATAGGGAAGCACTGTAAAGCACAGAGAGGTCTGGTAAAGCATAGGGAAGCACTGTAAAACACAGAGAGGTCTGGTAAAGCATAGAGAAGCACTGTAAAGCACAGAGAGGTCTGGTAAAGCATAGGGAAGCACTGTAAAGCACAGAGAGGTCTGGTAAAGCATAGGGAAGCACTGTAAAGCACAGAGAGGTCTGGTAAAGCATAGGGAAGCACTGTAAAGCACAGTGAGGTATGGTAAAGCATAGGGAAGCACTGTAAAGCACAGTGAGGTATGGTAAAGTATATGGAAGCACTGTAAAGCACAGAGAGGTGTGGTAAAGCATATTACACAACAAACCATGGTAAACTAACCCTTACAAAAGTTTCACACAGTAAAAGCATAGCAATGTTTAATAAAGCAAATTGAAAGCATGGTAAAGCACAAGTAAGCATTATAAAGCTCATAGAGCTCATTGTGATGTAACTTGCAAAGGACCTTTTATAGTACAAGTTATTACACGTATCAAAATACAGGGTATATATACAGAACTGCTTATTTAATCAAGCTTGCAGTAAAACCTGGAAAAGGTGAAACTGCAATGCATTACAAGTCTTATTTCCATCCCTGTTGTAAAAGAGAGAATGTATAAATACTTCAGTGTCTTAGCTGAGGTAAGGATGGTCAATGAAAGACTGAGAAGAAGTTTAGGGGAAGGGAATATGAATCATGCAGGCTAGTTTTTTATTGCTAAAAGGTGTAATTTTGTGAATTGCAAAGGGGATCTTGGAAACTGTTTTTCTGTACAGAGAAATGGTTGCACATTCTTTAAAGCAATTGTAACTAACACAATAGTTCCATAAAATGTCTCTGCCATGCACATCTACTCAATTTATAGGTATAAAAGGTGCAGTTATGAAAGAAACACATGTCACAGCAAATATGTACTTTAATTTTAACTCTATTTGGAAGCCATGCTTTTAGACTGTCTTGTACTTCCTGGGTCATTTCACTTCGAGCATGTGTGTCCAATCCTGGTCCTGGAGGGCCGGTGCCCCTCCTGTTTTATTTTCCCAACTGTACCCTAAATTACTTAATTAGAACAATAATTGGTAATAATTGGTCCAATTAAGTAATTCAGGGTACAGTTGGAACAAAAACCAGGAGGGACACCGACCCTCCAGGACCAGGATTGGACACCCCTGACCTACAGAGTGAAATTGTTCCCACCTTTCACTGGCTTCTTTCCTGTCAATAGCCAATCAGCTGCTTCCCCTATTGACTGACATGTTTTCAGCCAATAACATGCTGTTACCTATAAAACACTGCTGCAGTGAAATGACCCAGGGAGTACAAGTGCAAACAGATAACCCACGCATAAGGCAACGAAAATGAGCTTCCTTTAACCTACAGTAGTACCAGATGCCATGTTTTCAATTAAAATACAAGTGTGCTATGTGTTTCTTTCAAAACTGCACATTGGGACATACATAGCTAATGGAAGTGCACAATGGCTAATATTTGGGGGATTATTTTGTTAACTTCAATTACTTTAAAAGGGAAGACCCTGCTACAGTGCAGGCCCTGAAGTAAAGAGTTATACCTGGAATCCAATCGAAGGCAGAGCAGACTGGTCCCAGTGTCTCGGCATCGCTTTAGCCTCCAAGGACTCCCTTTAATTCAGAAACACAAAGTTTCATTTGATTTCCACCTGATTTATAAAAACTTGATACACCTTTTATTGTTGTGATTTTACAGTGTCTTACACTGGCATTGCCTGGGAGAACCTTGCTGCGCTGTAACCAAGGCAATGCTTGTGTGGCAACTGTGTATCACCAAAGAGAACTGCAGCAGCCTGTTCTATAACCACTGCAATGCAGTCAAGCCTGTGAACTACTAACATGAAGGTTTCTGCAGGTCGTACCTCTTTATTTTGTTCTCCATGTCTTGGGCAGAAACAAACCTGGGTCTCCTCCGCACCTCTCTCTGGGTTTGATACTGGCAGTTCTCCTGGCGCATGTCTTAAAGACAGAAGCAATACAGAAACAGCGCTACTAAAATGGCAAGAAAATGTGAAATCAGCTCTGAAATGAAGTGTAATGGGCATGTAACGGGCATGTTGTGTGGTACACTGCCATTACGGATTCTGTCCCCTGTCGATGAGATGAGGTTAAAAGCTGGAAGTCTGTCTCTTTTGCATAGCGATTAAGGCGCTCGCTTGCCGCGGGGGGGTGGGTGGGAGGCTCCGCCCCTGTTACACTTGGTACTAAATAGAAATCTAGTTAATAAAATCAAAATCTCATTTATTACAAAGTTTCTTTTTAGTGCTACATTACATTCGTTTTTACAGTGACAGATACCTGTTGTAATGCAACTTGTTAAGAAGCAATGTGATGCAGTACCTTTGAAGTTCACGATGTAGTGGTGTTGCTCTACACTGAAGGCAAGCACACCGCTGCCATCAGCCAGGAATGCCTTCTCCAGGGCCTCGGAGGAGATGCACGAGACCTGGAGTGTGCTCATCTACATAGGATTAACAACAGAGGAAGTGATGCATTCTTTCTTTAACCAGGAATAAACCCTTTGAGACTGAGGCCTCATTTACAAGGGTGTCCTGGCAAGATGACCAGCAACAGACAGCACTAATTTCACATCATTAAAAACAATATCACTCTAAAAACAACATTATACATTCAATCTGGGATCAGAAACATCTGCACTTCAGTAGTTCTCGGAACCTGAAGTAAATGTAATCTTAGTGATTGTTCTACATTTAGCTGTTATTTATCTGATGCACTATCATATCCCAGATACACTGGTCCTGACTATTACATGCCATAGGGGACGCTGTGACTAAATGCTGATCGGCCAACACAGGACCTTCTCCAAGGCACTTGATAAGTAAGTGTTAGAGTAGATCGTAAACTACTTGGGTATATTAACCTCATCCATAACACTCAAATTGTAAGGTTCTATGAAAAGAAGGCAAATGTTTTGACTAGCGCCTTCTTCACCAGAAGTCTTCAGATAACCCTAACAGCTCTCAAGTCAGGCTCTTTGGATCTTTGGTAGACTGCAGGCACAGAAGAATCACCTTGTAATATAGCTATTTAATAAACTAACACGGGTATGAAATGCAATCTAGGATTTTATAATTGAAACAGAAAATGAACAAAGTGAATCTAAAACAACAATAAGAATACAACAGTTGATAACTTGTACTTGATAACTCCCACTTAAAAAAATAAAAGACATTAAAGGGTACATAAGGACCTTTTTATTTGATCATGTTACATGTTCCCTTGTGTTGCTACAACTGTTTACGTAAGGTGTGTGTATTGTTTGAATTATTATTATTTTTTTTACATTTTGACCACTTTTTAAAACTTTTAAATTGCATTCCCTGCCTCAAGATGGCTTATGGACCTGCATAGACCTCTCAGAACTACACTTCCCATCATCCTCCTGCTCACTGGTAAATCCATCTCAGTTACATATGTGAGCAGGAGGATGATGGCAAATGTAGTTCTAATAGGTCCAAGTGGATACATGTGAAGCCATCTTGAGGCAGGAAATGCCATTTTTTAAGTTTAAAAAAGTGGTCAAAATGTAAAAAAAAAAAAAATTCAAACAGTACACACACCTTATGTAAACAGTTGTAGCAACACATGGGAACATGTAACACAATCAAATAAAAAGGTCCTTATGTACCCTTTATGTAAGGGTCTCATTACAGTAGTCTAGAGCTGAAATGTTTAAATGTGGGCCAAGCGATGAACATTTATGACTGACCATTTTCTGAACTGACAATGTTTATATACACATTTAAAGATTTGCAGTGAATTGTGGAATTGCAGTCCTAGGTGAGATGAAATCTATGACTGAACTCGACAAAGAAATACATATCCTAGTTTCCACAGCTGTAGCTCTTCAGTTAGGTTCAAGGAAAGGTAACATTTACATGACAAATGAGTTGGCCTCGGTACGGCAGTAAAAATGTCAGCGACCCGGATGAGAGGAATACTCCCTTCCAATCAGCTTTTAAAACACTCAATACCGAGGTTAACTGCCACTGATCGGTGCTCAATTGTAAAGGTGAGGGAAGGACAGCTTTTTTCATTTTTAAAATCAACAAATTAATAAATTGATTTAT
The DNA here is from genome assembly GCF_902713425.1 of Acipenser ruthenus. Classification (NCBI taxonomy): domain Eukaryota; kingdom Metazoa; phylum Chordata; class Actinopteri; order Acipenseriformes; family Acipenseridae; genus Acipenser; species Acipenser ruthenus. The sequence goes on along the minus strand of NC_081202.1, from coordinate 32,936,609 downwards.
TTAATGCCTGTTGACAAATACTTCTTAAAAAGGTAATTACTTGAAAAATAAAGATTTCAGCACAGGTCGTTTAAGATTTGTGAATCTAGAAATTTTCCAAAACAAAAGTACTGTGTTCTTTGCAACTGGCATCAGTCTGTCCCCACTCACTTGATTGCCGTATTCAACCCATTTGCCGTGTTCATTCCTCCAGTACCAGGCCCAGTCCGTGGTCAGGATAAAGTGAGGTGGTTTGGTGACGGAGGAGACAGTGGAGAGCCGGCGCACACTTGCCGATCCGCGCCGCATGGTCAGGAAATCAACCGCCGGAGATCCACCGCTGCAACAGCAAGGACAAGTGCTCCATTCGGGTTTGCTTACATCCTATGAATTGAACATGCTTCCTGTTGTGGCCCCCTGTGGACTTGCGTATTGTCGCGGTTTATTTTTTAAAAACACAATAGTCATGTCTCAAAACTCACGCTAGCCCTGCACCCACCTGGCATCTACCTTCAATGAAGTATATTGAAATGATCAGGAGCCAGGAGTTTGATGTTAAATATTTTAGCGATCTCGGTTAACGCAGGCAGGCGCATCACATAGAGAAAGGCAATCCACACACAGGCGGAGGGCGGGCACGAACCCGGGACCTCTTGCGCTAAAGCATAGCGCCGATACCGCTGTACAAAAGAGCCGGCTCCTTTGTAAGGAGCGTATATCGGGCTTATGTCTTTGTGTGGATTACGTCACCTACCAGCCCTGCTGCTGCCTTCCCCCGTGCATGCTACACTATGTTGTTTCTGCTTTAAGCTACATACACAACTCTTATTAGTAAACATACAGACTCGGTCTATTATTGATCCATCTTTTATTGTTTGATGTTTTTACAGGCTTTGCCATGAAAGGCGCTATATAAAAATAATTTGATTGATTTTAAACATATACTATTGTGCTCCAGCTATGTTTCATTTTTTTTAACCGATTAAAAAAAATTAAACTGTTGTTTATCCTAGAACCACAGATAAAACCATGGAGGCTAATTCTTGTTTGTGTTCATTTCCCTCCTGTGATTCTCATCTGTGCTGTTAGTTGTTTTTAGCAGGATGCCTCAAACACACCGAAACTCCAGCGCAGTACTGCTGGGCAATTCCAGAGAGATGCATCAATTCCAGGAATTACAATTGGAATGGGAAATTGAATTTGAAAAGGATTTGGAAATGGAATTGAAAGTGAAAAACAGGAATTGACCCCAAGCATGAAAATATCGACCACTTAAACACAGAAGGTCCACACTATACACCCCTTCTAAAACTTCCTCATAGTAAAAACACTGCAGATTGTAATAAAACATGATAAAACACAGGCAAACATTTTCAAGCACAGAGGGGTATTGTAAAGCATATTTTAAAAAACAAACATTGCAAACTATGGTAAATGCATAGTATAACCATGGAAAACTGCAAAATTACTGAGATACAGTTGAGATAAAGTCTGCCCTGAACTGGAGGGAGCACCCTTTCTCTTAGGGGGTGAGGGAGCAGTTCAGTGTCCATGCCTCAAGCCTGCCCTGGACTGGAGGGAGCACCCTTTCTCTTAGGGGGTGAGGGAGCAGTTCAGTGTCCATGCCTCAAGCCTGCCCTGGACTGGAGGGAGCACCCTTTCTCTTAGGGGGTGAGGGAGCAGTTCAGTGTCCATGCCTCAAGCCTGCCCTGGACTAGAGGGAGCACCCTTTCTCTTAGGGGGTGAGGGAGCAGTTCAGTGTCCATGCCTCAAGCCTGCCCTGGACTGGAGGGAGCATCCTTTCTCTTAGGGGGTGAAGGAGTGGTTCAGTCACTGTACTGTGTAGACCGCCCTTTCTCTTTAGGTTGGAGGGAGCACTTCAGTCTCCATGCCTCAGCCCAGTCATGAGTCATGACCTACCTGATTGTGTTTGCTGGGTTACAGAAAGCCTTTTCAATCTCCTCCATGTCTGGGAGGTCGGTCCAGGCTGACCCATTCAACATCTCCCACTTGTAGGGCAGATGGAAGTGAACTCGGAGACACTTGTCTGGAATAAGTGTAGAAGAACATCAATGTGTTAAATCCCATATATGTTGTATGCACATGTATGGAAAATGCATACATGGCATCTGGAATCCTGTTTTTAATAGAGAGGGGAAGAACTACAGCGAATCTATATACAGGATCACAGGGTGTTAAATAGAAGGTATTTCCAGTCTTACAGTATTTTACATGCCACGATGTTGTTTCTGCACAGATCAATTTGATCCTAGAAGAGTCTCTACTGACATTTTATCTTCTCAAATCCAGCAAGTCTCAAAGGTGCTTGTAAATCACATCCCATCCCTTACGTTTTTTTAAGTAGTTTTTAATAGCCGTCATGGCTGCTAGGAGCACACTGAGTAGACGCTTCTGGTAACCATGGAGATTATCTCCTGCTTTACAGAAGCCTGGAAATTGAAAATATACTATGAACTATAACCTAATATTTGAACACAAATCAATCAGTACAGTACATTACAAAAGGGAATGCCCCTGCTAAAGCACAGTACACATACAGGATTGGAAACTCACACTAGTCCTGCACCCACTCCTGGGTTTCAGAACTCCTCATCTTAGCAATCAGGCTCCTGTTAGCGGAGGAGCAATGTATACAACAGGGGCCTGATCATTTCAATGATATATACTTCATAGTTCTGAAACCCAGGAGTGCAGGACTAGTAGAAGTTCCTACACCCAATTTCCAGCCGTTACTCTGGACTGACCTTTAAACCCGCAGTTTTTTCTGAGGTGAAAGAGACAGATTTCCTTGGTGTCCACGTCACTGTTGGCACTGGCAGAAGATTCTGTTGCGACTACTTTGGAAAGCAAAACCAAACAAGCTGAATCATTAACGTTAATTTAATTCAGGCGATTGTACCAATATATTTATTTAATGTTTTTACTTCCATAAGATACATAACTGTCAGCTGTGCAGTTTTGAAAAAAACACGTTTTAGCAAACATGCATTATCAGTTTAAAATATGGTACTACTTCAGTTTAAAGAAAGTTCTCAGTTTCTATGCCTTATTCTCATTATGTGCTACACTTGCACTTCCTGGGTCATTTCACAGCAGTCGTAGTAAAGGTGTGTTGGTTATGTTAAACCAGTTTGTTGGAGGTGACTTTGGCATAAGTAGGGTTGCTAAGGTAACTTAGGTTTAAAAGGACTGGAGATATGACATGTGCAGAAATGTATGGGAAGGGAAATATGGTAAACAATTAACCACAGTGACCTTTTAAAAGAGAGTAGTTTGTGGTTGGTTGCACTTGAATGGAGTAACAGCTGAATAACTAATTTATACTGATAATTAATAATATAACAGAAACAAACTGTAGTCACGTATTATTTGTTTATTTAGCAGATGCCTTCATCCAAGGTGACTTACAGAGACTAGGGTGTGTGAACTATGCATCAGCTGCAGAGTCACTTAGAACAACAACAGAGTGTAAGGAGGTTAAGTGACTCACTCAGGATCACACAATGAGTCAGGGAGTGACGCGGGAATTGAACCTGGTACCACCTGGTTACAAGCCCTTTTCTTTAACCACTGGACCACACAGCCTCTGTATATGCTGAGCCCACTGTATTATAAGTGCCAGGCATAGAGGCGACACAGCCAGAGAAGCCTCTAATACCTCCAGGATCTTCATGGATCATCGGTGTGTCATTCTGAGGGTTCTGTCCATGTAATCTGATCAATTGCCTAACTCTGTAAATACTAGTGGCACGTATTGTATCTAAACAATAGCGTTCAGTGTAGAATGTAATGTGGGTATTTGGAACACGTGAATGGTAAACATTGTTCAGATTTGAAACATGATCTGGTCTTAGCCTTACAGCATAACAAAGTAGTTAATTCCATGTTTACCTTCATTCACAAGCCTTACACAGTGTCTTCTGGGTCAAAGCATTTTACTGGGTGTAAGCATGCCAGTCAACAGGGGAAGTGTAGCACCATCTACCATGTTTTAAAATACAAATACACTCTGATAACTAGAACTTTCAAAACTGGACACTTGAGACTTAATTAATAGAAGTGCACAACGGGAAACCTTTCTGGATTTATGAATAACAATCTAATCGGTGAGTGATTGTGGCACTAGGGAGCTGTGCTCCTCTTTCCCATGTGGTTGCAGAATGGATTTAGGAATGAATACCCCACCCTGTGCAGCCTCTTCTCTGCAGCTGGCTCTGTAGTTAATGTTGTTGCTGTTGATGTATATTGACGGTAGGTGGTAGATAAAGTCATCACTCAGCCCCCGGCCCAGCAGGATCCCCTCAGCATGTGCAGTGATCTTGTGGGACCTCTTGCAGCTGCTCATGAATCTGCAGTCCCCCTGCAGGAAGTGCTGGCACATGTGGAGTTTCTTGCAGCTTGTTTTGAAGGTGCAGCTCCCATGCTCTCCACGGCCCTTATTGTAATGGGCACACACCGGGAACTAAAAAGAGAAGTATTTAGTAGGGGTGTGCCGCTACTTGCATTGTCTGAGTAATTACCTTTAAGAAACTAAATGGAAGAATAAAACGTGTTCATTATTCAACACAAAACAATGCGGCCCCTCGGTTTCCCTGGCTTGCACAATTATTGAGTATCAACCAATAACAATCTGACAGGGTTGTTTAATACCTCTTCCTGTCATGATCAAACTAACTAAAATTCACCTTTCATAGGAACGTGTGATCTCTGCAGTGAATTGTGGGATTGTAGTACTGGGAAGGGTGTTATCTCTGATTAAACTCCACAAAGAAATACGTATCCCAGGATCCATAGCTGTAGCTCTTTAGGTTTAAGGAAAGGTCACATTTACATGACGAATCAGTTGCATTTGATAGTTTTACAACATATTTTTATTGTCAGTTTACGGCCTTGGTACAGCAGTAAAAATGTCAGCGCAATGTTCAGCATTTTTTATCTACACACTGCTTCAGCATTTTTGTTCTCAGTAATAATAATAATATGCTTGAATCACATCGCCGTGTCGTCTTCTTTGTTCAAGACTGAATAGATTCAGTTCTTTCAGCCTGTCTGCATATGACATGCCTTTTAAACCCGGAATAATTCTGGTCACTCTTCTTTGCACTCTTTCTAGAGCAGCAATATCCTTTTTGTAGCGAGGTGACCAGAACTGACCACAATATTCCAGATGAGGTCTTACTAATGCATTGTAAAGTTTTAACATTACTTCTCTTGATTTAAATTTTGGTACAGGTACGATCTGATGGGTGTTTTCCTATTGTCAAAAAGAGGTACATTTACCATTAATCAAACATTATTTTTTTGTAAACTTAAGCTGGAAATAGACAATCAATTTCTCTAAAAAGAAAAAAAAAACAATTCACGAGAAGGCCACCGCAAAACTGTGCTTCTTTTTTTTTTTTTTTTTACTTGTTTAAAACCCAATGTATTGCATATGATAAATATTCGCATAATACACTATTTTTATAATGGTAGAAAAATACGATAAATTACATTAACAACAACGTAAAAGACTGGAAAATATGATAAATCCAATTTAAAAAGATGTGAAGCACGAAAACAGCATAATGTACCAGATTTGAATGGGTGCTTTCCTGCTTTCTTAGCGGAAGTTGTGTAGTGCAGTGTGCTGAGTACCACTTTTTAACACGTACCGGAAAATAACACTACACCGGTAAGAAATGAAAGTTACTTTCACCTGCCAATCTGATTTAGACATTGCCGGAAATGTATATATACTGTGTTCTTCAATAGTACATTTAGTATTATTTGTTTTGCAAAACAGAAACGTTATGTTTCACTTTCATTGCATTTGCACTTTTATTAAGTCTGTAATACAATGATGCACTTACGAGATTGTGCTTCAGTTCATTAGATTTCAGATAATGTCTTTTTTATCTTTTCTCTTTTACACAAACACATTATTTTTCTGTATTTCCTCTTTGATGAAATGAAATGAAAACATGAAGTAACACACAGACAGATTTCTAGGCCGACGCTGCACAGCGTACTGTTAATGTGTTTTTCCTGCATCCATAATAAATTACTTTTATTTTGGTAAATGAAGTGGTATAAGTTATTCTGTCGTTCTTATTTTTCAATCAGTCTGATATATCTAACTGTTTGAAAGTAGGCAATTTTCAATTTGAAACTTTAGTACCTAGTTTTACACTGAATTTACCATTGACGTTACTTGCAAACAGTGATGGCGTGTGCTGGGAACGAGTGGAGATTAGAAGCAAAACACAGAATATTTAATTGCGACTTTCTGATATGAATTAAGACGCTCTAAAAGTATGATTATAACATATGATTATTCTTTTTTCATTCATTTTTGTTTTCAGTAAAATTATTAAGGTGACCAATGTTCTATTGTTTTCAGTGCAAACAAATACATTATATTCCAGAGATTCAGGGAGCTCAGCAAAATCAAATTACGTATTTTTCAAGAATGCAGTTTTAGAAATGGATTTCTGCAGTGTTTAAAGTAGTAAAGAGAAAGGCTCGTTAAAAGTCAAATAATTACTTACTTGTTTACCATGCTGACATTATTTATTCCTTATAAAACTAAAGGCAAATGAGAAAAAAACGTGGACTGCGAAAGTTGCAGTTGGGTTTACAACCAGTTGGTTTGTGTGGGTGTGTGTTTACAACCAGTTGGATTTGTGTGGGTGTGTGTTTACTCTACAACCTAACTTGCTTCCAATTTTTTATTCTTACGATGATTGGCTGCAAAGACAACAGGGCTAACCAGTGATTGGATAATGTTTTGTTGGGTGGGTTTTTATTGTGCACAGTTTCCTAGTAACTGTAATAGTACTTGTGTAATAGAAAATAAAAGAGAACTCGTCAATAATATCTCAAGAGTCACAGAGCCAAAATATTCAAGTCCGAGCCCGAGTCACACAAGGTCAAGTCTGAGTCTTTTGCGGCCATGACTCGAGTCTGAGTCACGGAAAATGCGACTCGAGTCCTACAAGTCTGAAGCCAGTGAAATTACAAAGGCTGCAAAAAATGAATAAAAAATGTGGAAGCTCGATTGATCAGGAGATGGGAGGTTCTCACCTTGGGCAGAAGGGAAGGGTCATTCTGAGTCAGTAACAGGAATAGCTCCGCCTCCTCCAGACCCTGAAGCTGATTGGCTTTCAGCACCTGATTGTTGTGACCTGAACGAAGGTCATGTGAATATCTGCATCTGCTGTTGGAGAAAAATGTAAATATATGTTTGCATTATTAAAATACAAGTAACATTGCTCAATGATTTAAGAAACTGAAATAAATAAGTTATACTGTGTTTATTTCATTTATTTATTCAATCAATCAACCTTTATTTATTTATTTATTTTTATTTATTTATTTTTTTAATTTAGTCATTGCCAATGGTTTTTACCCCGGTTTTCTCCCCAATTTGGAATGCCCAATTGTTATTTGTATCCCGGTTCACCGCTGCAACCCCCTGGCGACTCGGGAAACGGCGGCTGGAACACGCGATCCACAGCGAGGCCACCACACCCATAGTGCTGGAGGACAACACAGATCTGATGGCTCCACTGCAGAACCGCAGCCGCCCTATCGGCCACAGGAGTCACTGGTGTACGGTGAACCATGGATTCCCCTGCCGACCTAAGCCCTCTCTACCCGGGCGGCGCTCAGCCAATTGTGTGCCGCCCCCTAGGAACCCCAGGACACGGTCGGCAGTGACATAGCCTGGATTCGAACCTGCAATCTCCAGGCTATAGGGTGCATCCTGCACTCCACGCGGAGAGCCTTTACTGGATGCACTCAATCAGACTTTATTTAATATAGCGCCTTTCACAAAAGCAATGCCTCAAAGCGCTTTACATGGCTAAAACAGAAAACACAAGCAGGAAATACAATAATCACAGTAAATGAAAATACATGAGCAGGTCAGTAAATGTATCAATAAATAGATAAAAGAGAAGCAAATAAAAACAAGATCAATAGAACAAAAGAATGCAATGAAATTAAATGCATAAATATGTAGATTAAACATACATATAAAAACAAGATCAGCGAAACAATAAAACCATAGACGATAAAAGAAAATTAAGATAAAAAATATAGATTATAAAAATGTGTCTTCAGTCTGCAACCGTTGGTGATTCCCTTACAGAAATGGGAAAATCTTTCCATAATTTAGGGGCCCTGTAACTGAAAGCTCTGCTACCAATAATAGTTTTTAAAATTTTGAGAATAGTGAGCAGCCTGGCATCCTGGGATCGGAGAGGCCGCCTGGGAACATATGGAATTAGAAGATCATTCAGGTAAGAAGGAGCCAGATCATGTAAAGCTTTGTAGGTTATGAGCAGAAGACTGTGTCTAGGATGAGAACCACTCCTTTTTGAACTCATGTCTGCTTCTCACTGTTTAACAAGGTAACTTGGGCAGGTATTGCTGTTACATTACATATGCTTACACTACGCATTTGGCAGGTTTTACAATACCACGCCCTTAAAAAATTAAGTGTAAGGTGGAAGTCATGTAATTCCTCATGTTTATTACTTTTGTATATCTTCTTATTCAACAGTTATTATTATTATTTTAAGTTGATATGACTGTATTTATTTATTTATTATTAATTTATTAAAAACACAGGTCTATCCTGAATTTTTTTAATAAATAAATACATAAAATAAAATCGTTTTTTGAGTGCACTATAATAGTTTACATGGGTGAAAGTGGCCAATGATCATTTTGCCTGAAATTATACTCACTTTTATAGATAAGCTCTGGACCAGTGCTTGAAATGGAAAAAAAAAAGAAGTGGTGGTACTCACAGTACTCTCAGGCTCCCTTTCCACCTCTATCTATGTCTCCCTGGCCAACTCTCTCTCTGTCTCCCGTTCCATCTCTATGTGTCTCCCTGTCCAGCTCTCTCTCAGGCATCCTGTCCAGCTGTCTCACTTTCCTCTCTCCCTGTCCAGCTCATCTCAACTAATCAGTACTGCGCCTAATCACAACTTGACCTGGACCATTCAAAATAAATTCACCCGCTCTGTTTTGCAATGCACTCTGGGAGTTGCAGTTATTTTGCAATGCACTCTGGGAGTTGCAGTTTTGTAATGCACTCTGGGAGTTGCAGTTGTTTTGTAATGCACTCTGGGAGTTGCAGTCTATGCTCTGCTGTGACGTAAATCTTGCAGCTGCTGCTGGGACAACAAAGTAACAACTGGAAAGTCACATAATTGCAGCTGACAGTTTGTAAAAAAAATATATAAAAAGTTCTAAAGTAAAACCGGGATTCTGTTATTTTGCAATACCAAGGCTTCAGATTATTGCCAGTGCTGAATAGCAGTAACATTTTATTTAGAGTTGTTGTTGAAACCCCCCCCCCCCCCCCCACCCAAGCTCTGGGGTTCTACATGCTCTCAGATGCATTCTGAGACATTTTGGACCACTTTCAGAAGCAAATTTGAACTTGACTTTGCAGAAAAAGAAATTCAGAAATTAATTCACTTACAACTTGTCATTTGACCAGATGGATCAACCTGATAAATCTCACATGAGGCTAGTTAACATACACAGTTTTTGAAATGTTACTGATCAAACCTTTTACATGTATGCCCAATTCATGTTAATTTTATAAAACCTCACCCGCAAAAATCAGATACAATCTCTGCCTAACTCAATTAGATATCGTAATTACAGGGTTCATACAGTTTGCCTGAGTTTTACATCAGTTTCTATGTTGATAACTAAGCTGTAAAAAACAGTTTTTTGTTTTTTGCATTAAGAGTTTATTTAACTGTATAATAACAGATATAGATAAGCTCTGGACCAGTAACTGCTGCTGAGTGTAGAGAAGCAAATATTTATTTATTTATTTTGGGGGGGGGGGGGTACAATTAAGAAGCTCTATAGCCATGATACACTATGCAATTGCAATCCGATTGCGTGACTGCATGCAATCAAATCGCATGCAGTCCAGGGGCGTAGCTAGGAATGGAAACTTGGGTGGGCCTCAACTTCGGGTGGACGAGCAAAAGGCCTGACGTCACAGTTAATATTTACATTACAAACATGATTTAAAGCAATTAAAACTCTGAATACATCAAATATCTCCCCGGGGTTTGAGCAGAGCAAAGTAGCCAAGTCTGAAAATGTATGGTGCCGAGTGAAGCAAGGCAAGCATTTTTTGCAGTTTGTAACAGTAGTTGCACATAGACACTACAAATACAAAACACATATGCATACAACCTACAGAAACAAACACACTGCGCACAATAATTGCAAAAACCGTTTCACTTGACAAAAAACAGTGCAAACAGAAACTAAAAAAATCCCCAAACAAAAAAAGCAGTATTGTAATCGCTTAGCTATATTGTAATACCTACAAAAATGGCCAGATGTTTCTGCATAAAAAGTACAATATGTACTTACTGAGCACACATTAAATACAAATACATGCAAGTCTCTGCACAGAGATACACCTAGAATTCCCACATGTAGTTTATTAAAGGAAAGTGTTGAACAAAGAAAAGCAAGTCCTGTTCTTTAGAAGGTAATTATTCCCCAATAAGGGAGTTCAAAATACTTGCCATGTCAAAAAAAAAAAGACTTCACTCTGAAGCAAATGTGAAGACTTTTTTTTTTGCTGAATAAAACAATTTCAACAGTATAAACTTAGCTGCAGGAAGGACCAGTCAAGAGTTGTTTCTTGTTTTATAACATTAAAATGGTCTTATTCCTCTAAGAAATTGTGTCTTTCCCTTTATGTTTGCTTCTAAATATGATCCATTGAGTCAGAGGGCACAACAATAATGTAACCGCTGCTAGTGCAACAAGTCATTTCTTGCTAGTTTTAAAATATTTATATTTTTTACTTTAATATTTAGGCAAGTTTTACACTTGCTTCGGATCGGGTACATTATGTATATCTTTAAGCAGGGCTGACAGTGCGCAGAACGGCAGGGAGAGTATAAGCAAACATTTTAATTACCTTACAATTCAGGTGCGTGCCTTTAAAGTAAGATTAAACTATTGTAATTATTTATACACACATAAGCTTACGTGCCTTGAAAAACGTCTTAAGCAAATTCCTACTTGGTTTGCCTTAATGAGTAGTACGCAACAAGTTTCAATGTGAAAGCTGAAAATAAATTGTAATAAAGAACAAGTTTTTAATGTTAAAAAAAAAACAAAACAAAACATTTCTAAAGTAAAACCGGGCTTGTGTTATTTTGCAATACCAAGGCTTCAGAATATTGCCAGTGCTTAATAGCAGTAACATTTTATTTAGAGTTGTTGTTGAACTAACCTGTTTATGGCCCTGCAACAACACGAACCAACTAACGTTGTTTAGAAAAATACATACATAACCTCTGAATATCATTTAATTAATAGAGAATAAAACAAACTAAACTAACAATTATCTAGCCTATATTTAATTAATCATGATCCAATGTTTGTGTTGGCGGCATTTTATTGTGGGTTTTTATTTATTTATTTTTTTAATTTTCGACTGATGGCGTCTTATGAATGACTTTAATTGTTTGTTTGTTTTTTTGTTTTTTTTTGTTTTTTTTTAACATTTTAAACTGTTTATAGGCAAAACCATAACAAACCATAGAAAAATAGTGTTTACACGGAGCAGAAAAAGTAGACTGGCAAAATATATCGTTTGCCTCCCCTGTGCTCTATGGGTTAGGTGCCATATGGTCTCAATTAAGTTACAGTTCAACAGGAGAAAAATATACTAAGAGGTCACAACTTAATTAAGTACGTGCGAAAACATTACAGCTTTCCTCCATCCCTAGATTGATTTTGCCATTTCTACATGAATCATAGGAATGGACCTGTGAGAGGCCATTTTGACGGAATTCCGTCTACGGACGGAGTACACCCATTAGTTTATTATGGTACTTTTGCAGTTGTCGTATGTTTTTCCCATAGTTATGCTGTGCAGCAGTGTGGAGTAGTGGTTAGGGCTCTGGACGGACGGAGGGTTGTGGGTTCAATCCCCAGTGGTGGACACTGCTGTTGTACCCTTGAGCAAGGTACTTTACCTAGATTGCTCCAGTAAAAACCCAACTGTAAAATGGGTAATTGTATGTAAAAATAATGTGATATCTTGTAACAATTGTAAGTCGCCCTGGATAAGGGCGTCTGCTAAGAAATAAATAATAATGTATCATGGTTTGCCACGTTTTTTAATTCGCTAGCCATACCTCTCTGTGCTCAATGCTTTTACCATGCTTAATTACACTTTGCTGTGCTTTCCCTACGGTAAACTTTTTATAAGGGTAATAATATCGCCTGCATTATGGAACTGAATACACGAAACAAATTACATATATATTTTACTTTAATGAAACTGGATTTTGATTTACTGGAATCTCAGGGAGAAAATTAGACAGATATCCCTTTACCGAGCAATTAAACCTCTTGCTAGATCCTGTTCCACACACCAGAACCGATGGGAAGCGAGGTTAGCCCTTACCTTTGCTTGCAGATCCCCTGAACAAAATCCCTACAGAGATGAAGCCCTTCACAGTCACCACAGTCTTTGGGGTAGTCCTTGCACAGCCGCACGGAGGTTTTAGCAATCACTGTGCTGTCGGGGCTGACCCCACACCCGGGGAGCTTATCCTCGCTACCGTGAACTATAACAAACCTGCTGCCGTTCTTCAAGATCTCGCAGAAAAACGTGTCTGGAATGTTGAGGCGTCTGAAAATGTTTTTAAGTTGTTTGTACTGCAAACACCCGCCATTGGAGCATATTTGCTTGGTGGTGTGGAAGGTAATGTTGGCTTCAGACATGCTGTCAATTTGACTCCTGCTTCGCTCTGTGTATGAGAGATTCGCCAGCCAGCTGTAGTTCAGGAGAAACGAAACTGAAACTGTTTGGAATGACACTGCTGGCGTGCAGGACGGTTTGCTTTACCTTCATGTTATTGCTAACCAGCACCACAAGCTGTAGTTAAATTCTTCTATATAGAACACCGAAGTGCTGTGATCACGCTGTAGTTGACAGCCTTTTTTTAAGAATGTAACTACGTTATTTTCTTAACATAAAATGTAATCTGTTACCACATTTAGTTTCAATTACAGTTACAAATTACTGAAAATGTAATCAGATTACAGTAATGTGTTACACCCCAATACTGGGAGTAGAATAACTTAGTCAATACTTAATAGTAATGAATGTGCTGCGGACCTCTCATGCGTTCATATACAGTCGACGTATTGCAGAGAATGCCAATTTTACAACACAATCAGAGCCAATTTCCTATTTTTCTTTTAATTTTTAATCTGGTTACCATCCTATGAGATGCACTGGACACTGAAGCCCACACATGAAGCCCTGTGCTCTGAAGCCTGTGCAACACTAATAACAGAAAATGTAACTTGCAAAATAAAACATCACAAAATATATTAAAGATGTATTGTATAAGATTTATAATTAGTAAAATTAATAAGTGTCTGATTGTGAATTATCAGACTTATTATTTTCAGCCTTCGTAGCCTGAAAGGATTTCCTTAGGAGAAGGCATTTGTGTTCTGTCTTACGAGTGATCGCTGTGTGAGTTCTTGAATAGTGTTATAACGCAACAGCTTAATGTATCGGATTCTGATTTTCTTCCCACAGAAAACCATGTATAACATGTTTAAAGCATTGAAAGATGGACTGGATGGGCACCGTTTCCACAGGCATGCAGTATACGAGATGTATCTCCCCTTTTCAAGATAGGCCAGTTCTCTGCATATCTGAAAGACTTTGACAGAGGGCTGGTTGATATGTAGAGCGACTGAGTAGTAAAGTCCAACATTCAAAGGTTCACGTAACTCCAATAAAGGACACCTGCAACACGATGATTCTCGATAATCTTCACTTATCTTTATTACTCCGTATTTTTTTAAAAGAGTTTTTACAGAAAAGTCATGGAAAGGGCACACAGGTTTAATACAGTAAATATGAGCAGTGTTAGAACATGCTGCCTCCTTGCAGCAAACAGCTAGATTGTCAGATGCTTTGCAATTTTATTTAGCACCCTAAACTAAGGCTTGCAGCTTCTGAAAAGGATTCATTTGTTCCTGAGGTCACTGGAGTTAAAAGGTACTGGTAAGCTGCAATATAAATGTAGCCTTTCATGAACACGCCACATGTACTGTGTCAAATTTGCAAAGTGCCGCCCATGGATAGAGAAATCTTTTAATTGTGGCTGTTTTTTTAAAAATGTTATTTTAAATTTTGTTTTATTAAAACACAAAGAGAAATACAGGTGTGTATATATATATATATATATATATATATATATATATATATATATATATATATATATATATATATATATATATAAATAAATAATCTGAAAATGAAATGTTAAAAGTACAGACCAGTAGCTGTATAACAAGGAATACCGTTTTTTCCCCTAAATGTGTATAGGCACATGATACAATTCACACGTGGTTTTTCAATTGTGGTTTTTCACACAATGATATGATGATCCACCCAGTACTGAACTACCAATGATCTCTCTTCACTGTAATTCTCATTCTTTCAACACGTCACGCGGTCCTAGCCTAATTCATTAATACCCTAGACACTGTCAATACTTGCAAAAGCCTTTTCGAATAGTTAACTGTACAATAACTACTGTCAAATAAAATACATATTGGACTGGAACCTGAAGAGTTGACAATTACCAAGTCAAGTGAAATAGAGCCCTGGATTACAGAGTATTTTTCTAAATATATTATCTGTAGATTATTGATTAAAACAATCATTAAAACATTTTACAGAGAGGTATTACAAAGCAAGACTTTACAAAAACAAGAACAGGTTACATGTACACATGTTATAGGTGCTTTTCAACGGGTAGGTGAATTATAACTAGCGTAACTAAAATGAACAGACTGTTATATACTTGTACAATAAACACAGACAGCACAACACACTGCATTGCAACCCCTATTTCCTTCAGATTAGCACATTATGTCGCTGCAAAAAGGCTGAAAACCTTCAACTGAAAGGTTCACGTAAGCTGAGGCCATGTTGATGCACGGCTCTCCAAAACCTTTTCCCATCAAGGGTCCAGGACTCCACTAAAAAAACTGAAGGTTCCACAGTAAATTTTGGGGGTCCCATTGAAAATGTTGGGGGTTCAATGAAGTATAAAGTCTTAATATAATGGTACACACTTTTTTTTCCTTTCTTAATTCATTACAGTTTTGACTTTTTTTAATAAGAAACAAAACACTAAAAGCCACAAACATATATTTTTTTTGTCTAAAAGAACGAAGAACAAACCGGCATAGCAGTAGAATCCACAAAAGCAAAATTTCAACTTGCTCTTCAATATTGCATGTCCAGAAAACACTAAAACTCTAGAAAAGTGGGAAGTGAAATCCTGCTTTCATTACAGTTCTTAAAACTGCATCAACATAATTAATATCAAACTTAAAATCAAGGGGAACTCTTTTTTGGGAACAATTATTTTTATTGATTTTCTTTTTTTTCTTTTCCCCCACCCTTT
Organism: Acipenser ruthenus; assembly: GCF_902713425.1. Lineage (NCBI taxonomy): Eukaryota > Metazoa > Chordata > Actinopteri > Acipenseriformes > Acipenseridae > Acipenser > Acipenser ruthenus. Next base: position 32,921,112 of record NC_081202.1, on the reverse strand, counting down.
GGGAACAGGGAATTGGGGGAGACAGTACAAAGGGGAGCTCTCTTTAACATATTTAATACAGTCTGCGAGTAGTAGGAAGATTTAAGATCGCATTTCTTTCTTTTTCTCTATATATCTAGCGACAGTCATTTGAAAAATAAACTACCATAATTCTGGCAAGAATTAACAATCAACCAGTAGACCCTTAAACCTAGCAGTATTACTACAGTACAGGTGCAATACAGTGGAATTACGTCATCCACACTCTTTGTGACATGCGTCTTTTTTGGAAAGTCGTTCAGCCTTTTCTCATGCGTCTGCGACCTGAAATCGCATAAGGTCAGATAATGTTAATAACATTTGCTGCATGGTCGGAGCGAAGCTGCACAGCTTTTATAGCTGTCTGTGCCTGATGTATCGCATTCATCTGCGACAGAAGTACGGCCGAACCCTTACAAAGCTTACACCTCACACAACGCAGCTATATTACCTGCATGATTTAAAAAAAAACAACAACAAAAAAAAAAACACACAGATGCAGACAACTGCAAACCTGAGTCCTGACAAACTATGTGTGTGTAAAGACATGGGTACAGACAGCCCTGAGAGCCTTGTGTTGATGGATGTGATCAAATCACCAATTAACTACATTGCATACATTTACCCCCTCCCCTAATTACTATCCTACTAATTAAGTAATTCTCTATTTCTTACATTTACCAGGCTCACTAACTAATGTATTTTTTCAACCTCAGGGGCCTGCTTCTGAAAAGACTCCTAAAAGCTGAATTTCTGCAGTAAGGTGGTTTAAATTAGTTACACAGGGGAATCAAACCACAGCTGTACACCCCACTAGAGACGTTTCTATCAAAACAGTTCACTTCACAAATCCAGCTTTTAATAATGAGACCCAGTGGTCGAATACAATTTTTTTTTGCTGGAATAGTTAGTCAACTGGTAAATAATAAAACAAGTATGATTGGGAACACAAAATAGGAAACATATCAGGGATACAATGAAGATCCTGATGATACAAAGCTCTCCAAAATGTTTGTTTCTTTCTTTAATTCATACAGGGAGAAATGACTAAGAGATGGTGCATGAATCTTTTGGTTTTGGTGGTGGGGGAGGAGGTTGTGAATAGCGGTATGTAGTTGGCTTAGACGTAAATGAAGTGGTGGCTGGAGGAACTGACACTCTTGGGGTGTTCACGTATGTATAGACTGGCTTAGGCTGTGGAGCTGGCGTTGGCTGCATGACATAACTAGGTGTTGGAGCCTGTAGTGGACTGTCTTCCTGATACTGTATAACATACTCTGGGTACACCTGCTGTTTCTCAAACACCACGTAAATGGATGGGTTGAGGGTATCGTCTACGCAGCTATCGTAGAAGTTAGTATCCCCGCCGTCTTTGGAGGGAGGGCGCAGGTATCCGGAGTTTCCCTTGATGGACTCGCCCACCAGAACCCGGGTCACAAACATGGTTCTGGAAGAGGAGGAGGAGCCGGTGTAGCTGTGAGAATACTTGGCATCCCGTGCAAAGTAGCTCCCTGTGAAAACAGAATTATTAATATAGACCACACACAGCATAATATGAAGGTTATGTGACATCACATCTAATGCTTTATAAAACGTAAAGTAAAATGGAAATGTGTATCTTTGATGACTTTAAAAACCAACTCTGGCATTGCAAAGTCATCTGTTTCTTTTCATCGTGCTACAGTGGACCCTGCTGTCCAGGGGCCTAGTGAGCTCAAGCAGACACCTACAGGGCTGGCCTTTGTCCTCCAGAGGTCGGTAACTCACATCCGCTTGTGTTCCTGGGTGTAAATGAGGAAGCTGGCCATGCTTTCAGTATGGCACAGCGGTCAGCCTCATTACCTTTTCCATAGGCGGTTCCGTGTGTTCCACAGATCCTCCAGTCAAAGTTCTGCTTGCAGATAGCGTCGACGTAAGCAGAGTCTGTGCCATGGAACAGCAGTTTCTCATTGACATTCCTCCCTCGGTTGTGCTTTTTCATCTGCTCTGCTTGCCTGGAACGAAAAAAGTTTTGCAGGATTTCTTATTTAAAACGATACTTTTTAGGTTCTTGTGTGAACTGAAACATCCTGTACGGCACAGCATACTGTATCAAGATCAGACAACCTCGTCCTTAGAAACCTCTGTAGTGACTGATGGATGGATGCAGAGTGGTTGGGGTAAGCTCTTCACTTATCTTGGTTGGTACATGATCAAAACAACATGCAGAACAGGGAAGCTTATTTTCTTGGGGGGCATTATGTTTTAATCTTTCCAAATACAAATGACCATTTAAAATATGTGACATATGATTTTTTATATTTATACTAGATCTCCACATTTTCATACCTGATAGTATGCAAGTTTGCAGATTTCACCCAAACAGTCTAGCACTTTGTCATGTACAGATTCCTCACGAGGGGTAGTAATTGATGCACCACTCTACCTAACTCTGTGACCCACATCTGTGTAGTACCCTCTGTACATGTGCACTATCTGTCCCCAGGACATCTCATTTAGGAAACAGACTGTGCAGAGCCTTAACATACCATTGAAAGATCTCCCAGAGAGACTTGTTTTGGATTCTTTCAATTTTCTTAATGGTGAATCCAAACATGGTCTTCCTGAAGAGATTCTTCACCTTGTTATGTTCCTCTGTAGACTCCAGCACCTCAATCCTCTGCAAAAACATTACACAGGAACAGAGCGCTGAAATCCGATAGAACTTCAATCCAGTGCCTCGGAATGACCGAGTAAAGCATCACATCAACAACAGGTAAAACAGAAACACTCAGGTGGCAGATCTCCACACCACAAGGGAACCGACAGTAAGTTTAGAAATTCTAAAAGAAACTTTGCACTGCAAACCTGGAAGACATTCATTCAAAAAGACTTCTAGTCAAAACACTTGGCATTGAATTGATTGCCGTTTCTTTTCAGTACTTGTGAATCCGGCACTAGTGAGTGTTTTAAAGTTAAGGATGAATTTAAGATTCACAAGTACGGCAGTGACAGACATCCCATTGTATCTGCATGTTATTTTAACAAAAGCAAAAGATCTGCATGGTCGGTGCTTAGCTGTTTAAATCATTTAGACACCACAAAAAAATGTGTTACCATTTCATGTACCAATTCTAATGACCTTAAACAGTGTTCGGTCTGAATACCGCTGTTATGCAACTTATAAGCCCAATTGATGAAGTGTATTTATTTTTTTTAGTGCTGGGACGAACATGGTTTTTCATGTTTGAATATTCCTTCAAAATGTAAACAGATATTTGAATACTCTTTCATTTTTAAATACTTGGAAAGCTAAAGTACAGTTTGTACTATAAAAAAAAGAGGAGGTCTGGTTGGGAGTAAAAGAAAGCCAGTGGCAACCCATCATCTGATAAAGAAAGGAGGGTAAACACTTGTCTGTACAGTAGAATGTGTGTTATTTATTTCAGACATCATTTTTGCACAATATCTTACAATTGCTGTTATATAAATGAATGCAGTATGAACGGGGTCATGTTCGCCTCAATTCATTTTAAGCAGGGTTCTGTTAAAATACTCAGATATTGTCCCAGCACTATTTATTGTATGTAGTTAATGCTACTTTCTCTATAACCCAAATGGTGTAAAAAACAGTAGTGGATCTTTTAATACTGATGTCCGACAATCTATAAACCTGATTCAGTGGATTTTTATTCTATGTAAAGTGTGTCTATATACCAGGCCATGGGAAGGACCACAGCTTGATTCGTTTCAAGTTCAGAACAGCAGACTCCAGCATGTGGAATAGAAGGCAGCAGACATGTGGCTCCCAAGATAAAAGGCTGTTTATTGAAGAGTTAAAATCCTTTACCTTGTATCCTGTCTCGGGCAACTGGGATTTATCCCAGTAGGTCGGAACAGCTTTGAAATTGGGAGTAAACGACCTATTGGGTCCACTTTTGCTAGAAATAATAATAAAAAAAAGATAACGTCATTAACATACATATCCTTCTCCACAGCTGTGTATACTAAACCAGAGCTCTCTGTCTCAGGAATGACCTCCATCCTCCCCATGTGCACAGGGTGGTGTACTAATGAATTGTTACACCCCTACCACATATACAGTAGTTTTCAAAAGTTTGGAAATGACAGCCGATTTACAGCAAGACTAGGGGTGGGAATTGTATTGCCAATGTTTCCTGCCTCAGACCCCTTACTTACTAAACACCCTGGAATAGAGAACTGACTCCTCTTTTAAAATATGCTAAGGATTTTAATGAGCAATCCGTCTCAAGGTCAGTATAATTAATTTACTAACAATGCTGAATGACTGGGTATATAATTATTGTTCATAAGATAAATTGACAAACTGCCCACGCAATTAACAGATTGGAAAATCTATAATATTCTCAATGTGTTCCAATTAAGTTTTGCAGTTCCTCGTTACCGTTTTTTTATGGCCTCTGCATCGCTTCTGGAGACAAACACCGGTCGCCTTCGGACGTGTTTCACGGTCTTATACCGTTTGTTGATCTGGATCATGTCTGAAAAACAAATGCTGTTAAAATAAAAAATAAAAAAATACTACTGCTCCCCTGGTGGGCCTAAAACAGACTGCAGCCGATATAAAAACACTGTAGTCTGAATACCGACCCACACCAATGCGACCCATCAGGTCATTCCATTGGCAGATCAGCTAATCCAAACCAATGTCTGGGTCACACCATGATCAGGGGTTGTCAACTAAACACAAATCACAGTTTCCTCGATGCGTTATTTACAGGGCTATTGACCAAACACCAGTGTTTTTCGAATGTGTCATGGAGGTAATCATTACAAATCGGACGGGGTACAGTGGTTGTTCATTCACTTTCAGGCACGCTTACATTTCTCCCTTGTACTGCAGGAGGTTGGAATGCTTTACAGTGATGTTACATTACCTTTAAATGAGATCACATACTCCTGATGGCCTGCTGTGAACTGAAGCACTGAGCTGCTGTCTTCCATGTATTTCTTCTCCAGGTCTTCACTTGTGATGGATGAAGCATGGTGAACGTCACTCTATTGATTGAAAAGCAAACTTTTGTCTTGAATTATGCTTGCCAGTCAGATACACTGCTTTCTTTTTAAAAGGGAGCGGGATACTGGTATGGGAGTTAACACAAAGTGAAAGCATGGGTAAGAGTTGTAAACACCAGCAAAGTATAGTAAAGCATATTAATAAACATGGCAAACCAATGTAAACTAGGGCAAAATGCATAGAATAACCATGGGAAAAGCAAAAGGATATTATTATTATTATTTATTTCTTAGCAGACGCCCTTATCCAGGGCGACTTACAATTGTTACAAGATATCACATTATACATTATTTCACATCATACAGATATCACACATTATTTTTACATACAATTCCCCATTTATACAGTTGGGTTTTTACTGGAGCAATCTAGGTAAAGTACCTTGCTCAAGGGTACAACAGCAGTGTCCTCCACTGGGGATTGAACCCACAACCCTCCGGTCAAGAGTCCAGAGCCCTAACCACTACTCCACACTCCACACTGCTGCGTATACAAGTTCAGATTGGTTAAAACATTGCAAAGTCAGCATGTGCTACTTGACCGTGATATAGGGGATACCCCTGTGCTCCCATTGCCACAAAGCAGGGACCTGTTCCAGAATGTTCATGTTTGGAACTTACTGAGGCTGCGTATTCCATCCACTGTGAAAACTCATCCTGCCAGTACCAGGTCCAGGCTGTGGTCAGGATGAAGTCAGGTCTGGTGACGGAGGAGACAGTGGAGAGGCGCCGCACTTTAGCTGCTCCCTGAGTCATTGTCAGGAAGTCTACAGGTGGATAGCTGCTGCTGCAGTAGCAATAGAGAGTTTACTGTACTGGTCTGATTAGACACCAGGCTTGGAATATTTCCTGCATTAGAAAACTTGTCAAGGTCGACCAATCTTATGCAAGGATGAGAAGAAAGACACATAAGAAAAGTTTGGGAACGGGAAAAGGCCATTCTAAGGTGATTTAATTTAGTAAGACAGAATTGAAATGTTCCCAGTGTTTTAGATCCTACTATGTCACCTGGTAGGCTATTCCGTGCATCTGTGTAAAAAAGTGCTTCCTACCTTCCATTGTAAACTTACTTTTACTCCACTTCCACTTATGCCCCCTTGCTCTTCTCTCTGTGCTAAACCTGAAGTAGTGTCTTAGGTTAACATTATCTAGAGTCTGGATTCCAGACTGTGGCAGGGCAAAAGCTTTAAATGTAAATAGTTGGAAATATAGGGTTGGCAGGGAGGGTGTTAAAATCCTCTCTGCCATAAATACATGTGAGAATGTGGCTGGAGCCTTAATTGAATGATTCATGGTTAATTAGGCTCCAGCCACAAATCCTTTGTTTGAGATTGGTGTGTAGGCGAGTGGAACCTGTGTTAAACAGTGCTGTGCTGTGGTTACTCTAGGTGTGGGTCTAACTACTGTTACTCTCAGCATATCTTGTGCCAGTATATTTAAATGATTATAATCCTGCACAAAGCGCGAGAGAAATACAATACTAGAGATTCAGCCCCCAGCACTGGTGCACTGATGCTGGGGTCTCCCAGCCGAACATACCTGCATGTGTTGGCCGGGTCACAGAACTCCTTTTCAATCTTTTCATTGTTGGGCAGAGCTGACCAGCTCAGCCCCGCCCACACCTCCCACTTGTAGGGCATGTCGAAATGGGCCTTGAAACACCGGGCTGCAAAGAGAGGCCAAATTACATGCCAAACTTTTGCAACAGCTACACTAAACTGTATAAACCAATTGCAACAGGCACAGATGTCGTTGTCCATCCATCAACAGTCCAAAGCACCTTTGACCATTGTTCCATAGTCCAATTTCTGTGTTCTTGTGCATATTTTAGCCTTTTAGTCTTGTTCCCCTTTCTTAACAGAGGTATTCTTATTGCAACACATCCTTTAAGTCCTGATTTCAAGAGTGACCTTCGTACTGATTTGATGGACAATATATTATTATTATTATTATTATTATTATTATTATTATTATTATTATTATTATTATTATTATTATTTTTAAACAATGCGTACGTGCTGAAACTGCCTCACTGAAAATAAGAGATCTAGTTTCTAGGAACATTTATCCGGTTAAGCTTGTTTTGTAAACATTATTTAAAAGAAGGCACTAAGTTTGTTTTTAGTGGTGAACACATTTCTTACCTCCATGTTTGCAGTCTTTCCTGACAAAGTAGATGCATATCTCAGTTTTATCTGTAAAAAAAGATATATTATATATTCATTTATTTATAAAGCATCATTCTCCAGCCAGGTATGCTAATACAGTCCTCCTTCATTGCACAGGCAAGTATGTCATGTGAAAGGTGCCACCGTGGTGCTTTAGCAAGGGTAGCAATATAACTAGGTTCATTAAAATAATACCACAGAAACTGCATGTTAGCTAAGAAAATGACAATTTCACTGGATGAAAACCAACACAATGACCGATTTATCAAGGTTTTTGTCCCAAAGGGAAATTAGCAACATTGCATGCAATAACAACAAAACTAACAGCACAGAGGGTCAATTTAAAAGGACTCCAAAGCGTTCCAAAATTGTTTTTGTTCTGTTTTTCTTTATTGGGCCTGTAATGGGGACGGTGTCTTGTCACTGGCTTCCTGGACGCATGCGTGTGTCTGCAGGAGAGAGACAGACAGTCCGTCTGTGACACGCTGACTACTGTGTTTGTTTAGAAGGAATCTGAGCCAAGGATTGGTTGGTTGCAGATCTTTGACAGGCTGGTGGGCATGTCCCGGCAGAGCTTTTCACTATAAAAGGGAGCCGCTGACACCTTCCCCCGTGCTGAGCAGCAGTATGAAAGGCAGCATTGTCCCAGAAACCTCTTAGGAACTCTTAGATGAGTGAAAACGAGCGACGACCGCATTTGTGACCTGGGCCGCTTGCTCGTACAGCAGCATAGTATTTAGTTAGCAGATTTTATACCTCACCAAAGAGGGCATTAGGTTCCTAAAGCAGGGCCTCTCTTTATAGTGGGAGCAACTTTTATATGGTAGCTCTGTTTTCCCACTGTATTTTATTTAGTATTTTCGTTCTTATTTTGTTACTACTGCTAGTACCATAGTGGCAGCAACCTATTTTTGCAACTGTAAATATTTGTAAATAAATCATGTGTTCCTGGGTGGCATTTCAAAGTTCCTGTGTTTCTCCCGTTTGTTAGCAGACACCCACAACCCCCCTTGACAGGGCCCAATTCAAGGGGCTTTAACTTATTTAAGCTATTTTAAAATGTTTTTTTTCACCGTCTTTTTATTAAATAAAATGTTGATATTTTGTTTGTTTTTAAAAGAAACCAAAAAAGTCCATAACAGCTTGATAACTTGATTTCATATAGTTCATAAAAAAAGTACTTAAATATCTCCCAATGTTGTGAATAGGGCCTAATAGGAATGGACTGGTGCAAATGGCCTTGCTGAATGAACCCTTCAAGCACAGTGCGGATCTGCGTCTCACCCTGATCACTGGCAGTTGAACTGCTGTTCTTCATGTTGAGGATGTTCAGATAGACCGACGGCAGAGTGCTGATCAGCTGTTCGGTTAGCCCCCGGTCCGTCAGGATTCTCAGCATGGCGGGGTCGTGGAAGCTGTGGGACCTGCTGCACGAGACCCCCTGTCTGCAGTGCCCCCTGATGTATTGTTCGCAGATATGCAGCCGGGTGCAGTTCGCCTGGTCGGGACAGGAGCCATACTGACCGCTGCCTTTATTGAATGAATAACACACCTGCAGGAAAACGGGAGTCAATACTGGACCTGGTTCACCCTTGCATAGTAAAGTGTAATAAAGCACACTGAAAGAATGGTAAAGCATAGGTAAGCATTGTAAAGCACAGAGAGGTATGGTATAGTATATTTAAAAAAATAACACACCACATGAAAAACTGTAGTAAATGCCCAGTATAACCATGGGAAAAGCAGGGGAAAATAGCAAAAAATACCATGCAAAAAAACAGTGGTAAACTTATGGGTACTCATTTACCGCCTCATTAATACTCTGTACATTACAAACTAAAACAGTAAATTATCTTTATAAAATAAATAATATCTACCTTTCAATAGTGGTAACATGTAAAATAAAGTGGCTAATTACTTAAATAATCTAAACTATAGCAGGGATGAAAATCAGAGTTTAGTAAGACACACCTAAGCTGGCTACCTAGCCACTGTGCCTAATAAAACTTTTATTATGTATCCCAGGGATGGAAATAAGACTCCTATTGCATAATAATACACACCTGAGCTTGTTACTGTACCCAGACACTGGGGCTAATCAAGCTTGGATTAAAACCTGGAATGGAAGAAGCTGCTGTGCAATACGAGTCCCTGTATGGTATTAATTTGTTACAAGAGAGTAAGGCCACATTTTGCTGGTCCCTGTACTGGTTTCACTGGACTGATAGTCTTATAGTTTGGGAAGACGTTACCGGTGGCAGCAGCGTTTGGTCGTTCTGAAGCAGAAGCAGGCAGAGTTCCTTCCTGTCCAGATCCTGGAGGTCGTGGTCTCTCAGGACTTGAGCATTGTGCTGCGTGGTCAAGTCGTGGCAGAAGCGGCATCTTCGTCTGCAATCAGAAAAAAAACGCTGCGTCAATTTTGTATGAAATCCCATCCTGAGACCAGCACTGGTTTCTCGTGTTAAAGTAATATTTAAAAAAAAAAAAAAAACACACATTTTTCAATATTCTTTTATGTATTAATTATACCATTGTAACTAATAAACCCTGCGTCCTATCAAAAACAGAGAAGCACTCATCGGTGCTGTAGAACGTGCATTATTTATTTTGGATGTCATGTATGCAGTGGTTTCCTCTGCACATGGAACATCTGCTTTAGGAACTAACACAAAGAAGGTCAGTTTCCCTCCTCCATTTCAAGCTGTGCTTGTTCAACATGTCTGTCCCATGAGTCATTTGGAATGGTTCCATGTAGTGCCATGCTTCTATCTGCCACGGGGACATTTTAAAGGAAACATTACTGGGTACCTGCAGTACCTGGATACGCCTAGTCTTTTACTCAGGTTATTGAACTTTCACACGAGGACATGAAGCAACACAAAGAATGCATCTTAGTGAATGTTTACTGTGCCATGCAGTGTACTGCACCTTTTGGGGAGTAATATTGTAGTTTTTTTAATTATGTGATAAATGTACAATGTGGTGAACAGCTCTATGAAACCTCCAAACAGTCATTGCAGAATAATGAATAATTTCACAAGCTTAACAATCTACAGATAGGGTTAGTTAGTATTAGTTAGCTCGATGACGAGCAGCTGGCTAACTTCCCATAATAAAAGCACAGTAAAGTGTAATACAGCACTGTAAAGCACAGGTACGTATGGTAAAGCATATTAACAAGCCATGCTAAACTAACGCTTATAAAGGTTTCCCATAGTAAAAGCACATCAAAGTGTATTAAAGCACAGTGAAAGCATTGCAAAGCACACAGGGGTATGGTAAAGCGTATTAACACTAGAACCGCCATGCGGGTCAACTGTGACCCATTTTGCATTTAAAATGTTAATTACTCTTCCGTTGTAAATCGTATGTGTGTCAGTTTTTGACTTTTCCTAAATATATTAATTAAATATACTGACGGCGTTTGATAGCCAGAATCACAAAAATTATAAAGTTATAAACAGTTCTACCTAGAACCGCCACGTGGGTCAACATGACCCATACATTACAATACCTGTCTTTAATATAACGCAAGATATTCTATTTTTGTAAAAAAAAAAAAAATTAAGCCTTTGTAGACTGACTACAAAATAGAGATTGCTATGATTGTGGATTTGTCAAGATGCCAACTCACTGAAAGCCTAGTTTCTTATTTTTCAATATACCTGGGAGACAACAATCCTTCGTTTTGTTTCATTTAGTGCATGCTAACTTCATTTAGTGTACACAATCCTAACTGTATGCTGGTCAGAGCTTGTTAGCACTGGTCAGGGCTACTAGGAGCTGGTCCGAGCTGCACAGAGCTGGTCCGAGCTCCTCAGAGCTGTGCAGAGCTGCTCAGAGTTACTCGGGGGCCACTCAAGGCTGCTCAGGGCTGGGCAGAGCTGAGCAGTGCTGGTCTCTGGCCAGGACTGCTCGGAGCTGGTCCGAGCTCCTCAGAGCTGTGCAGAGCTGCTCAGAGTTACTCGGGGCCACTCAGGGCTGCACAGTGCTGGGCAGAGCTGAGCAGTGCTGGTCACTGGCCAGGGCTGCTCGGAGCTGGTCCGAGCTCCTCAGAGCTGGTCCGAGCTCCTCAGAGCTGTGCAGAGCTGCTCAGAGTTACTCGGGGCCACTCAGGGCTGCACAGTGCTGGGCATAGCTGGTCACTGGTCAGGGCTGCTCGGAGCTGGTCCAAGCTCCTCAGAGTTGTGCAGAGCTGCTCAGAGTTGGGCGGAGCTGTTCAGGGTTGGGCAGAGCTGCTCAGGGCTGCTCAAGCCTAGGCAGAGCTGGTCAGGGCTGGGCAGAGCTGTGCAGAGCTGATCAGGGCCACTCGGGGCTGGTCGGGGCAAGTCAAAGCAGGTCAGGGTTGGGCAGAGCTGGTCAGGGATGGTCAAGGCCAGTCAAAGCTGGACAAAGCTGGTCAGGGCTGCTCAGGGCTAGTCAAAGCTGGTCAGGGCTTGTTCAGGAGACTTGGTGCTGGGTGTGGGAGATGGTTAAACTGGTCCATTGAAAGATTACATAAGAATCCCTTTCATGTAGTATTCTACAGTCAACTCTTTGTTGCTTGCAGCTATGGCCAAAAGTTTTGCATCACTTGTAAACAAATATTTTTGCTTCATAAAGTCCAATGAAACCTGCTGAATAATATTACATTAACATATTGAATTACATACAGCGTTGTAGTTTTCCATAATCTTAACAGAAAACTGACAAATATATTTGCTGTGAATGTTGCTTGGGATTTTTCCCAACAGTTAGCTTGTTACCAGCCCCCAGCAGTTGCTGGAATTTCCAACAGAGTATTGCTATTCTTTTTTAATGCACTGTAGTCTTTGTGGGAAGGGCTTAATCAGCTGCCTGCTTGTCTGGATAACACAGTGGCTGACACGCAAGCAGGGTTCAAAGGAGCAGGAAGTGACACAGTTAAAACTATCTCGACCAAATGTAAACAAAGTGGCCTGCTTTCTGACTAAAAACAGTACACAGAGTGCTAAAGGAACATTTTGGTTAATATTTATATGTAAAGACAATACAATTAACGTATTCACGACTATTAAATTAAGAAGCTTTGTAAATAGAGCCTGAGCTTATTACCTATGCTCTGTGGCTAATCAAGATGGCAGTAAAACCTGGAATGGGTGAGACTGGTATGCAATAGGAGTCTTATTACCATCCCTGTGGTCTCTTCCTGTGCCTGGGCACCCAGCATGTAAAATCAGACACAATTTACAGCTAATAGATTAATTTTGGACAGCTGACTTAAGAATTTTAGGGGCAGCAGTGTGGAGTAGTGGTTAGGGCTCTGGACTCTTGACCGGGGGGTCGTGGGTTCAATCCCCGGTGGAGGACACTGCTGCTGTACCCTTGAGCAAAGTACTTTACCCAGATTGCTCTAGTAAAAACCCAGCTGTATAAATGGATAATTGTATGTAAAAAATAATGTGTAAAAAATAATGTAATTGAATGTACAAAATAATGTGATATCTTGTAACAATTGTAAGTCGCCCTGGATAAGGGCGTCTGCTAAGAAATAAATAATAATAATAATTTTATTGTTAAAGACATTTTTGTAATTAACGTATTTTTGCCAGGAACAGCACCTTTTCCTTAACCTGCTGGAAACCAGCAGACCACCTGTGCTCACCAATGCTTAAAGTCCCACCTGTATACTCTGTATATTTTTAGTACTGTGTCTTGAGTATTCACTCTCGCTTTTTTGGAAATAACCCGACAACTTAAGTATTTTCTTTACCATAGCGATGTATCCCATGAATGCATACAGACATCAATGAACAGAGATGTATCGTGGGTACATTATTATTCCTATTTATAAAATGTATGTCATTTAAATTTTTAACGTCATTTTCAGGTTTGCTGCTCATTACCAAATTAACTGTGATAATTCGTTTTAAGTGAAATGTGCGATGAACTAAACTACGACTGATAAGACAGTCCGAGAAAATAACAGACGACCAACTGCGTTTTGCAATCAAAAATTACTTTTTGGAACACTGGAAAACATGAATTATATTTTCCAATGAAGTTCACAAGCTCTGACTTGGTTATTTTATACAGCAATTCGCTTTTCTTATTGGAGCTAACTCGGCTTAAATGAAGTTCTACTGAACCCCCCCTTTCTTTTCGAGTAGGGCAGCGTTTTGTTCCACAGTCAAATTTGAAACTATTTATTAAAAAAGACGAAATGTCATGATTACTGACGTTTAAATGCATACAAAAAACGACAACTTGTGCATTTAATTAAAAAAAAAAAAAAAAAAAACACAAAAACCAATCCAAGATCTTTAGATATTTATTATTTACTATGCATGGCGATATCTTGTATCCATTTTGCTGGTAAACAAAATGTCACTTACCTGCCCCTGTTATATTGGCACTCCCCAAACAGATAAAATTTGCAAAGATGCAAATTATTGCAGTTCTCGCATTCCTTTGCTTTACAGAGCCTGACGGAGGTTTTAGCAATAATTTTGTTGCCACCGTTGATTTGAACTACTGCGAACTTCTGCCGGTCTCGCAGACTTTGTTCCAAATGACTGTTTGAACCAAAGATACCACAAGACCCGATATTGGCGACTAATTCGTTGTAGTCCAGAGCCCCATTATTGGAGCACAGAATTTTCGTAACCGTGGAAGCAGTCATGTTTAGCCTACACTGTTCGAAACAATCTGATTGCCAACAGTACCTCCCTTGGTCACTCTGCCCTATGGAGTAAACACGAACCTTTTTCTGATGAAACGAAACTGAAACTTATGCCCTGTATTAAATATCATGCGCAATTGCCTCCCTCAGCTATATGGCTCAGTCGATAGATACATCACTCACTCGTGGTGTGGGCTTTTCATCCAACTGCGTTATGCGAGAATAAAATCGGGGTTAACAATACGATGTAAGGGGTAAATAAGACGATAGAAAATACTATTAACCCAGCAATGTAGAGTGTCGTTTCGAAATCTGTACTTTTTTTAAAATTAGGCTGCAACAATAATTTACAATTCAATAAATAGGCCCTATATTATAGTTCAGTAAAGGTTTCCTAAGTGTATGTGTTAGGCTTCATATTTTGCGTACTGCGCTTGCCTAGTATTCACCTCGACCTCGAAGTATGACTCAGAGACGGTTTTTGGAGAAGGGTATAAATGCAAGACGTATTGGGTTTTGGGGATGGAACCGCATAAAATTCTCGCGTTTTAATTGGTCCTTGTCTGTCCGAGGAATATGACGTCAACACGAGTGGGAACGCTTGGACTCCAAGTTGGAGGCAATGCAACACCGTGATCGGAGAGAGGAGAGAAATTTTTGCTTTCCAGAACCTTTCAATTAAATATAATGTGGTGTTTTGCTGTACGATGGGTGACTATTAGTTTATATACATTTTCATGTTATGCACAAATGTAAGAATTGGCATTTAGTGGTGATCAACTTTTTTCTTTCAAATAGCATATATCTATAGTCGTTTGCATGATTTATTTTAATTGCAAATATATATCTTGCCCACTATTACAGTTTTGCTACAGGATGCATTAGTTTTTCTCTAATGTATTCACAGTAGTTTCACATATAGACTGCTCGTTCTCAAGCTACGTCCCAAATTCTGGGACGCTTTGCTTTTCAGTTAATGTCCCATTCTGGGCCGATTTGGTTTTCGATAACGCCCCACATTCTGCGTAGGGGTTTATCAAACGTCAACATGATAGAAGGCGGAATTCAACATATTTTATTGACCTATCACACGCAAAAAAACAAACAAAAAACAAACAAAAAAAAACAACAATAAAGACCTATATCAGGTATTTCACTTATGGGTTTTAAGAGTCCAATGCCCTTCAGCAACTTAACATGAATATTATCGTATTGTATTGGTCAAATAGTCCTTATCCAATCAGTTTAAACTGTAGGCTATAATAGTGTTTAAACAGTTGGACTATGCAAATATAATGGAAACAAATAATACTCCAAGCCATAATACATTGTAAAATACTAATGATTACATCTAGTGAGAGATTACAGACATTGTGTGGAAAGTACAAGTAACGTGTAAATGTATGTGCATTTACTGTGCAGTCCTTCCCACTTGGAAACATCTACACTGGCCATAAAAGGGTTAACTGCAAGAGTGATAGAATGACACAAGTTAATTGTATCAACCTGTGTGACCTACATACTGCCTAGATTGATACTTTGTTGTAGTTGATACTTCTGACAACCCATAGGCAGTCCAGATACTGATAGAATGCCACATGTTAAATGTATCAACCTGTGCCTTTTAATAACTGTCTAGATTGATACTGTGTTGCAGTGCATACTTCTAATCGTCCACAGATGGAAATGCCTGACATTCTAAACAGCTTGACATTATAAATAGGCTTGGTAGTTTTTGACATACATTCCTAACAAAACTATGACATTATCTCGCCAAAAGCTAATACCTAAGTCCTTGGATGTGGAAGTATGTTGCATTTTACTCCGCATGTAACAAATTCCTTTTATAGTAAATACAGGCAGCTGCTGTTAACGAACGTTAAAGTGTACATTTCTTTGAAATAAAAAAAGCAAAAGAGAAAAATGCATCCATAGTGACTGCAAATATTTTAGAAACTCCACCCCACTTAATGATAACCTGTCACTAACGCAGCTCCAGGTGGAAAAGGTGTGATATTGTGACATCACAGAAGCACCCATCAAATTCTGGTACCTTCAATACAGGAGAATTGCCAAGGTATGACATATTCACATTGTGCTACCTTTGTACATAGAACTGTGAAGGTATGAAAAAAACACATATGGGTGTAAATGAGAGAAGGAAAACTGTACTAATAGAAAGGATTACCATCCAACACTTACTGGGACAGAAGACTTGTAGAATGAGTGTAGGTGGGGCATTTGTTAAGAAAGTTTACAAACGAGAGGAGGCCATTCAGCCCATGGTGTACCACTGAAACACATTCAAACCATTTGCTTACTTGATATCCCTGACTATTTAGATTTGTTATGCTGATTTATGTTGAGCGAATCTATGTTATAAGTAAATTACGTGTTGTGTGTATTTAAGAACAACACTTAACTGAGCCAAACAAAACCAAAGCAGACATACTCTTCTGATAATGGTACTGAAACATCCACCACCAAGTGTTTAATAGTGATGGATCACAACTCCATATGCAAGTATGATTATTATTTGTTTATTTAGCAGACACCTTTATCCAAGGCGACTTACAGAGACTAGAGTGTGTGAACTATGCATCAGCTGAAGAGTCACTTACAATTACGTCTCACCTGAAAGACGGAACACAAGGAGGTTAAGTGACTTGCTCAGGGTCACACAATGAGGCAGTGGCTGATGTGGGATTTGAAACCGGGGACCTCCTGGTTACAAGCCCTTTTCTTTAACCACTGGACCACACAGCTCATCCAAGATAAAAGATAAAGAAAGTATTTTATGCATGCATTGCACAAAACATGTATAATCCCTGCAGCCATTTTTTTCTTAGTTCAAATCTTGCAAATGTCTTGTGTAATCTGTGCATCACTAGCATTACTTAACCCTTTCTGCATGTTTATATATAAGGCATTAAACCCATCCTTATCCTTGTATCACTCTTACATAGTTCTTGCTTTATGGTATTATTAGGCTTCCAAGTCAGAATGGCTGGGGAGCCTATTGTTATTGTTAGGACTTTTCTTCTTCTTCTTCTTCTTCTTCTTCTTCTTCTTCTTCTTCTTCTTCTTCCTCCTCTTTTATCAACTTCAAACAGCTCCTGTTTGCACGCAGTGTAACCAATCAACATGAAGCTTGGCAGGTATCATCCCGTGTAGATTACAGTTCAGATACAAAAAAAAATTGCGGTCCTGCGTCAACCAAGATGACGGCCTGACCTTTCAAAATCTTCTTCTGAGGAAGCTGTGAACCGATTGATCTGAAACTTTGCATACGTCATCAGCAACCACACCCTCTTCAAGTTTGCAAAGCAGAAGTTGCTGCAATAAATTTTACTATTAAAATGGCTGCCGCCAAATTCACCAAAACGCGCACCAAACATCAAACTGCTTCTGTTTACAAACCGTTCAACCAACTAACTCTGAACTTGGTAAGCATCATCCTGGGGGCAATGGAATTCAAATAAGGAAAAATTGCGTTCTTTTGTAAAACAAGATGGCCGCCAGAACTACATTTTCTTAAATTTAAAACTACTTCAGTTTATAACGGTTTACTTGATTAACTCCAAACCTGAAAACCATCATGCCTGAATCAGTACAATTTACTTTTTCTAAAATGGTGTTTGTGCATGAACCAAGATGGCTGTTTGACACATTTTTTGGAAAAAAACTTTCACAATCTTCTTCTGGAGATCAGTAAAGTTACTGATTTCAAACTTGTCTGTAGTGGTAGCTTCAATACTTTCAGAGCTAAAACGTTTCAGCTTTCTTTCTATACATTTCATTGATTTACCAAACCAGCTTCCTCCACTTTGCATAGAGGCATCAAATGTTATCATGTTAATGAGGGTGGGAAACAGTTTTTGGAATCCCAGGTTATGTCACCTTTTTGTGTTATTGGAGTTTTGTACACATTAAATGTAATTTAAAAAGTTCTCACTAGAGGGCAGTGTTAAATCATTTATTTGGAATGTGTACATTCCGTGTACACAACAATGCAGTTGCTAAACGTGCAATATGACTGTGAAAGGGTAGCGCTCTGGCCAAAAAACAACTCTACTGTTCTACAACTTTCTACTGTTATCATATACACACGCACTGCACAATAACACAAAGCAAAAAATTTTTAGGAAAAGGAGGATGCGTAGAAGATTTATATTGGACCCCGACGCCTCCGATAAAACGAGGGGAGTGGTTGTGCAGTATTTGTTAGCCTGTTTTTTTTTATGGCTGGTTATATCGCGGCCCTCGATATAATATAGCGGATTTGTATTGGACCCCGACACCCGCGATATATCGAGTGGGTGGTGTAGTCTCAATGTTTATTTATTTACATTAAATAGGCATAAGTGTAAAATATACCATTTTAATGAACAGTCTCTCCCACAAGTGTTGTGGTACCCCAAATATGATCCACTTACAAAATGACTCGGTGTGACATTTTCTCTTCATTTTACCCTAAAAAATGGGTTACTGGCTAAGGCCTGCCAAGGACAGAACTGCATTGAATATTGTACCAGTCTTGGTAGTCACCACCCAGGAATATCATGTTAGGGTAAAATAGAGAACAAATGCTCCACCCAGTCATTCAGGATTGTTAGTAAATTAATCATATTTCAGGGTACCATTCTACTTGTGAGACGTCTTGCTCATTAAGGTATTCAGCACATTTTTAAAGAGGAGACAGCTATCTATTCTGTATACCCAGATATTAGTAACTTAAAGGTTTGAATGAGTTAAACTGGTCAATACAATCACCACCAGTAGTCTTGCTCTAAATCAAATGTCCACTGTATGCTCAAAAATGTTAGTTTGACAGACCGACAGAGGAACAGATGCCTTCACACTGTAGCTTGTGCTGAAGCATGTCCAGACATGGTTTTATCTCAACTGAAAAAATGCTTTGTACAGACACAGACAGACAGACAGGGTCCCTATATATACTCCAGATTGTGATACTGTGTATACCTTATGCTAAAGAATGTCCTTTTCAAGAATCATCGTCATTAGATAAGTGGTTCTCTAGATATATGTAAAGAATGGCAGTGTGACATGCAAACATGCGATCGGACAGGCAGACACCCTCCACAGAACCACAGATTGTGATACACCCCATAGCTTGTTATAACGAAGGGCCTTAACATATCTCGTCACACTTTGTCAAAGGATTCTCTAGATCAATCAATCAATTTATTTTTATATAGTGCCTTTCATGGCAAGTCACCGCAAAGCGCTTTACAAAACAAGCACAAATTCAACTACAATATCAAACATTAATTGCAATAAAAATACTGACAATTAAAATAAAAAAAATGTCTATTTTCCAGAAGCTTGGAAAAAACAGTAGGTTTTTAATAGAGACTTAAATTCTTCCAGTGTCAGAGTTTCTGACAACTGGAGGTGGGGAATCCCAGAGGGAGGAAGTGCTAGTAGAAAAATGACTTCCCAGAGTGACACACCTAAATAAGGGATAAAGGGATGCAGCAATTCAGAGAAATATTCCCCCAACAGCCTTATCAGTCAAGAGTAAGATCTTAAATGTAATATGAAACTATGAAGCAGCAGTGCAATTTTTCCAAAAGATGTGCAATATGCTCAGTCCTTTTTGTACCAATCAATATTCGTGCAGCTGCATTTTGATAAAAGAAGAGTGGCTTTCAGACAGACAGACAGACTCCATACATCCCCAGATGTAACGTGGCATGCAGACAACTCTCACCCAAATTAAATGAAACAGTAATGTAAACCTTAATGCTTCAAAAAATAATGCTCACTCAAAACAATCTATTGGTTTTGCAGAACTTCAGATTTTGACTTCAGAGATGCTGGTGTGCCAAAAAGAAAATGCAATGGCGATCGATAGAGATGATTTACAACGTTACTGGAATTACAAAAGGCCAATCTGACAAGAAGACCTTGTGGACAACAGGTGCTGGTGAGATTTTTAAAGTGGCATAATATAAATATAGACTGGATTTCTCATTGGAATGTAATGTAATGTAAGAAGCTGACCTCTAGGGGGCAATATATAGTAAATATGGACTGGAGAGGAGGCTAATAGTGGGAAACTATGGTCCCCAAGGGAAGAACTATAGTTACCAACAGGGGACTATAATGCCTGAAGCTGCTGACTGAGGGCATTGTCCCCTGGAGTTTTCCGCTATGAGCTGAGGTCTGCAGTCCATATTTGTTTTATGAATCAGTCAAGAAAGTCATGTTTTTTAAGTCCATAGCGCATAGTTATTACATTTTTTTTGGCACAGAACTGTCCGTCTGACTTTCTCACTGCGACATAGAATTCTCGGAGGAGTCAGTTGAGTTTGTATGATGATTTTAATGTTTGCAACATCTTTGTTTTGTAGTGTATTTTGTGATTCATTTTCTTTTACGTCACAATCGCTGTCCAGGAGGTCCAGATGTGGGTTTGTCTGCCAGTTTGCTTTGTTGTGTGAAGAGAGTTCAGGACGCTCAACTTAGGACTGTGCTTTATTACACTTTGCTTTAACTATGGGTAAGGGCTAGTTTACCATGTTTTTTTTTTTTTTTTTTTAATATGCTTTAGCATGCCTCTCTGTGCTCTGCAATGCTTACCTGTGCTTAACCATGCTTTCACTGTGTTTAATTACACTTTGACATGCTTTTACTATGGGAGACTTTTATAGAAGAACCACAAGCAGACCTCAGCATTACCAGCAATGGCAACACAATAGCTTTGGTAGAAATATTGCACTGTGGTCCTGAAACAGTAACACATGGCATGGTTTGCTACCGTGGCATTGCCATAATCACAAGTATCACCCAAATTGCATATGAAAAGATGAAACATTTGTCATATAATAACTCAAACAAGAGTTTGATTATATGCATTAAGCATATAATTGGTATTATTATAAGGTTTTTAACGTCATCACACAACCCTGCCTGTGACACACACTCCACTCTAGTTATCTCTTAAATGTTTATTAGCCAATATGATAATCAACATCTGGTTACCAAAATTCATGGAGTTCAAGTTAAGGGTCAAGGTTGATCAACTAGCCCAAGAAAATTGAAATTTGTGTCACCACCTGTGTTTTTCACACAGAGGAGCCTGTATTTTCCCGTTTTTACAGAAAAAAGAATTCCTTCCTTTTTAGGATTACCAGACATCCCAGGTTGCAGCATCACCAGGCACGGTTCTTTGCCCAGACTCTTGTCATGCTCCCCCTGGTGAACCAGACATCGCTCCAATGTCGCAGATGTTCTCACCTCTGCCGACAGCTGCAGCTGCCCGGTCATAGCCTGCGCCATTTGTCGGTTACATTGAGGCGGCGCCTGAGACGACAGCGACCCACCCTCTCACTCAACCACATCCACACACAAAGCAAACGGAGCGAGAAAAAAAACAAACTATTGATTTGATTGAGTAATACACACAGCAGGCAAGCTCCGTGCCCCGTGTGCACTGGCAGTTAATAAATTAGTAACACATTCTGAGAGACTGGCTGTGTGACACACACAGTAGTGTGGAGGAAGACCAGAAATGGTAATTGGTTTAAAAAATATTTACTGATTTCGCTGATTGGCTGAACTGATTTAATATTGGCGGGGACGACACGGGACTGCGTGCCTGTCGCACTCAAGCTTTCCGACTGATGGAGCACATCAACACCAAATCAAATCATGAAGCATTGTGCTAACAAGTGGGAGAAGAAAAACTGTTTGGCAGTACTTCTCTGATGAACAAAACAAACCAAACAATTTGTAAAAGAAAGGTTGACAAACAAAAGAATGAGGAATGCGGCTAAAACAGTGACTCACACTAACCTGTGTTAGTTGACTAGACTAAGATAATGATTAAATGAAATCTTCAGACTAGACTAGACTGAAAGTCCACAGGTTGTCATCGACTAGTCTAAGACTATGACTAAAATAAAAAACGCTGACTAAATTAACACCGATTCCGACCCGAACCCGACCCAATGCAGGACCGGTTTTGCTATTTTCTATTCACAAAACTGTAGCAGTATGCTCAGCAAGCTGAAAGCACTTGGCATTTATAATACAAAAATAAAATAAACTTTTATGGATTACTTGTTGAATAATTGTGCTTATGTGTGTAATAATTCACATATGGAGCGTTCACATATGAGAAAAGGCAAATGGGGTCCAAGTTAGCCTTTAAATTTAGTGCCTGTTGTGTTTTGATTAACACAGCCATTTTCATAACTCATTTAAAATATATACTTATATACACCCAATGTTTAATTATGATCATGTTAATATGGTAGCATGCATGGGGACAGGGGTCAGGGATGCAATCTAAAAAGACATTAGCCGGCTCTTTTGTACAGCGGTATCGACGTTGTGCTTCAGAGCGGGACGTCTCGGGTTCACGTCCCACCTCTACCTGTCAGAAGCGCCTGCCTGCAGGAAGCCAGGTTCACCACAATATATACTTAATTTAATTGCTTCAGGACTTGCTGAAGCTTCAACTAATTGAAAAAAATCTTGTGACCCTAGATAAGGATCAAGGTTGATCAATAATAATAATAATAATAAAAGGTTTTCTTTAACTCCAGTTGAATAGAACAGAGGCTGTCTGCCCTGGTTAATCCACACCCAGACTGAAACCCTGCAGCAATGTGACTGTTTAAGCTCATGCAGCCTGTATCCCACTGTATCCTACTACATAAATCAATTTCATGGATTGTGTGTTTATTAATTATGACTATGTTTAATAATTAATATTCTGTTTAATTTCCTGGACCATGTCTAGTTTAAAAAAAAAACAAAAAAACTTGCTAGTGCCACCTGCCCATTGACATCAATTCCATTCAGGCCGGGTCATTTCAATGTGGCGATAATAAGGGTGACATATTGAGCAGGTTTGGCTGCAGATCCTGCAATATGATATTAAGCTAATGTAAGGAAAGCAGGTGCCGAAGTTCAGATCTGAAAAAATGTCACTTCCTTTTCAGGAAAAGTAGGAAAAGTAGGAAAGACATAGAAAGACACACAACTACAAAAAGTATAGCTGTAAAAAAAATGGGGGAGGATAGACTGGGGCTGGACAGGAAGTGGAAGTGCTTCAGTGAGGGAAAGCGGCTGTGTGAAGCGAGCAACAATTTCACTTCCAGTTGTTGATACTAACTTCCGGAATAGCGGAAGATTTTTTTTTGCAATCAGTATCAGGTAATATACATGACAATTCTTTTAAAATATAATATGTATCTTATTATTATTTCTTAATTGGTATCTGTATCTACACACATTCATTCATTATTTTAAACTGCGCTGTTACAATATACGTTTAATAAATATATTTGAAGTACAGATCTCTGTGCTAAAGAATTTGCAATATAGCTTTTTTCCAATTTTTCAGACTGATTACATTTTAAAGTGCACATTTGTGTCTTTCTACCCATGCATTTTCATATTAAAGTATTTTTTGTTCTTATATATATTTGTATTTTACTATTTCAAGAATATTATCTTCACGTATTGTTGCCAGATTTGAGGGTTTGAGTGGTGGTAGTGTTTACCACATCCTTGAGTCAACAGCCGTGTGTTACCCTGAGGAATACGGAGCAGTTCAGAAAGAGAGGGAAGAGTCAAGAACAGAAATATGGGAGAAAGAGACAAAAGAAAGGAAAAAGTTAATAAGATAAGTCAGGCATTGTGACAGAGAGCGAATGAATCCTAGTCAACAATCTCCGTCCTGACCTGTGAGGGAATGGTATAACAGGAACAGTGACTGGATGGTTTGACAGTTCGTTCCAGGGTCAGTTGGAAGTCGGCCGAAGGGGGCGGGGCCACAATACCAGAAGTCATCGCCTTAATGCGGTAGGCGATGTGTCAGTCATGGATTGGAGGAGACGTGATTGCACTCGCTACCGAAGAGGGCATGAATGAAGGTATATCAGGGGATGTGGCCAAGCAATCTGTTCCTTTGTTATGGTTACGGGAAGACATGTAAAGCACGTACTTTTATAAAAAGAAACCGTGAGTTTTTGGTGTTTAGTTTTGACTCTCTATTAATCTGTCACGTTTGTCATTTATAGGAGACTAAACTGTAGCGGGAGCTGTAGCTAAACAGCCAGCAAACAAACCAGGATTACACTTCACCATTGTGCACATTTAAAATGAGAGCAGGTACAGTGACAGGGGAGGAGGAAGGACTGAGAGAAGGTACAGTGACAGGGGAGGAAGAAGGACTGAGAGAAGGTAAGGTGACAAGAAGGGAAATGGTCAGCAAAGAAACTCTAAAACCAGTTTGAATACAGGGAGCAAGGTGAGTCCACACACACATACTGCAGCATGTAGTTCATATTTTTTATTCTGTGAATTTATAAATTGGAAGAAACTAAAGGGACAAGGTACAGCACATGGTTCAAAGGAGCCTATTGAACACCAAAAATATAAAGGAAAAAAGTAAATGCTTTAGATTATAGAGCTTGCAAATGCAATTCATGAAGTTAAATGTGAACTAGACACAGTTTCTGAATAGATAAGGCTTTTGGTTACATCAGATTTAAGCCATTGTAAATGTTGCTCGGCTTTTATTATGGAGCGGGGAGCTGAAAACAGGCAAAATCCGCCAATGCAGCATACATACTGCCCATTTTTTAAAGATCTAAGGATTGTAACTCAGTAAAAGGGGGGTGCAATGTGAACTAGAGACAAAGGGGGAATGGAAAATATAGTTTTGCTGGGCTTTTAGTAGGATAGCTGAAAACAGGCAAAGTTCACCTATGCAGCATACATACTGCCCATTTCTGAAAAATCGATTAATATTTTTAAGTCAGTACAACCCCAGAGAAATCGCATTACCAGTTCACCAGCAGTTTGTGAGTCAGCAATTAAACAGTCTTTACTGTGAAAATATTGGAAGTGTTGCCTAAACCCCCAAAGTCAGAAAGAAACTGGTGGTGTTCCAGGCAAACAGATGGGAGTAGCTGAGGACTTTATATCTGCTTAATTTCTAAACATGTGCATTTGGAGGAAAACACCTTGTTCAGTGCTCTGAGGAAATGAGGGAAACACTATTATTTGAATTACAAACTCAGGATGTTATAGTGTCTGGTCCTGAAAAACTACAATCACGATTAGAAAGAACACATTAAAAAATGAATACTCATCCAAAATTTCTGTACCTCTTTCAGTGCATCCCTCTCTTTATAACTAAATCATTTTTAATACTCTTGACAGCATGATCTCCTCGTTTATTTGGAATGGGAAACTGCCTCATCTTAGAAAGACCTTCAAAGATCCAGACCACTGTGGGGGACTTGCCCTTCCTAACCTTCAACTATATTATTGGGCAGCTAATATTCTGACATCGTGGCTAAACTCACATTTCCAGCAGTCTGCCCCTGCGTGGCTGACAATTGAAACTGGTTCCTCATTTCCTCCTCTCTAGCCTCTCTTTGTGCTCTTCCCTTCCTCTGACTCGTTTCAGTGCAAATCCTATTGTGCAACACTCATTGAGAATGTGGGCACAGTGTAGATGTCACTTTGGCCTGCAATCTATGTCTTTGCTTGCCCCTTTACATTTAAATCATCTGTCGTCCCCCCCCCCCCCCCCCCCCCCCCCCCTTTACAATATTTGGCCTTTAAAACTTGGCATAGTTGCGGTATTAAAACCCTTAGAAACCTATATATTAATAACACTTTTGCCTCATTTGACCAGCTGTCTAATAAATCTGGCTTACCACACACTCATTTTTTTCATTATTTGCAGGTCAGGGATTTTGCACACATTACAGTTACAGTCTTCCCCTCTGCACCTCCTGAATCCATGATTGAATCCCAACTAAATAATCATCCTACAGATAGAGGTGTACTATCCAAACTTCATAATACTTTACCCCAAACAGCCCCTCCCTGGACCCGCTCAGACTTCGCTGGAGAGAGGATCTCAGAGTCGACCTCTCAGATAACAAGTGGGAATCTGCAATGGAATTCAAAACAAAATCTTGCATCGCATTCATCTTTCCAAACTCAAATTATCTAAAATATATTCAGTGGTGGATCCAGCCTTTGACAAGTGTAAAACCCCAGCGTCTCGTATCCATATGTACTGGACCTGTCCCGGGCTGGCTCCCTTCTGGACTTCTGTTTTTGAGTCCCTGTCTCAAACATTGCACATTCCTTTTGACCCACATCCACTCACTGCTCTGTTCGGTGTAATTCCTGCTGGTGTCTCCTTGTCTAGAGCTCAATCTGACACTGTGGCCTTTGCCACTTTTCTAGCCAGATGGCTAATTCTACTCAATTGGAAGCAATCTTCCCTCCCTCTCATCTCCACTGGCTCAGAGACTTAATGCAAAATCTTAGACTAGAAAAAATAAAGTATACATTACATGGGTCTACTGATGCATTCTACAAAAACTGGCAATCGTTTCTGAGCTATGTTGACAACCTCAAGCCCCCAGAGCCCCCATGATCACTTTGTGCCTTGTATCATGTTAGTATAACTACAGTACCCTTTTTTTAATTATTATTATTTAATTATTTTTTAATTATTTTTTTATTATTATTTGTGCCTTGTACCATGTTAGTATAACATGTACTCTTTTTTTATTAATTATTTATTTTTAATTTTTTTTATTTTTTCTTATGGCACTATTTCATGTTTTTTTGTGTCTTCTTTATATTTACTTGTCTCTAACTTTTTGTGTCTTGTTAATTTGATTTTCATGACATCTCACTTCATTTATGTATGTAATGAAAAACTCAATAAACAGAATTATCAAAAATAAAAAAAGAAACAACACATGAAATCATGTATCAAGTTTGCAGTCTGCGACTGAACATACTGGTTTGCATTCCATTTTAATATCTGACTCAGTGTACGTGTTTTTTAGGCCTTTTGCAATTCCAAGGCCTGCGACCAAGATGAAGACAGGAATGCCCTCTTCTAGATTGACCTTTGCACCAAGATGGTCTTGTATTCTCAGGTCTGGAATAACTCAAATTGTGTGTCATCTGCTTATATATAGTATTGTTTTAAAATGATTTCATTCTTGACGAGCATTCCCTGATATATTATTTTATTTAGTTATATAGGTAGAATGCCCTGGGAAAGGGACAGTTCCCAGTCGTGGGCTTCCGGAGATTTCCTCCTGCTAACAGGGTGTTTTGTCTCCCCCACAGCACTGTGGAACACATTTGTAGTGTTAAAGCAAATCTACATTTTTTATTTACAATTAAAAAATATTTTAAATGTTGATTCATTATGTAAAAATGTATGGTTTTAGCATTTCGCTAACAGTATAAAGGGTGGTGTATTTTCGACAGTGGCGTAACAGTGATACAACCCATATTATTTCCTAATCTGTTTGGGTCCGTTTTATTGAGTTACAATCCTTGGATTCTTCAGAAATGGGTAGTATCTATGCTCCATAGGCAAACGTTGCCTGTTTTGAGCTCCCCGCTCCATACTACATGAAAAAGATTATTTTCTATTCCCCCTATGTCTCTAGTTCCTATTTCACCCCCCTTTTATTGAGTTACAATCCTTACATTTTTCAGAAATGGGCAGTATGTATGCTTCATTAGTCTTTTGTATTTTAAACAGATTTTATTCAGGGAGTTATTTGTGATATATTTATTATTATTATTATTATTATTATTATTATTATTATTATTATTATTATTATTATTATTATTTATTTCTTAGCAGACACCCTTATCCAGGGCGACTTACAATTGTTACAACATATCACATTATACATTATTTCACATATATCACATTATTTTTACATACAATTACCCATTTATACAGTTGGGTTATTACTGGAGCAATCTAGGTAAAGTACCTTGCTCAAGGGTACAACAGCAGTGTCCCCCACTGGGGACTGAACCCACAACCCTCCGGTCAAGAGTCCTAACCACTACTCCACACTGCTGCAATTATTCTGATTATGTTTAAGCAGATGAGAAATTATTAATAAAAAATGTCCATATTATGTTCATATCTATGCTATTTGTATGTATTTTACTGTTTAATGTATGTACAATTGCTCTCCACAAGGGGCTTTTATTCTGAAGTTAATGTGCGCTGCTCCTACCGGAAGTTGCTTATTGTTGCCAGCAACTGTTGCTAGCTTCACACAGCCAGGGAAAGCATAGGAAGTCGCACAGCTAGGAAGCTACATGCATAAGTTCCTTTTTCTGAAACATGGAGATAGATGATGACAGCCTATAAATGTGGAACTATTACAGCACTGAATAGCTGCAGTATATTTAACATTTTAAATGGAGTGTAAATGAAAACAGCTGCTGTGAGACACTGTGTTATTATCCTGTCTTATTAAATACTTCATATGAGAAACAATTATGTTTATTTAGTCTTTGACCATATGTCTCAGAGTATGTGTGTGTGTGTGTGTGTGTGTGCGTGTGCGTGTGCGTGTGCGTGTGTGTGTGTGTGTGTATGTATATATATATATATATATATATATATATATATATATATATATATATATATATATATATATATACATATATATGGGGAAAACTGGGATGTACACAAAATGTTTAAATGATTAAAAATAATGTATTTTAGGAAGGTTGAAACTATTGTTTATTGTGACTTTGACCTCAGATGTCTCAGATCATGTTATGCCTTATATATATATATATATATATATATATATATATATATATATATATATATATATATATATATATATATATATATATATATATGAATAGGTTTAAAGCGCTCTTCAGTTCCCAATTTCCTCCTGCCTGTAACCCGAGAGGTCATTTCCTGGGTAGCCTTCCCCTTTAAGAGAGCGTGCACAGTGGTGGGAATACACGTCAACTCGGCACTTCTACCAGATCAATGAGCGAATCAGTTTGTGTGTCTTCCAGGAAGACGCTGCAAGCAACAACGCGACTGATCGCAAAATGTAACACAATTAGAAAGGGAAACAGCGTAGTCAGGATGGTGCTGCACATTAAAAAGAAACTAATGATCAAAACTTAGTCGTACACCCGTGTTTATATGTGAGCGCCCGTTCTGCAAGCAGTACTGCCACGAAAGACGGATGTAAAGGATTTTCTGGTACATTTCACGGGGGGAAAAAAGGGAAAGGAAGACGAAAGTAGGAGAAAAAAACCGGAGAACTTCCTGAAACTGTGCGTGACGAGACATGTCTAAAGATCCTCTCCAACTAACAATAAAGGTATTTACAGAGTTTTTAAACCTGATGCACCTTTTCTTTTGATTATATATTCTCTTCTTTGGATAAACACTTAGTTTGATTATTGCGCGCTGAAGTGATGATGTTATATTTGTTTTTAGTTTTCATCTGTTGCAGGTTTGGAGATTTAATAATGTACACAACGCTGGATAAGTAGCAAGTAGCATGGTTTTCAATCATGAGAACAAATACTGATCTATTTTTTTTACTTTGACTGAAGAAGTTGCGCACGATTTGTTTCGTTTTGTTTTTACATTACTGTTCTGTGTATTTAACAACAGCCGAGTTTGGTTTGAACTGCGGTAGCGTCACAGGCAGTGTATCATTATATTCTGTAAATGAAGACGAACGAGAAGTTATTTATTTATGTTCTTTAAAAAGAATCGTAATTGTGCATTTTTGTGCAACAACAGCAATTTATTTGGACAGAGTCCATTGTTAGACATTTTGTTATCGTTTTTGTAATTCATTGATTTTACTGACTACTTCTTGTTTCTATCGATAACAAAAACTGGACACTTGATTGAATAAGTACATTCTTTGAATAGGGAAATGCACCACCCTTAAAAAATGACCCGTCTATGCATGATTTCTTTAAACATGTCAAGTTACTAAACGCTTTTAAACGATATTCGATTAAGTAAAAACTGTATTGGATTGTGTAATGTTTTGGAACTCATCAACAGTACTTTAAATATAGAAAACTTCACCTAACAGATACAATTGTAATAAAATCACTTGAACAAACTTATTTGCGCAAGAAAAGCTGATGCCAGTTACAGCTGGTATGCCAAAATTAGGAAATAAACTAGAACTTAATGGGAATTATAAGTACTTCTCATTTTTAAACAAAACTGTACAATACATTCCCTTTGTCCGATTATATTTTCATTAATTCACGGTACAGTTCTAGTGCCTTCGTGTTTTTTAAGGACTGCTGTTATCATTGTGTAGTATAAGTTTTCATTTTAAACGCATTTCTTTGTTTTGAAGCTTAAAGGTACCATACTATACCTCAGCCCTCTGCTGCATGTTGGTCCACATCTATTAGGGTCCCTCGTGCTGTTTTGGCTGGAAACATGAGTTATTTTCCAAATAGAACTCCACTTAACATATGCTGTGCCAAGTTGCTTTTAGGATAATTCCATGTTGCAAAGCCCTTGAAACAAGATTTCAAATGTTACAAATGCTATTTATCTAGGACCCCACCCCACATGGAGAAAACATGTCAAGGTCATCAAAACTTTGACAACTTTGTAATAATTTATTCAAAACCTGGTCCTGAAAACGTTGTGCTCCCTCATGTTAAGCGCAAGTGCTTAATGAAGCATTGAAACGATACAGTTCCCTTGTAAGGATGGGGGGGTATGGGTTAAACAACCACTGTACTGTAATGAGCCTTGGTAGGTTTAGGGTCGTACGCATCATGTGTGTTGTATGAAACTGGAAAATATGCTGGGCTAGTTCATAAGCAGGTAAATAAATGTTACATGAGTGGTGCTGCCCTGCAATCCTGTTTGGAGCCTGTGTTTATACTGGGGATCACAGAGCAGTGAGGCCTGCCCTGCCCTGCAGCTCCTCCCACGGTAAAGACACCTTACACAAGTTTCAAAGGGAGGAGAAATCACTGCCACATACCCCTGGTGGGCTTTTCTCAAACCACCTCTAATGCAGCTTATAGAAGCAGTTTAGGAGGGAACATTGCTACTGGAATAGTTTGTAAATCTGGATTTACTGGGCCCTATAAGACAATGAAGCAGACCCACCCCTCCACTGCTGCAGCCCAACCTAAAGAAAACCCTTTGAAAATACATACATGACCAGCAAAATCTGAATCGGGCAAAAACAGTTGTTTTTTTAAATTTATTTTCCAACAAAACACTCTAACATTATTTGATGACTGTGAACAAGAGAGTAATCAATCAAGTAACAGTATATCCAAACATTGTAATAAATCAATTATGTAACAAGATTAATACATTTAATAACTTGATTTAGTTAATATTGAAACATGTTATAGTCAGCACTCGCATATCTGACCCTATAAAATGTTGACTTCAGTGACAGTTAAACACGTGTGACATAAAAGTATTTCATTTTGTGTCATTTTAATGTCGTCTCGTTCACTTTGTTTTTGCTGCATTTTTGTGACATGAAATTGGAAGAAGCGCTGTCTAAATTAGTCACAAAAACTTATTAATCATAGGCATCAGCTGGATTTTGAAATTAATGTTGTCAAGTACAAAAGTTAGTATGAAAACGTTTCTATAAAAAAACAAGTCTTCATCTCAAAACTCAGCCCATAGTACAGATTCAATCAACTCCTAAGCAAAAAAAATAAATCTATGAACACATTTAAATATCCCAAAAGCATGTAATTTTTGTAAATACAGTACAACGTCGCATATCAGACCCCCTGTGGACTGGGGCACAGGCGGATATGTGAAAAAGTTGGATTTGTGAACATCTATAGAAAAAGCATTTAAACATCCATAAATAGGTTAGTGAACAAAAACAACACGCAAACTGCTTCAAACATGGGGACGTTTTTTGCTTTAAAAGTAAACTAGATTAATTAGGCTATACAGTGTTGCTATGCGGTTTGCTATAAACAATCTCCAAGCAAAGTTTAAAAAAAAAACTAAAAAAAAAAACTGTAAATGTACGGTAACCTGCAACTGATGGCTTCTTTCTTAACTCTAGAAGTCCCTGTCTCCCTGGTTCTGTTTTATCTCTGCCACAGTACTTTGCGCTCTTTCTTGATATTGCCAACAGCCGATAAGCAGCTCGGTTTAAATGTTGCTTCGGCTATTTTAAACAAACGGCCGGTAAGCATTGCGTTTATGAAGCTTGCTTTGTTTAATTCAAATGCATTTAAAAGCTACAACAGCACGCTGTCAATATCTGCAAGTATGCGCTTCATCATATAAACACATTGCACAATAAAAAAGCTTTCTCGACTGGTGTATTGAAACGTCACTGCTACACGCAGCTGACTGACACACGCACACAGCCCGCCTCTCTTAAAGGGCAACGCACCAAAAGGCTGACTGCTGTAATGCTTTATTTCTGTTTCCATCGCAGAAGCTGCATTTGCTGCCAATGCCATTACTCTCGTAGCCTGATTTGCTGATTTGTGTTTTGATTGACAGTCCGCCAGTACTACCTTGCTACGGTTTATTTTTCTAATCCCAGTAGATGATATCTATTTTTTACGTTGAGTCGTTAAAGTGGGCTCAGAAAAAGAAAAAAAAACTCCACTTAACATTTGCTGTGCCAAGTTGCTTTTAGGATAATTCCATGCTGCAAAAGATATCTGAGAATGATAGAAGACACACTTAAAGGGACGTTAAACAGATGAGAAATGAAATGTTGTGAAGATGAAAACATACAGCAGATGCTATTAAGCAGTTCTTCCATGGAAACAAGGCTAACATCTGCAATATACTTAAGAGTAGGGTTGGAACAATAATCGATTATCGTGATATTATCGATAATGTTTTTGCATCGATAATTGTATTGCGTTGAAAAATAATTATCGATAATCATTTTATCGTCCGTTACCCACTATGATATGCTTGTGTGTAACAGTAACTCTGCATTGAAGCAGTAAGACAGGACTTAACTGTGCGTGAGGCGCAACACATGATCTGTGCGCGCTGCGTAGTGGGAAGTTGTAACATGTGACGTAAGATTCACTAAGTAAAGGCAAACGTGTGAGCTAATGGCGATGGCAACTGCAGAAACTACCAAGCCTTCCAAAAAGATTTTAGAAAAAAGAAACAGCATCAGTCCTGTATGGCAGTTTTTTGGAGTGACAGAAAGTGATCCGCAAGGTAATAAGCCCGTCTGTAGGCAGTGTGGAAAAGCTGATATTTTTTTAATCGCAATTTATAATTATTGTTATTATTTTTTTTTAAAACACTTTTTTTAATGAGTAGCCTATATTTCAAAAGTTGAAAAGCTACCAAACAAATATTTGGTTATATTATTTGTGCTTTTTTGTAACCAACCATTGTTTCATAACTTTTATTAAAGATGCTGGTCTTTTTGAAAATTGTCTAGTTTTATTTCTTCTAAACTCGTAGAGGCAGTTGTCATGTTGCTCAAGTATATATAGCTTTAAATTTGATAAATTCCAAGACATTTTACATATGTTATTTTTTCAGCCGATAATCATGATTATCGTGATAATTTACAGCCGATAATTGATAACTGAAAATGTCATTATCGTCCAACCCTACTTAAGAGCCTGTTTTACTGTTTTTAACTCTTATTGAGTGAGCTTTTTGGCTTGCTGCCTGGTTCCTTGTGAACCAAGAATAGGATGCTGGACCGTTCCCTGGGGGTCGCTGTGCAGTCAGCCCTACCCTTGCCCAGGAAAGACAACTTACTCATGATGTGTGATCAAAAATGAATAAATACAGTCAAATGCGGCAAAAAACATAAGGCTGCGATACGGTCACCACAGGACACTGCAGAGGTAGCGTAGTGTGTTTCTTATGAACTTTGCAGGATGTCCTGTTCTGTGACGCTTTCATTCAGTGGCAGAGGGCAAGATTATGCCAAATATCAGTGGAACATTGGTACACCAGAGTGTAATGCGCTGGAGGCGTGGCAGTACCCCACAACGACACACGCCTTTGTGCCACAGTATAGCTTGCTTAATTAACACACAGCTCTCCTCAAGCTGTCTGAAAAGATGATGGAAAGTGTTGCTGTACTTGTGTATTCGGGCTCCTCCCCTGCATCTCTAGATATGCGTCACCCGTAGGAGGCTGTACTACCTGCATGCGTGCTAAACATGCTTTCACTTCTCGGAATACACTTTCTAGTAGTTCTTCTGCTACAGACAACAACAGTACAACAACAAATGAAACCCGTCACTTTCGACAGAGTACTCTTTTAGAAATTTTAGAAAAGTGGATGGCTACCGACTGCAGACCCGTTATCATTGTAGCTTTTGTTTTATTTCAATAACCACATTTATTCTGAACGATATTATTTTGAAGGAAATAACCGTTACTCAGCGACTTTTGTTTTATTTAGGCAATTTCAAGTTATTAATGAAAGAGAATTTAAAATAATAATAATAATAATAATAAAAATAATAATTATTATTATTATTATTATTATTATTATTATTATTATTATTATTATTATTATTATTATTTAAACGGCAATGAAAAACATCAGTTTGAGTAAAGGAAACTGATCATTTTAAATGCAGTAAGGTGAGTAATGAACCGACTCCATTGTGGTTTTCAGCTGTCAGTGTTTGATCGGTTTGCCTGCCTTTGTCTTGTGTTTGCAAGATGCCTGGAAGTATGCGTTATTTGGAGAGTTAACTGCAAGATAACAAGGGCAACACCTTTTAGAAGTGTGATCATCTAATCAAGTCATTTCCTTATTGCACTGTTTCTGTGGTTTGATTTTTTTATTGTAGGTTTTATTTCCCACCACAGCAGGTGTTTATAAAATATATTTCTACCTTATTTTATTTTATTTTGTATTGTATTTTGTTTTGGGACTGTTGACATGGCAGTACGCTTTCCTCTCTCAGTCCTTTAATCCTGACCTGAATATATTCAGTCCTGGGCCTCTCAGTGGGATTGGTGGTCTTAGCCCCTGTAATAAAACCAAGCATTTTCTAGTTGCCATAGCCATGTTTGCAAGTAATTGGTTCGCCTCAGCAGTCTTCATGTTTTGTTGGTCAAGGCGCGCAACGCTCCAAGTTGCATCGGGTTGCCTAGCGACACAGCGTGCACCTCACTTTCTGGTGGCTGTGCGCTGGAAAACATAGGAAAGGCGTGCAACTGTATAATTGAATCCTCACTGACTGAGTGCAAAATCCTAATGGAAAACTAATGAAAAGTTTGTTGATTAATCAATTTTGAGGGCATTCCACAGTATCCCGAGCGTCACGGAGGGGACGTTCAGAGGCAGGTTTTTTTTAACCTAATTTTTTTAATTGTAATTTATTATTCATAATTGTAATAAACATCAGCTTTACTTGAGTATGTGAATAGTAAACAAAAACTCAATTATTATTATTTTTTAAACAAGCAAGTTTTTATTAGTGTCATGGAGGGGACATCAGAAAAAAAAAAGGCTTTTTAAAATTTCAAACTGCAGTTAAAGTCTGTGAACTTATAATAAACATAAAACTTATTTTATTAAGATAATGTATATACTTTTTAATATAATTCATGCAAGTAAATAAGTACAACTATTTAAATAAATCAAAGTATAAATAAGCTAATGCCGTTGTGGAGGGGATGTTGCGGAGGGGACAAACTCGTCCTATCCTGAGTGCTGGTGTTTTTTGTTAATTCTTTGTCCATTTTTTTTTTAAATGTTGTTATTAAGAATCATGGCAAATCAACATGGTAAAGCTTTTCTTCTTGAAGATGCTGGATAATTTCAGTGTTTCTGACTTCTGCTAGGTAACTTTTTTTCTGTCTTATTCACAACATATTTGACTGTGACGAAGTCTCCAGCCTTAATCACCAATGCGGGGGCCTGTTTATGATTTGCTGTTTTTTCTTCTCTCTCGGGCTCGCGTGGAGGCGCAGTTATGCCACTGGCATTAGCGTTACTCTGGAGCTCAAGGAGCTGGTGGTCAGTACAGATATCTTGCAACATAAAACATTAATTTCATGCTACTCGGGTAGTAGTGTTTGTTTTTTGAACAAAGTGCACAGAGTGAGCATGTGGGATGGCCTTTACTCTCTGCCATCTCATTTGCAGCATTTCCATTGTGCTTCTTATCTGAAGTCTGGAATAATAGAGGACATGGGTCTTCTTGCACTCGGCCTGTGCAACCTTTGCAAAATCCTCTGCGTTCTGGACAACCACACGGTTCCGCAAGATGGCTCTCCACACAGAATGCTTGACTTCTCCACCAACACCATCAACTTTCCCATGTGATGTTTTGAAGAAGCTCCATGTAGCTGATGATCCGAAATCTGATTCATGGTATAACATATTACTCCGATTTGTACCGATTTTTAAATTGGGAACCAACCCCCATCACTCCAGTAGTGCACTTTGTTCACAGTAGTTTCTTGCTGTATATTTCTAATAATTGCCTTATTAGACAATTCATCTGAAACAACTGCAAATGACTTGTGCAATAATTCACTATCATTGCTGTAGTAAATTACTGCAGTAAATATGGTTACAGATGCAT
Organism: Acipenser ruthenus; assembly: GCF_902713425.1. Taxonomy (NCBI): domain Eukaryota; kingdom Metazoa; phylum Chordata; class Actinopteri; order Acipenseriformes; family Acipenseridae; genus Acipenser; species Acipenser ruthenus. The sequence goes on along the minus strand of NC_081202.1, from coordinate 32,884,848 downwards.
TTGACCAATGTGCAGACATGATCTCTCGCGGATGTCTCGGTTGGAAGTTTTTATTATTTCTCACGGTTTCAGAACTTCATTTAGGTATCTTAGCTCCTTATGTTGTCTTCTAGCATTAAAAACATGTCGAGCAAAAGGCTCAAGCTGCCCTATGAGGTAATCTTTGGACTCTTCTGTAGTGACATCCACCAGTATCTTCTTTACCCTTCCATCCTCTACTGTCTGCCACTGGTAATAAGATACTGCCTTATCTTCACTCAAATTATATAGAAGATCCACTGCTGCGTCTGCTCCACAGTTTTGACAAGTTCTGTCAACACATGAAGCAGATTCCATGCTGCAGACAGAGAGACGTAGAATTTCTTTGGCTGATTTGCGCAGTGAAGTAATGACCTTTCCAACACCTTCAATGAGCACTCGTGCGTTTTCATGGTATTTGCACAGGCATACTTCATGATCTCTGCTTGTCATAGGTAACACATTAGGTGGCCTCAGTGCACAAAATTTCCATTTCCCAATTTTAATTTTGTCTTTGTATTCACTGAAAAGCTTGTACGCCTCAAGCCGTTTTTGACGATACTCTCATCCTCATTTGTTTAACAGAGATCACATCTTTCTGTCAAGTAAGCATTCTACTGATGTCATCTCTTAAGAAATTAAGCACCAAGTTGATGGCCAATTCACAGTGCACCATTCTACTGTTCACTCTCTAGATTGAGAAGATTTACTTTATTGGACTTTTTCTTTAACAAAACCAAGACCTTATTTTGTCTTTCTGGTGTCCAGTTTCCTACTAAAAATGACAAAACTTTAGCTGCTTTAGTGGGAGTTCTTGGAAGTGTCTTCTTCACCCTAGAAACAGTTTTACCAAGACTTTGAGGTGTAATATAAGGAGATGGCGGTTTAGATGTATGAGCCAGGTTTTCTGTCATGAGTAAGATTTTGCTCTTGTGCTTTTGTCGCTGCTTCCTCTCCTTCTCAGCTTCTTTGGCGCTTCATTTAGTTTTTTGCTCATTGGTTAATCCATCTTTCCTTTTGTCATTCTTTTTATTTCTCTCTTTCTCTTTATATTCTTCCCATTTAGTTGGCTTTTCCTTGAGCGTAGCGCTGTATTTTCTTGACCTTTCCATACGGTTTGACATCTGATAAAGGAGAACAGTAAATATGTGAGTGATAACATATACAAGTTATTTCTGGTTGTTTAATAAATAGGAAAACAGGCTTTAGAAGTTTGAATAGTTTTTCAAAAAATATTTAATTAAAATAAACTAACAGCCTAACTACAGGTGTAAATAATGAATGCTATTAGTTAGTGAGTGTATGACACCTAATTAAGGTATTTTTAATTGTATCTATTAATCAACAGGTCAAATGTCAGTAAAATCTAGCAACTGTTTATTTCATATTATACGTATCGGTTCATTATGGTTTGTGTCTGCTGAGGGATTGCAGTAAGGTACTGAATGTCTAAAAGATAATTGCTCTCATATTTATCACAGCAGAGATTTTCAAAAAATTGTTTAATAAAACCTGATACCTCACAGTCCACAAACACGCACATTCATCAAATATATATATACACTACCAGTCAAAAGTTTTAGAACACCCCCATTTTTCCAGTTTTTATTGAAATTTAAGCAGTTCAAAGTCCAGTGAATAACCTAAAATGGTACAAAGGTAAGCGGTAAACTGCCAGAGGTTAAAAAAAAAAGTTTAGGATACCAAAAACTGAAAAATAATGTACATTTCAGAGTTATACAAAAAGGCCTTTTTCAGGGAACAAGTAATGGGTTAACAACTTACAGCTGTTCTGCAGCAATGGAAGTAAATTAAGCCTTGAAAGTTGATGCTAACAATTCCTACAGGTGTCCCAACTTTTGTTGATTACTTACAAACCCTCTGTCTGTATAAAAGCAGTGTTGGAACAGACTGTGTTACTACACCCTCTTAAGCATTATTTGGACAGTATTGTACTGCAGGAAGTAGTATATTGCTCTCATAATGGCAAGGAAAAGGCAATTAACAAAGGAAGACAGACCATTATAACCCTTAAAAGTGTAGGTCTTTCCTTTAGAGAAATTGCAAAGAAAGCCAAGGTGTCAGTGAGTACAGTTCCCTACACCATCAAAAGGCACTTGGAAACTGGAGGAAACTCTGACAGGAAGAGGTCTGGCAGACCCAAAGCCACAACAGAATCAGAAGACAAGTTTCTGAGAGTCAACAGCTTGTGTGATAGGCGGCTCACAGGACAACAGCTTCAAGCACAGCTTAACACTGGTCGAAGTAAGCAAGTCTCAGTTTCAACTGTGAAGAGAAGACTTCGAGCTGCAGGTTTGACAGGTCGGGTGGCAGTAAGAAAGCCATTGCTAAGATGGCAAAATAAGAAAAAGAGGCTTGCCTGGGCCATGAAGCACCGCCAGTGGACTACTGAAGACTGGAAGAAGGTCTTATCTTATCTTCGGTTCATCACGCAGGGTTTTTGTACACCGTCGAGTAGGCGAAAGGATGGTTCCTCGGTGTGTGACACCAACTGTCAAACATGGAGGAGGAAGCGTGATGGTCTGGGGCTCTTTTGCTGGATCCAGAGTCGGCGACTTGCACAGAGTGAGTGGCACCCTGAACTAAAACTGCTACCACAGCATTTTGCAGCGCCATGCAATACCCTCTGGTATACGCCTAGTTGGTCAGGGGTTCATCCTACAGCAAGATAATGACCCAAAACATACCTCCAGGCTATGCCAGAACTACCTTAGAAGAAAAGAACAAGACGGTAGGCTTCAAGTCATGGAATGGTCAGCACAGTCTCCAGACTTAAACCCCATCGAGCTGGTTTGGGATGAACTGGACAGAAGGGTGAAAGCAAAGCAACCTACAAGTGCAACACATTTGTGGGAACTTCTGCAACAGTGTTGGGAAGAACTTTCCGAACAATATTTGATTTCCATTGTAGAAAGAATGCCACGAGTGTGTTCGGCTGTTATATCTGCAAAAGGTGGCTACTTTGAGTCAAAAATTTAGATTAAATTTTGTTAAACAAAACGATTCCATGATTTATTTTTTATCTCCAATTGTTTATTTGTTCTATGCTTTAATTTCAGAATGAATTGAGACATTAAACTGCGTAAATTTCAATAAAAACTGGAAAAATGGAGGTGTTCTAAAACTTTTGACCGGTAGTGTATATATACAGCTCTGGAAAAAATTAAGAGACCACTGCAAAATTATCAGTTTCTCTGGTTTTACTATTTATAGGTATGTTTGGGTAAAATGAACATTTTTGTTTTATTCTATAAACTACTGACAACATTTCTCCCAAATTCCAAATAAAAATATTGTCATTTAGAGCATTTATTTGCAGAAAATGACAACTGGTCAAAATAACAAAAAAGATGCAGTGTTGTCAGACCTCGAATAATGCAAAGAAAATAAGTTCATATTCATTTTTAAACAACACGATACTAATGTTTTAACTTAGGAAGAGTTCAGAAATCAATATTTGGTGGAATAACCCTGATTTTCCAGCACAGCTTTCATGCGTCTTGGCATGCTCTCCACCAGTCTTTCACATTGATGTTGGGTGACTTTATGCCACTCCTGGCTCAAAAATTCAAGCAGCTCGGCTTTGTTTGATGGCTTGTGACCATCCATCTTCCTCTTGATCACATTCCAGAGGTTTTCAATGGGGTTCAGGTCTGGAGATTGGGCTGGCCATGACAGGGTCTTGATCTGGTGGTCCTCCATCCACACCTTGATTGACCTGGCTGTGTGGCATGGAGCATTGTCCTGCTGGAAAAACCAATCCTCAGAGTTGGGGAACATTGTCAGAGCAGAAGGAAGCAAGTTTTCTTCCAGGACAACCTTCTACTTGGCTTGATTCATGCCAAAGCTGCCTGATTCCAGCCTTGCTGAAGCACCCCCAGATCATCACCGATCCTCCACCACATTTCACAGTGGGTGCAAGACACTGTGGCTTGTAGGCCTCTCCAGGTCTCCGTCTAACCATTAGATGACCAGGTGTTGGGCAAAGCTGAAAATTGGACTCATCTGGGGGTGCTTCAGCAAGACTGGAATCGGGCAGATTTGTCTTTGTGAAGGACGCATGAATCAAGCCAAGTACAAGGTTGTCCTGGAAGAAAACTTGCTTCCTTCTGCTCTGACAATGTTCCCCAACTCTGAGGATTGTTTTTTCCAGCAGGACAATGCTCCATGCCACACAGACAGGTCAATCAAGGTGTGGATGGAGGACCACCAGATCAAGACCCTGTCATGGCCAGCCCAATCTCCAGACCTGAACCCCATTGAAAACCTCTGGAATGTGATCAAGAGGAAGATGGATTGTCACAAGCCATCAAACAAAGCCGAGCTGCTTGAATTTTTGCTCCAGGAGTGGCATAAAGTCACCCAACATCAATTTGAAAGACTGGTGGAGAGCATGCCAAGACGCATGAAAGCTGTGCTGGAAAATCAGGGTTATTCCACCAAATACTGATTTCTGAACTCTTCCTAAGTTAAAACATTAGTATTGTGTTGTTTAAAAATGAATATGAACTTATTTTCTTTGCATTATTCGAGGTCTGACAACACTGCATCTTTTTTGTTATTTTGACCAGTTGTCATTTTCTGCAAATAAATGCTCTAAATGACAATATTTTTATTTGGAATTTGGGAGAAATGTTGTCAGTAGTTTATAGAATAAAACAAAAATGTTCATTTTACCCAAACACATACCTATAAATAGTAAAACCAGAGAAACTGATAATTTTGCAGTGGTCTCTTAATTTTTTCCAGAGCTGTATGTGTGTGTGTGTGTGTGTATATATATATATGTGTGTGTGTCATATATATATATATATATATATATATATGTAAACGTAAACACCTAATTGTTACAATCTTGTCTGAATTATGAATACATCAATGTTGTATTGATAATTCAGACAAGATGGTAACATTTTACAGAATTTAATATTTAATAGAAACAGATTTCAATCAATATAACAAATATTTTGATTCAAGGTAATGCATTTATAACTATTTAACACACACAAATTATCTATGGGACATATTAATTGCACTGCAGAGAAGCTGTGACAGACAGGAAGAGTGCTTGAAGAGTGCTTGAAGCAGGATGGATGCATGCCCTTGGGAGTGCTGTGCGTGCTTACTTTAAATGTGTTGAGGAACATTTTAAAATGAGATTAGTAGAAGAAAAAAGCGCTTTTTAGATTACGATAGAAAAGGTACTACGTCAAACTTTAGATATTAATGCATTGCACATACCGGTCTGTATGTAAAATATGTTACGCTACTCCAACGAAACATGTTTAAAATGTCTAAATTATTTTTGGATGGAAAGGCAGGGTATATTTGTGAACAATTTATTAAAAAAAAGAAAATGATCTTACCTTGTGAAATCGATCGTTGATCATAGACGTATACACTTGCTGCAGTCTGCGGTGTCCCCTCCGTCACAAATGTATTACAGTACATTTTATAAAACAGAGAAAGCCAATACATTTCTTAACAGCTAAACATCTATTATAGTACTGTAAGAGGAAACGGAACTTAATATTTCTATTACATCTGAAACTTTTGTTAAAGCAACATTTAATATGCTAAAATGATGTTTTTAATATGTATTGTATAGTTCATTTGATGGTTTATTTTAAAAGAGTGAAAGTATAATTAGATGTCCCCTCCGCGACACCTTATTACTGCAATAGTTACAGAAATTGCTTTGTTTATAATGTTTATTAACATTTTGTACGTGTATATTCTAAAACAATAAAGTCTTATCTGTACAAATATGTGTTGATTACGGACTTTAAACTGAAAAAATGCAAGAGACTTTGCAACATAAACAGAAATTCAAAAAAAAAAAACAGAAGGCCAAAACCAAAATTGCAACCAGTAAAAAGCAGGGAAAGAGTTGAAACGGTATTTCAGCAAAGCGGCGTACAGTTGTGAATGGATCTGTGGTCTTTAGTTTATTGAATCGCAATTAGTAGCCTATATAATCTGAAAGTTGTTGCATGCCTTGCTAATAAGTCACGGCAAGGCGCACGCCACTGTGGTGCCTTCTTTTTCAAAATCGAGTCCTGCAGTAAGTAGTCCCACTTGTGCAATGGTACTGCAGTTAAGGAGAAACAACGTTCATAGTAAATATTTAATTTTTGGGTGTCACTTGCAGGAATAATTCATCCATTTATAGACCCTTGTCCTTTTACAAGCTCCAAAAATTGAAAACTAAGAAATAATAGCCTATGTACTGTATACATAATAACCTGTGGTCATTTCTTTGCTGTGATTTGGGTATGCTGTTAAGGAGAGCTTGTCTGTTTCTCCACAGCAGGAAAGAAACTCGTACACACCTCCGAGCAGCCCTCTGCCAAGCTCCACTTCCTCTCCTGTACATGTTCCAACGCAGCGGGCCAGCAGGATGGAGGAAGAGCCTGTGAGACTGCCTGACCACCTGCGTGAGTAAAGCACACACACACACACACAGACAGACACAAGCACGCAGACACACACAGGGTCAAAGACACACATAGAGAAGCACAGCCACGCACACGCAGAGCCACACACACGCATGCAGAGACACCGCCATGCACACGCACGCACACAGATGGCTACACACACACACACGGCCACACACACACGCTGCCTCAGCGGGAGGGAAAGGAGGAAGTAGCCATGCAGGACCTGCTTGCCTGCTTTCAGTGAGGAGACAGAAGGTGATTTTAAAGTTATAGGGACACTTCCACACAAACTGCTGTTTGTTTGTTGTTTTTTTTGTTTTATTTATTTAATTTTAGTGTGAGACTCTGATGCACAGGGCCCCTGTTTGTAAAGCTTTTTTCTATATGAATAAACTTCAGTTCGATAGTCATGAAACCTGGTGTTCAGCAACCCGAATCAGACTCAGTGTCATGAAGGGGCTATATTTCATTCAAGAAAAAAAAAGTTAAAATAATTAATCCTTTGAACCTGTAGCTCAGAAAGCAAAACAGAAACATTTAGAGGACTGGTGTTTCAAGTTCTACTGAACAGTTTAGATTTATGATCCAAGTGTAAACACAGGTTAATTGAGCTTAACCACTTCTCATTTATGGAACAGTGTTTACTCACTCCTGTGATAAGCAAGTCCTGGCTATACCAAGGGTTAAAGCCAAGGCATATTCCAATGTATTCTGTAAAGCGACTCGGGCACATTTAGTGATGGGCAATATCTCTTCTGATTAACCTTTAACCAACAATTCTGCACGATCGCCACAACTGACAGGCGTGTAATCTAAAGGCATCTCTGCGCACCCTCAGGATAGTTTAGTTTACCACCACCTTTTTTTTTTTTTGCCACTACACCACTGGGTATACACAGCTTCACCTGGCCGATCTGTCTATTTACATATGGGAGAATATTTAAGCACTAACTTTCGTACTGGTTAAGTGAGCTCTGAAATGAACTGACTTCCGAGTGGATAAACAAGGATTCTGATTGGGTTAAATGGGATATAAAAGCCACACCCCCAGTCATCCGTCATTCTTTCAAAATCGTAATATTTTTGGGTACTACAGCGCTTGTGATGTGACTTGCTCGTTGGCATAATGTACTGCCGTGGTACTTACCAAGGTGAATAAGGGGGACACTTCTGTACAGTAGAATGGGCATTCTTTTTTTAGGGTTTATCTATTTATTTATTTTTATTTATTTATTTATTTGTGGGTCCTCTTCAAGGATGAGCATTTTATCTAAAAGTCTTTTTCAGTGTCTTCTAGTTGAAACGTTTGTCGTTGAATTATTAAGTTTCTTTTAGCATTTCTAAATTCAGCGCTACAGAGTGTGTAATAGTTATAACAGTGTTAGTTTAGATATTCTAATATTTGTCCCTGCACTAATAATTGTGATTCTGGGCAGCTTGGGCAGTTCCACCTTAAGTTTCAGCTGCCCAGTCCCCAGGTCTTCCTTTTGAAGAGTTTTCTCAGGAGTGTGAGAACCACTTAAAGGATGCAGGTGTACAGTCAGGGGTGATAGGGGCAGGACGGCCAGGCTCAATTGGAAATCACTTATGAAGCAAGCCTTGCAGCCAGGCTGTGTTACATTGGCACAGTATTGATTCATCTGAGAATATCTGCCACTCCAAGCACATACACACACGAACGCTACAGGGGGCTTACCTTAAATTGTGCGGTGTGTTGTGTTTTTTTTTTTGTTTTTTTTTTTAAAAGGAGTGCCCAAAAATACAGTAAAGAATCATGATTTCATACAGCACAGTTTACTTCTGCCCACTCTGTGCATTGCAGTGTTTTTTTTTTAAATGAAGACATTCTAGGAAAAAATATTTAATTTGAGAATTAGAGCAAACCTTTTTTTATGTACTGTATGTAAATCAAATACATTTTATATTAAATGAACTGTGTGCTGATGGTGGTCTAGTTATAAGGTATATTCACAGCCATGGCCCGGGGTGTATGTTGTTACAGGTCAGAGTTGGAGAAATAAAACCAAGTTTAAAATGCAGCCCGTTTTATTGAGTTGCTTTGCATGAAGTTTGCTTACAGTAGTTGAGATTTGTCATCCTAAATTCTTCAGGAAGTACAAGTGGCTCTCCCTGTATATTAGATAGGGAACACATAGGGACACAATTAAGTGGAGACTGGGCATACAGTAGGCACACGTTTCAATACATTGTTCTCTCCAAAAGTAACTTCATGACAGTTCACAGGCAAATGAATGTCTTTTTGTTTTGTCCCAAGGCTGGCTTGAAAGCGCTCACTATATTTATAATGCCCTTCATATAAAATACTAATTTGATGATTGAGTGCCTATTCTGCTGTAGGATTGTTCCACAGTTGTAATGTACTGAACAACTGGCCTTTTTAAAACTGGTTCTGTGGGAAAAACAGCAAAACCTCGAGCTCCGATTTTGAAGCTGTCCTAAATGGACAACACGGATACTGTTCCAAGTTCCAAGTCATCTCTGTTGTTCTGCATTATTCATTATCGTCATAGGCCTACCTGGTGTTGTACATTACCTTGAGTAGTAATAGCTGCAGATGGTCAAACAAAGTCTCCTCCCTCCATGAAGCTTTCTGCCTGGGTGTATGACTGCAGGGAGTATGACTGCCTCATGCACTGTGTTTTCAGCTTTAGCTTATGATTGCAAAACAGAAAATTGTAAACCGGAATATTTTCAAAATGGTGTAAAATCCTTTTTAAAAGATGTGCAACATTATATTAAAATCATGTCGCTGCACCTTTTAAATAAAGCCACACGCTTGTTTGATCAGTTAGGAGGATTTGTTGTGTGCTATGCAAAGTTGCAAACCGTAGCTCTGAACTGCACTGAGAAGCCCTGTCTGAGTTCAGAGGCTTAGATTCAGTAATGGGGATTACGGTTTGTTGTTATAAATGGACAGCCGTGTTTTTTGCTCGCCTTTGCCCCGTGTCGTGAGGTCTGGAGAGTGTTCAGTTTTCCAGAGACGCTGCTTTCTGCCGGTGGGAAGCTTCCCAGAAAGAATTTCCTGAGTGAGCAGATGGCAAACTTCCTGCTTGAAGATTTCCTGGAAAGGAAGCTGCTTGTAATCGACATCAATTATTCATGTTTGAGATCAGAGGAATGCTGTTTGGATTTAGCCCTCTGGTTAGCAGGGGCAAATCTTATATGTATAGAACTTTCCCCTGTAGGTTTTACTTGTATTATTATATAAAATAAACTTAACCCATCAAGGCTACTTTGTAATTTTTTGGAGCATTTTTACCTGTTTTAGTCTTACTCTAAACGCAAAAGTTATGTCTAAATATAACTGAATTCTGCAAATATAGCCTTTCAGGTGCTTTTGACGCCTTTATATTGAATAAGAAACTGAAGCCTAAAAATGACAGTTCTTGGGGTTTTTTTTCCACCCCACAGTGATGATAAAGCTCAATTTTCTATGTTGAACCAGCTTGCAGTTTCACTGATCTGATTACGGGCACATCTGACTTGACTGTCTTCAAAACAGGATGCAGCACTTTGTAGCCAAAACAAATTATTTTCAGTGAAGAAATATTTGTTTAGAATGTAGGCCTATCAAATTACATAAAGTAAAATTGAATTTGGTACTTAATGAGTTAAATCCAATGGCAAACATTTCTACTGGAAGTCTTTTTCAACACCTTCAAGTTATATATTTGTCATTGAGTTTATGAAGTTGCTTTTAGTATTTATAAGTTTAGCTCTGGATGTGTTTATTTTCCCCTCTTCTGTGTAGAAATGTTAATTGTTCACATGCTGTGTATTGTACAGTTTTGGGTAATAACTAATCCTTACACCAGAGCAAAGTTTCTTCTGACGTCAATTTTTTTTTTTTACTTTCACACTATACACATCCATTCACTATACAGGTCTCAAAAGAAAACCTGTGTTTTTAGCAAGCATATCATCTTTTTAAAGCCTGATATCTGGTACGACATTAGGTTATAGAAAGCATAAAGAAAGTCTCACATTTCCTTAGTAATTTCACCTGGAGAGTGAAATTGTCCCCGCCGATTTTGAGTGACCAACATGCTTTGCTGCCAATAAGATCCTGTTCTGTGTAAAGATGTGCTTCCAACTCTGTCCTAAGTTTGTCCTAATTGTGCCCTGTGGTCTTGGTTTCTGTGATGCGCTTAAAGTATTGTCAGGATGTGATACCAATAGCAGTGCTAAGAGATATTGACTTCAGTATGAGGTAAAACAGTAAGAAACTAAGCAGTGTTTGCATTGAAGGCACGAGCCAAAACTGTTGTCTTCATGGCTTAGTTTTACGTTAGAATTCTTTTTGAGTGTTTGAGTTGGCATACAACATACTTTTAAGAATATTTAAAACTTGTTTTTTAAGTGCTTAAAATCTGTAACCGATTTATTGCTTTTGCTGAAATTAATGGGTGAAGAATGTTTTTCCTTAATTTCATCATTGACTGGAAAGGGGGCATGAGTCAGGTTTTACTGGGGGACTATCGACCCTTTGTTCTTTGATGCTGTAGGCTAGTTGGAGAACTTTTCTTGCATGATTCTTTAATGTGGCATTTCACAATTCATCTAACTATGAGAGTGCGTGACACAACACTGGAAGTTGAAGGCTAAGAAATATGTGAACGTACAGACTGAGTTTTTAAAATAAATTAAAACCATGCACAGGCTCTTCACAATTAAAAACTTGACTTGCTTTGTCAGCTTGGCGCTTAGGCTAAATGTTTTCCATGTGACATGTGTCAAGTTCTGAGGGCTAACAAAATACTTCCAGTAAATCATTTCGTAAGTCACACGTTTTCTTGTATAAAGACGCATGCGTGATGGTAAACCTGTATTTGTTTTTGTTTAGTGGTGTGTTTTTTTTCCCTCAAAACTATTAACCTTTTCATGCATGGAATATTGAAAATAGCTGAAAGTCATTTTGGACACATAATAAATATTTTTTTCATATCTTTTGTATGGTGGCGGGGGGTGGCATCCTCCTATGAGGTCATCATCCATTTGTGTCTTCCATATAAAGATCAATAGTATTTATCCATCCCCATATGAGGTTGCTGTGCATAAGAGTTAGAACACAATATACTGATCGCTTCTTGAAGATATTGTATTGCCTCCACTGAAGTTGTCGCATTAAAGAATGCAGAGATGTTGCAAGTACGCAAGGGAAAAGCGGCAGTGTTTTAAATCCATTTTTCTCTAAACCTTTACCTGGCTTTGAACTTGCTTCGAGCTTCTCTGAAGAATCTTAAATGCCAGCACTTTGGGTTCTCCAGACAAGCTGGAAGCCAAGTCAAGGCAGATTTTTAATACTGGAGCAATAGAACCCAAAGTTCTTGCAAACTCCAGAATAGCAAAATGAATGTAAAAGGCAATTCAAGTGACTGCTGAGTGTTTCTGGCTGTAAAGGAATGAGTCATCTGTACTATAAAATGTTACTTTCATGAGTGCGTCTTTTCATAACTAGGAACCTTAGACAAGATTAGCAAATGGAATTGGGTTCTGCATTTAACTCTTTACTGTTTTTGTCCTTTTGTAGTTTTGAAATACCCAGTGTGCTGGTGCTATGGCTGGGATCAATTTATCGTGATGTTTCATTTAGTGTCTTTCATTTGTTTAGTCTTGATCAATTATTGTACTGAAACATTTTTACAGATAATTGTGTTAACAGCGTCACTGTTAGCCAGATTTTCTTTTGGATGGTGGTGGGGTTTAAGTGCCAACTAGCCTAATTAAACCGGGCATTGGAACATTAATTCAGTCACCCCTCTATTCTGGAAGACAACACGGGTATGGAATTATTTTGTAATAAGCCAAGAAGTGAAATAATAAAAACAATAATAAAAAAATGAAGTGATTTAAGATGATTTATAGTGGGAAGATTAGTGAGATACTTGAAAATGTTTCTTATTATTGGCGGATATTTTGTCAAGCAATGTTTGTTTGTCCCCACACTCCTTAAGAAATTCATTGAAATGCTGAAACTGTCAAACTGGGGCTGTGAAGTGAGAGTTTTCCCAATTAAGAAGCTTCGCCTGTGCTGTGCTGAGGGTATCGGTCTGGCCCAGTGATCCTGCTCAAAGGAATGTGTTGTGCTCCATGTTTCTGAGGGAAATTTCCTCACCCTGGAAGCTAGCTTTGCTAAAGGAATTTCCTGAGTGGGCAGATGGTGCTGTCTGAATGAACCATTTCTGAAAGGGAAGCTGTTTTCACCCACCACTCGGCAAACAATGTGAAAATTATTATTGCCCCCCCACCCCCCCCCCCCCCCCCCCCCCACATACTCGCTCCCTCTGCGGTTTGTTTATTAAAGAAAATGGAAACGGCATTATTGTGCTGCTGTTTCATGTAGATTGTGGAAGCACAAACTTATTGCTGAAATGGTTAGTTGTTTTCCATATCAAATTGTAAAACCAACTGGGGACCCTTCTGCGGCAATCGCGTCCTTCTGTCACACTCTACACGGTGAACACGATAACTGCCTTGATTTTGCTTCGATATTCACCAAACCTTTATCATACAGCCCTAGCCTCCTTTAGGTGTCCTGGGCTTAGCTTGGTTTTGGTTATAAGCTGATAATCTGTCAAGTTATTTTACAAATATATTCAGCTTCCAGGTACTTTGTGATTTTTACACGATTGAGGTGCCTATGTGCTTTTTATCTTAGTCTGATTTCTACACACTTCAATTACATTTGTCAAGGTTTAGCCCAATTTCATTACAAATCAAAGATTGGTTCTTATAAATTGACAGAACCAATTTTGTAATTCATTTTATTTTCAATATTTAAGTGAAGAAAAAAAAAAACTGCATTTACATTATTTACAAATAAACATTGATATAATCCTACTGTATATCTCAAGATTTTAACTTCCTAACGATATCAAAATGGGACCCAAAACATGGGCAGGTATTTGTTTTTTGTTCCACCATGGTGGTGGGGGGTGGTCTGTGGTCCTGGCTCCTCCTCATCCTCACCCCAGCAAGCTCTGATTTACAGCAGGGATCCAGGATGCAAATGAGCAGCAGGGCACGGTTAGAACTTGCTTACAGCCCACATAAAAGATTTGTTTACAGCCTTCATAAAGGACTCTTTAAGGCATTTGCTGTAGTTTAGTTCTGTCTGTGACTGTAGCATAAAAAACACACTTCAGAGAGTAGGTTATTGATTGATTTGAATGCCAGTTATTTTGCTGCGAGATTGAAATGTCACTAGAATAACAAATTCTTGTTGTTTAATCGCTTCCAATCCCATTGACTTAAAAGGGCCTCTCGAACATGTGTCCTCTCTAAGTTCATCTGGTACACCAGAGTGTAACCATTAACCTGCCCCTCTGTAACACTGCCCCCAGTGGATGTAAAGAAATTCCATATTTGTTCTGTGCTAATGAAACCCTGGACTGGATTAAACCGCTGTGCAGTTGGAGTCTTTGCTGGGTTATATTGTGATTATCTGTTTTTTGTTTTGTATTTTTGTTTAATTGAAAGAACCCATGTTTGGCTAGTATATAGTGATGGCATGGAGTTTAGTGATACTGTACAAGGCATTGTATGTGGCTGGGCTGCAGTAGAGAAATCTATTCCAGGGCAGAGCCAGTGGGGTAGCGAGAGGGACTCTCTGAAGTGCTCACTTTTTATTAATAGTGCTTGAATAATGACATTGAGACTCTCCCATAAATGTGTCGCCACAGTACTAGCTTAGCAATAGGCGTGTGTGGCATTTATTTTATACTTCAATATGATTCCTAGGTAGTGGATTTCCTGATTGTTACAAACTTTTTCAGAAACCATAACCTGTTGGCTGTCCGGTTTGTTTACATTCCCTCAAGTTCTGGCCTATGACGTTACCTGTTCTGTTATCTTATAGCACAGGAAAGCAAACAGAAATTCAATAAAAGTGTTTTTTGTTTGACTGATAACATTGTATGTAGAGGAAGCTTCTGAACGGATTATTTATACTATATAAATAAAAGTAGAACCTCTTTTTTTTTTTTTTTAAATATGTAAAAAAAAAAAAATTAAAACTACATGGGGGAACTTAACAGATTAAACCAGTATTCCAAGTAATGCTTCACTGAACGTCCGAGTTCGACAGTCTTTTGTTTTTTTAAACTTGGTTTATACACCAAGCGTAGATATACAGTATATTGATAGAGGCCAGTCCTCAGCTGTCATGCTTGCCTGTGTGCCTTCTGCTCATGCTCTCAAACGAATGCAGCTTGCTGCGGCAGGCTGATAAAGCAACACCAACGGTCTGTTTGGCTGCGGGAAATTCCATGCTAAGGAAGACTTTGTGGAACTTCCTGCTGAGCGGTGCATTGTGGGAAAGCTGGCTACTGTTCTTTCACACCAGCTGCTTGCCTCATAGAAATCTCACAGTTGGTTACAGCAGAAACCTGCTGGGCAGAGCGCATTATATGAAGTGCTTTCTGTCTGTAAAAAGAGGCAGCCGTTTTAAACTGTCACTGGATAAATACATAAGATGTTAACAAACAAAAAAAAAAAAACACAATCCCCTGGTGTGTTCAATATATCTGCAGAACTGGAAAGAAAGAGTTAATGAAAAGATTCTAAGTACAGAACTATGATTGAGATGCAACTGTGTTGCTGCTATGTGGGCAGTATGTGCTGCTATCTGGGAAAGAATGTTTTTTTATTGCCTGGGAAATGGCCAGTAAAACGGATAGAATTGACCTTATCGGACCTGGTGCAAGTAAGAGTTGTCTGGTAAAAATGTTGCTGACACAGAGATAAGCCAGCAGCAATGCGTTGCACGGAAAGGGGCGTAGAGACAGTATAAAACAGCAGGTACTTGGAGTTGCATTTTTTTGCTTTCAAATTTAGTTTGATTTTGGTTCTATATCAATCTGACGATGAAGCGTACAGTAACTGGAACATGCATTGTTATTGAAGACGGAGAGGGCGGAGGTTTTTTTTTAGTTCAGAGGGTAGAGCTTTGTTACAGTTCCCAGCACTTGTATGCATCAGGGGTTCCCCAAAACTAAACAAAGAGAGCTGTGTTTGCTTGTATTCTCGCAGCCAACCGTGTGTTACAGCATAGCTCACAACACCCATTTAATCCATTGTGAATTTGCAATAATGGGTAAAACAATGTTAATGAATTGACCTAATATTAGTGATTCTGAATGTGGGCTTCAGTTGCTAATATGAAAATGTAAGTTCATAAAAATACTGTATTCTATGGTTTCAAAAGGGTTAATGGAGGAATGCAGTGTCTGGTTCATTCTCCTCTACACTGACTGCCAGGTTCCTCAGCAACAGCTCCGCTCAGATGCTGGTTTGTTTTTGTCTCTTCTGAAGAGGAACTCTGATCACACATCTTGAGAGTGCTGTTCCCCACAGGAAATTTCCTGTGACGGACTTTCTGGGGAGACTTCCAGTCAGGCAGCCCCCTCTGTGGGGAAGATAACAGAAAGTGCAGCACTCTGGCGAGACCGCAGAGCCGAGCTGACTGTCACTGTGGTGTTGTTTACAAGCTACACTCTCCAATGAGCTGCGTGCCTGACTTGTAACTGAGTCAGTGCAGGAACATTGCTGCACGAGGGAGTGCTTTGTTCAGCTGACAAGTCATTCAGTGACATCGGCGCTCCTGTTCTAAAGATTTCTTTTCTGGCCCTCGATTTATCTGAGTGCAACAGGCAAAAATAGAGGGCCCCATCAGCCGAGCTGAGGACGGAAGAGGCAGACAGGCCTATTGATTTCTCTGGAAGTGGAAAAATAAATGCAATTTTGGTTTCTAAATAGATGAGGGTTTTTATTTTCTAAAAAATAAAATGTACAAAAGCTTAAAATAAAGTTAAATTAATGAATTTACTTTTACGTGCACCTTTTTTTTTTTTTGATGGTTCTGTTGGCAGTTTGCTTTTCCTTATACAAAATATTGCTGCAAACTGGGTGAAATGAACGAGAATAATATATTTTTCATTGTACAGGAATGGAAATCAGACACCTATTGTAGAACAGTTTCATCCATTCCAGGTTTTACTAGAAGCTTGATTTAACCCCAGTGTTATAGGTAACAAGCTCAGATGTGTCTTATCAAACTCCTAGTAAAACCAGGACTGGATCAAACTGCAGTGAGAGTCTGTGGCAAAGTGGGTGTACTGTGTACAGGTGCAGGAGTGGTGAAGTGCATAATGAACCAGACAGAGTTATTCCAAGGGGAAAAAACAGAGCTTTTATTTTTAAAGTCCAGGTCTGGTGACCAAAAGAAAAGTCCCTGGCAATACACAATAATGTGTAAAGCGCAGGGTAAATAACACGGGTTGCAGTCCCAAATAATAATAAAAGATATCTCTCCCACAATATACAATCACGGTCACCAGTCCTGGGTGCGCGTTGTAGTGCTCCAAGTGGGTGATACGATTTATCTGGTGACAATCCGTGCAGTGTTGTTCCGGATTTTTGCTGGCCCTCGGAGACAGCTCCGGAACTTAAGTGTCTACTGATAATAATAACTATAATTAGTACAAAAAACAAGTAAACAGTCACGAACAACAATCGCAGGCGTTTTCCGCCCTTCTCGGTTATTTATGTTTTTTAACCAAAGCGAAGGAACAGATTGCGATTCACCGTCCCCTTTTTATGCAGTCACACATAACCCCTTGGTAAACTGCCTCCATTGCGGCTTCCACATCGTTTACCTTTCGGGTCAATACGTTCTTGCAACGGAGTCTCGCCTTCACCCAGACTGGCTGACTTCCCGACCCTGGGGAAAAAACTGTCAGACCAGCCCGTCCAAAGAACTCTGTTCTCGCTGCTTAGCGCCCTCACCGGTCGAAAGGGAGATTTACAACCAAGAATCATCAGTCTTATTTCCATTCCTCTTCTATCCCGCTGGGGGTAAAATCCCCTGCGACTCGGATATAGCCATGACAATGGTGGATATATGTTATTATTTATTATTATTATTATTTATTTCTTAGCAGACGCCCTTATCCAGGGCGACTTACAATTGTTACAAGATATCACATTATACATTATTTCACATTATACAGATAGCACATTATTTTACATACAATTACCCATTTATACAGTTGGGTTTTTACTGGAGCAATCTAGGTAAAGTACCTTGCTCAAGGGTACAACAGCAGTGTTCCCCACTGGGGATTGAACCCACAACCCTCCGGTCAAGAGTCCAGAGCCTTAACCACTACTCCACACTGCTGCCCGTATGTTACCTGCTTGTGTTTCTACTGTAGGTATTAAACCTGTGTTCTGAAATTAGAATAAAGTTGTTCCAACATTAGGATCTGCTGTGCCAGTACCCTCGGTTTGTCTGAGTTTGCTCTTCTGCAGTCACTATAGTTTTTGTGTTTGTTTTCCTCTATTCTAAGCTGGCTGGAGTCGCTACAGTTAAAGGAACTGCTTCACACTCTCATTCAGGGCAGGGGATTCCCGTCCTAGAGTGTTGTTCTTGCAAAACGTTTGACAGAGTGCAGGGGTTGTAGCGCAGGGAAGGGAATAGAGAAGCTTCAGAACTGCCTGCTCTTGGCCAATCAAAATGGCAGAGCATTCCTGTCTCCAGTGTCATCTCGTGCACGATAAACTACCAGCTGAATACGTTCTAAAGACGTGGGTAACAGCATTCAGTTCTGCATTGTATTCTTTGACCACAGTTTTATAATATTGTGTCCAGTTGACCCTGTCTGTCTCCTTTCGCTCAGCCTTGCTTTACAGTCCTCCGTCATGAAGGCACTCTTATACCATAAGAGACTCAACTGAACATATTAACTTACAGTAAAGTTATAAAACACTGAATGCCAGTATTTTGACATTGCTCTTGATGGCATAAGGCATACAAGGCTTATTCTCTGTTCAAAGGTCAGCATGTTTGTGCTGGACACAGATGACATTGGTGTACTAACTTTTTTACAGATAGTTAAATCACATTCAATTTGAGGTGCAACGCTCCCCCTGGCTTTATCAAACATGTGTTGGGGGGAAAATGATAATAAAACAGGGACATATACTATGCAAATTCAGAGTATACAGAACCGATGGAAGACAGATAATGCAGTGATTTGTTATTGCAGCAGACTGAGTGACTGCTGTTTGCATTGTATTGCGGTTAATGGGGATTTTATCACGGCTATTGGCTTTCTAATAGAAGAACGATTCAAACAGAGTGATCTTTATCAGCAATGTTTGGGTTTCACTGCGATAGGACAACGTCTTCCTTGCAGTCTTACAGTACCAGTCAAAAGTTTGAGTACACTTGCTGGAAACTAGGTTTTTTTTCATAATTGACAATGTTTTACGTCGTATACGTTTCTGTAAATACTTGAAAATGAAAACACATGTTACAATGTACAAAACAAAACATAAGGAGTATCAAAGCAATGTTGAAGAAAATTGAAAATTGTCTTTTCCTCAAAATAGCCACCCTTTGCCTTAATAACAGCCTCACAAACACGAGGCATTCGATTAACAAGTTTCAGCAGGAAATCACCTGACATGTCTTCCCAGCTCTTCTGCAGCAATTCCCAGAGATGTAGGGCACTTGTGGGTAGCTTTGCTTTGACTCTTCTGTCCAGTTCGTCCCATACAGGTTCTATGGGATTGAGGTCTGGAGACTGGGCAGGCCAGGTCATTTAGATTGAGTTGTCCTTCACTTTCCTTCTTCGCCAGATAGTTCTTGCACAACTTTGAGGTGTGTTTCGGGTCATTATCTTGCTGAAGAATGAAGGACTGCCCAACTAGCCGTAATCCTGATGGAATGGCATGCCTCTGAAGTATGCTATGATAGCCATGCTGGTTGAGCTTGCCACGGACTTGGTAAAGATCACCAACTCTGTCACCAGCAAACCAACCCCAGACCACGACACTGCCTCCTCCATGCTTGACAGTGGGAACCACACATGCAGAACTCATGCTCTCACCCTCTCTGCGTCTTACAAATACTCAGCGGTTGGACCCAAATATTTCAAATTTTGACTCATCGGTCCATAAGACCGACTTCCACTCCTCAAACGTCCAGTTTCTGTGTTTTTTGATGGTTTTGGCCACAGCAGTTACAGACACTTGCAAAGTTCTTGCGATTTGTCTTAGATTGACCTTCATTTCTTAAAGTAATTACAGACTTTTACTTTGGACTCATGGTAGTCTTTTTCCTTTGCTTAACTGAGCATATTTTGCCATTTTCTGCTCCCTTACATTCAGGAATGACAAACTTGTGCCTATGCTACCTATATTTATAGTAATCATGGACCCTCACCTGTTAACAATAATTGGTGACAAAAGGTTAATTAGGTAACATGCTAGTTAACTCGGAGAACATCTAACAAAGACACTCTTATACTTAGGCCAGTGTTCTAACACCGTGTTATACACATTTCAGACTTTTAACTGACTTGGGCTTCAGACTGAAATCCCCTTGCTTTGGGTGACCATTTCATTGAAATTGACAAGATTTACATTTTCATTTAAAAATAAAATTTTTGAATGCATTTCACTTATGATTATCAGCTTATATAAGTACACGTATCATATAATGAAATATTAAGTGTTTATAGACAAGTTTATACAGTTAAAAGCATAGATAATCATGAACAACCTGGTTTCAAGCAGATGTACTCAAACTTTTGACTGGTACTGTATGCAATCCAGCCATTTCTTAAATATCTGTTCGCATCCAGCCTGTAGCAATACAGAGTCTCAGTCTGCAATGCCTCCTGCATCTACCCTCTGTACTGATAAACGAGGGGCTGAATCAGCAAGTGTGCTTTTAAAGGGATCGGTATGAGCTGAATCATAAACAGACCATTCATAATGCAGGTGGTGCCTCGCTCTGACCCAGTGGATTTAAGAAATGCCACATTTGTTCAATCATCTTCCCAATGTATTTTACATTAAGGGTTAAAACATCCCTATAGACCAAAGAGGGCTCGCAACTCAACTAGAAAGGGCTCTCAGAAATGTCTTCAGTCTGATTACAGCTGGTACACTACAGTGTAACAATTAACCTGTCCCCCTGCAACACAATTACATGAGTAAGAAAGAAGACTTAAAACAAATGTGGCATTTCTTACATCCAGTGGAGGTGTTGTAGGGGGGTGGGTTAATGGTTACACTCTGGTATGCCAGCTGAACTTTAGGTAAGTGTAGCAATGTTTTGAGAGCTCTATAGAGCGCACAGGGATGCTTTTAAAAATCAGCAGGATATAATGATTTGAAGAAAACGGTATACAAAGTTAAACAACACAAATCCATTCTCAACATTAGTGGAGTACTGCAGGTATTCCACTAGTGAAGACGGCCAAGCTGTTGAGAGCTATTCTGTTGAGTGAAATGACCACAGCTCTCTGAGGTGGAGTGTTCTGTTTCTACAGCAAGTACAAGGTATGGAAACAAGAGTATAACCTAGATTAAACAATGACTCCTGGTTGTCTGGGGATCCTCTCCTCGCCTCCTCCTCCTCCTCCTCCCTGGCTGGTGTGTTTGACTGTGGGCACCGTCTCTCCTCCGCAGGCTTGCAGCCGCTATACTGGAGTCGGGAGGATGTGGCGCAGTGGCTGCAATGGGCTGAGAAGGAATTCTCCCTGCACCCCATCGACAGCAACACCTTCGAAATGAACGGCAAGGCTCTCCTGCTCCTCACCAAGGAAGACTTCCGCTACCGGTGCCCTCATTCCGGTAAGTGCTGGCAGGACTACGGCACGATCAGCACACAGACATGACATTTAAACTCTGAATTAGAATATGAAATCCATACGAACTGAATATTCTGCATGTGATCGGCATTGTTCTGGATGCCAGTCGTATGCAGAGTACTACAAGTCCCTTTTGCAGTATGTGCAGTAGCATACTGGTGGAATTCTCTCATAAAAGACAGTGCCACAGACATGCACACTGAACTTCATTGCGCACTGATTACTGATGTCTCGCATTTTCTGTTTCATTCATCACATCCTGGTGACTAAATTTACCCCAGTGGCCTCAGTACAGCTCTGAAACATGTCTTCTCTTCAAGTGCAGCTGGTACACCAGAGTGTAACCATTAACCTGTCCCCCCGCCCCCCCCGCAACACAATTACCTCAGTAAAAAAGAACACTTAAAACAAAAGTATTTCTACACCCACTGGGGGCAGAGAGTTGCAGGGGGAGCAGGTTAATGGTTACACTCTGGTGTTTGAGGGCACGGGGGTAAACAGTCACCCGGATGTGAGGAATGAAACCGAACTGATCTACAGAGGGAATCTAAACAAGAAGAAGCTATTAAGTATAGTTTATGAAAATTCTTACTAAAAGAGGAGTTTGGTTTTGTGTCTTGGACACGGCACCACCTTTAGAATACAAAGGGTTAAATCCAACTTCAGTGTCCAGTCCTTAGAAAGAGGGCCAAAAATAACTTCTCATGTCGAAAGGGAAGTTGGTCTGGGTGTGTCCAGAATAATGGGATGCATTTTCAAGTTATCCTTTCACACAGCATGTGACAAGTGTTTGAGTTTTCACGGAGGAATAAGTGTCCTGCTCCTCAATGATATGCGCGCCTCTTAATCCACTGGGGGCTGGAAACATCTGCCAACTACCATGAGTCCAAAGTAAAAGTGAACAATAATAAAAGATGTGGGCTGGGCTGTGAACAAAGAACCTCAATGTTTTCCAGTCCACCCCACAACATAGTGGTTTGATCCATTCATGGTTTTACTATGAGTTTAAAAGGCACATTTGAGCTTGTTACCTACACACTTTGGCTGATCAAGCTCATGGTAAAACCTGGAATGGGTGAAACCACTGTGCACAGGAGTCTTATTTCCATCCCTGTTTTATATAATAAAAATCAATATTGATTGCATGCTGCGCAAATATTGTTGAAGCAAGTACATTTTTTTTAGCAATAGCTACCAGGCATATTGAGCGTACAGGGCGATGAAAGTCTTCAGAGTGGATTCAATCTGAATTTTTGTACTAGTGAGGAGACAGGAATCTCCAAGATGCATGGTACCTGTAACTGTTAAATGAAAAGTGTTCTGGTGTTTTTATTAAGATCCTGGATTTTAATAAAGACAACAGTCGTGTTTCCGTTCCGAATCGCACTTATAAATTTAGCTGTGCTGTGAAATAATGGCAGCCTTTGCGACCGGTTGTTTATGGAAACTCTACCATGTTTGTAGCAGGATCTGGAATCCCAATGATAGAGAGATTTCATATAATACAGAATAGATGCATGTGATTGTATAGATGCAGAGCGTTCTTACTTGTCGTGTCTTTCTCTGTCGTGATCCAGGGGATGTCCTCTATGAGCTTCTCCAGCACATCCTGAAGCAGAGGAACACAAACACCCTGCTCCCATCCTACTGCTTCCCAGGAAACTCCCTGCAGCCTCCACAAGAGGTAACTCTGCAGCACCACAAGCTGGAAGGTAAGAGCGACTAGCTCCCTCTACTGGTAGAGTCATTTTTCTGTAATGGGTGGAGCATCACCATTGCCCTGGAGAGAGAGCACACGGAGTCAAACTAATTCAAAACTTAACCTGGCACATAAAATATTCTTTAGTCTGCCATAACTTCACACTATTTTCATTTGCAGTACAGTAGCTCTGTTATACGAGTCGCATACATGCGTTGTTTATCTGGGCAGGTCCTGTCTCTATAGTAGGTAATGTAACGTGTACCCTGTAATCGTTTGTTATAATGTGGTTCAGTATCTGAACACTTGTCAAATGTTTTGACATGAGGACAAATGTTAGTTATGCAATGTCCTTTAGGACTTGTATCTAGCATTGATGTGTTCTGAATTCCAACTACTGAGTGGCAACAAATTCCTACATTTCTATTGGAGACTCCTCAGACAGGCAGGATTGTATACGCTTGCAAGATTTAAAATGAGATTGCAATCGGATACAGAGGGTTGTTCTTGCTCGCAGGATTTGAAGCTATATTACAGTTCGACAGGGAGGATTTACTAGCTTGTGGAATTTGAAACGGAATTACAAATCGTGGATGAAATTTTTAAAAATTCCTAGACACACCTAAACCCCCCCCAGAAGAATATGCCCGTGAACATAAGGATTTCGCTGTGGAAGACAGCAAATGAAAAGAAGGCTCTAGTGTGCAAGTACTGCCGAGTTGCTATTCATATTGGGGCCAGGAAAAAAAAAGCCCAAGAATTTTGAGAAGTAACCGAAAAACATGATCTCATACAGTATATGAAAAACGATTTCACGGTATCTACATAAAACTGGAAAATAGCAAAAAACTAAATGAAATTAATAATCACTGAAAAACTGAAGCCCTAGGTGTATTCTGCTATAGTGTTTGTGGGTGAGGAAGCACTATTGATAGGAAACTGGTTCCTCCATGTAAGAAGCCGCTGGTCCTGTTCAACAAGGAAGCATGTCTGCTTTAAAAATAACAATGTAATTTGAAACTCATTATGAGACATTTTGTTTTCTAAACCTTGTCTTATCTGCTGTGTTGTTGTTTTTAAGTACTTGTCATGGTTGTTTTGCAGTCTTTCTCTTTTTTTTGTTCTAGTTTTCTTTCTTTCTTTCTTTCTTTCTTTCTTTCTTTCTTTCTTTCTTTCTTTCTTTCTTTCTTTCTTTCTTTCTTTGTTGTCAATGCAGAAGTACTGCAGATCAGTGCACTTGCTTATTCTGGACGGAAGGCTCTGTAGACTAAACTGACTAGTTAATAATTTATCTAACAGTAAGGGGATTTGTCATATTTCCAAGAGGAAGTCTTGGATCTTTTCATGAAGTAGGTCCCTTAGTTGCTGCCAGCGCTGTGGCTAAAAAATAAACTTGGAAAGGTAGAGATAGATGTTGAAGGGCTTATAGCTAACAAAATCATTCCATTGATCTGCAGGGCACTTTCATTTGCTGTCTAAGTCTCAGATGTGCAGTTTATAGCTGATAGGTTTTACTACCCCAGGTTAAAGATATGTGTTTGCAAAGAAGCTGGGAAATTTCTACTAATTCAAACACTGAATCTGTGCCAGTTGTCACTTCCTTTAACCTTTTCTGAGCTATAAATGGAATGCTGTACATTTTGAAAGGGTTTGCTGTCCCCTTCGATCATGACCTGGGTCACAGAAATGTGATTTTCACCCGTTATTTAGAATAAATAGAGTAAACATGTTAATGTGGGTAGCGGTTTGTGTAACTTTCTTTTTTTAGTAGAATTGCAATTATAAGTGTAATTACTGCAGCGTAATTGTAATTGAACAAAACAGGATTGTAATTGCAGTTACAGTAAAGAATTCTGCTGTAATTGTAATTGCCCCCAGTATTGCCCAGTTCATGCATACAGAACTCAATCCTCATTTTATTTGCGTCTGCTCCTTGCAGAAACAGTCCGAAGAACCGCCAGAGCAGTTGAGAACCAGATCCATCACAACCCCCCCACCATCGAGCTTCGGCATCGCCCTCGCTCCCCCCGACTGAACAACCAGAACCCCTCTCCGGACCCCGAACTGCACAGGCAGCACCCCTCCCTCAACGGCGCCCCCCGCAGGCTTTCCCCGGAGGAGAGACTGCACCCCCGCGGCAACGCCCACCACCACCCTCCTCCAGTCTCCGAGGAGCCCTATCACCTCTCAGTCTCTCCGCCGGTCGAGAACAACCACCGCTGCCCCACGCCCTCTGAAGGCAGCCCCCGCGTCATCCAGCTTCTGCACCCGCTCCTCGTCAACGCCCCCCCACGGGAGGGCCGGCCCAGGAACCTGTCCCAGCGAGAGGAGCTGCTGTACAGGAACCACGGCATCCTACCCGTCTCCCCTCCAGAGGAGCATGGGATGCCCATCGGCAGGATAGCAGGTAGGAGAACCATTCCCATCAGCCCAGGCACCAGGATACGTGTCCTCAAGTAACTTAGGGTGCAAAATGTAAATTGGTTGTTAAGACCTCTGGTAGGTTCAGCTTTCGCTGTATGTATGCAAAGCATGACTGTCGTTGTGGGAAGCAGCTGGTTGGCGAATGACAGGAAAGAAGCAGTTCACCTCCAGGTGAGTTATTGGGGGTCATTTTAATAATGTAATAATAAAAAAAAAGTCTATCAGAAACCATAGTAGTAGTACAGCATTTCATGTTAGATTTCGAAATGTCAAATTTTTCAATTTGTCTGTTTTTTGTTCAGTGCAATTGCCACCTCTTAGAACGGGTGCGTTTGTGTTAACGTGATTCACCCGCAGTAAGCGATGGATGGTATAAACTCCCACACAATAACCTGACATTCAAAATGTCCCCCAATCACCAGTTCAGTAATTAAAACAAACAAGTGTGTATACGGTTAAAAATCTTTATTAAGACACTCATTACACTAATAAAAAAGATGTATTAAAACCTATGATGTAATAAAGTACAGTAATCTGTCGCGTATCCGACTGCGATGGGACCAGAGTAAGGGTGGATATGTAAAAAGGCGGATAAATTAATCCTGTTTTAAATACCATTATACACAGCTGTAACAATCACTGTACTATATTATTATTATTATTATTATTGTTTTGAGATTCATCTTTTGTTAAGGAGCTCCCCTAAACTCCTTGTTTAGAAAGATACAGGGTATTAATGCTTGTGACAGACTAGCTGTCTGCCGCGTGGATGCATGCATTCGCTGATAGGCAGGAGATCGAGATAGAGGTTGAAGTTGATAGCAGGCAAACAGGATTTATTTCCATACTGTAGTGCTGAGCTGCATGGTTTCCAGGATATAATGAGATGGACAACAGTTGCGGTTCAAAGCAGTAGGAAACCGCTGACTAATTTCTTTAGCTTTTAGTGAACAATGGCTCTCATTCCTCTCCTCTCACTCCAGAAACCTTAACCTGTCTTAACTCTCTCTGTTCTCCCGCCTGCCATTATTTGCTCACTGACAGAGTTCCAAGCATGCTTTAGCAAGCGCACAGCATCTAACAGAATTTTCATGATGATGCTCATCGCTTTTCTCTTTCCAGCCAGGCTTGCTTACTGTTGCAGTCGGTGCTGTTTTTTTCAGACTGTAAATAAACCCGACACTGTGTACAGGGATTAAATAGCCAAGCTACAGTACAGGGGTGCAAACAGCTGATTGATCGAGCTGTCAAGCTTTTTTACTACAGTAAAGTGCTGCCTTTTTTTATTTAAATCTTTGTGAATGGCAAGGTAACAAGGTGAAAACAGCTGATTTGTGGATTAGTAAAAGCGATTACTACAGTATAAGCAGTGCGTTTTGTTATTGAAATCTATGTGAATGGCACATAACGAAATCCAAACAGCTGAGTTCTCCCGAAATATACAGCGTGTTTAACAAGATATAAACGGTGCCTTTGTTATTGAAATCAATGGGAATGGCAAACGGCAAACGCTATTTGTCCGATATAAATGGCTGCCTGAAATAACCCTGTACGATGTAAGTGGTGGCGACTGTATATGAAAAACTGGAAGCTGGAATGGAATGTAATTGAACATTCTCAATCAGAAAGAAAAAAAAATGGAAGCTACTCTAAGATTCTTCTTGATTCTTTGTGGTGTTGGTCGTGATAGATCCATATTTTCACACATTCACATAATCCTACGTTGAAACAGTACAGTGAACCACAATATAGTATTTGTGAAACTTTTCTACGCTGTTTTATGAATGTCAGACGTTCTCAACGTGGATGTCGTCTGCACAGCAATGAAACCCCTACAGAAGCAGTTCCTGTTGGAAAGCTGCCTGTTAAGAGGCACGAAACTTCCTTGTTCTTCCACCTCATGCCTCCAGTGCGAGATCACCCAAGTAAGCTGACACAGTGACATTCTTCACAACTGCCCTTGGCAACAAAACTAATTGCAGCTTCCACTGCATTTGAAGTTCCTGACTTGGCAGCTCTTGTACACTACCAGGAAGGCAGAAGAAAAAGATAATTTCCACCCCCCCCCCCCTCTTTGCAAGTAGGCAGCGATTGGTTGAGACCCTCAGACTTACTGGAAATGACGCCAGCGATCGACTTGACGCAAATCCAATCTGGCTGGTGGAATGTAAAACAAAACCACAGGCAAGTTCAAAGCCAGACAAGCACTGCGGTAGAGAGTAGTGAATACGTTGCTGTGCAGTGACTCAGAGTAACCCAGCTCCCCAGGTGGTATACGGTGCTTGGGGATGGGACTCATGGTGCCCCTTCTACCTCCACTCACGCTGCTTGTGGACTGAATGTATTGGTTTCCTCCTGAAGGGAGATAACGATTGGTTCTTGACATGCATTCAAATGATTTTAATAAGCAAGACATCCCATGTGCGGTGGCACAATATTCTGCTTGTGTAAAAAGGTCTTTATCTAGAGAACCGCTTGTGCAATAGTGATGAAACTTGCCAAATGGCACAAATTATTGCATCATAATCTTTTGCTATATGGAGACTCTGTCTGTATTTCACACTTGTATTTTAGCATATATCTACGAAACGGTTTGGCCAGTTATGATGAAACTTAAAAGGGACAAGTGTATCAGAATCCAACGGTACATATGTTACACTTAAGTTTTTACATACATCTAGTGCTACACAGTAACTTGATTTGGACATACTTTAGCACAAGGTGTTGTGAGCCTCAGAATCTGGGGTTAAATATAGGCATCTGTGTGTGTCAAACTTACATTTTTTAATACAGCTGCTTGAGGGCATGGCAATCTACTTCATCTTACAGCTGTTTGTGAGTTTAAACTTGCAGCCGTGGCAATGTGGAATGAATGTCACCGACATGCTGATTACATTATGTATTTTTTTGGTACCCTGGTTCAAGCATAAATGAGTTCATGATTCCCTTACAAAGTCACTTGCAGTTGTGACATTAACTATGGGCAGCATGCTGCTGTGCAGTATGTCTTAAAAAAACAATGCAAAACAAGCATGGTTCTACACAGAAAACTGGGACTCTCATTGTTTTAAGGAGTTTTATAACTAAAAGTCCTTTTTACCCAGATGCTCTTACTGTACATCAAATTTTCACATGTGTAACTCTTAGCAACGATTCAAAGCCCAGTCTCCGTGCTTTATCATTTCAACCCTATTGCGTGGTTGTCACTCCTTTTAAGAGAGGAAGAGTAGAAGTATCTAATAAAAGTGCTGTTTTCAGGAGGATGTTTTCTCTTCTCAGACTGTCGGTTGCTGTGGGATTACGTGTATCAGCTCCTCTCTGACAGCCGGTACGACAACTACATCCGCTGGGAAGACACAGAGACCAAGGTGTTCCGGATAGTGGACCCCAACGGGCTGGCCCGGCTCTGGGGAAACCACAAGGTAAGCAATTCATTTAGAGAGGAGTACAATTTTATTTGAATAGTATAAAAACTACTTCTTACAACAAAATTATTATTTCTCACAAAGTATGATTTAACAAGGTGTGTCAAAATGAAAGCAGTTCAAGATCTGGCCTTGGTTCCTGTGCTTCACAAGGTCCATCTCAATCCACTGTCCTCAGCAGCAATGTGAACGTAGCTGCAACCCAGCACTGTGCATTGCACTCACTGCTCAATGTGTGCGTTCCACTCCAATCCAGCACTGCATTGTACTCACTTCTCAATGTGAGCGTTCCACTGGAATCCAGCACTGTGCATTGTATTCGCTGCTCAATGTGTGTGTTCCTGATCCATTTGTTTCCACGTTGTTTCTTTAAAACTACAGAACAGAACGAACATGACCTATGAGAAGATGTCCCGAGCACTGCGGCACTACTACAAGTTGAACATCATCAGGAAGGAGCCAGGACAGAGACTGCTGTTCAGGTAATGAGAGAGGAGCCAGAGACTGCTGTTCAGGTAATGAGAGAGGAGCCAGAGACTGCTGTTCAGGTAATGAGAGAGGAGCCAGAGACTGCTGTTCAGGTAATGAGAGAGGAGCCAGAGACTGCTGTTCAGGTAATGAGAGAGGAGCCAACACAGAGACTGCTGTTCAGGTAATGAGAGAGGAGATAGCACAGAGACTGCTGTTCAGGTAATGAGAGAGGAGTCAGAGACTGCTGTTCAGGTAATGAGAGAGGAGTCAGAGACTGCTGTTCAGGTAGTGAGAGAGGAGCCAGAGACTGCTGTTCAGGTAATGAGAGAGGAGCCAGAGACTGCTGTTCAGGTAATGAGAGGAGAGACAGCACAGAGACTGCTGTTCAGGTAATGAGAGAGGAGTCAGACTGCTGTTCAGGTAATGAGAGAGGAGTCAGAGACTGCTGATAAGGTACTGAGAGAGGAGACCGCACAGCCGCCTAGTGAGCTTGGACAGACACCTGCAGGGCTTGCCTTTGTCCTCCAGAGGCTGGTAGCTCACTGACATCCGTTCTTGAGTTTCTGAGTGATAGTGAAAGCTGGCATGGTCGTGGGATCGGAGGACACCCACTGAACCTTCGGTTCTCCTGAGCTTTGTGGGGAATTGCTGTGGTGAGGGGAAAAAATTGTTGGACACTCAAAACTGGGGAGAAAACCGGGGGTAAAGTAATTGGGCATGCTAAAAACAAAATGTGTCATTGTACATCGGTAACTTAAAAACATAAGTATAAAGCACCTCCTGTGCTTTTTTAAAAGGCTTCTCAGCTGTCACTCTAGGTTCAGCTGGTACACCAGAGTGTAAATGTTAACCTTATTGACAAGAAGAATACATTAGTTAAGAGAACTGTGATATTTCAGAGCCGTGGCAAACTGCTCATTAAGGCATCCTTTTTTTATTTATTTATTTTTTATTATTTTATTTATTTATTTATTTATTTATTTATTTATTTATTCATTCCTCAAAATTAAGAAAACCCTTGCATTTAGTATCCGGGCCACCAGTAGCAATCTAAACAGGGTTGAGGTCAATTCCTGTTTTTTTTTATTTTTTATTCCAATTATTTTTTTAAATCAATTCCCAAGTTAGTAGGCATGCTGTGCAGGGAATGTTAATGAAATTGAAATATAGCTGATACCGTTGCGGTCATCACAGCTAATTCCTCATAAAACATCCGAGATGCCAGCTTCATATTTTCAGTGTTACAGAAGCTCTTGGCTGGAAAATAGAACCATTCATCTGTGACCTGTAAGTTGAATGACATTTTTTCTTTTTGGTTAGACCTGTCAGCAGTGACAATCGTACTGTTCTTAAGAACCGCACATTCAAAATCATAACAAGTTTTTTTTTAAAGATTACTGTACTAGTGTTACAAGTTTACAATCACGTATTACACATCATATCCCAAGCAGCAGCAGAAAAAGAAATTCAAAGCAACCGCAGGACAAAAGAAAGACTTCACATTTATTTATTTATTGTAGCCTCCTGGATATATTCTCCAGCTACAGACCCGTACAGCCCTCTGCGCAGGCTTGCTCTGCATGATTGAAAATGCGAAATTCTCAAACAGCATGCATTTGTGAGGAAAACATTGTATAAGATTTTTAACTTTTATCCATTAAGCCCCGGCACAAATTAAGCACTGGATTTGAAATATTGATTTCGTATTCGGCACACTATTGTGGGTACAGTACAAGCAAACTTTTAGAGCCAGTAATTTAAAAAAGTTGCAGCTGACACAGTGTCAGAGCCTCATTCAATCCACGTTGTGTGTCGCAGTGTCAGAACCTCATTTCGAGCCACGTGCAGTGCTTCAGCAAGGTTAGGTATAGATTTCTAACATGCTCCTCTCTTGATTGGTCAGGTTTATGAAGACCCCTGATGAGATCATGAGCGGGCGGACTGACCGGCTGGAGCACCTAGAGTCTGAACTGGATGACCCGCTGTATGTAGAGGAGGACTGCTGAGGAGCAGGAGACCGGCAGCAATCTACAGAAAGCACAGAAAGGTGTGGCATGCATCCTTTAGCCATGCAGAACATTAAACAAGCAGGAAGAGGCTGAGGATTTACTGACTGCCTTGGGGAATGTCCGGGTTTTATACAGGATAGTGAAAATCAACTTTCAATTTCCGGATACAGTCTGTCCAAACTTTTAGGATCCTCTTTTTTTTTTTTTTAAATCTTTTTATCAATGTCGTTTTTTAAGGAATAATGTCATGATTCTGTGTTTTATTTCATTTTTTAAATTCCAGGAATTGTGATTGTTTTGAGGAGTTATATTCAGTTAAAAAAAAGAAAAGAACACTTGCTTTTGGGGAACTGGGAATTCTTGAAGATCCCTACATACTTCCACTGGGATTTGGAGGTGCTTATTGGTACACGTCTGCTACAGTCTCGACTACTGTTTCTGTGTCTGAGTAACTTTGGTCTCCTTGTGCCTTGGTCCAGCCTCATCTGTTCTTAGCTGGGCATTGGGTCCATACCCACTTCAAATGAGAATCTTTATTAAATCAGCTTTTTTGATTTTTTTAAATAGAAAATCAGAACAGGACAGCTTGCAATCGCGGTGCAACTACAAGGGAATGTTTAAAAAATAAAAAATATATATAGTATTTGTATCACTTCAAAAACCGTAATTCTAAAGCCTGAGGTAATTTCTCAAGAACTGTGGAGCACTCTTTGAGGTACTGTTGCTGTGAGACTGCTTGGAACAAATGTCAAGGGACTGCGTTTGATATGACACTGAAGAACAACGCTGTGTTTGTATACCTAAGACTTTCTTTTAGTAATACAGTAGCAGGGTCGGAAATAACACATCCTTTGCGTGACAGTTTGGCCCAGTCCAGGTTTGATTACAGTGTTAGATGAAATGGATACACTTTTGTACAGGACCACCACAGTTTATCAGCTGGTGAGCCTGATCTAAATGAATACCTCTTGTGTACACTAGTGTCTCTTTTCCCTCGTTTCCATGCACCACTCTACCCGGGTTCAAAACCCTGCTGATTCTGCGTTTCCATGGTAATTTAGCCGACCCGCATTGGCTGCCAATCCGAACTGCCCCTAATTTTTTTTTCTGACCCTTTCCCAAAGCGAAAGTACCTCACAACACTGACCAATCAAGTGACGAGTGGGCGTTAACCTTGAATCCACATCCGGGGTGAGCAGGCTTCTCCGTGCTTTAATATTCTCGGATCGTTTTTTTAGTAACAAAAAACTCTGAAGAATTGTTAGGATGGTCGGAAGCAAAGCAATAGAGTCCATGCTTTCGGTTTTGTAAACCAATGAAGGCAACCATAGCCGCAAGGCTTGCTGGGAAAGAACCGCCAACATCTGTGAAACTCACATTGCATGGAAAATGAGTCTTTCACTCACCGGGTAGACTAGCAATGGGGGTTCAGGAGGAATGTGGGAGAACCCGGATCGGCTTGGACTGACAGTCAGTCCCTGCTCATGGAGAAGAGGTATCATTGTGTGGGCAAGAGCACTGCAAAGCTGAGTGGTTCTTGCTCTGTGCAAAATGATTTGTTTAATAAGGGACACCTTTCACATGACATTATAAATCGCAACATTTGTACCCATGAACTGCTATTAACTTTCTGCTGTATGTTTTTGTGCATGGGATGGCATCTATAAGCAGGATAATTAGGGCTTCTGATTTTTGGTTTTAACCGATAAAACACCCCCGATTTACAAAAAAAATGAAATCGGTGTATAGCCAAAAAACACCTGAAAAACACTGAAAATGGTTACTCAATTCACGTGGACTTCACCCCTTTCCCATAAAAAAAAGACCTACTACAAAAAAAACTACCTCCTTCCTGACTTGTATCGATCATTGATTAGTTCTGAATACTTTAAATCCACCCCAACCACTGAGTGGCAGCAAATGCCTACATTTCTTGCGAAATTTCAAACAAAATTACAATTGGAAGGCTTGTTTGATGAATTTAAAGCTATTATTATTTGTTTATGTAGCAGACGCCTTTATCCAAGGCGACTTACAGAGACTAGGGTGTGTGAAGTATGTATCAGCTGCAGAGTCATTTACAATTACGTCTCACCCGAAAGACAGAGCACAAGGAGGTTAAGTGACTTGCTCAGGGTCACACAATGAGTCAGTGGCTGAGGTGGGATTTGAACCCGGGGACCTCCTGGTTACAAGCCCTTTTCTTTAACCACTGGACCACACAGCCTCTGTATTCATGGATCATCTGTGTGTCAGTCTGAGGGCTCTGTCCAAGTAATCTGATCAATCTGTAAATATGTTAGTTATAGGGAGAATTTAAAACAGAATTGTAAATTGTGGCGAAATGGAAAACAAAATGTCTAGACATGCAAAAAACCCACAAGAATGTGCCTGTGACCTTAAGGATTTCGTTGTGGAAGACAGCAAAGGAAAGACGGTACATTTTAAGTGTGCAAATACTGTCCAGTTACTATACATACTGATAGGAAAAAAACGCCCAAGCATTTTGGAAAGTAACTGAAAACAATCATTTCATACGGTATATAAAAAACAAAAGCCCCCAAAAAAACTATTTACATAAAACTCGAAATTAGCTAAAAATAAGCACTGAAAATTAACAAAAACTGAAAACAGAAGCCCTAAGGATAAGAGAAGATGTACTGGAATGAGGTGATATTAGGTTATTTCCTGTCCGAGATTTCTAATGTAGCGCATAGAAAACTTGGAATGGCTCAAACTGCAGTGAAACCACCCAATACTGAAGTAGGTGTAACTCAAATATCCACCAAACACAATTTCATTTTCAAACAAAACTACAACGATAGAAACTGACAGAGAGTAACAGGACCGAATTGGAGACTGACCCAGTGTGCTGTATGGCGCTTTGTGTCTGACAACCTCTGCTGAATTTCTGAAGGCTTTTACTAACAGAACTAAGATAAACTGCCAAATGAATGTATTTTGAATGCAAAAACTGGATTTATTTTTGGTGAAGGGCTTTTATTTCTGTTTAGCACACTTCAGCTTAAAGGGATGAGCATGCCAGCTACATACTTCATTTGGTACCTGTTTTCTGTAATGCGTGTTTTTTTATATAATTCTCTATTGCTGTTTCAGCTTGGATCATTATTTTGCAAGGCGCAGTAACTGAAGTTCAACCGCAAGGAGTTCCTTCTGAAGAGACTGAAATTCCAAAAGTGCACTTGTAATTTCTGCTGCTCTGTGAGTTAGACGAGGAGAAATCATAGTTGCACAGGGGACAGAAATTCCCCAGAAATTCACGGCCAGTTCAAAGACAGCTTTGGAAATGCAGCTGCTTTTGGAAGTCTTCAGAAGCAGCCCTCATGGTTGAAAAAGGACATATATTAGTAAGCCTGGTAAACGGTGATCTAAAGTAGAAACAGCAATAGAAAATTCTACAAAAATATAATGGTATGATATTAAATTGGCATGAATTCAAATATTCAGGAAGCCTAGACTGCATTCCTTTTCATTTCCAGTGAGAAGCAAACTTGATTGCAGACTATCCTGTACCGTGAAGATGGGAGCCGTCTGCTGTTCAGTATCGCGTTGTTTTTAAAAGCAATTTGTTGATTTTGTTATTTTTTTGGTATGAGCGCGTGTGTATGAATGTGTGAATGCGTGCAAGCATTCTGGTGATGGGAATGTTAATGTAACAAACAGCCTTTTCTAGGGGCTAAATCATTTGTAAAAAAAATTAAAATAATACAAAAATTGTAAAAATGTCATTGTCATCTCAGTAACAAAAAAATAAAAAAAGCTTAAATACCTCTTTTTTTTTTTCATTTATTTATTTAGACATGGCTTCTGTTTTAATATTTTTTTTGTTGGGGGGTGGGGTTAGAGTGCCTTATTACTTCACCCCCATTATCCCTCACCGCAGCAACCTCAGTGGGCCTCTGTTAATCCCTGAGCCAATTGCCTGGACATCCACAATGGATGTACTACTGCACCCTGCATTAGGGTGCCTAGCCAGCAGGGGTCACTGTAGAGGTGATGTGAGATCAACAGCCCAGCACAACCACCAGCAGAGGTATATGTGGGGTTTCTTTCCATCAGCTGATTCGTAGTACAATATGTGCGACAACTGATACAGCAAAAGTACAGTAAGTGTTGTAAAAATCTGCTGGAGGTTGCATTAGCTGAACCTTTTAACATGGTCTCCCAAAGCTTTAAATACAGTATAGCCTGTAAACTTGCTGTGAACACATGAAGGCACGTGTTAGACCTTGTTTCTTTGGCAAGCATAAGCAATCTGGCTCATGGTGTGTCTCAACAGAAATATGACTAAGCAGAGTAAACAGAAGTGTTCTTTGTGGAAGTGAAACCTTCACGCTGGCGTGGCTGTTTTGTTATTTTGTCAGCTTATAAACAGCCATCATGCATTTTGTATCGCTCCACCCGGGTCAAAGTATGTCAACCCACATCTTGAGGTGGGTTGGTGTCACCCCGGGTATGACCCAGGTACGTGGTCTCACACTACGCAGGGTTGTGACCTGGGTAGGACTACCAGTGTGAAAGGGGCTTATGAAATGCAATAATCATTTATCATACAGCAGGGAACACTTTACCTATAAGTGACCCAGGAGAGCTGCAGATTCCATCTTCCCTTGTTGAAGAAAGAAACATCGCACAAGCACGGCTTCCAGATAGACCACACAAGCAACAGTTATGAACTAATTTCTGGGCTGGAAGTATGGGACCTTTTTTTCATATTGGGGGGGGGGGGGAATAATGGTGGGCTTACATAGACCAATGTGTGTTATTAAAACATAATTGGGATACTGTGTCCAGTTCCGGTCACTACAAACAAAATGGACAGTCTAATCCTTGAACCAAATAGTAGTGGTCATTATCTGTAGTTGGGTGTTCCAAGTCTTTTTACGAAGGTCCGTTATCGCTAAAGACATTTTTTTTTTAAATGGGTTTTGAGG
Organism: Acipenser ruthenus; assembly: GCF_902713425.1. Taxonomy (NCBI): domain Eukaryota; kingdom Metazoa; phylum Chordata; class Actinopteri; order Acipenseriformes; family Acipenseridae; genus Acipenser; species Acipenser ruthenus. The sequence continues at coordinate 32,848,702 of NC_081202.1, read as the reverse complement.
TTATATTTTGGACTGGGTCGCTTAGTCCCCGTGAAATTGATAACACAAAGAGACCACACCAAGTTGGATTACAACTGGATAACAAGTTCTAGCCTATACAATAATCCACAAGGCAAACATTACTCCCAGTAGGGTTTTTACTGGCACTAAAGCAGCTGATTCTACTGCTGCCAATAGCTGTACACAAAACAAATTTCTTAATATAACTACCCATTTCCTTTTCTCTTAAGGCCAATTAAATCTAAATATTTATCTTTGTGGCCCTGATATTACATTTACTGGCAGCAGTCTTTTTAGGGGCTTTTTTTCTGGCAAGCCTAGAATTTGTACTAGTAATAGGAAATCCCAAATAGGCAGCTGTCAGGAGATTTTGCACTAGCTCTAGTCATTCTTATCTCCTGTACACTGTCTTTGAGGTCTGTCACTCAGTGACTTTAACTCCTTAAGGTACACAAGGAGCTGAGCCCTTGTTCAAATGGTTTCTTCTTAAAATGCATTTGAGAATGACTTCAGTATCGCGAGGAGGAAGCTGATCATTGGATGACCAGATCCAGCTTGTCGGTAAATTTTAAACCCTGTTGTGAGCACCTTATTGCAAACCGTTAAGACACAAACCATGTCTGTAAATGATTATGAGACTTGGGTACTGGATTAGTATGTTTTAGGATTGTTTTTTTCTTTACGGAATTGGCCAATAGGATTAAGGACCTGTTTGCTTTTTTTTTTTTTTTTTCATTTCCTGCTGAACTGATCATGAAAATGGCAGCATGTAGGCTTTAAAAATACAACTTGGTGTAGAGAGAAGCTTACAAAATTTTTTAAAACTGGAAGTAATTGCACATTGAGTACAACAGTGCATCGCTATTGTAATTTGTGTTGTACCTATGGCTCAGTTTCTTTAAATACCTTTATAAATATTTACCACAGTAAAAGCATAGCAAAGTGTAATAAAGTATAGTGAAAGTATTGTAAAGTATAGGTAAGCATTGTAAAGAACAGCAAGGTATGATAAAGCATATTAATAAACATGGCAAACCAGGATAAACTATGGGAAATGCTTTGTAAAATAATGGGAAAAGTGCAAAAATACTATTAAAAAATACAGTGGTATTTTTTAATGTAATGTATGTATTGTAGGTATTCTTTAAATGTAATGTATGTATTGCAGAACTGTAAAGCATGTCATGTTACCTAAATGTCTTATAATATAAATGTCTTTAAAATCTTGCCTGAAGTATTTTTAAAACGTGGAAATAATTGGAAACAGATTTTGAGTGGGCAAGACGACCACAAAGTGTGTATGGAACAGCTTTGTAACCTGATGGTACTGGTATTCTACCAGAAGAGACAGGTTCAACTGTGCCAGATTCACAATGCTTAAACTTTATTTAAAAATGTCTCTCTTTTTTTTAAAGCCTATTTTGAGTATTGCATTGTTGTTGGTTTCTTTAATGCTGTCAAGCAGTTTTGAGAATGCCAAATGCCACAAGACCTGTATAAGCGGTTTGAGATTTGTGTGCAACTATTCAGCAACAATCATGGAAAAGGATTTCACAAGAGCCATAATGGAGAGTGCCAGTGCAACCAGCTCGTCCCTCAACACAGTGACTGCAGTGAGCAACCTGTCCATAAAGACAGTCTCCTTGGTGTTCCTGGAATGGCACAACCTTCCATGCATTTTTGGCAAGTTTTTTGTGTCAACCCTAATTTGCTCTACAGAAGGGGTGCACCCATTCTGGACCTCGAGGTGCAGAGCTGGTCAGAACTCATGGCCTGGAGTTCTGCTCTGCTGTGTGAGTCTCATGCTGTAAGTGAATAGAGTGAGGGGTGTTAGGCACGGTTCAGTCTGATTAAACTCGGCCAACATCGCATGATCCAGGTAACCCAGGGTGTGTTGTGAAGCAAAAGGGAGGGTGTGTGTATCCATTGTGATACACCATCGGGTAGTCCTGGGATAAAAGCGTCTCTTGTGTGTTTTGGTGCTGCACTTTATAGATGACATGAAACATTGAATTTGTTAGTCTCCAGTTTAATTGTTTATTTGAAAAAAAGTACAAAACAAAATGAGGTCATAGCATTTTTGTTTCTAGCCCTAACATACTGCCCTTGATTTAGTTTTTTTTTTTTGTTTGTTTCACCATTTACGTTGTAAAAACAAACAAACAAAAAAAACTAGTAATTTTCTTACTGCATCTTATGTTGGATCTTAAAATAGATTTTTACATTAGAATTTTTGCATTCAATTCATGGAACAGGGAAGTGTTTTTTTTTTTATTGTACAGGTTATGTTTTTTGATAATGTAGCAGCCTTGTTTATGTGTATGTAGGAGAGACAGTTACAACTGTATATAAAAGAAAACAGAATCACCTATCAAACATTAATGTAGATCATGTACAATACAGAAGAATAAAGGAAAACACAGATAAATACTGAGTATCACAATGCCTGAAGGTTTAAATAGAAAGGAATAGTAGATTGTTACAATGTGCAGTGAATGACATCACAAACACATTAATAGATTTAAATAGAAATAAGTACCTCCACTGTTTGTTTTCAAAAACACTTCCCCGTGACAATGGTATGCTAAACTAAAAGTAGGCTCTTTTTGAGTAAAAATACTGAGAGAGAACGAGAGAGAGATTTTGATTTTGATCATACAGCTTATCATTTGCAAACTGAATAATTCTCAAAAAGTTACCTGATCTGTGATCCAGTACAAATGAAACACAATGTAAACTATTCCAGGTTAATAATGCCCCCTCAGAATGTTACTGCCACATAGCGAGAGCATTATATCAATTATAACCAGGGTTCTGGATCGTGTGATACTTCCATGAACCAAGTGAAGAACATGCATACCAAAAGGAGAAGCTGAACAGCAGAGAAACAAGAGAAAGAGTCAAAATCCTTAGGAGAAAAAAAGTATTTTAAAACCTTGGGGACTACACATGTACCATTTATGATTTTAAACTTCAATCAAGTCTCCTCTTCCCTTTCTGTGTTCTAGGCTGAAGAGATTTCATTCTTTGTACCTCTCCTCGTAGTTCTTTAAATACACCCACCTTGTCTAATAATCTTGATCAAACTCATTAGATTTTTATGATCAAATAATGTTCAGCGAAAAACATGTAGCTGAAGGCCAGACCGTTGCCAAGAACAACACAGATTGCATAATTGCTTCCTTTGGCTGTTCAGACACCTTTAATTAACTCCAAGTTCCCAAGCTGCTTCCGCTGGGTGGAAATGACTGTACAGGATTTCACATTGCTCAATTAATAAATTGTTTTTTTGACGTGGGCCCCACAAGTATTTGTAGCTTAGCCAATAAAATATCACGACGGACAGATCTGGCTTTGTGTCTTTTAAAGAGAATTAAGGATAACGTCACTAACTGACAGTAGAGGCAACAAGAGGCACCCGCCATAACATTGTCAATAAGATGCAGTACCAGCTAAAGATGGCCAGGATTTGCCGTTATTAGACTACAAAGCTTTTAAGTTATTGAAGCTAACAACACAGTTCCATACATCATACCTGTTGCTTGTATAGGTAGCAAATTTGCAGTTTTGAAAGAACCACATGTTACAGTAAACGTATTGCTGTTTTAAAACCTAATATCTGGCACTGAATTAAAAAAACAAAAACTCTCAGATAGTGTTGCGCTTCTTGGTCATTTCACCTGCATGGTAAAACTGTCCCCACCCTTTCAACGATTTCTTTCCCTGTCATTGGACAATCAGGTGCCTCCCCTGTCAGCTGACACGCTCTCAACCACTAACACCATGTCCTGAGAACTTCCTTTAACTTCGTGGAGTACCAGATATTGTGTTTCAGAATGAAAAAACGTGTGCTATAAAACGTGTTTCTTTCAAAACTGCACATTTGAGAAATATGTAGCTAACGGAAATGCAAAACACTTTAAGAATGCTCTAGGTGTAAGCAGCACAGTTCAGGTTACTCCAGGTCATGTACAGTGTACACATTTACAAAATATTCAAGTGCTGTCTTAACTCTTTCATGCATTAAATTTGTTTTATTTTTTTAAATAGCTGAACAAAGTAGTTTGGGACAAATTATAAATATATTTTTCATTGAAATGTTATCATTTTTCCCCCATTGCTTTATATGGGGGGAAATGGCATCCTCATATGAGGCTATCATGCATGTATGTCTTCTGTATGTCCTCATATAAAGACTAGAAGAGGTTTTTTGTTTCCGTCACCATGTCGCCATGCATGAAAGAGTTAATGTTTTCCCGATATCTTTCTTCATTACTTTTTGGGCATAATTAGGAAACTGTATTTTTTGTGATTGTGTTCGTTTCAAATAGAATTCAATGTTGCTGCTGGTTTTCTGTTTCCTAAAAGGAGATTGCATGAAGTGCAGATATACCTGTGGTGCCATCTGCTGGCAAACACAGGTAGTGGTTTGAAACCCACGGAATATTCTTAAAGGGTAGGTGTGATTGTGATTTGCAAGATCAGGCAGCGCTCTGAAATTGTAATACAGGTACAGTCTTCTACATCGGACGATATTTTATAATAAATGAGTTTAGACTTCGAGGTAAGAAATAAATAAATAATAATAAAACTTTCAATCTGCAGGCCATTGATTTTTGTTTCGACTGTATATCATGTATGATGCAGTTCTCTGTATTTAAAGTATTATGGATGTTCTTGTTGTTACTGCATCTTGTAAAGCGCTTTGTGATGGTGGTCCACTCTGAAAGGCGCAATATAAAATAAAGATTGATTGATTGTTTTGGTATTGACAGTGTTTTGTTGTGTTCGTGTAGTAGTGGTTGTTTGTTTTTTAAAAAAATGTAGGTTAGCAGTTTTATTATCAACCTTATTGTGCACAGACAATCTTATTTTACACGGGTCTCGCACCACCACCGTGTGTAATAAGACCCGTGTAATATCATTCACCGTGAATAATAATAATAATAATAATAATAATAATAATAATAATAATAATAATGTCTTCGGTAACATACATTTCCTGCCACGACTGCAATGGTTAGACCCGTCATGATGAAAAACGTAACTTTACTTGAACAAAAGTTATTGTATTTCTTGCTCTTATTGTATTACTTGTATTGTAACGCTTGAAATGTTTTTGCTTACGATTGTAAGTCGCCCTGGATAAGGGCGTCTGCTAAGAAATAAATAATAATAATAATAATAATAATAATATTAAAGGAGGGGAGCTGACGACAGAGAGACAGACAGACACGCACCTATACCCGAGAATCTGATATTGTCCATAACTTAAATAATGTCCGTACTGAGTTTCATGACAATTATATAAGCAATTCTCCAGATATATGGAAAAAATGTGTCGTGGATAAACAAACAAACTGACCACGTACATCTCCAGAATGTGTTTTATGTGTAGAAATGGGAAGTGTGAGGTACACACAATGAATTCATGGAGAGGGATAACAACATGGCTGTAAATCGCAGTCTATCTTTTAACAAGCAACCAGTTAGACTATTTATAGATGAAACAACCATAAGTAAACACATACAAGCAAAACGTGCTATTGCAAAGTCGGTCTGCATAGTTTCATTCTTGAGCAGGAATGTGATGCTCTATCACAGGGCAGTATTAGACAGCAGTACAGTAGGGTTCAAGCTGTCTTCCCGAGTCAAGAAGGGGAATCAATTTAAATCAGCTTCAAATAAATAAATAAATCATTTATTATGAAAAGAAAAAAAGAAAAAAAAACATACTGTACTGGTTTCTTTCTGTTGGGGCTTTTAACAATGTTGCTATGACAATTATCTATTAGACAGGCTTTGTTATTACAGTGAAAACAGGTTACTGTTATTTAGAAAGGAAGATCACGAGTGTGTGTGACACCTTAACCGGTGCCGCACTGTGCAATACTCAGCGATCACGTGTTGTTTAGTGGAATTCCCACAGCCTCACAGCACCTGACAATAATAAGCAATTCCCATACAGCACCAGCTCCGCTGTGTGCCGCTTTCAAACAGTTGTAACAGTTAATATTCTGGTACCCGATTACTAGTTCAAAATATATGTTTAGTTGTAGCCGCTACGGCACTCCCAAGATGATAATAGGGAGAAGAGGAAGATCCTCGTTAAAGTTATTTTCTTAATTGAGCAAGGACTTGTCCAATTACCAGCACCACTCCCAAACACACAACCGAGACCTCTTAAAAGTTTACAACAGTTTATTAGCACAAAAAGCATTTGTTTAATTTCACAGCGATTGTTTCAATATAGCAGCAATTGTTTCAGTATAGCAACAACTGTTTCAATGTAGCAGCAGTTATTCCAATGTAACAACAATTGTTTCCATATTAGCAGCAATTAAGTTACAAGTAAAAAGGCTCAGCCCTTAGCAGCAGTGTGTACAGTAAAATAGAAGCAAACCAAAAGAAACATCTAATGTGAAACAAACACAAATCAAATAGTATAAGTGAATAAAGAAAAAATAAAAATATCACAAAGCAAAATATATATCAAGTGCACAAATGCTGAAAATTAAATCATTAACTACCACCAAGCAACTGGTACTTTACACTGGTCCAACGATCACATTAACCATCGTCTATATCAGAATTAATGCACAGTAGTAATGCAATCGCGGTAAAATAACGAGTTTAAAATAAGCAATTCATCGTGGTTGCAACAACCTTAAAATCATATAATACCTAAGCAGAAAACACACAAACAATGCACTAACACGGAGCGTGGAGGACAAGGTTGTTCAATAATACTTCCAAATTGGTACTTGATATAGACAAATCGGTTCTACACAGTCACACCTCTAAATTGAATTACTCCATGAAGAGCCCAATGAAGATGTAACTGATATCAATCAGTACAGTGCAGTAGACCCTCAGAGTTACGCACACCTTGGGAATGGAAGTCGCTCGTAAGTCTGACATGTCCAGATACATCACAGTAATGTAATACTCATATTGTTACGGTTCTAAAGTCTTCAAAACGGTACTATAAATGAAAAAAGGCTCAAGTTAAGTTGCCATTGAAATTGCAACTGTAGCAAAAACAAAGATTTAAACGTCCTGGAAAATGTAGTGCTTTTTTTTATTTTATTTTATTTTAAACAAAATGCATTCGTGCACCTTGCTCAGTCATTCAGCCTCTTTTGGCTTTGGGGGGGGGATAGGTCAATGCAGACCCAATCAGGGCGGGGCAGGATTGCCCATTTTATCCCAGTCAGCCCCTTGCTTACTGAATATCTTTAATGAGAAGTGTACCCCAGAACTTGTAGCAAACCCTGATATATACTGCTGCCCCCCCATCCCATTGTAGGAATCAGTGACCTCAATGATTTCTAGGAGCTCATAATGCTAATTGCTTTGTAACCCCCCTTATTAAAGTTTATCACATTTATCAAGTATGCTTTACCATACCTCTCTGGGCTTTACAATGCTCCCCTATGCTTTACCATACCTCTCTGTGCTTTACAATGCTTCCCTATGCTTTACCATACCTCTCTGGGCTTTACAATGCTCACATACGCTTTACCACACCTCTCTGTGCTTTACAATGCTCACATATGCTTTACCATACCTCTCTGTGCTTTACAATGTTTGCCTATGCTTTCACTTCGCTTTATTACACTTTGCTATGCTTTAACTGTTGGAAACTTTTATAAGAGATACCCTGAGATATGCTTTACCATACCTCTGTGCTTTTCAATGCTTGCCTATGCTTTATGATGGCTTCACTGTGCTTTATTACACTTTACTGTGCTTTTACTATGGGAAACTTTTATAAGAGCTAGTTTACCATAGTTTTTTTTTTTTAATATGCTTTACCATACCTCTGTGCTTTTTGGTGCTTCCCCATCCTTTATGATGGTGCTTTATTCCACTTTGCTGTGCTTTTACTATGGGAAACTTTTATAAGGGACTTGCCAGCTCCTGCATGGCACAGCTGTGATTGAAACAGGGAACTTGTTTTGTTACATTGTGGCAGGCTGTGCAGATCTACCAGTACCTTGCCTGCATGTAAACTAATACACTTCATAGATCTATTGCTGACTTTCCAGGAAAGGAAAACTAAATAAATTATTGTCTGCTTTGCTGGTGGTGGGAATGAATCAACAATCACGTGAGAGTAGACTAGATGGGGATTTCATACAAAAAACAAAATAACATGTGACCGCTATTGTGTTACAATTAACTTCCCCTGCAGTGTTCCCAGGTGCCTCCATAGTCCTGATCATCTCATACAGGATTTAGCATTGACATGTATTTATTTAACCAGGATAGAACCATTGAGATACACTGTCATTTTTCAAAGGGGTCCTGGCAGCTGCTATCTGTATCCTGGTCGATTCATGACAAAGGCTTAGATCAGCCAAGGTGTATCAAGTTATTGTATCAAGTTTCCTATTGTATTGCTGGGAATACACAGCTGAGCACTAGATGGCGCTGGCGCTTACTAATACATGTACTGTATATAGACACTTTGGCTGATCTGGCTTACTGGATATAACATGTCTATTGCAGGCAACTCAAAATCAAGGGCAGCTCCTGAACTCAGATAAAAGCCCCTTAACACAATAGTTAGAAAAATTAAACACTAGATCTGAGTAATTGCAATAAGAACCCATAAGAATAACTGCAAGGGGACAGTAAATCAAATAATGAAAATGTAGAAACTTTTAAGAACATGGATTTGGTTGGAAGCGGATGTACCCAAGCAGACCCTCAAATACCTTTTTTGTTCTCTTCCGGGTGTGTGAAATATATATACAGTAGTATCCACATTTATTAGAACACCTGTCTTAGAATATTCTTTATATACCTACTTGCAAAACCTATGGGTGTGATTTCTGTCAGTAATCAGTGATTATTATTATTATTGGTGTATTTAGCTGATGCCTTTATCCAAGGAGACTTACAGAGACTAGGGTGTGTGAACTATGCATCAGCTGCAGAGTCACTTACACAATGTCTCACCCGAAAGACGGAGCAGAAGGAAGTGAAGTGACTTGCTCAAGGTCACACAGTGAGTCAGTGCGTGAGCGGGAATTTGAACCAGGGACCTCCCCTGGTTCAAATTCCAATGCCTTTTCTTTAACCACTGGACCACTGCTTTAATTCAGCATCTTAAAAACAACTTCTAAAAAGTCTCATGCATTTTACCATGTGTGGCTCTGTGTTCCTTTTCTCTTACTATTTCAAATGAATTGCATGTGTGGTCAATTAAAGTCATCAATTAAATGAAACAATCGCTAATTTGCCAATTTTCGAAGATTTTCAGTTACAGTGGTTTGATTTCACAACAAATCAAAACTGCAGAAGCATTGGGATGTTCTAATAAATGTTCACACTGCTGTATATTGAAGTTTTCCAGTGAAACATTGTTAATGTACAAATGTAAAGTAACAGATTATGAATAATAATATAGCTATAGCTAAGTGTGACAATTGTATATTTCACCTTTTATTTAAATAATAAATTAACAGCTTTCCACTATCCTCTTGCAGATGATGTTTGCTTGTGTGAAATAAGGAGGGCAGGAGTTTAGTAGACCTTCAAACACAATTAGAGTTAATTGAACCTAAAGGAATACTTTATACCCACTGACTGCATAATATTTCATCTGTTTATTACCCTGTGATATGTGTTGTTTGTCATAATTGCTTACTTTGTTTCTGCACTCATAAACATAAATATGCACCCGAATATTTAATCTGTGAGCAAGACTGCGCAAGGTGGAATTTCATTAACCAGGCCAGTATAATAATTACTAGGGGTGTGTGTGCCAGTAAATTATTCCCCCCTCAAACACAACTTTTTCGGGGGGGAGGGGGGAGGAGAAATGACTGGTGCACGCCCCTAGTGGTCATGTTTTTACTGGCTTGCTCAGACCAATGGTAAAATGTGCTGGTGACTCATTAAACATGACAAATATCAACGAGCACAGAAACAGAACAAAATACGATGACTAAGAACAGAAATCATGGGATTATGAACACTTGAGTAAACTGAAATATCCTGCAGATTCAGAGTGCATGCCTTTCAGTGCAGAACCTGCCTTTCCTGTCAATGACAGCCAACATTAGAAACAGTATAGGTTTGCCAGTGCATTCAGAAACAAGTTTTTACATGGCGTGATACATGTTGTTGGGAACAGGACTTTGGACTTAGTCATAAAACGTGCTGTTCAGGTAAGAAAACCTGTATTGGAAATTCCCATCTGAGAAAACCCAGAATGAGTTTGAAGCAATTCCTGGAATTTCTTTATCTTCATTTTTGTATTAATTATATTTTTAAATTAACATACATGCAGTCTTATAATACAAAGCATATTCTCAAAGATATAAATCTAAACCCACAACCCATACCTTCAATGACAATTATTACATAACAGGAATAGTATGATTACAAATGTAATAAGACGCTTTAAAAGTTACTATAGTGAGCCGACAGTAATATATATCCTAGATCTATTTTTCGAATTCATTTATAAATGGTTGGATGTAACATCTTGTGGGAGGCCATTTAATACAAATAATGTTAATGTTGTCTTAAGCTATTGCTCTTTGATACTAAAATAAAGCAAATCCTTAAATACTGGAAAGGAGATAATTGTCTTTCAGAGAATGGACACTTTCACAGAATGGAAACATCTAATGCTGTATGTATTGCAACCGGAGAGGCTCTACCAGACTGATAAAGGAATCTTTTTTTTTTCCTCTCATGCAGGCTAAGCAATGTATACATTAATATTGGCCCTCGAGGTATTTGCCCCCATTTGAAATAAACTGGATTTGCTTCTGGCTGACATGACATTGTTAAATCTACTTTGAACGGATTGGATTGAGAGGGGGGGTCAGGGTATCCCCCGGCCTTGAGAATATTTCGGACACAGATTAATCTGACCAAAATGATTAAAATTACATTTTGAATCAATAAAAGAAAAAAGGAAACGACAACATTGATTCATTTCAAATTATATAATTTGCAGCTTGAATTAAGAACCCATCAATGCATGGAGTGTACATACATCCCTTGGTTTAAGGTTGATATCCCACATTTAGCAGGGTGTCAGGGTCCAACATTAACTCACTGACTGTTATCTCGCTGCATGATGTGAACACACTACCCCCAGACCAGAACTGCGCTACCGTCAAAGCATTCCCTCCGGGAAACAATATATCACAAACTCTTATTGATTTTCTTTGAAATATTGTACTTGGTTTCACTTTCAGTTGTTAACAATAAATGTTATTTAAACTTTGTAATTATAACTTCTACCCCTTGATTAACCATTTAAATATAACAGTGTTACATTAACCCCTCCCCTTTGAATAAGGAACGTCCTCATTCCACAATCAAGTGAAGACAAACACTTCTAACGTGAAGTACAGTTTTAACTTGTGACCTATTGATTCAATAAAGTCTCAGGTTTATTTCGATTATTAGTTAAAGTCCAAGTTCAAGTCCTTATTAATGCTTGACAAAGTCTCTGAAATAACTGGGGGCCTTAATCGGACAACCACACCGTGTTGCCTTCTCAGTTACATTAACATCATTATAATTATAATTTGTTTATTTCTTAGCAGACATCATGACAAGAATGCAGGAAGAGCGATTAAAATGTATTTCATTTTTTTAAATAACAAGTGCTCTGGCTTTTCTGTTCCACATCATGGATCGTTATTGCTGTGTTACCTGTTTGACAATGTGGGCATTAATCATTACACTATCAGTGCACTAGAGCAGACATTTTAGAAACAGCTTTGAAAAAAAGTAGTCAGGATCTTAACAATGAAAACAATAATTACAGGAGTGTTATTTAAATAGTTGTAGCAACACGTGGGGACGGGTAATGCTATATTTTTTGGAACTCCGCTACTTACTCTTTAATGAAATCAAGGCTATATTATCACATGCTCATTCGGTGCTCACATCTCCCTCACTTTGTGGAGTCCATGTATGCTGTAATTTTCATTCGCTTTTATTGTGCAGTTCAATCAACTTGCCATTGATAGCCGAGCCAATAACAGCCTGTTTTGCAAAGATGCTCCTTAAAAAGGAAACATATCAGAATTAAACCCATAACAGAAATACACCAAATGCTACATAAACATTTATAGAAATCAATGCTCCAGTTTTTTTTTTGTCCATGCCTTTGAAAAGACAACTTTGCAAAAAATATATTGTCAATGAATAGCAATGCCACTAGTACAACATTGCAACCCATATTAAAGAGAGGAAGAAACATGTTTGATGTATGCTTACTACCAGACTCTACAGTGTAATTTATCAATATTAAAATAAGATTAATTAACAAAATCTTACTGTAGACGGCATCAATCTCAAGTTACTTTTCAGCAAAATATTCATAGGGAATAGATTCACAAGAAGAGTGCGCACAGATGATGTTGTGTGTGTGAATTGTTGGCTAAAGCCCACACAAGTTTATAACAGAACACCCCACTACCTGGATCTATTTCTACCTGTAAAAAAAAGGTGTTTTATATAGTAAGGGAAGTTAGACTTAAAGCTAACATTGCATTTACATTTTCAAAATGTATTACTTTTTACTGTATCTAGTCAGAATCGTGTATAGAGGTTATGCAGTCATTGTTTATTGTGGTATTACTGGTTTATATTTCTACATAGACCAAAAAAAAGTTTACCAACCCAAATGTTTAAAGCTAGGACGCCTTATTCTTATTTAAAATCAAAGAAATATAAGCATTCTCAAGAAACTGGGTTGCTGCTCTGATCTTCAGTGACTTTCCAGATTGTGGTAGAGGTGCCACTTCTAGAAACATTAAAAAATATATATGCTATCTAGCTATCTACTGTCTATCTATCTAAATATGCCTTGGATGCAGTGAAGCTACATCCGTCTACAAAGGATTGAGTTCTCCCATCGGAGATCAGAAAAAATGAGAATTTAAGGCAATGTTTTAACACAGGGGACAAAAACACTTGCTCACATAAACCTCTTAAACTCATATTTGTGTTCAGTGGATGAAACAAAACATCTTTAAAAAGATAGACAACCCCCTTTCCAATGTAATCAAGCGAATCCTTTCTCATGCTGGAAAAAGATGTAAGTATGTTGCATATTTAAATCTAGAGATCATTATGTGAATATACAATTCATATATTAACTGTTTATGTATTCAAATATTGCAGTAAAACAATGTGTAAGGTTCAATTTCTTAAAAATAATAAGTCAGTCGTCTTCCATGAAGTTTTAATCAAAAGAGTTTTATTCAGGAACAAAGCAAATCAAATGTGATGATGTTCTGAGCTGGAATCAGTGTAGATGCAGTTTTCTTGTGCCATCAGAGATGTTCGTTTCTGAGCTCTCATGGTATCAGAAATGTTTGTTTCTGAGCAAAGAAATTACTTCGTACAGCACAGATATACAGCTAGCTTCCATAATTTTCTTGACCAAATTTGGTCTTATTTCCCTTGCGTGACGCATGGTGTGAGACAAAGCACATTAACAGTTTTCTTCTTCCTTCACCAAGGTCAGCAGAAACCCAGATAATAAGAAGTTACACTTAAGAACAACTTGATATGATATGAGATTTGCTCAATTCTCACAGACGGCAAAGTGCCATACTCACTCATCACAAGGTCGAACAACAAGGCTGGTGATTGCAAATGGCTGATGTAAACCAGCTATGTACAGCTTGATTTTAAGACTTCATTGTCCCTGTGTTGATTCAGAGCTTACATTAAACATAGGAAAATCATGTTCAGAGACAGACTTTCAATGATTTCTCACTTCCTTACCATTTAAAGGGGCACATAAAATTATTACAATGTATAGAAAACCTTACAATCCCCACTTTGAACCTTAAACAAACAAACAAACAAAGGTTCACACAATTTTAGAGTAGCAGCGTGTAGGATCTGTCAGATCTTTAAATATCTGATTCTACCCGTCATGGGATCTTTCATTACCTACATTCTGCTCAATCCCAATACTCCTTCCCTGAATACCTAATGCCAATAGAGGTGTTGACATTACCTATCTTGTCAGGTAGTTTTCAACTTCATGAATAATGACTTATTTTCTCATCTTGCCCATAAATGACCTGGAAATCAGTCCTAATACCAACTTCTATCTTAATTTGTTTCTTAATATCTTCAATCTCAGGTAGATGTGCCAGAATCATATTTAATACATAATAATCCTCCAATTATTTCTATTTTAAGTGGGATCCAAATAATTTGCTGATCATCCAGAAACATTGTGTGTTTTATCCCTGTGCAACAAAGAAAATAATTAAATATTATCTTATATTTAATCTTATCATTTGGAACCTATTTATTTAACTATGTTAATACAAAATATATTATAGCCCCATGTTAATTGCATTACCATTCATTTCCCTACATTCATTTCCGACATATTCAACACTACAGAAAATCATTTAAATTTCACATTGTTTACAAAAAATGTCCACAGTAGATGACAGTATTATCCCATTGGCAGGCATTGGTTCCTCAGCAGAACGTCAGTTTTCAGTGGCCCCATTGTCTGAGAGTGAAAAGTTCTGTATGGTCAGCTGACAGTTCCTCTTCAGTTCCATGGTTGTCTCTGCCCAGGTCCTGGTACTTGACTCGCCATCAGAATCAGCCTGCATGAAATCAAGTGCAGTATTCATTCATCTGATTTCACTCGGACCACAATGGGGTCCTTCTCCTTGACTTTTCTTTTCTCACTTGGGAATGCATACTTGTAACAGAAAAAGAACACTCACTGCTCAACTCAACGACCTGTTTCACCGTAAAGGCTATCCATTCACAAGATTGCTGTTGAAGAAGTGTATTATTATTATTATTATTATTATTATTATTATTATTATTATTATTATTTATTTCTTAGCAGACGCCCTTATCCAGGGCGACTTACAATCGTAAGCAAATACATTTCAAGTGTTACAGTACAAGTAATACAATAAGAGCAAGTGTAAGTTCTAATTTTTTCATAACCACAAACAGCTATCTCTGAGCACACCACCCAGACTCGAAAAATAAACTTGTTGCTAAAAGGCTTTTTTTTTTGTTCCTCCCAACAACCACGTTCCAAAAAACCATGTGACCCACTGTATAGACTCACTGAAACCAAGACAGACTCGCCAGACCTTGACGATTTAGTACAATGATAAATTTAAAATATAAAAAACCCCAAAAGACTAAACTCCTTATCTTTCCTTTTTTTTGGCAAGACATACAGAGCACATAAAAATGAAAGCCAAGAAAGTTTAAAAGAAAAAATATTAATTGTACTGTCCCCTCTTTTAATTAAAAAAAATGCAGGCACTGTATATCTATTCTCCAGCTGCTATCGTTGCTTGTCATCTTCTATGGTCGAGATTTTCTCATTTGCACTTAGAGCGCGGATGGACTCAGTGCATCATTCCTTTTACTTTTTCAGAGAAACATTTTCCCTTCTAACACTTCATTATTCCTTTCCAACAACTTCATATGAAACCCGCAAGAGGCTGTCTTTGTTGCATCTTTGTCCTGCCTTTCAACGTTCCTCCTCAATTCATCATATCTATCAGTCAAAACTTTAATTTCTGCGCAGTGCTTGTGCCACCTGTCCCCCAATCCTTCTCAGCACAAAAATGTGCTCTATAGGCACTTTCCTTCTTTCACATTCATTTTCCTTTCTTTAATTCTCTTTTCAACATACTCTTGACAATCAAACGCCTCAACAACAAATATGTTCTTTCCCTATTACAGCGTGGTACCTGGTATAATGGCAAAGTAACTGGTAAGTGTTTTGTTCATGTCAGCTTGTTTTGCTAATAAATCTGTCATGTAGAGAAATAAAAATAAAAGTAATGTTTCTCAGTAGCACACTGTGGCCCGGTAGCATGACAGCCCAGGTGGAATTGGTAGGGAGAGAGACTCAGACACCGAAATCTGCTACACACTGCAGCACAAGAGGTGTGCTGCCTGTAGCTCTTCAGCATCATCACCTGCGTGTACAGTGCTAATACAAAATGGCTACAATAAAGTGAAAGCGAGTTGTGCTTACAATAGAAAGATTTTTTTTTTTTTTTTTTTTTTGTAAGCCTCTGCATTTTGCTACTGTGTAAATGACCTCTAATGTAAATGTCTACAGCACTGTGGCAGGGCAGTGGCATGAAGAGGGTTTTTTTAATATATGTATATTGTAAATGGTGTGTATTTATTGTAATAAATGAATGAAATACCTGACGCTCCTGGGAGAGCCTGTCTGCTGTGTGTGATTACCAGGTGTGGAATCTAATCAGCAGGTAGGTGTGTTCCAGCGGGGCGCCAGTTATAAAATGGTTAAATTTAATAACCTCAGGCTGCAAAACCAAAGCTAACTGGGCTAAAGAAATTTGCCAACATGTTTGTGAGAGTGACTAAGTGAGTGAGTGAGAGAGAGAACCACAACCAGGGCTGGATTCCAAAGAGTGAGTAAGCAAGTGTGGCAAAGTGGTTTGTAGTGTGCAGGTGTAGAGGTGATGCAGTGCTCAAGACAAGGACAAACAAAGTACTGGTGAAATGGTGATTTATTTATAATCCAGTATTTATAAACAGTAAAGAAATGGAGGGCTGGCAATACACAACGATGTGTATTGCACAGTTCAATAAACACGGGGTTCAGTCCCGAAATAATAAACACGATTTTAAACACACACACAAAACACAGACACAGTCGCAAGTCCAGAGTGAGTGCTGTAGTGCTCATGGTGAAACACTATTTACTCATAGAGGAGAATTGTTGTCCGGTTTTGTGCTGTCCTGTAGCGACAGCTCTGGATCGTGTTAACCATCTAACAAATAACAAACAGTACAATTAGACGATACAAATAAACAAAACACTTGCAGTTATTTTACACACATCCTTCGGTTCTCTCTTAACCATTACAAAGTAACAGATCACCTAGCCACATCCCCTTTTGTATCGTCAGTCACGCCTGTGGCAAAGTGGTTAGTGGTAGGTGCAGGCGCATGGGGTAATGCAGTGCAGTAATGAAACACAGAGAGTTATAATCCAGTTTGAAACAGTTTTTAATTGTATCCAGTTCTGGTGACCAAATAATAATCCCTGGCAATACACAACAATGTGTAGAGCACAGAGTAAATAACAACAGGGTTACAGTCCCAAATAATAAACACGAATATCCGTCCCACAATATACTAACATAGTCACCAGTCCTGGGTGCGTGCAGTAGTGCTCGTGGTGGGTGATAACAATTTATACAGTGACTGTGGTGTAGTGTTGTTCCGGGTAGTGCTGGCCCAAGGCGACAGCTCCGGATACATGTTAGCTGTCTAGTGATTTACAAAACAAAAGACAATTACTACTAGCAACAAACAAACAAAACACTCACGAATCCTTTTATATTTTTGGGTTTCTCCCGGTCCTTCCAGTTTCACTCTTGCTCAAAACCAAGGAAAGGAGTAGATTGTGATTCTCCGTCCCCTTTATGCTATCGCATGACCCCTTGGTAATACAGTGCAGCTGTCTCTGCTATCTGGAGCTGCTACGTCGTTTTCCCTTCTGGGTCAATACGTTCCTCTGGAGCGATGACTTGGTGCACCATAGCTCCACTCCCTTTCTAGATGGCCGACTTCCACCTAACCATTCGAATGAACTGTCTGATCATCCAGTCCGGGGCACTCTGTTCCTTTTACGCGGCAACCTCACAGGTCGGGAGGGAGATTTATAACCAAGATTCATTCGTTCTCTGTAACAGCAAGTCAAATCCGCTGACAGTCAGGTGAGTAGCTTCAGCCTCCGTCTCGATCACCTGCCTGTCACTCAGCAGCGAATGCACGCACCCACATGGCAGATGGGCTACCCTGTCACAAGCATTAATACCCTGTATCTGTTTAAACAATTGATTTAGGAGCGCTCCATAATAAAAGCTGAATCTAAAAACAATAATTGTGTAAATATAGTAATTGTTACAGCTGTGTATAATGGTATTTAAAACAGGATTAACTTATAGTTTATAGCTTACTCTGGTCCCACCGCAGTCGTATATGCGACGGATTACTGTATAATTTCTTATTATAGTAAAATCCTAGCACCATCAACAACGGTCCAACAGACTTTAGGGTAATGAGGTGACTCCCACATTAATGCCAACCGTCATTCAGTGCTATTAATAGTATTCAAGACAGGCACATTTCTATCTGCCTGTGTGGTGCTATTGGGGTTACCTTCTCCCAAACCTGCACCTCGTTTTCAGGCTCACCCATGTCATCGCCAGCTGAAAGTTTGAAATTTTCTGCACCAGACCCAAGCAACTCGCAATGCTATAATGTATGCTAATGTCAGCTGTTTATTCTTCTTTAATACTATTGTCCTGATTGAATTCCTGTTTCAACCTAACCCGACATTCCACCAGTGTAGTCCTAATTGAAGACGCTGGAACGCCATGAAAATCTAGATTTTCTTAAACAATAATTATACGATTTCCCATTTTATTTGTGTACTGAACTTCTTGTATCACATATAATAGGTAATGCATTTATCTAATTTCTACAATTATTTCCACAAAGGGTCTTTTTCCATCTTGTCAGAATGCTTTACTTTATTTACGTGTCTGTGTGTCCGTGGCTTTGTGTTTGTAGCCACAGTCGTAGTCAATGCACTGTCTGTTGCTGTGGTCTTCATCAACATTTTTAGCCTTCTTAAAGAAGTAGTTAGTAGAAGTTCCTAATGCTTTTGTCATTGTACCAAGAGGACTACTCACTGAATCAGACAGTTGTGCTGGAGATGTGGGTCATGTGATTAGCTTGCCTATTAGGCTAGTTCTGGCTCAACTACAGCACTGCTGCCAATAGATCCCGGTGTTGTGCCAAAATTCAGTATTATCGGAAGAAGTGTCGCAATTGCAGTCAGCACACATGCAAATTCATTTGCGCATGCCTAGTTTATTTTTTCTGCCATCTTTCAATTGTGTCTCCCAAAAAGTGTTGCATTTCAATGGTTTTACTCCTACTGTGTAGTGTAGAGTGCATCTTTAATTCTTGGATAAGAACCTGTTGCTGAGTATCTCAGCCTTCACATTTATTAACTTTAGGTCTATTATACAAAATATAAATATAGCTTTTTTTTTTTTTTAACTGTTTTTGCATCCTCAGCACATGATTCCACACATTAAAAGGTGAACAGAGACAGCTACAGTAATAAATACATTGTACAATGTTTCCTGATCTTCAAGAACAAAGAATGTAACACAATTAAAATATCAAATCAATACAATTATACAATATGTTGCACATTATTACTTTATTATTACAATTGTGCTGGAGACAGTATTTGGCAAGAGTGCTAAATACTGCTAGAAGATACTATTTGGCACAACACCACAACTCAGATGTTTTACTTGTACATTTTTACATTGAAAAGTTACAGGGAATGAACTCCCCTTTCTTTCCAATAACATGACCACACCCTGTATTCACAACTGAAGAAACACAGGTACGACATTTAAAAAGTGGCCAATCTAAAATACATGTTGCTTTTTTGCATTAAAATATGTAGCTGTGACTATGCAAGGCTAGACCAAAGGAGTCCGGTAGTCTCAGATTACCTGGGAATCCCAATACTTCTAAAGTTCAAATATATGACGATGGTGTATCAATAACAATATATAACAGCTCTGGTAAAGTAAAGCAATTTGTTGAATACAGAACAGCTGGATGAATACAGATGTGATTCGGTTCTGCAGTTCACAAAGTTACAGAATGCCATCAGTCAGAGAAAATAATCAATTTCCAACACAGTATGAAGATGGAATTTGATAATCTCTCCTTCTCTGGTTTTAAAGATTGCATTGTAAGTGTTTTTTTAATTATTGTTTTCCAGGGCCCCTTGTAAAGGAGGCCTCGGTCTCAATGGCTAAATCTCCCGGTTGAATAAATAAAATAAAAATAAAATCAAAGGGGTGAAACGAAAAACAAGCAATCAGTTGAACGTCTCCGAGTCCCTAGGTTATGGTCATGTTAAGTCACTGACATGTTCACCTTGCCCTTGCATTTGTACGGTGTCTGGCAATTGTGGAGTGGTTCTGTGCTCTGTTGATCCAATTGTCTGGCAATTGTTTGTTAGCTTGTCTGGACTTGCAAATTAGACAGAGCAGACTTCCTCACCCCATTCACATCATGTGACCTTTCCACTCTGCCAGCCCCTCCTACTCACCCTCCCTAGGGATGTATAGTAGTTTGGGCTGGCAGCAATGAAAGGTCACATTGCCACCTGGTTTCAATGGAATGAGGACATCTGTTCAGTGCTGGCAGTTAGGATTCTCCAAACAAGCTCAAAGCAAGACAGATAAGAGAAACATGACATTAACTCAATAATGAAGCATCGGAGCTTTGAATCAATGATGGCAAACAGCATCCAATAAAATGACATTGGAGGCAAGTGCCTCTTTAACACGTCCTTATCTTAGCACCGGTTAGTTCTTAAAGTACTGAGGGGACTTGAAAGTCTCATTTACCAAAATATATGTAAAACATATGGCTGTCCTCTTCTCATGTATACTCAATAAAATGGTACCTTTTTGAATTACATAACTTAATTTCGCATTCTTCAGCATGACAAAAATAATTCAGGACTGAAAGGGTTAAGGTTGAAGTGAGAACAACAGTGTAGAAAATGAGTCATACTGATACAGATTCTAGATCCTTGATAAATGCTGCAAGTACAATCAAGTACAACCAAAGATTTCAACAAGATAATACTTTGCGCAGCAGTTCATTTTAAAATATATACAACCAGGCAGAACCTGTTGATGCAGGTTATACAGTATTTATAATAAGCCAGTCAATTCTGAAGAAGTCACAATTAGTCAGTTAGTATGACTGTGTGTCACTCATAACAGGATAGAAAAAACAAAATGTTTGTGGTGCGTATGATTATCATATTGAATGAAACATTTCACATGTAAAAAAACAAACAACCATCAAGTTTAAAAAGGCCCCAAGTTTCCTCAACTGCTGCGGATGACAGACCCATTTTTTTGCATCACCCAAGCAATGATCTTACATATATATATATATATATTATTTTTTTATTTATTTAAATAGATAATTGTGTGTAGAATTGTGTGTTGCTTTAATTAGGCATCTCAACAACTTCTAAAAAGTCTTGTGTATTTTATCATTTGTGCCCATGTGTTCCATTTGTCTTACTACATTAAATGAATTGCATGTGTGGCTTATTCAAGTCACCAATTAAATTAGACAACCACTAATTTGCCATCACTAATTTGCTTATTTTTGCAATTTTCCAAGATTTTCAATTCCACTGGTTTGATTTCATATGCACAACAAAGCAATGGGATCTTCTAATAAATGTGCACACTGCAGTACAATTCGAAACACCAGGTGGCGGTGTCTTTAACACAGTCAGACTCTTTTACTGTCATCTCAAATTGTTACAAGAAGTGAAGTTTGCAATCAGGAGCTCACCAAGAGCCAGGGACAGGAAGCACTAATATAGAAAAGAAGTGCGGTTTGTTTGCTGTGTGCAAAACTGTACTTTCTGTCCCTAATATATAAAAAGATGTGTGGCACATTAAAGAAAACGGGGAAGTCGTGATTTAAATTGGTATGGAATATTAACCACAATGTGGCGTTAGAGTGCCCTAATTAAATTAATTCGAGAAACTGATAAATATGGATATGATTGGGACAAAGTAATTCCACAAAGTACAATAATAAAATTAACCAGTAGGCGGCATAATAGCTTTTTTTTTTCTTCTTCGGTTTGGATGGCAAGGGGATCTCAACAGAAGAGGAGCAGGCGTAACTGATTTTTCTAACTCTGTTTAAAGAACCAGCAACGTTTCATTTATATTTTTGTAAAAATAAATAAATATGTAAAGGTTAGGGGAAACCGCTGTTCCTCTTGGCGTGAGATTATTTTGCTTGCCTGCGTTGAGCGAGTCTCACTTCATGCGATAGAAGGGAAGAAGGGAACTATGAAAAAGACCTAGGAGTTTATGTTGACTCAGAAATGTCTTCATCTAGACAATGTGGGGAAGCTATAAAAAAGGCTAACAAGATGCTTGGATATATTGTGAGAAGTGTTGAATTTAAATCAAGGGAAGTAATGTTAAAACTCTACAATGCATTAGTAAGACCTCACCTAGAATATTGTGTTCAGTTCTTGTCACCTCGTTACAAAAAGGATATTGCTGCTCTAGAAAGAGTGCAAAGAAGAGCGACCAGAATTATCCCGGGTTTAAAAGGCATGTCGTATGCAGACAGGCTAAAAGAATTGAATCTATTCAGTCTTGAACAAAGAAGACTACGCGGCGATCTTATTCAAACATTCAAAATCCTAAAAGGTATAGACAATGTCAACCCGGGGGACTTCTTTGACTTGAAAAAAGAAAAAAGGACCAGGCGTCATAAATGGAGATTAGATAAAGGGGCATTCAGAACAGAAAATAGGAGGCACTTTTTTACACAGAGAATTGTGAGGGTCTGGAACGAACTCCCCAGTAATGTTGTTGAAGCTGACACCCTGGGATCCTTCAAGAAGCTGCTTGATGAGATTCTGGGATCAATAACCTACTAACAACCAAACGAGCAAGATGGGCTGAATGGACTCCTTTCGTTTGTAAACTTTCTTATGTTCTTATGTTCTTATGATATTAAACTGCGGAAAGTAAAAATGTGTGAAGTATTAGTTACTGTTTACTCCCGTTTATTTGCAAGACGCTGCTATTTATCATGCATTATTTATCTACCGAGCATAGAGGAAATAATTTAGTTTGCATTCAAAAAACAACACGATTACATGCATCTTAAACCAAACTTAATGCAACAGACTGCTTCTCTCTCACCTACATAACAAACATATAAACCACGTGTGAGGGAGTTTCTTTAATGACGTCAAAAGCGGGCGGTGTCTTAAGTATTTCAAACACAAAAACTGAATCGGAAGGTGAAACTATTAGTCAGAAGTTTTTGACTCGCTGCAAAAGTTGGTTATTTAGAGTTCCAGAAAAAAAAGATAAGCGAGACACGTAGGACCTTCAGTGCATACATTGCTGCTCGTAGTAATATAAGAAAAGGTATGTAGAGTTTTTATGTTTGTTAGTTGGGTTAGGTATGAAGTGACGTGTCAAGATAATTATTTAAACAGTACTAAAACTGTAACGGCTCACTAATAACCAAAGGAAATAAACAACCAACACTTTCACAAATCTAACGATTTTATGACAGTGTTGTTCTATTATTACACAACCTGTGTCGTCTCGAATAGTAATACTCAGAGTCGTTTAACATGTTCGTTTTATTAGTATTCCATGCTATTAAACCGTGCCTAGACATGTAAATAGCCTATCCTCAACTGTTTGGTTTTCTATTGGAATTAACACACATTAACAGAACTACGAAAGCATTTCAAACTTGTCTTTTTTTTTTCTCTCCTCTGTATAATAAATATTTCTGACAGCATTCAATATTTTATTTTATTTAAAGTATTCTGACCGCTTGTTTTCAATGTATAAATAATGATTTGTTATTAATGGCCTGCGTATGAAAAAAATACTTTCATTTAAACAACATAATTACTGTTTGAATAATTTATTATCGGCCATTCACTGTGTCACAGGTAGGTTCAATTGTGTGTAAATGCATTTTACACGCATCCGGTAAAGGCGCTCCGCGTGGAGTGCAGGGTGCGCCCTATAGCCTGGACATCGTCGGGTTGAGTGCAGGGCACTATTCCCAGGGGGCGGTGCACAATTGGCCGAGGGGCTTAAAAATAATTGGATATCCCAAATTGTTAGGAAATAAAAGATAACTGGCGACTATTATATATATATATATATATATATATATATATATATATATATATATATATATATATATATATAGTTATTCCACAGTTTTAATAAATAAATTGCTTTATTTGGGGAGAAAAAATGGCATGTCGCTCATGAGGCTATCCTCCGTATGTCCCCATATAAAAACTAAAGTTTTTTTGCAAAGCATGAAAGTGTTAATTAAGCATTACAGGCTTTAAATAACAGTCCTTGAAAAACCATTCCTTAAAACAGTCCCTTTTATGAATAGGGTCCAGTACCATTAGAATTAGGCAGCTTGCTGTAACTGGGCCTCAATGCTGAGGTGCATTATTTGACACAATTCAGTTGGACCTCTCTTTTCTGGGGTTTGTTT
The DNA here is from genome assembly GCF_902713425.1 of Acipenser ruthenus. Lineage (NCBI taxonomy): Eukaryota > Metazoa > Chordata > Actinopteri > Acipenseriformes > Acipenseridae > Acipenser > Acipenser ruthenus. Next base: position 32,824,516 of record NC_081202.1, on the reverse strand, counting down.
ATTCCCATTAATAGTGAGAAACTTTCAGGTGTTTTGTAGATGGCTTTTGTTTTTGATATCATGTGGGAAGTGAGTGGACCTGTAGTTTCTGGTATTATTGAAGAATGCTCTGAAGTGAGTGGACCTGTAGTTTCTGGTATTATTGAAGAATGCTCTGAAGCGAATGGACCTGTAGTTTCTGGTATTGATGAAGAGTACTCTGGAGTTATGATGTGTTGAGGGATTCTGAGAACTGCTCAGTCAATTAACAGCCCCGATGGGAATTGCAGTGTGTGCTGTACCTCTGTGCTGACACAATGCAGTCAGCTGCACCAGGAACGGGCTAGGTAATAAGTCTTTATCTCTGGCGTCGTTCAAATATGTTATATATATAAAAATAAATTATTAGTGTAGCGTGCACGGGGGGAAGGCAGCAGCAGGGCTGGTATGTGACGTAATTACCGGCTCCTTTGTACAGCGGTATCGGCGCTATGCTTTAGTACGAGAGGTCTCGGGTTCACGCCCGCCCTCCGCCTATGTGTGGATTGCCTCTCACTGTGTGATGCGCCTGCTTGTGTTAACCGAGATCGCTACTATATTATATATATATATATATATATATATATATATATATATATATATATATATATATATATATATATATATATAATATATATAATTTTTTTTACTACAGTAATTTACTACGTTTTGTTTTCCAGCTAAATTCAAAACTAAATAATATTTGAATAATCTGTTAAATGTTGAATGAAATTCGAATAATGAAAGAAAAATAATGAGTGATTAGAACAGGCGGGAAATCTCCTGGCAGCAGTCTTTCTGGGGTTTCCTATTACCAGGACAAATTCTACTGCCAGTAAGAAACCACAAAAAGGCTGCTACCACTGTCTTTCTGTTTTGGGGGGGGGGGGGGGGGTGTTTTACCTGTGAGTATCTGTTAATAAATAAATAAATAAATAAATAAAACATTTAGAAAGCCTACAAATGAGCATATCCCCCCCGTCATGTGCTGTAGTTTGTCAGTGAAATATGGGTGTTGTGATTTACTGCTTTGAAATCACTGTGCCTTGAAGAAACGCACCACATTGATGATATTTCCAGTAAACAAGTTGTCTGGGTAGATGAATTTGATGAAACTGAAACCACGTACTGAGGTGCTATTGGTAAAAACTGCATAGCAACAGTGACAGGCTGGAAGTGGGCATGAGTCATAACTGAAGTACAGCTGTTACCTTCCCTGTTTCAGCAGAATATATAATCTTTTCTGTTCACTATTAGAAATAGTTTGAAAAGTACACTTTGCATGGGCTCCAAATAATGCAGTACAGTCGCCACCACTTACACCATACAGGGTTATTTCGGGCAGCCCTTTATATCAGACAAATAGTGTTTGCCACTCCCATTGATTTAAATAACAAAGGCATAGTTTATACTGTGTTAAGCACGCAGTATATTTCGGGCAAACTCAGCTGTTTGGATCTCATTATGTGCCATTCACATAGATTTAAATAACAAACACACTGCTTATACTGTAGTAATCGCTCGTACTAATCCACCAATCAGCTGTTTTCACCTCATTACCTTGCCATTCACATAGATCTCAATAAAAATAAGCAGCACTTTACTGTAGTAAAAAAGCTTGATAGATCAATCAGCTGTTTGCACCTCATTACTGAGCGATTACCCCTGTACTGCACCTTGGCTGTTTAATCCCTGTACGCATGTCAGGTTTATTTACAGTCTGAAAAAACAGCACTGACTGCAACAGCAAGCAAGCCTGGTTGGAAAGAGAAAAGCGATGAGCATCAGCATGACAATTCAGTGTAAATAAAATGTCTCTGTTAGATGCTGTGCGCTTGCTAAAGCATGCTTGGAACTCTGTCAGTCAGCAAACAATGCAACATTACTTCAAAAAGCTGGGGACAATGCAGGAATGGACTGGGGAAGGGGATGGGTGTACTCTGTAAATAATGTGTGTTTGTAAACTGTGTTATTCTTGTGGAGGTGTGGAGATGACCAGTCAGTGTTGCCAGCTTGGCAATTTCGTCGCTAGATCTAGCAACTTTTACGTTTCCCTAGCGACAAAAAAATGTAAAAGCGACTAGCGCAAAGCTAGTGACTTTCAGTGCCTACAGCAGCGATTTTCATAGAAAGACATCGCCCAACCGAATCATCACAAGCAGCTTAATACACCAGGCTTCTCATGTCCTGAACTGCAGGAAGTAGTATAGCACAGACCATATGTATCATAATAATATATATCATATATAAACACAATTCATATGTGTATACTGTATGTATATATGTATTTCTGGATAAATAATAGTAATTGTTTGTAATTATTATTTTTGTTTTATTGAGTACGGTCAACTTAGGCCTTTCTTTGTATTAGTGCTGCACGGTTGAGATGTACCTGTGCTGGCCCTGCCTGTGGGCACAAAGTCAATAAGCAAACAAAGACTTGCATGTCTAATGCAGAGGTCAGCTGTGGTGTTCATGCAGTAAGGTGTGTGCAGTGTCTGGTATACTTGTATTGATGCATCATTTTATTTATTTATTTATTTATTTATTTATTTATTTATTTATTTATTTTAAGATGTCTCCTACTGGTGCCTCCGAGATGAACGGCACAGAGACGGGCTGCATGGAGTTCCGGATCTTGATGGCCTATGCACAGCGCAGGAGGCCTGAGCTCAAAGCACAGCACAGCCCCGAGGAGGAGAGACCCAGCCCTACAGCTCGGGAACACAAGGCCAGTGAGACGAGCAAGGCGAAGAAGAGGTATGGCTGGAAGAAGCTGATTCCGAAGTGTGTGCATCCTCAGGAGGAAGAGCGCTCGGAGCAGCCACCTACAAGGGACCAAGGTAACTGAACACAACATGGGCTTTGGAAACTCCCTTTGTGATCCCAGTATAGCCCTCTGAAGAAACCCCAGCAGAACCAGCAACGGCAACAGAATGGATTTGCAGCAAATACTGTAGTGACCCTGATACGAAAGAAAGGACACAGCCCAGGGTGTTAAAATAGAATCTGTGTAGTAGTATTGTTCAGCAGCAGGCAGAGTAAAGTCTGTCAGACCTTATTTGAACTGGAGTGTGCTGATATCAAACTGCTAATGAAAGGCTTCCTCACCAGGGTTGTATTGCTTTGCCTCTTCTGCGCACTAGCAGTGTTATCACTGGTCCCCTTTTTTCTTTTGTTCAAGATCTTTCGGTTCTTCGCTTGTATTTTCCACTTGTCTTGTAATGTATGCAGAGATTTCAAACACAACACTAGAGATTAAACCCTGTAGCTGCTTCCTGGTATCTGATGACCTGTGCTGATGACCTGTTCCTATCACCTGTTCTGGCGACTCTAAGAGAAGTTTATTGCAGTTTTATTTGCAATAAAAACTTGGTGAAAGCGTGTATAGCCAGGCTTTAGCAGCAAAGTCATGTATCCTGTATCTGAAGATTTTGTTTAGCCATGTTTTTACGCCACCTGTTCCTATCACCTGTGCTGGTCAGACTCGCTACAATGACACCATGTGGCCTGCAGTTTATCTGTAGTATTTTTATTTTGCTCTGCTAAAATGTGTTTGGCGCTTTGTCTTGAAAGGCGCTATATAAGTGTGATGCTGTTGTGTATTTTGAATAATTGCATATCCTTTAATTAACGTAATTAAAAAACAGAAACATGTGAATAACCAAAAGATTCTGCAGAGTATAAAAAAATAGGGGACCAGTAATACTGTTAATAAAGGTGATGTGTTTTAATTGCATTAGTTAGCACTCCTTTAAGTGAGGACCTACATTCTGGAAAGTAGTGGAATAAGCTTTTCACAGGAGAAAAAGCTTCTGTCCCACTGTCTTAAACGGCTGCCAAATCAGTAATGCTTTTATAGTTAAAGGTCTTTAAATACACTAGTGTATGGGTACTGCTGTTTCATATTCGATATAGAGTTTAGTAATAATTGGATTTGTGATTGGTCTTAGCTGAAGAAAAGGATGTTGAGGAAATCGCAGGGAAACTCCAGGAGATCGTGGATTCAAGACAGAACCTGCCAGGGGTGTTCTGCTTGTCAGACAGCATCGAACCCGATGGCATCGAAGGTAATCTTCAATCCTAATTCAGCAAGTTCAACCATACCCTGTTCACACTACCTATATACTGTGCCACCACCGTGAGTGTGAATGGATGAAGGGAATGGCAATCGCATGGTTTCAATGGGTGTTGATCACACAGTCTTTAGGTAGTGTGGATAGTGTAAAACAGGGATGGTAATAAGAGTCCCGTTGCATAGCAGTTTGATCCATTCCTGGTTTTACTATGAGTTTAATAAGGCATGCCTGAGCTTGTTACCTATACAATCTGGCTAATCAAGCACATATTAAAACCTGGAATGGGTGAAACTGCTTTGCAATAGGAGTCTTTTTCCATCCCTGTTACCTTGGCACATTAATAGCAAACTGGCCAAATGACCTTGTATTTCCTTTGTGTGGCAGATGAAGAGCAGTACACTATTCAGAGGCTGGTGGAGCTATTAAAAGAATCTGGAGACAAGCTGAACCAGGAGGTAAGAGGAGGAAAACCTGCAGCTGAATTCAAGCATTGGGGACTGCGTCACTGAACTGGGCTGTTGATATGGGGTCCCTGAGTGTCTTCCCAGCTAAAGGCATGGCTGCATGGTGTGCAGGGCGAATCATACAGTCAGGGGAGTGCAGATTTGCATTAATTCTCAGGGGATCCTGTTGACCAAGTGCCTGGTGAGCTCAAACTGTGTCCTCTAGGTGGCAGCAGCGAAAACTGGGGTTATTTTTATTTATTTACTATTATTCATTTATAAAAGTCAAGAATCATAAATTTAAAAAAGCATTTGTGGATGGTTCATTAAATTAGTTTGCATGCATTTGAAGAGGGAGGGGATTCTCTATTGGGATACCAAGATGTTGATTTGGGTTTTAGAACGCATGTCTAGTGTAGCACTTGCCTGATAATATATATAATTTTTTTCTTTTAGATTAAGACCGACAAGTACCTTTCCAAATGCTTTAAAGAGGCGTACAGTTACTCACTCTTCAAGAAGGTGACGGACATGTTTCTAGAGAGAGTCTGCTCCTCTGCAGCGCAGGAACCGGCCAGGATCGCTTTCACTGCCGACATCACCGCCAAGCTCACCGCCGTCGACAACCACCCCATGAACCAGAGCATGGGCTTCGGAGCCAAGTACCTGAGAGAGCACTTCAGCACCTGGGCTCAGAGACACGGGGGCTGGGTAAGCAGCTAGCTAGTTAGATGTCTGTTAAAGACTCTTATTACATAGCAGTTTCACCCATTCCAGGTTTTACTGTGAGCTTCATTAGCCACAGTGTAGAGATAACAAGCTCAGGCTTCTCTTATTAAACTTTTTTTTTTAAACTGAATTAAAATATATATAAATATACCCCCACATTCTGATCTATAAAGCTGAGGGAACACGAAGCAGCTTTTCAGGAACAGTGGCTTGAAACCTGGTTCCAGGAGACCAGGAGACCTAGTTTGAGGCAACTTCGCTGTATCGAACCCCAAGTCTCTCCTGGTGTGCCGTGCAGTGGCCTGAAAGCTGCACTGCAAAATGATTGCAGTGAACAATCCAGGGATCTTCAGAAAGACGAGACACTTCACACAATGTGTTAACTAATAAACTAAAAGAATTGAATGTCAAACGGTAGAGTTTGTCTTGTGGAAGGAAGGGGGTCTCCCGTCCTTATCTCCTCTGTTGTCCAGCCTCCATACATTGTCATCAGGCCTAGTTTATGCAAACTGGAAAAGTGTGCCTGTGTAAACATGCTAAATATGCACCTCTCTGAATATGTCAGTTAGGTGATTATTGCAATTTTCTTCATTTTTAGTAAAAAAAAGAAAACACCTAAACATTTCTGTATTATACTAATGCTTATTTTATACAAAATTACAGTAATTATATTTTTATTTTGGTTCCAGGAAAAGGCACTGAACAACGCTGAAGAGGAGGAAGTAGAATAGTGTTTGCTTGAACAAAATGCTGCCAAAGTCTGTCTGGATTTTACACATGTCCGCTTGCTTTGAGCCGATTCTTTAGTAGAGAACTGTTTAAAATGTAAAAACGAGCCACTGTAAAGCTTTGAAATTTCAACTTGCATCTCTGTCCCTAACTGAAGGGCCAATGTATAAAATGTAATTAAAGGGCGCCCGAGTAGCGCATCCAGTAAAGGCGCTCTGGTGGAGTGCATGATGCGCCCTATAGCCTGGACGTTGCCGGTTTGAGTCCAGGCTATTCCTTTGTCGATTGATTGAACGCCGCCTGGGGGGAGAGAGGGCTAGGTCGGCCAGGGTATCGTCAGCTCACCGGGCATCTGCGAGCCCTGCGAGCTTGCCTCTAAGATGCCCAGGATTGCGTTGTCCTCCAACGCTGTAGTTCTGGGTGGCTGCATGGTGAGTCTGCAGTGTGTAAAGAAGTGGGCGCCTGACGGCACACGCTTCGGAGGACAGCATGTGTTTGTCTTCGCCCCTCCTGAGTCAGCACAGGGGTGGTAGCGGTGGGCTGAGCCTAAAAATAATTGGACATTACTAAATTGGGGAGAAAACAATAAAAATAATTGGCGACCACTAAATTAAAAAAAATAAATAAATAAATAAATAAATAAAATGTAATTGAGACACAGGGGTGGGACAGCCAGTAGGAGTGCCTGCCAGCTGTAGCACACACTTCAGTGTTAAGGGTCTCTCTCTCTCTCTCACATGCCTGATTCATTTGTTATGGAAGAGATACTCCTGACATGTCTTCTAGATTATATAGAAGCCGCATCTCCCTTTTGCAAGCCTGTATACGTTCTGTTGGACAAGAGACAAGAGATGTAACAGAGTTTGACGAAGGGTTTATGCCCAGTGCTCGGTTGGCAGGCGCTTCAGTGTCCCAGAGTAACAATCTCGACCGGTCACTCTGAAGGACAGATTGCCTCAAATGCAGCTTCCCAGAAGGAATTCAAGGCATTAACAATGAATGATCTTGCGTCCTTCCAGAACAATTTAAACACCTTGCAGACAGGATGCCTATAGGGCCCCCACACCGTGCACCTACACGTGCTTCTGATACTGCTATTGTCTCTGTAGCTTCCCAGTTATTACATTATATCCGTTGCCTACAAAGTATCAGCCAATCACAGATATAGATTGTATCCCATGTGTAGAACAGCACAAATACATGTTTGTTTTTTTTTAATAGCAAATCCTATCTCTTTTTTTGTGATTTTTATAATACATTAATATGGTTTGGATGAAGGTGTTCTCTTGGGGGAATATAAACCCTAATGTTGCTGTTTGTATCCGGTGGAAATCACGTCATATGATGATTTGTTACACTGTTTTTTTTTTTGTTTATACTTCATTAGAGAGAATTAAAAACAGCGCACGTCTCTATCTAAGGACAATCGAGATAGAACAGGATACCCATCACACTAGAAATACATAATGAGCAATTGTCAGTACTTTAATAGCTAAGATTATTATTTATTTGAATTAAAATAGTGAATGAACAGTTTATCGATTATTGTTCTCATATATAGATATATAGAGATCTTGATAGCATCTATCTGTAATCTTGCACATAAATACATAATCTTTACCCACATTTGCTAAAGAGTGCTCCAACCACAAGTTTTACCACAACTGAATATGCTGTTCTGTAGATGTATGTGTGATTTAGTTGAAATTGGAAAGACAATGGGAGCAATATTGTATTGGTTAAAGATTTACACCTGTGTAATTATGTGAAATTTCAGCAACATCATTAAAAATGTAAAGCATACATGTTTTTTTTCTTTTTATTGCCAAAATGGGGGGGGGGGGGGGGGAGTTATTTGTGTGTGGGTGTATAATTAATTATATAAACACCACAGCTTGTTACTGCATTACAACGTTTATTAATTTGAACAAGAAATGCTATGACGCCCTCTAATGAACACTGGTAATATTACAAGTTTCAGTATCTACAATCATGTTTACAGTTGACATGCTTCCATAGTGTTACATTACCCCAAAGAGCATCTGAGAGACGGGGACACGGTGAAGCGATTATTCCCATTAGCACATTCTTTCCAATCATTACAGCACGGTACTCTGTGAGTCACACAGCCTACTGAAGATTAAGTAACATCAAATGGCATTGCTTAATTGTCCCCTTGCCTTTTTATGTTTGAAATGCAATTACTCACGTGCTGTGTTTTGTTGAAAAAAAAAATTGAATAGGTGTTTTTCCATATAGTGTTTTTCTTATAGTCATAACGTTTTACAGAATCCTGATGCAGATCCCGATGCAGTATTTTTAGTATGCGCAATGTTAACACTCTACTCGTAGCCTTCAATTATTGTGTATATGTATATATAATTATTGTGTATATATATATATATATATATATATATATATATATATATATATATATATATATATATATATAAACAATTCAGTCATTTTTCTTCACCACAGCCTTGACCACACAGCCTAAATGAACACGGGTCGGCACACGTTGTACACTTTAGAGAGAAATGCCTACAGACAGTATCTACTGAGTTAATTTCAATGAAACCCGATATCTCATCCACCTGCTCGGTAGAGGCTTCGGGGGAAATTAGCGAAGGTGCGCGAAGAGGGAGGGCACATTTAACTGTAGCTTCTGTTCTTGACACTGAAGTGTTTTGCTGTAGCTGAGATGCGGACCGGACAAACCAGCTGTACCTGTTGAATAGATTATGTAACTACATACATGACTCGAAAGCGGCGATATGAATCAATGTAGAAGTACTGCGCTGAATTCCATTTAACGGTGATATCCAGCCATGGCGGCGATTACGACTGCTATTAAACAAATACCACAACCCAATTCGATCATAGCAGCGGGGACGGGGAACGTCAGCAAGGTATCTCCTCCTCAAGCGAAGACGCGGCTCCAAAAGAACCCGGTTAAGGTGCTCAAGCTGACGAAGAGCCCAGTCTTCCCGGATCAAGTTGTCTGCGCCCGGGAAGCGCCGGGGGATTCAGTGGAACAGAGTCACGCAGGGGTGGGCGCTGGAGCCCCCCGCTGCAGGAAGAGAGGATACCGCCCCCCCGATGTGAGAACCATCTTTGAGCCGCCCGGGAAAGACCCCCAAGTGAGAGGAGAGAGAGGAGAGGGGCACAGTTTCTGTGTGGGTCCCGCCGGTGCTTGGTGTGACCACTGCTGCCAGTACATTCTGCAAAGCAGCCTTGTATGTTCAGGTATGAGAAAACGGGTCTGTATACAAATAGTACGGTGCGTAGCTACCTCCAAATACACTGACTGTGGGCTGGTTTGTTTTGAAGGGTGTCACCTGTCGAGAGAGGTGATATGTGTAGCGGTGAAACCCTTATCAAAGTTTATTTTTGCAGTTTTACTAAGCTTTTCTTATGGCTATACAATGTATTTACCATAGATTACCCGATTTTCAGTATTTATTATGCTTAATATCTCAAAATGACTTATGCTTGCTCCACGTTTCTCTGTGCTTTATTACGCTTTGCTATGGGCCATACACTTCACGGTAGGAAACTTTTCTAAAGGAAATGCACCATTCTGATGTTTGTAATGATTAATCTTTGCTTGAGAAAAAAAATACGTCAGTATTAAGTTATACCAAAATATTTTTTATTACATTTTTCAGTTAATCAACATTTACTGCAAAAAAAAACAAAAAAAAAAAAAAAAAAACTGTTAATTCCACCTTAGTACAGTATAAGATTGAACGTTGTTGGAGAACAGCCCTGCATATTTAAAACGCTGTGTTTATTTATATTGATCTTGTGTTTTCTGTCACACTTCATATTTTGTTAACAGAAGTTTCCAGAATTTTAAACACAGTTATATAACGTGGTAGTGCGTCCCATTTGTTGTCATTCAACCACACGCGTATAAGCAGGGCGCAGTACATTATTTACCAACAATTTGTTAATTATTTATCCTATCTCCCGTGATCGGTAATCGTGAGTCTCATTAATAGCGGGGACAGACTATGCAAACCCGATGCCTTGCAGTATGTGCAGAGGAACCGATGGAGTTTAAGTCACAATGAGACTGGAGACGCACATTTTGTGTTATTACTGTGCAGCATCTGACCAATTTAGACAATGGGTGCGTTCACGGAGATCATTCTTAGAAGACAGCTGGCTAAATTCTTAGAAGACAGTTGGCTAAATTGGCCAGATTCTGCACAGAATCTGCGCAAAATTATCTCCGAGAACGCACCCTGCATCTAGCCTACAGCATTTCTGTTTGCGGGTCCTCATCCTTCCACATGCTTTACCACGCTTTGACTGTGGCTTTGCTGTGCGTCACTCAAGTTTGCAATGCGTTTTTCATAGTAAACCACAGTATGCTTTTGTAATGTGTATGTCAATCTTAATATACTTCATTTTTATATGCAATCATTTTACTCAGCTGCCCGGCTGCACTGTCAAAGCCATTGAATCACTGAAGTCTTATTGGCGGGGTTATAATATATTGGTCAGTAGATATTAGTGACTACTGAAGGTTGAGTTCACGTGACTACATTAAACGGTCCTTCCTGTTATGCATCAGCGGCGTTTGTCCTGCAGTGGCCCAAATAAATCTCGATTCTGAGGGCTCCTATACCTTATTCTTACCAGTAATACTACACTATGACGCCATGACTTTCAAACAGGACAATACACAAGGTATTAAATTTAATCCATTTTACTACATTAATCGCACAGAGACAGACAGTGCAATTGCATGGCATGCAGGTGCCTAAAACGTGCTAGTGTTTTCATGATGTAAAATATTGTTTCAAACCTTTCAATTCTGAACACATTTCTTCTGTTGTTTTCACAAAAAGCACAGTTGCCCTTCTATAAATATAACAGTACACCTCAAACTGCGCTCTGTACACCTCTATCTTTGTATTTCATGTCGAGGGAATGTTCAGGGTTAGTTTTGCTTCAGTAATCCTGGGGATATGTATTAATTGAGTTTCTACAAACCAGCATCCTAGCGATGGCCCTGGTTCAAGCTGTTCGCAGATCATCCTTCTGCAAAAATATACCCAGTACTGTGTAATATTTGTTAGATGATTGTGCAAAAAAAAAAAAAAAAAGCATGAACGGGACAGTAAGTCTTAACAAAACCAGTGTTTTGGGTGGAAATTCTGTAGACTAAAGATACACTTGTATAGTTATAATTCGGGGGTATCCAATCACGGTCCTGGAGGGCCATTCTGCTCCTGGATTAACAGGTAAAACGATATAATTAACTACTTCAGGGTCTAATTAGTTTAATTAGTTTAATTAGTTCAGTTAAACAATTTAAAACAAGGTTGGAACAAAGACCAGGAGTGGAAGGGCAGACTTTGGCCACCCCTGTTACAATTAATTATTATTATTATTATTATTATTATTATTATTATTATTATTATTATTATTATTGTTGTTGTTGTACTATGTGATGACATTTCTAAACACCCAGTGGGCGTCCTAAACTTCCACCAGTAAGCCAATCACCACCCAGGAGCTTGACTGCGGATGTAGGCGAGATACCGGCTCCTAGAAAATGAAGGCCAGCCCTGTAGGTGTTCACCTGGCACCTGGCCAGTAGGGGCCGCTGTTGCTTGCTGAGGTAACGCGAGCAAACCGAGAATCTAAATTACACCCCAGGGAATTATGCACAAGAAAAAAAAAAAAAAAAACATTGCAAAATTAAGCGGTATCTCTGTACAAGTATGTGCAAAGTAACAAAAGTATTGTGCAGTTGTATTGGGTTCTTCTCTCATACTGGGTATCAAAATAGTAGCATAATAATAATAATAATAATAATAATAAAAAAATAAGTAGAAAAAATGGAATTTTTTTTAACATTAAAGTCTTTCTAAATTCCAAGATTGAAATAAAGAAACACCAGCTCTTTCAGTTTGTCTTCCGAAAGAGAATGCGCTCAGCATCAGTTGTATTTGTTACTGCATTTATGTATCTGAAAGCTAATGTTTTCAAATTAGGAAGATGATCAGCTGTCGATGACCAAAACAAGTCAATGTCAATTCCTGTATTTTGAATGTAACTCTTACAGCCATGATGTCAGCTCCAAGGTACATTTGCAATCTATATTTCCAATTCCCAGGCTAACAGTACTGCATGGGCTACCCCTTTATGATGCTGTAGTTACTGGACTGTGCCATATGTGATCCACATTTAAAAAGAGAATAAAAGCACTAGTGGGATGGTATTATAGGGCAAAGGGGAGCCACAGGCTTTGTGTATAAAGCGGGTGCACTGTATGTACCATTGTAAGAGGGTGATCCTAGGGAGGACAGGTTTTCCCTCACCTATTGATGTCTAACGTCATGAAGGTTTGGGGACACCTGTCTATCACAGCTATGGTCAAACGTTTTGCATCACCTAGATTTTTTGGATTGGGAGAAAAGGTTAAAGAAAAGGGCTTGTAACCAGGAGGTCTACGGTTCAAATCCCACCACAGCCACTGACTCATTGTGTGACCCTGAGCAAGTCACTTAACCTCCTTGTGCTCCATCTTTCGGGTGAGGTGTAATTGTAAGTGACTCTGCAGCTGATGCATAGTTCACACACCCCTAGTCTCTGTACGTCGCCTTGGATAAAGGCGTCTGCTAAATAAATAAATAATATATATATATATATTTTTTTTTTTACCGGATATCATTTTGGAATCTATCTTGCGTTTATTCATTTAACTCCAATGACAGAATGCCAGGGTGAATTTGCTTCCAATTGGCTTTTAAAACACTGCAGAAGTTAATTGCCAGGAACAAAATAGGAATCTGTCTGGTCCTGGTTGAGAGTGATAAACTGTAGGGCATGTAGACACTATCTTTACATCAGTGCTAATGTAACAGGAAGGAACAAGCGTCTTCGCCACTATGCAAAAGAGCTGGGCCCATCTGCATTCATGGTGTTAGAGCTCATAACCTCATCTCACTTTCAAATGACTTACAGACAGCAGTTCTGAAGTTTCAGGCCTCATCTAAACCTTTGGTGGTCAATACTATTGGGAACAGCAATTTATCTTCTGAAAATGAAGGAATTTGTTGGGAAACTGTTTGGGATAATTTAAGCTCTGCCTCCAAAAATCCTAATCATCAGCGGATTCATTACAATTTTCTGCATAGGACATATTTAACTCCTCGTAGATGTTGTCAAATGATTATTATTAATTATTTCTTAGCAGACGCCCTTATCCAGGGCACCTAACAATTGTTACAAGATATCACATTATTTTTACATACAATTACCCATTTATACAGTTGGGTTTTTACTGGAGCAATCTAGGTAAAGTACCTTGCTCAAGGGTACAGCAGCAGTGTCCTCCACCTGGGATTGAACCCACAACTTTCTGGTCCAGAGTCCAAAGCCCTAACCACTACTCCACACTGCTGCCCAAATGAAACTCTTGATCACAAAAACTGTTCTGAAGTCTCTTCTGAGTTTGTATTGAACAGGAGAGATCACAGGCTGCCTTTTTCAAAGAATGAAGTAGCGCAGGGCTGTCTGGAGCCATACACGGCTCGTTGGGCTTCTGTTTACAGCTCTTCTGATGGTTTTAGTGGGTCTGGAAAGGCTGCAAGGTTGAAGCAAGTGCGGTGAAAATGCAGCAGATTGATGTTGTGTTTTAATAAGCAGAGATCTACTGAAGCATTGTCTTGGTCTAGCTGCTTCTGTTGAGTCAGCTGAACTGTTTCTTTTCTACAGTACTCCCTGGTAACTGGTTTGACTCTTTTGCTAAACAGTTGGCTCTGAGTGCTAAAGTTTCCCTAGCAGGCATTTACAGGAAATACATGAAGTTCTTTTTGATGCAGTATGGTAAAGAAAACATCTAAAAATAAATTCCTGTGCATGCCCTTGGATAAATTCCTCCTGAAATTGCATGTAATTCGTTTGCAAATGTGTTTTTCATTTCAGGGCTTTCCCTTGAGGATACCGAGCTAAACACTTTAAACACATTAGTTAAGGAAGCATGCACATGCTTTATTAGATGGTGTGTTGACACACAGGATTCAGGCTGCCTCTACAGTGTGCAAATACACATCCAGCCTGGGATACTGGAGAGTGTCAATGAACACTGAGGTGTGACCTCTCGTGAGTCTTAAATAAACTATACAGGCAAGACCTTAAACATTGATTCGGAATAGGGATCCCGCAACAATACGATATCCTGTTTAATCATGATATCAGCAGTTATAATAATTGTATGTTCTTATATATCTGTGTGACAAGCAGGTTGTAGTGGTGACGTCAGACCCTGAAGAAACACACAGTACTGCGAAGTGAAATGTGAATTGCGCTGTTGTGTGGTTTAATAATGAACAAAATAAAAGGTTTGAAACAAAACAGCACACGGCACTTGCGGCCAAAATAAATAGACAAACAAAACAGACTAACACGTAAACGAACAGTGGACTAACAGACAAACAAACACGGTGAGTCAAAACAAATAACAATTATTCTTTTAGCTTACTTTTTTTAATTCTCTCCTCTCCACACCCATTCTCCACTCACCGAACACACAACCCAGAGTGAATGAAATGTGCATCTATATATACAATTGTGCTGGGATTCAATTACCAATTAATTATTCACTTGAATCCCAGCACGTGCAACCCCGTGCTCACATATTATTAAATACTTTAAATGCACATGAAGTGCAATCCCTGTGCAAATATAAAAAATATAATATAATTATACATTTTAAAAACTCGTGCTCATTACCCACATTATATCCTGTGTACCAACTACAATACACCAACATTAACACACCACACGCAACATATAACACACAAATGCACACAGGGACGGGACACATTGCCACAATCTGGTACACCAGAGTGTAACTGTTAACCTGTCCCCCTACCAACAGCCTTTGGATGTCAGAAACACCCTCACTAAATTCACAAACATGGATAGGGAAATCTAGATAAGAGCTCATATACTGGCACAAGTGTGTCCTGGCACTTAGGACTCTCCAGACAAGCTCAAAGTAAGCTCAAAGCCTGATAAAGGCTTATTTAGAGAAAAATCGTAATTATAAAATATTGGAGCAACACATCCCACCTTTATAAAATAGTAAAATGGCAAGGTGTAATAAAGCAAAGTGAAATCATGCTAAAGCATAGGTAAGCATTGTAAAGAATAGCGAGGTATGGTAAAGCATATTTTTAAAAAAAACATGGGAAACCAGGCTAAACTGTGGTAAATGCATAATATAGCCATGGGAAAAGCATAGTAAAAGTGCAAAACTAGTGTAAAAAAATACTGTGGTAAACTTTAAAAGGGCAGAGCCACTTAAAATGATTGCAAACATAACATAGTAAGGGAAAATAATATAAAAAAATGAATGAAAGTGACAGTCTTCTTTGTCTTTAACGTCAGATTGATATTAATGGATTCTGACCCGTCTGTTCTGCATCCTGGGCAGCTTCTGTGTTTAGCTGTACCAACCCCCCCAGCTTCTCTCTCAGAGACAGCGCTTGGGGGCAGCAGTGTCTATTCTTTACTGACTTCAGTGATGTGACAGAACTGGAATGCATGGCAGTGTCCACACTGCTGCCTCTCATCCAGGGCAACCTCCCATCCTTACAGCCTCAGGGCTAGATTACAAATACAGTGTGGTAAAGCATAGGTCAGCATTGTACAACCCACAGAGGTAATGTAAAGGTCTATTAATATTGTACAGAAGCTGAATTACAATAACTTCTTACAAAAACTTAAGTTGTTGCACGTTGAAATATATCGACATACAGTACAAGGTTGCACATTCTGAGTTTTTTGTTTTTAATTTAATTAAGTACAGTGTTTTGTACATGTATAGTAAACTGCACTGACTGAAATACATTTTATAAATGAACTCGTATGTAATACCTAGTATTTTGTTAAGAGCTCCACAGCTAAACAGTGTGTTGTACCAGCACTAGTATCGCCAGGTTATTGGTGAATTCCTGATAAAGCCAACTCTGCTTGCCATTGTGAAGTGATATTTAAAGGTTTGACTGAATTTGAAATAAAACCTTTAAAAGTGAATGGTTACTCTTTAGATACAGTCATAATGGACCTGAAGGAACAGCTTTATATTACTTAGTGCTGGGACCAGATATATGTTGTTTTGTAATTGAAAATGCATGTTTGCTATAACATGAGCTTCTTTGAAAAGAATGCTCGTAATAAAAGCTGTAGCTGGAGCAATCCTTATAAAAGTTCCCACAGTAAATCCATAGCAAACTGTAATAAAGCACAATGAAAGCATGTTGAAGCATAGGGAAGCACTGTAAAGCACAGGGAGGTATGGCAAAGCACAGGGAAGCACTGTAAAGCACAGGGAGGTATGGTAAAGCACAGGGAAGCACTGTAAAGCACAGGGAGGTATGGTAAAGCACAGGGAAGCACTGTAAAGCACAG
Organism: Acipenser ruthenus; assembly: GCF_902713425.1. Lineage (NCBI taxonomy): Eukaryota > Metazoa > Chordata > Actinopteri > Acipenseriformes > Acipenseridae > Acipenser > Acipenser ruthenus. The sequence continues at coordinate 32,808,078 of NC_081202.1, read as the reverse complement.
GGAGGTATGGTAAAGCACAGGGAAGCACTGTAAAGCACAGGGAGGTATGGTAAAGCATAGGGAAGCACTGTAAAGCACAGGGAGGTATGGTAAAGCACATGGAAGCACTGTAAAGCACAGGGAGGTATGGTAAAGCACAGGGAAGCACTGTAAAGCACAGGGAGGTATGGTAAAGCATAGGGAAGCACTGTAAAGCACAGGGAGGTATGGTAAAGCATAGGGAAGCACTGTAAAGCACAGGGAGGTATGGTAAAGCACATGGAAGCACTGTAACGCACAGGGAGGTATGGTAAAGCACAGGGAAGCACTGTAAAGCACAGGGAGGTATGGTAAAGCACAGGGAAGCACTGTAAAGCACAGGGAGGTATGGTAAAGCACAGGGAAGCACTGTAAAGCACAGGGAGGTATGGTAAAGCATAGGGAAGCACTGTAAAGCACAGGGAAGCACTGTAAAGCACAGGGAGGTATGGTAAAGCACAGGGAAGCACTGTAAAGCACAGGGAGATATGGTAAAGCATAGGGAAGCACTGTAAAGCACAGGGAAGTATGGTAAAGCACAGGGAAGCACTGTAAAGCACAGGGAGGTATGGTAAAGCATAGGGAAGCACTGTAAAGCACAGGGAGGTATGGTAAAGCACAGGGAAGCACTGTAAAGCACAGGGAGGTATGGTAAAGCACAGGGAAGCACTGTAAAGCACGGAGGTATGGTAAAGCATAGGGAAGCACTGTAAAGCACAGGGAGGTATGGTAAAGCACAGGGAAGCACTGTAAAGCACAGGGAGATATGGTAAAGCATAGGGAAGCACTGTAAAGCACAGGGAAGTATGGTAAAGCACAGGGAAGCACTGTAAAGCACAGGGAGGTATGGTATAGTATTATAAAAACAAACCCTTATAAAAGTTCCCCATTGTAAAAACATAGCAAAGTGTAATAAAGCACAGTGAAAACATGGTGAAGCATAGGTAAAGCACAAAGAGATATAGTAAAGTATATTAATAAACATGGCAAACCAGGATAAAGTATGGTATACGGATAGTACAGTATCACTTTGTATTGTGCTGGAACACATATTTGAATATGCTAACAAACAAGCGCTGCTTGAACTGTATTGAGAGGCAAAAGTGACCATGTTCATATTGGTTCCTAAAACCGAATTTATAAAGACCTGTCAAATGTAGAGGAAGACAATGCATGAATGACATCTGAAATTTAATTTTACTCCTGATAAACTTATTTACTGAAATACGGTACTCGTTTTCAACAAATTTGAGATGAAAGAAAATGTGGAAGCTAAATTTGAAAGCTAAATAAGACATGTCTTTATTGCTTAATTATTGCTCTGGGTGTCTCTCAGTCTGCATGTGATTCTTGTCATGCTGAGAAAGAGGAAGATATACAAGTTCAGAAATGATATGATCTTTCAACCATTGGATGCCATAAGGAATTCCTGGAAGGTATAGCTTGATATGAAACAAGACAAGAGATTCAGAACTGCCTGTTTGGTGATACATTTTAATAGAATCAGCTGAACATGTCTATAAAATACACCAGATGAGGTGAAGAAAGCTCCTTTTAAAATGTCAAAGCTGAAAAACACTGTTGTGCCTCTTTAATAAGGACCAGCATGTCTTATCCAATTGTATGCTCATCAATATAAATTCATCATTATATAGAGGTGTGCCACTCTGTTTATTATTATTATTAGTCAATATTTTGCTTGAAAAAAAGAATATACATATACAGTTGATACCGTTCAGTATTTATATAGTCAATATATGGATTAGTAATATAATTGCATCTCAACCTATATGAAAAATAAGTAATAATTGACCGATGTTACTTGTTGTAATCCCAAGCACTGAAAGTGTCTCATTTGGAAATTCCCACACCAGAAGCCAGAGAATCATTCATTGGAGACCAAGAAAACAAAAACACAGCAAAGGTTATAGTCGTGGGATTATATATTATAAACAGTAACAAATGTGGCTGTAGTGGACCCAGAATGCATCAGTTATTGTATCACTGCTGTTGTTTGATTTTTTTTTTTTTCTGGTATTTTTTTAATGTTCTAGAAGGATAAGGATTTTATAAACAATAGAAAAATCTTGTAACATGAGAGCAGGAAGGGAATTTGACCTGATTGAAATCTCTAAGAAAGGGGCTGCTGTGCTCAGTCGATCCACAGAGTGCTTGTTTCATTTCCTAAGATCCCCTTAGCTACTGAAAAGTTACAGAAAACTCTTACATCTCAGACACAGCAATTTAGAGCGCTTTGTTCTACAGACAAACATACTAGCTACTGTATGTTTTTCCAATTATTCTGATTTAGGAGCTCTGTGTCCAAGAGCTACTGCTGAAGGCTTGACAGCCCTGGGGATCTTGTGAATCTAATGAATCCTGACCGCACAATCAGGGGTACTGGGATGAAAGGCTTTTAAATGAGATTGGACGAAAGGCTTAGCAAAGTCACAATTTCAGTACAAACTCTGTTATCCAAAGTAACACAAACAGCCCTCTGGTAACCCTTCCTGTTGTGTGTCCTCTTCCCCGTTGCCATAGGAATTGTGAAGGCCTCAATCTCCCGTATTTAAAGTACAGTGTAGTGCGATGTAATATTATATAGCACTACACTGTACTATTATTATTATTATTAATTACTCATTTAACAGATGCTTTTATCCAAAACAACTTACAAAGACTAGGTGAAATTGAACCAGGAAACTCCTTTCTTCCCTGAACCGCCACTGGACCACCAAGCCTCCATAATATGTATTGAAAATCCAAACTTCCAAACTTGTAGATAACAGTGATAACCCCTTGCTGCTGTTTAGTTCATAGTAACTGATCCTGGGACTGTAGATTTAAAAAGTACAAAATGACAAAATGGACAAAATGTCATAAAGGTAAAGTTTTTGACCGTTTATGATGTGACCCATTATTTAATCAAAACACAGTGTGTTTTTTGTTATTTGGCAGATTTTTACAGCTGATACAAGGATAACAGAAACACAATTAAATAAAACAATCCTAGACCCTAGAAGAGTTCAAGTAGGATTGAGTTTTTTTTTTTTTTGTAGCTCAAACAAACCAACTGGAGATCCAATAAGGTCTGGAGTGCTCAGACTGGGCAAACTATTAAAGAATGGTCCCATATTGAAATGAACATTCCCCAAAGAATGTTTAGATTCAAGCTGACAACGATTTAATGGAAATCATGGCCTGAGAGCGGCTTGCTGTCTGTGGCTATTGTCAAATAAGCAAAACTCACAGACACACATCAGAAAACACAGCACCCTGTGACAAACCTCATCATTCGAAGCATTGCTCCTCAGACGACACGGTCAGGTCAAGAATCTGTCACAGGGATCTCCTGGAGGCTATTAATACTGTCTGGAGGAAAAGAGGAGGGTTTGAAGGAAGGAGGGGCTGTCTGCAAGGAAGGGGTGTGGGCTGAGGGGTAGGGGGTAAAAGCAGGTGGTTCTGAGAACAAGCAAGCCAAGGATCAGTTCACTTCAAACATGCCACACGTCTGTGTCACTGGATCCAGCACCCTGTTCAAGCAGCAATCCCCAGTGTGCTTGGAACTGGCCTCCTAGTGCAGGACCTGCTGTTCCAGCTTTAGTCATGGGCCTGGCGGAGGATTTCAGCAGGACCTTCAGAAGGGTGACCCACTTCTTTTACCGCTTCCCCAAAATGGTGAGCAGCTCCCGACGTCTGAAGCTCCAGCTCCTTTGGAAATCTGCCGGTAGGTTCCTCCCCGAAGCACAGCTTGTTTTGTTGTTAGTTATTTATTTTTGTTTTGCTTCCTGAAAGCTGATCCTGATCTCTTCAGGTCTGTGAGGAGACTGCAACACTCTTCCATTTATAGCACAGAGGCTGAGGCCACCCAGGCACAAGCGCTAACTAGAGAGCACCTGTGCTTATCCAGAGCAGACAGGATATACAATACAATACAATAAACTGTGCTTTTATATAGTGCTCTTGTGGAGCGTCCCGGGTGCTTTACAATAAAAACTCATTGACCAATTAATCCAGCTCAAGAATAAGCCAACGCAAACAAATCTGTTTTTAAATGTGATTTAAAAGACTCGACTGATTCCTGATTCCAGCATTCCTGATTTGACTTGGGACAGAGTTCCAAAGGCAGGGAGCAGAGCAACTAAAGGCCCTCCTGGTTTTAGACGACTTCTTGGAACTACCAAAAGTTCAGCATTTGATGATCTCAAGGTGCGACTAGGAGCATAAGGGACCAACATTTCCTGTAAATATAAAGACCCAAAACAAACCACTACTTCACAGGGCCTGCTGTTGTAATGGAAGAATCTCTAAGACTTCATTAAAATTTGAAAATGGTATTGTACCTCAACCATGGGAATTCTATGTTGTCGTTTTTATTTATTTATTTATTTATTTATTTATTTATTTATTTATTTATGTATGTATTTATGTTTTGGTTTTTGCCAAAGATACTGGAACAACAATGTATCTAGGTGTGTAAGCTTAAAGAAACTACTCTAAAGCTGAGGGAATGCGAAGCCTCATTGTGGCTTGGAACTTGGTTTCAGGAGACTGCACAGCACATCAGGGGAGACTTGGGGTTTGATACAGCAAAGTTGCCTCAAACTAGGTCTCCCGGTCTCCTTGAAACAGGTTTCAAGCCACTGTTCCTGAAAAAGTGGCTTTGTGTTTCCATAGCTTAAGTCAGAGTTTTGGTCTTCTGTAATTAGCTCCTACAAGTGTGATTATAGCTGTTATAACACAGTTTGGGGTTAAATAACGAAGGTAAGGTCCATTCCTGTTTTTAAATTTCCTTTTTAAAATCAATTCTCAAATCCAATTCCAAGTCCTACAAAGGTGTAACCTGACAGCCTCTAAATTTGAGCAGCTCCTGGTGATTTGTTGTAACAGCAAGTTGAATTGATTTGATACATTTGTATTATAATTGTGTAACTGCAGCTGTTGTTGACAAGTTGTTTATATGTTTGCTCAATAAAGCCTGTATCGTAGAATGCATTGGAATTAATTGAAAGGGAATGGGAATTGATTTTAAAAAGGAAATTGAAATGGAATTGGAATTGAAAAACAACAATTGACCCCCAACCCTGTATATAACTGTAGGGTGCAGTTTGTGTCCCAAAACCTTGCCCATTTCAACTCCTCCATAGTTTAGCTTTTTGAATTAAAGAAGCAGGATACAGTTACAGTCAGTGCTTGTACAGTATAGTGGAAATCGTATCCTGTAGTTTCGCAGACCCCGATTAGCACTAATCTTTGTGCTATTGTACTCTTTCCAAATGCGATTTAACTTGGTGAGGACTTTCCTTCGCACAAGTTATTGAGAGTATCAGATTTTGTTTAATAACAGGAAGCATTGTGCGTATGACACTTCCACTTAAACTATTTTCTATTCTGACAACCTTATTTATGACCTAAGGAGATGTGGGATTTGATTTACTGATCATTGTGTTTTTGGACTGGCTCGCACTTAACTCTCCACTATAGAGCTTACTAATTCTTTGCTGTTTGTCTTTGATCTGTTAGCGGTTCGCACCCAGCCCTTGCTTTCCATTCCAATTCAGTCGGCGACGATGCCAATTCATTACAATGGTTATCATGCATACATTTAACATGTACTTAGCATATACAGAGGTGGTGTTGATATACTTTCTGTTTGACTGATAGCTATGAATGGATATTGACAGCAGGAGCAAAGTTATGCATGTAACTGGCATCATTGTATAATAGGCTTTAATGTGTCAAAGACACAGACACTTCTCCAGGGCTCCTAAAGAGCTTTTTAACCACTGGTCAGACATCACGGTTCGATGTTCTGTTTATAATTTAGTGGACGAAGTACAATCCCTCTGTGAATAAATAAATAACACAGGAGCAACTCCAGACTGACACAACTGCCTGCACCTCCTCTTAGCTTCACAAGACTAGGAGAAAGAACAAGTAACACTCCCACTTTCTACTCTAATGCCCTCTGGCAGGTACTCTGTGTCCTGGTTTAAAAATAGTCTTGACCTTGTTATTTTATAAACGCTTGTGGAAAGGTGTTAGCGCGATATGTGTTTCATGTAAAATGTTATCAGAACACAAAAACTCCATTTGGGGGAATAAAAGGTACCTCAAAGTGTTTATTTATTTATGTATACAAGACATGTTGAGAGATCTAGCATTACATAACTTTTTCATAGTGAATGAATTTTTTTTTTTTTGCCTGTTCTCGTTTTTCAGGTGATGGTGCAGGTACATACTTAAGGCATTTGATAATGCATGCTGTACCTGACTGGACCTTGTTAATGCATGCTGTACCTAACTGGACCTTGCTAATGCATGCTGTACCTGACTGGACCTTGCTAATGCATGCTGTACCTGACTGGACCTTGCTAATGCATGCTGTACCTAACTGGACCTTGCTAATGCATGCTGTACCTGTCTGGACCTTGCTAATGCATGCTGTACCTGACTGGACCTTGCTAATGCATGCTGTACCTGACTGGACCTTGCTAATGCATGCTGTACCTGACTGGACCTTGCTAATGCATGCTGTACCTGTCTGGACCTTGCTAATGCATGCTGTACCTGACTGGACCTTGCTAATGCATGCTGTACCTAACTGGACCTTGCTAATGCATGCTGTACCTGACTGGACCTTGCTAATGCATGCTGTACCTGTCTGGACCTTGCTAATGCATGCTGTACCTGACTGGACCTTGTCACTGGTGCATTAAGAGAGGCAGTAGAACACAGAGACCTCTCGTCAAAGCAATTGAAAAGCTTGAGCAATAGTTGTACAGTGGTGACTGTGTGTATAACACACATTGTAAGATGCCCTGGATAAGGGTGTCTGCTAAGAAATAAATAATAATAATAATAATAATATATTGTGAGGCAGCCACTTGGTGCCAGTAGCCCCAGAGTAGACACCACGGCAGACACTCTGGGACCTACACAGCCACATGGTGTCAGTAGAGTGTCTGCCCTGGTAAAGGCGTGGCTGCGTGGTGTGCAAGGGGAGTCATACAGTCAGGGGAGCACAGGGGTTCCTGAGTGTCTGCCCTGGTAAAGGCGTGGCCGCGTGGTGTGCCGGGGGAGTCATGCAGTCGGGGAGCCCAGTAAGCACAAAGCAGACACCTGTCGGGCTTGCCTTTGTCTTTCGGGGCCCAGTGGCTCACCAACATCTGCAGTAGAACTCATGGGTGCAAAGGTTTGGCTTGGTCTTGGGATCGGAGGACCCTACTGACAGTTTTCCCCCGAGCTGTTATGGGAGTTGCTGCGGTGAGCGAACTTCCGTGGGGTAAAGAAATTGGGCACCCTAAATCCCCATGAGTCCCATGGCTGCCTCCACTGTTAGCTATTCATTAATATGAGATTGTTTTCCTGTTCTTCCAAAACAGATTTTGGATTTGCATAACTAGCCCCCAGTTTATGGGTTGCTTAAACACCTGCTCATGCTGAATCTTTCATTTCCTAGTACAGGAATAATTTAATAAATCTAGAAATGACCAGCTGTTAGCCTGTTACATCTGTAGTCACACATCTAACCTGCAAACTCCCATTCGTCTATCAGAACAGAGTCTGTACTTGCATTGTCTGTGCCAATGGGAAAAAAAGCAGGTTCATTGTTGAAATAGCTGTGGAATATCCGGCTGGATCAGGTCTGAAGGAAGCTGATTGATCACAGCTGCTTGTTGTATGTCTCAGTTGTCTGTTTTGGAGAATGTTCACAGTACCCATTGTTCACAGAAGTGTCTTCCTGCTGTCAGTTTTAACGCACTCAATAACATAGCCAAATAGAAACAGTTTTGATTTTACAATCAGCGCATTGCTCTTGTACTATGCACTTTGTATTACATTCCATTTTGAAAGTTTGGAAACCGTTACTGAACTGGTGTTAAAGGGTGCAGGTTGCTGTTTTGTTTTTTTTTACAAGACTGAACCGCAGCCTTTTATACATGTCCGCATCATTTAAACGAAATTAAATCATGAATTAATTGGACCACCAATCATGGCCCATAGTTCTCACCATTGTATCCACATTCTGACATGGAAATTAAGTATTTTAAACAAGGCACAAATGTAACCATTTCCTGGGTTTAGAACACACATTCAACCAAAACTATTGAACATTTACACTATAAATAAAGTGAACAAATATGAAAATAAAGATAGCAATGTTATTGATGTGTGGTTGTATCATACAGTTATTGATGTGTGGTAGTGTCATACTGTTATTGATGTGTGGTGGTATCATATGGTTATTGATGTAGCTGGTGGTGTTACACTGTTATTGATGTGTGGTGGTATCATATGGTTATTGATGTAGCTGGTGGTGTTACACTGTTATTGATGTGTGGTGGTATCATATGGTTATTGATGTAGCTGGTGGTGTTACACTGTTATTGATGTGTGGTGGTATCATATGGTTATTGATGTAGCTGATGGTGTTACACTGTTATTGATGTGTGGTGGTATCATACTGTTATTGATGTGTGGTGGTATCATATGGTTATTGATGTAGCTGGTGGTGTTACACTGTTATTGATGTGTGGTGGTATCATATGGTTATTGATGTAGCTGGTGGTGTTACACTGTTATTGATGTGTGGTGGTATCATATGGTTATTGATGTGTGGTGGTATCATACTGTTTTTGATGTGTGGTGGTATCATATGGTTATTGATGTAGCTGGTGGTGTTACACTGTTATTGATGTGTGGTGGTATCATATGGTTATTGATGTAGCTGGTGGTGTTACACTGTTATTGATGTGTGGTGGTATCATATGGTTATTGATGTGTGGTGGTATCATACTGTTTTTGATGTGTGGTGGTATCATATGGTTATTGATGTAGCTGGTGGTGTTACACTGTTATTGATGTGTGGTGGTGTCATACGGTTATTGATGTAGCTGGTGGTGTTACACTGTTATTGATGTGTGGTGGTATCATACTGTTATTGATGTAGCTGGTGGTGTTACACTGTTATTGATGTGTGGTGGTATCATATGGTTATTGATGTAGCTGGTGGTGTTACACTGTTATTGATGTGTGGTGGTGTCATATGGTTATTGATGTAGCTGGTGGTGTTACACTGTTATTGATGTGTGGTGGTATCATATGGTTATTGATGTAGCTGGTGGTGTTACACTGTTATTGATGTGTGGTGGTGTCATACGGTTATTGATGTAGCTGGTGGTGTTACACTGTTATTGATGTGTGGTGGTATCATATGGTTATTGATGTAGCTGGTGGTGTTACACTGTTATTGATGTGTGGTGGTATCATATGGTTATTGATGTAGCTGGTGGTGTTACACTGTTATTGATGTGTGGTGGTGTCATACGGTTATTGATGTAGCTGGTGGTGTTACACTGTTATTGATGTGTGGTGGTATCATATGGTTATTGATGTAGCTGGTGGTGTTACACTGTTATTGATGTGTGGTGGTGTCATACGGTTATTGATGTAGCTGGTGGTGTTACACTGTTATTGATGTGTGGTGGTATCATATGGTTATTGATGTAGCTGGTGGTGTTACACTGTTATTGATGTGTGGTGGTATCATATGGTTATTGATGTAGCTGGTGGTGTTACACTGTTATTGATGTGTGGCGGTATCATACTGTTATTGATGTAGCTGGTGGTGTTACACTGTTATTGATGTGTGGTGGTATCATATGGTTATTGATGTAGCTGGTGGTGTTACACTGTTATTGATGTGTGGTGGTATCATATGGTTATTGATGTAGCTGGTGGTGTTACACTGTTATTGATGTGTGGCGGTATCATACTGTTATTGATGTAGCTGGTGGTGTTACACTGTTATTGATGTGTGGTGGTATCATATGGTTATTGATGTGTGGTGGTATCATACTGTTATTGATGTAGCTGGTGGTGTTACACTGTTATTGATGTGTGGTGGTATCATACTGTTATTGATATGTGATGGTATCATACTGTTATTGATGTGTGGCGGTATCATACTGTTATTGATGTAGCTGGTGGTGTTACACTGTTATTGATGTGTGGTGGTATCATATGGTTATTGATGTGTGGTGGTATCATACTGTTATTGATGTGTGGCGGTATCATACTGTTATTGATGTAGCTGGTGGTGTTACACTGTTATTGATGTGTGGTGGTATCATATGGTTATTGATGTGTGGTGGTATCCTACAGTTATTGATGTGTGGTGGTATCATATGGTTATTGATGTAGCTGGTGGTGTTACACTGTTATTGATGTGTGGTGGTATCATATGGTTATTGATGTAGCTGGTGGTGTTACACTGTTATTGATGTGTGGTGGTATCATATGGTTATTGATGTAGCTGGTGGTGTTACACTGTTATTGATGTGTGGTGGTATCATATGGTTATTGATGTAGCTGGTGGTGTTACACTGTTATTGATGTGTGGTGGTATCATATGGTTATTGATGTGTGGTGGTATCATACTGTTATTGATGTGTGGCGGTATCATACTGTTATTGATGTAGCTGGTGGTGTTACACTGTTATTGATGTGTGGTGGTATCATACTGTTATTGATGTGTGGTGGTATCATACTGTTATTGATGTAGCTGGTGGTGTTACACTGTTATTGATGTGTGGTGGTATCATATGGTTATTGATGTAGCTGGTGGTGTTACACTGTTATTGATGTGTGGTGGTATCATATGGTTATTGATGTAGCTGGTGGTGTTACACTGTTATTGATGTGTGGTGGTATCATATGGTTATTGATGTAGCTGGTGGTGTTACACTGTTATTGATGTGTGGTGGTATCATATGGTTATTGATGTAGCTGGTGGTGTTACACTGTTATTGATGTGTGGTGGTATCATATGGTTATTGATGTAGCTGGTGGTGTTACACTGTTATTGATGTGTGGTGGTATCATATGGTTATTGATGTAGCTGGTGGTGTTACACTGTTATTGATGTGTGGTGGTATCATATGGTTATTGATGTAGCTGGTGGTGTTACACTGTTATTGATGTGTGGTGGTATCATATGGTTATTGATGTAGCTGGTGGTGTTACACTGTTATTGATGTGTGGTGGTATCATACTGTTATTGATGTGTGGTGGTATCATACGGTTATTGATGTAGCTGGTGGTATTCTGCATATTCTACTGTAAAATATGGAAGTGAAGGAAAACAAGTACAGACACAAAACAAATAAGCTATTTACATGAGTGACAAGAATAAACACTATTTAATGTGAAGCCTTCACCTTGTCATGACAACCAACATAGTTACCAAACCAGCAATGAACACGTTTTCAAAAAAACTATTTATGGACTTGTAAACAGTCTGAGATTGTTTGTGAGTGGTTTTAGTTATTATAACGATTGTTGTCCCTTTCAGAAAAAAATATTGGAGTAAATAGCTTTGATAACCTTGTCCATTGTGCTTAATATACTCATTGGTGTCAACTGAATAATCTGTACAGCTCTGTGGAAGACAAGTTTCAGGGATGCATAGGTAATAGACAATAGAAATACTGTATACTGCAGCAAAGATACAAGAGGTAGTAACACTTCTCACTGCAGATAAGAAGGAAGGCTACAGTCATACCGTTGAACTGGGCTGCCCAGCAGATGGTGCTTGAGCCATATGTGACTATACGAGCTCCCCAATATGGCTGTCTTGATAGAGGTGGTATCCCAGTCGATGCTCTTAATGGGTTTGAAAGCCACATTAAACAGGGCATTCTGGAGCCTTTGGCAGAAGCACGTACAGTCAAAATGCAGGGATGGAAATGAGACTCTCATTGCATAGCACTTTGAGCTACCCCTGGTTTTATTATGAGTTTAACAAGACACCCCTGAACTTGTTACCTATACACTGGGGCTAATCAAGCTTGTATTAAAACCCAGAAGGGGTGACACTGCTGTGCAATAGGAGACTTATTTTCATTCCTGTTACATTTAAACATGTTTACTGAGCACAAACGTTCGTGCAGTTTTGTTAAACCTTTGTCACCTGCAGACAGTTTGGCAATATCAGGACCACTGCGCATATCCATTGTGTTTCCATTGCTGGTGATGCTGTGCTCTGCTAATGGTTTTGTTAAGGATTCTTCAGGGCACTGGGATTATAAAACTTGGCTGTGACAATATACTTTCATCAAGCTTTCATCTATTTTCTATTTTTAATAAATAGTCTTGCTTTGAAAAATCTTATAAAAGTTTTCAACTGCATTTTTGCATGATATTGTTTCGGTTTTCCAATGCTTTTCTCATAGTTTACCCCGGTTTGCCATGTTTATTAATAAGCTTTACCATACCTCCCTATTCTTTACAATGCTTACCTATGCTTTAGCATGCTTTCACTGTGCTTTATCACACTTTGCTATGCTTTTACTATGGGAAATTTTTATTAGGGAAGGCCATTACATAAAATGTCTATTACAGATTTGCAGGAATCTGACCTTGGAACAGAGCACCTGACTTGTACAGCACAGCCAGCACAACAAGCACACACATTGAGCAGGGGTCAGCTGCTGTGTAGTGTAGTGAGGTGTACAACGTCATAAAAATCCTACTTACAGTTCCCCCATAGCCACAGTACAGTAGATTCTTTAGTGTTTGTTTTAATCATTAGGTATAGTAGATCTTTAAAGGTCCCCTACCTGCTATTGCCTCATTTACCATGTTCTCATTTTGGTCTCTTCAGAGTGAAATCTGAGAGCCATGTGTCAAAGTGCTTTAACCCTATTCTCAGATAAACACAGCATTAGCACGGCTCTCACAGCACCATGCTGGGCTGCTCCTCTCATGCACAATGGGCAAGGTTGTCCTGTAGGACTGTGTGGTAGAAGGTGTAATTCAAGATTCTTGTGAAGATATACTGTATAAGATTGTGGGTAACACTTTGTAATGGCTGCAAATTCATACTGAATTTCGTTTGACTACACATGTGTAAGGTCTGCATTCATGCATGAATGAAGACTTCTCACAATCCCCTGGTGTGCGAGTAAGAGGGTATGAATCAGTGAAGAATAAACAGTGAACTCATTAGGAACAGATGGGGGGGAAAGGGGAACTGTAATGTTTTAAATCATGATGAATTAACAGAGCTGAATTCAAAATGAATGACATCAGAACTCACAGGAAGTGCAGAAGATATTCCGGTGTTATTCCTGCGGGGTTCAGCTGGAATTCATTATGAATTTACCAGCTTGGGACCGTGGTTGATTATTACATCATGTGCTGTCCCTAATGCATCATGCCTCTGTAAAATCATGCTTTGGTTAAAGCAGGGAGGCTGTGATTACAGAGATGCTTTGGTTAAAACGGGGAATATTTCTTTAGCTTATTTTGGTCGAGGGTGGATCATTTTCTTCCTGTCTTCCTGAAGGGGCTGCTGTGAATGTTTATAACCACAAGAGGACGCCAGAGTATGGGTTTCAGGTGCTTGGTTTTAGTTCACTCCATGGTTTTAAATTTCCATCAGGGGTGGCCAAAGCTGGCTTTTCCACTCCTGGTCTTTGTTCCAACCCTGTTCTAAATCGTTTAATTGAACCAATCAAACCTCCATCCAGACCCTGGTGTGGAGAAGCCCTCCAGGACTGGGATTGGGCACCCCTGCTTTACAACCCACTCCTATGTATAGATGTTTGAGCTGACTACTGAAATTACAGGCATTCAACATTGTGTCTGCAAGGTTTCTGCTGTCTATTTATTTTACCTTTGGACGAATTACATGTCTGAGTGTAGTTGCTTTCTTTAACCTATTTTGAAAGCATGCTAAACCTGCTCTTTTTTTGCTCCATTTGTACCTAAAGACAGGCTGAATTAATCACCATTGTCACTGGTTCCCAGTGCCTTGTGTTGAAGATCCCTTCATGTTTTTTAACTTTAATTCAGGATGTGCAGGTATTTCACGTAAAATGGTACCGGGAGACCTATTTTGAGGTTGCTGTATCAAACCCCAAGTCTCCCCTGGTGTACCATGCAGTGGCCTGAAACCTAGTCTCCTGAAACCAAGTTACAAGCCACAAAGAGGCTCTGTGTTCCCTCAGCTTAAAGGTCATGTGAGATTCTAATGAGAGGGAGAGAGGGGAGAGAGTTTGGTATAGTTACCGGTGTAGAGATAGTATACCCAACGCATATGTGTGTTTGATACTGCTACAGAAGGGAAGGACAGAAGGATTGATACTGCTACAGAAGGGAGCCGAGTTATGTATAACTCATGAGATATAATACAAGTCTTAAGTTGAATTCCCTGAAACGCTGCGTGTCTTTGTGCTTGGGGCCTCTCATCCAACCTGCAGCTGAACCTCCCACCAAGGACCTCTGGCAGCAAACCCCCTGAGCGGCGATTCATCGCAAGTTCAGGGCATCAGTCAGGCAGTACTGGGATTCAGTGTGTTACCAAGTGGAAATTGGCAATTAGAGCCTGTGAGGGAAGAGCTCTTAGAAAAAAAAAAGAAAAAAAAGAGATTAATTATTAATAAAAGCCTCTCTGCTACAGCCTTTATGACTGTAACCTAGCAACCGTTATTAACATTGTTTGCATTGCGGACGTAATCTCTTTTGTAAACTGATTATGAATTCATTGACTTCCTTCTCAAAAGGCCTCCTTTTCATTGTATTAAATCAATATTTGACTGAAGTCATGGGCTCTCACGCACACAGAGGCTCCTTATAATCCAGAACACCCAAGTCACCCACATGAAACCCACAGACCCACGACAGTCATTGTACAACCTGCAAAATTAAACTTACATGTAAGATCACTGTTTAAGTGATGTAAAAAAAACTGAAGTTTGTCATGATCAGCATATGATTGTATGTACACTCCATTCATTGATGGGTTCTTAATTCAAGTTGCAAATGAAATGAATTTTAAATGAACCAATGTTGTTGTTTTCTTTTTCTTTTATTGATTTGAAATGTAATTTTAATAACTGAAGTCAGATTAATCAGCTATGTAATCATGTAATAATATTTGTATAAAAACCAGAGTTTATCAATAGGAGTGTGTGCTAAAAGTTTGGTGAAGATTGGTGCAAATACAAGGTAGTTATCCTGCTTACCATGTAGAGCAGGGCTGTCCAGTCCTGGTCCTGGAGGGCTATATCACTCCAGGTTTAACAGGTACAATGAGATCATGAATGAATGAATGACAGGGTCTGGATGGAGGTTTCATTGGTTCAATTTAGAACAGGGTTGGAACAAAGACCAGGAGTGGAGGGGACAACTTTGGCCAACCTGGACGCAAACGGCCAGTGCATGGAGCTCCCCATTTTGTGAACGAGGACCCTAAAAATGACAACACAGGGCACATTTTTAGTGCATCTGTTTACTGCTCATGAAAAGGGAAGGACAATAGCGCCCCCTGCAGTATGGCATGGTGATGGCAGGCAGGTGCAAGAGGTGTTTTTCTCACAGCCCTGCCATAAGGAGCCTTTTTGGATTGGAGCAGATTTTGGGAAGAGAGGCGGGGAAACATATCAGCGCTGCACAGGCTTCATTGCACAATGCTTTAGCTATGGACTTCAGTGTACGGTGCAACGCTAATATGCCTCCCCTACCTCACTTCAGAAAATCATTGTTTGAAAGAGAAATCCTAACTGAACTGGGGTTTATGGATTGAGAAGAGAAGGCAGGACTGGAGTGGTGGAATGGAGGCTTTCCTGTAAATCACGTGTGCGTGTGTCGATTTGAACTGTTTCTGGGAAGTGTCAGTGTCTCCTTCAGTTTCATCCTATTGTTAGAGCGATACTGTGACTCGCTTGTTAAGGCTTGGTGTCCTGGGAGTCTCTTTTATGGGTCACAATAACATTGTAACTCAAAGTGCTGGATCCCCGGGGACTTAAGAAATCACACTGATAAAAGCATTAGACACAACGTGTGTCTGCCTGTATACTGTCAGAGATAAGTTTTATCCCATGATTGAGTGTTTAGTGTTTCATATTCGCTACACCTCGTAGAATCATTGAATCTGGCTTTAACACTTGTGTTCCAAGTCTGCAGGCGACTCGCTGCCAAATCCTCTATTTAAGGTATGCACTTCACGTTTGCAAGGTTTTATGAACACTACATGCTCAATGTGAGTCTTTATACTTCGTACACTGCTGTATTCTATGATTCTCTCAGAGGTTCCACTACCGTATTTTACAGCAATAAATAACCGTTTCACTAAAACTTTGTTTTGCTTTCTGGCATACAGACCACAGGCATATCTCTTTCACTTCATAAATCATTGGATCACAGAAGATGTTCTTCTTACATTAAGCCCATGGCTGTGTCTTTGTTTTCCTAGTTGCCTTTTCTTTGTCAGTGTGATTGCGTGCTGCTGCCTTTGTTTTGCCGATGCGTTTGAAAATGCAATGATCACAATGTGTTTGTCACATCATAAAAATATATGTTGTGGTGGTTTTATTAACAATCTCTAAATATTGTACTACATACTGTATATAACGTACTGTTAATCAACCTCAGTATAATAAGCACTTAAAAATCATGACCACTTTTCTCGCAGTTTGGATTCGCTTCTGTTGAAGACAATGTAAAGACAATAGTAAGGCCACCAGGCAGTGTATCAAAGCTGTTAAATTACCTCCCTAATGAGAAACACTGAACCTCTTAATTAGAACAGTTTGCATAAAAGGAAACTAAAATAATTAACATCTGTTTAATAAGGTGTTAACCAGTTAAATATGAATTAAAATAAGTTTATTATGAACTAAATTGATTAAATTAAGAACTTTTTAAATAATCAAAATGAATGTGTTACAAGAACTTCTATATACCTTCAGTAGTAGGGCCACATTTTGTCGGTGTCTAATTGTAGCTAAAAAAACCAATTCCATAAATCTTATGCACTTGCATTTATTACATAGGTCCCAAATGTGAAGTTTTGAAAGAAACACATGTAATTTTTTCAAAAAAGAATATCTGGTATTACACTAGGTTAAATACATTTCTATTTGCAAGAACAAGGCAGGTAGAGAACGTTCGTTAACTTAGTGTAGTGCCAGATGTTTTTAGAATGGAAGCACATGCTTTCTAGTGCATGTGTTTCTTTCAAAACTGCACAATTGTGCAATGGGGGTGCACAACAGGTAAGACATATGCCAATATTTTGTTAATTATTTAACAAGGTTTAACGTTAATACATTTTACACATGCGATTAAGTAACAGTAAGGTGTTTCATGAAATATTTATCAATCGCACATTGTGAGGAAGCGTAGCGTGTGTCTGTAATAGATCTACATGAAAAAGAAAACCACCATCAACGGCTCCTGCACTTTGCTCCATTCCCGACCGCTGCAGAGAAAGCAATTCATTTGACAGTCAAATTTCCCTGCTCAGCACAAACGCATGCGAGTCGCCAGCATCCATGCAAATGAGCTGGGCAGAGAGGGATGGAGTCTCTCTCTGTTCAAACAGTAATCCGTCTACAATCATCCCAGTCATTGTGTGCGTGAGTGTGACTGCGAGTTAACAACTTTAGCCTGTTGAAGCATCAGTCAGAGTCAGATTTGGGTTTTCTTATGAATGAGCCTCGTTGGTTTTCTGGAATGGGAACGGCTTTTTACAAACTATCGGGAAAAATCACATTTCAGGTGAAGAAAAGAGCCAAAGCGGGTAAGAAAGGGAAGGGGGGTTTATTTCCTAGCAGCGTGGATTTCATCAGCATCATAATAATAATATTAATAGTAGTAATATAATTTAACAACATCATACTGTATAGACATGAGATATAATGTTTGAACTGAAGGTCATTCAGAACATGATCTAGAAGCAGTGATGTTTTTTTTAATTATTATATCTGCTTTACTTTCATCAGAATTAAAGGGATGTAACATGACAAATTCTGTTAAATGATTTCCTTTATGTGCTGTTATATTGTGCTGGCAGGTATATAGATAGATAGATAGATAGATAGATAGATAGACAGGGAGATAGATATGGTGTTTACTGTGTTATAATAGGAAACATGATACCATGGCATTGTACGATTTATGACTTCAGCCATTCCATGGAAAACAAATCTGCAAAATCCAGTTTGGTTATATCGCAGAAGCAAAATATAGCAGCAACAGTTTGAGGTTTTGTAACCAGAAAGTCTTTGCAGTGTCAGTTTCTTGCACAGGACCATAATAATACAAAGCTGACGCAAGCACAGGTATTAAGTTGCTGTCCTACACATCAGTTTTCCACTGAAAAATAATTCCTTTGCTTTTAGTACTTTCTTTAACTGTTTATCCTGCTGTGCACTTTTATCAGAAAGCAGACTTTGTTGTCAGTCCAGTTTGTTAATTTTGTTCCGATGTAGTTTCAGCTGCTGTATCGGGTCACACGATTCCTCTGCCTGTGTATACTGAAGCCTGCTCGTTACTACAGCAGTGTGTGTGTCTAATAGGCATTCATTATCCTACCAGTGCTTGTAGAGGTGATAAATATCATCTTGGAACTCCGTTATAGAAAGCAGGAATGAAAAAAGAGGATTGAACACTGAACTTTTAAATTGCCTTTATAAAAGGTGACTGTTGTAAAAAGGCATCAACTTGTTTATTTCAATTTCTGTTTTACTGATAAGGATTTACAGGGAAGTATTTTTAGCATGAGACACACAATACAAATCAACAACAAAACACGACCAGTCCTCTGAACTAACTCCTGTTCCTATACCAGATTTTCTTTTTTCAAATTGTTCATTTGTAACAGATCTTATTGGCTGTAAGAGCCATACCAATGATCAGAGAGACCTTGAAGTGCCATGAAAAGGCTGCTTAACCAGACTAAATGCTGCTTCCTTGTTTTTGTGCTCACTAAGCACGTATCATGGTCCATGGCTGCCTATAATCTCGTTGAGAGTGGCTTCTCGCACACTCCTGTTGAGTCAAACAAGCACAAGAGACAATACTGTTGACGTGATTTGAGATAGCCACAGAACAGATCTAAACATGTTGTTATAAAATCTAAAAAACAGACTGTTACATTGAATGAGAACAAACACTCTCCTCTGCTGAAATGGTTCAGTTGAGGTTAAAGTGGTGCAGTTCCATCAGAAGGTAATTAATCAAGTCAGACTTGACCAGAAAGAGGATGAAACTAATTACCTGTGTCCTTGTTAAAGGATGGTCCCCTCTTGGGCAGTAACAGGTTGAAATAAAAAATAAACAATTTCTGCGGTCACATTTGTTTTAACCTCCAGCCACAGTTCGGATACCATTTCAGATACAGACTTCATATTTGCTGGATTGTGTTTAACCTCCGTTTGGACGAAATGTGTCGTTACTTCACTTTTTTATAACTTACAACTGATTTGAGTTGACACTGTTTATTCGATTAAATGTTTGCTTTGAACGTTTTACATAGTTGGTTCTCTTTAATTGGCCCTGGCTGGAATTAAATTCAAATCTGCTTGAAAGACACATCGATCAATCAAACTTGTTACATTTGTCCTTAGAGGTGGAATGGGCAACATTTCCTGTCTTGTCAGCTGAATGGTGTGCATTGCAAGTAATGGCCCACCTCATACTATCATGCTGCTGAGGGTGAAAATGAAGCAGCAATTGCAATTATTTTAGTACTGGCGCCATTAGTACAATTACTTAATAATGCAGGCTGATTTTATAACTGCAAGACAGTACTGAAGACACACTTCTAATGCCTTCTTCTTTAGGGAGGGGATAGTGTGTTAGTCTGCTTGCAGTGCTGCAAATATAGCAGATTCCATTATCTGATCACATGCAGACAATATCCTTAACAACATTACTTTAGGTGATGCAAACCCTTGGCAGTGGGGGTGGGTGGGTATAGTGGAACAGGCTAGAAACTTGCATTAGGAGAACAGCAATATCCAGTTGTGCAAAAGAATGTCCTGTAAAGTCACTGAGGAGATATTTGGCACCTTTCTATATGTATGTTATATGTACATAGTGTGGATAAAGGTTGTGGTGCATGATACTGGTAGCTTTTAAATGCATCTTATTTTTTTAAGCAGTATTTTGTTTTGGGTGTCAAACTATTTGCACCATTTTAAGTTTGTGGACCTACAGTTACATTTCAGCAACGTTAACAAACTGGTCCATCAACAGGGGCTGCTTTCTTTGAAATTACACAGAAGAGTATGGAAGATTATTACAAATGGGTTTTCTCATAACCCTGAACATGATTGTGAGATTCTGTGGCTTAGAAAAGTATTGCCAGGGTACATGTGCATGAATTATAAATAAGAAAACCAGTCTGAGGATGCAATACTAGTGTGGCTGGCTGTGAAGCATGTATTTCCACTGCAAGGTCAGTCTCTGGTTCCCTAGTAAGTGCTCCATCATACCCAGTACTGCCTGTCCTCATTAAAGGCTTTCTAACTATGCAATAATGCCATATATTTTGCCTGCTGTGGACTTTCATGCACTATATACAACAGGTCTCACATGTGCAGTTTTTTGTGTCTATGTTAAACCAAAACATGTGTTTTTATTTAAAAACATGCCATGGTGGTAACAAACCAGAAGAAAGAAAGCTCTTTGTTAGCAAGCTTTAATCTCAGGTAGTTGAGTTTATACTTCCTAGGTCATTTGACCTCTTTTTAGGGGAAGCAGCTGGTTGGTTAATGGTGGGAAAGGAAGTGTAGAGTATTCCACTCTCCAGGTGAAATCACCTGGAAGGTACAAGACAACAAAGCACGGCATGCAAAGTTTTTTGTAGGGCTTATCTGGAATTCCATTGCAGGTATGATAGCGGTTTTGAAGATACGGATCTTATAGTTTTATAACCACCGTCCCTGCTAAAGCCCTTTATTGCATACTACAAAAGGCCACCTGAAAATGAACAACGCAGCTCAATAATCAATCACAATGAATCAATAACCTTTTATAATTGCAGTCTCGTGATGTGGACATTTGCAATTACACGGCAAGTTTACCTGAAAGGAAAGTTTGTTGTGTTTTAAAAATGAACAACTGGTTCCATAAACCCAGATTAGCACTAATCTTGGACAATCTAATGCTCCCTTAGCTATGGTAGTTCATGATTAGTGTTAATCGGGGTCGGGAAAATGGATGTATGTATTTTGTATCTAAAATACCTGCACTTGTACAGTTTGTAGTCCAAGGATACAATTCCAACACCCAAGGCAATCCTCATCTTAGAAGACTGGCAAGCAGTGCTATAAGAGCTGTTGATTGTTTTATTGGTCAGAATACCGGCACCATGCTGCTTGTTAAGGGGGTATCTGCAAATTGCAAGCACGACTAGCAGCAGGCTTAAGGGATTATCTAAAAATGTCCAATTTAAGAAACAAATAAGTCAATACATTAGTCTCCAGCTAAGCGAACACCCCTCGGGAAGCCAGCGAAGTGTTCTTATAGCCGAAGTGTTCTCAAAGACGTTAGCCACCAGACACAATATGAATCAATAAATAAATAAATACATATGTATTACTTGTCATGACACACGTGCATCAACATATGAAATGAACTATAATAATATATATATAATACTATAATAATAAAGTAACAGACAAACTAATGTTAATAAAACTAAAGAAAAATAACACAGTCAAAAGCTTAAATCACTGTGCACTATGAAATCAGCTGGCAGAGGCAAAAATAATGGCTGTTAACTTAACGTTAATAAACTAACTGTCAAACTAAATGAACACAGCAGCAGCAATATAGAAGACATGCACATTATTTAACAGAATGGTGAACACCAAATTGCTTGGTGACTTGTGTCTGATTCAGGTTTTTTTTCAAGAGCTCGAACAATTTCTAGCTTTGTGTAGCAAGAGAAACAGTGGTGTGTTTCACCATTTGTTTACTGACATTTTGTAGTGATGAGGTGCACTCATGGAAATCAGAATGCAAAATAATTCAATGATATGATGGTGGTTCTGGAAAAATGTAATAAACCAATCAGCGTCCCTCAAGACACTTTTGCGATGACAAGTCGCTTTTTTTACAAAACAGTACTGTATCCGCTGTGAACGAATCACTATCAGTGCCAAGAAGGTGTTCTTTTAAATGAAGTTCCTGTTCCTTTAGCCGGAGCATTTACAATGGGGAAAAATCAGTTTCACCACAAGGGTGTTCCCTTAGGCAAAGTGTTCTCTTAGGATGTGATCCTATACACAGAGACTACTGTACAGATATTGTATATAACTACTTTTTTTTATATATTTCTTGTTAAGTGCAAACAAACACGAACAAATATGCACCTTCAAATGGATACAAGTATTGCAATGGATGACAATGGGTTCAAACGACATTCCTGATTTCCATTCCTGATATGTAGAGGTTACTAACTCTGTAACACTTTACATTGTGTCTTTAATTACTGTGTATTTACATAGTAGTTACTTAATAAACACATGTATACTTACACATCATTACAATGTTATTCTGCATAGTTACAATGTGCTTAATGTGTACATTTGTTTGCATGATATAACCCTAATCCTAACCCTCAACATGTCCCTATCCCTAACTCTAACCCTAACCCAACCCCCCTAACTCTAACCCTAACCCTTTTCTGATACAATTGTTTACTTACATATATCATGAAAAAAGGACCTTGTAACTAGGCATAATAACATTGTAATTATATGTAAGGACACATGGATTTACTATTTAACTGCAATGTAAATACACAGTAATTAGAAAGACATTGTAAAGTGTTACCCTAAATCCTCTCTCTCTTTGTCTCTCTGTCTCTCAGATTGCAAGTACACCTGCCACCCCCATTGCAGAGACCTGCTGACGTTGGACTGTCATCAGAATGGCAAATCAGTGGAGCCCCCCTCCTTGCTTGATATGGGGGATCACACCAACAACAATTACCACCCGCCGGTAAGACCCCGGTATTTTTCAACCTCTTACCAAGTTTCCTGTGGCCACGCAGCAGTGGCATGGTGCTGTGTTCTACTCATGGCCAATGGCAGCACAAAGGGCAGCTGCAATGGGACAAGGCTGCCATTGGTAGACAGAATGGTAACACAGTGGGTACATTTCCATATTTTCTCAACGCTATCACAATGAACACACATTACAGACAATGAACTGGTAGCTCACTGCAATAACCAGACAGACTGTGATAGTGTACCTGTCCCTGCAATGCTGATTCTTTGCAAACCCACTGTGCTGCCCTTGTTGGGCTGGTAATGGTTTTACTAGTTGGGGGCTCTTCAGGATGTGCAGTGCTTTTGGATTACAGTGGAATCCAAGGTATTTTCCTTTTAAGGTTTCAGTAGATTTGTGTCGTTCACACCAGTTTAAGGTTTGCACAGTCAGGTTATGTTTCAGAATTGATAAGTAATAACTACTGTCAGGTGTATGTTTGCGTTCTTTAGTGTTACAGAACCCCCTGCAGTTTTTAAGAAACCCATACTTTACCTTTGCTGAATCCAGTGTGGTTCATATCACAGCAGAATGCTGGTCCAGACTATTTACTATGGATGAGCTCTGACACAGGAAGTGAATTGTGGCAGGGGAAAAAATGGGCTTTTACCTCAAAATAAAAACAATAAGGAAATGTTGTTATGATAAAGTAAACTTTTTTGACATACCACTAAACACACCATGTTATTTATTTTAGGTTTCGAAGTGTTAATATTTCCTTGAACAGCAGTAGTGAGTCCTTTTTGAAATTGTAGAAGACTATCCCTTATAAAAGTTTACCACAGTATTTTTGCACTGTATTTTTGCACTTTTCCCATGCTTTTCCCGTGCTTATATTATGCAGTTACCAGACATTACCGTGGTTTGCCATGTTTTTTTTAAATATGCTTTACCTCAGAGATGGCAACCCTATACACAGATAGTATGTAAGATCAGCCAAAGTGTCTTTATAGAAACAAGAGCCAGCACCATCTAGTGACCTGCGGCTACTTTGGAGCAAGTCTCTGTTTGTTATGCTCACACCAGATGGTGCTGGTGTCTGCTAATATAAAGGTAATAGTGGCTGATCTAGCCTACATTACATATGTCTACGGCAGGCAAGTAGAACTGAAGAGCAGCTCCTGAACTCAAAGCACCTAAATACAACTGAGCCATTGCAATGAGAACCACACAGTATGAATGAATGCAAACATCATTAAAAAGTAAAGAAAATGTGATGCTACTAACTGTTAAACACATCATTGAGAATTCATACAATTAACTAGGACAATGTATTGTTATTATTACAGTTTTTTTAATTTAAAATCATCAATGTAAAAACAAAGGCATCAAAAACAAACTTAGAAATTTATTGGCCAAACACCATCAGGAATGAAGATCTCTGGGAAAGAACACAACAAGAAATCATAGAAACAGAAATCAAGAGAAGAAAGTGGTGCTGGATTGGATATACATGCAAAAAAAAAAAAACAACAAACATAACGAGACAGTCACTGACTTGGCTCCCATAATGCCATTACACTAACGCTAGTATTCTCCTTATGATGGAACACAAACAATATGGTCTCTTAACTATGGCTCCTGACTACAGCGTTATAAAGGGGGAGCACTGTATTATTATTAATATTATTATAATACATGGTGAACAATACTTTTCCTATAAAAATCCTATAAAGCTTGCACTCTCGTGGTTTATATGTCACCAGAAACCCTTGATAGAAATATAGCCTTATTAGGCACAGTTGGGTGTACATTATTCCTTATTATTATTAGTAGTAGTATTAGTGGTAATAGTACTACCAGTAGTGTTAGTATTATTTATATCTAGAGAATGGCTTCAGCTGTTATGAGACTGGGTTCATTTTTATGTATTCTGTAGTCACCCTCACAACGTCTGCTACAGAGCTCCTGGGTGTAAAGAGGCAACTGGCTTGATAATGGGATCGGAGGAAGCCTACTGACCTTCAGTTCCCCTAAGCTGTTGGGGGGAGTTGCTGCAGTCAGGGAGTATGTTAGACATTCTGAGTTCGGGAGAGAAAGAAAGAAAGAGCTTAGTTAAATTAACAAAGTGAAAGAAAGAAAGAAAGAAAGAAAGGTGAAACTAACATTTCAAAAATGGCTGCAAAAATATGCAGTGACCACACAATAGTCACATACAGTGCATGTAGACCTTTACTTTGGAGAAGCCGGTTCTCTATTTTAGCCGTGGCCTGCGGCCTTGAACCGCGTGCTGACAGATTGCTCTTGTCTTTGTGATTTTGCAGCCATCTGCTCGCCGCTTCAGTGTGAAGCACTTCCCAGATCGACGGCACACTTCCCTTTCTCATTCTTCTTGTAGGATGTGAAGATAACAAGCTGGGCTGCTCCCACAGCAGGTTATAAAGACTGCGGTCCTGTTCACTGGTGCACCCAGGACTTCCAGTCAGAATGCTGTGCGTATTAAAGGGAAGTTTAGGAGCAGCAAACAATCTACAATAGGTTCAGCAGGTTGTGAGGAGGGGTGAAATCTGAGCTTGGTCATGCGAGCCTTTTTAAAGGTCTCTTGAACAGCACAGTTTTACAAATATTATTTTTATTCCCTTTAGAGGCTGACAATATCAGGAAGCCATGCAGAGATTTCTTGTGACAGTATCATATTTTATCAGTTTTTCCTCCTTTGGTTACATTTTCATTCTGCTTCCCTGAGCTTCAGAATCATTGACTCTGGTTTGACCTCCAGAGGTGAGAAGCAAGGCTCCCGTCAGACCTTAACTTGGGAGTCAGGCTGTAACGCCAGCTGACTGCTGTGTATGGCGGGTTGATGGCTGAAGTAAACTGCAACATGTGTGAGCTACTGATTTATTTGCAGGAGTCTGACGGGAATTGCTATATTCATGGTTGTAAACTCAGCTGAACCTTGACCAACATTCAATAACAGCTTAAAGTAGATGTAGTTTCTTTAGGTTTTACAATGCATTGCCCTTTCGCCCTTTTAATATCTTCAGCTGCTCCCCTGATAACTGTGCAGTCGAACTTCTCATTTCAAATACATTATTTTTTCTCTGCTGGTACGTTACTGTAGAGCAGCCCTCTCCCATGTTGGTCCGTACCTTTAAGACTTCCCCTGACCGCTTTCCGTCTCTGCTGGCACTGTTTTAAGGGAACTGTCAGACAGCTGGGTATATATGTGCAGACCAACATGGACTAAAATGTTGTACTTTGAAAGATGTATCAAATTCACCCGGACACTACACAAAGGTTAAAGGTCGCCTTAAGGGATAATGTCATTGCTGTGATGTGTTACGACGTGATAAAGGAAGTGGGAGGTCAATTATTTGATCATGGGAGCTCTATTTCTACAGAGGAACACGCCACAGCAATGCCTTTATACCTATTCTACTGTAACTTTTAAAGAGTTATTTATATATACATGTTTCGTCAAAGCAGTGGTTTTGCAACAGATGCCATTAATGAATTGTCATCTCCTCAGCTGTGCTTTATTTGCTGTTCCAGTATTGAGAAATAACAGAACAGCTGGTCTCCATAGAAAACAATGGGAGAGCAGTACAATTCCTGTAATCCTTCACTGTTTCAATGGGAGAGGGAAACCTTGAAGCAACCAAACTTGTTTCACTTGTTGCCTGAGCTGGATTCGAACCCCAGCCTCCAGAGATGTGAAAACATAATGGTTTAGTGAATTTGCCCACTGCACTATCTAGCCACCACACAATTCCATTTTAACATTCATCAGAACGTTGAAACGCTATTGGAACTCCAGAGAGAACCATTGAAGAGCCCAGACACTCGGACACTGTGTTCCAGTCAGGAGTTTAACTAGGGGGTCCACTGACCAGCACAATGAGGCCCTTATCAGAGGCTGGGTTTGGAGTGACCTCGTGGAATGTTGCAGGGACAGTAACGTTTGCATTTTCTTAGAGACGCAAAAGTCAATGTAGCCCCTAACCCTTAGAAAATTTGGAAGAGACAAAAATAAATTCACAGCTTCATAACAAAAACAGACTTCAGAAGCAGACTTTCTTTCAGGAAAGGGTGTCAAAAAAGTCAGAAAACCATATGATTTAGAAATCAATTTATATACAGAGTGGAGAAAAACTATTCAATAGGAACTGAATGAGTTATATTTGTAGACAAAACAGTTCAAAATTGCGTCTGTTTTTTGTATTATGTTTTGGCCAGACTAACAGTGAGTAATGTAAAGTTGTTTCATAAATGTTTTTTTTTATTATTTTTTATTAAACATGAACATTTTATTGTTTGGATCCCAAAGTCTCTTTAAAGCTGCTCCCATGTAAATAATAATAATAATAATAATAATAATAATAATAATAATAATAATAATAATAATAATAATTTGAGACCCATTCTGTGTAGTGTCATGATGCGGCACGAGCCAAAACATTGATTTCTTCTTTCCTTTCTGACTGAGTGTTTGAAGATATGCATGAATAACTCATTCAAATGGCATTCAAAATACAGGTTGAAAAGGTACAAGGTATTTTTGCATGAGGTGCATGAAACAGGGATTCAAATGTACTGACAGGTTGGATCTGGTCATCCAAATTGTCAGCTTCCTCCTCGTGATACTTGAGTTGCTCTCAATTCCTTGTGTACCTTAAGGGGTTAAAAGAATGCATTTGACATTTAAAATGAATTCCAGGAAAGCGTAAATATGCAAATATGCTTGAATACATATTTGAAAAGAAATGTATTACCTGATAAGCTTGCAATGAAAATATCAGCTATCAGTTGTTTCCTCAAAAATGTTACTGTACAGGGATGGAAATAAGACTCCCATTGCATAGCGGTTTGATCCATTCCTGTTTTTACTCTGAGTTTAATAAGACACACTTGAGCCTGTTACCTATACACTGTGGCTAAACAAGCTTGTAGTAAAACCTGGAATGGATGAAACTGCTATGCAATAGAGTCTTATTTCCATCACTGTAATATAAAAAACATTTTTCTTCACTCCAAAGGGTAAATTATGAATTTCAAAAGGAGAAAAACATCTGTAAGAACCTGAAATAAACACAGAAAGTGTCTGAGTTAGCCCCTTAAAAGATAGAAGGAATTGAACGGTTTCTTTTTAAAATACATTTGAGAGTGACTCATGTATCACGGGGAGGAAACTGACAATTTGGACGACCAGATCCAACCTGGCAGTACATTTTAAACTCTGTTCCGTGCACCTCATTGCAAAAATCAAAATGTTAGCATAATTTTTATTTGTGGGGCACATATGTCCCTGGTACCTTAAAGGGTTAAAGCAGTTTGAGCAACTTCTTGGAAGGTTGATTTTAGATAAACAGGTTTGAAAATCAGCCCCCCTTTATTTTAATTTATTTTTTTTTTTACTTTGCTTTGCTGCCTACGCTATATCAGAATGTGTGTCCTGTGTAACCGGGTATACTGCTGCAGAAGGTATATCACTAGCATGCCTGCCTGACTTTCAGAGTGACATACAGTCAAGCAGGTTACAAGGGGGGCTGTGCTTAGGTGTGCTTGTGTCTTTACAGTACAATTCAGAGGAATGTAAACAAAGTGGTGTAGCAACAAAGCCTGTTTCCCATCACATAGAGTGCGCAGACAGCTATTGAAGAATTTAGTGAACATACTGTAATGAAATCTCCCCTGGGTGCAGGTAGCAGGAGAGGGTCCATCACACTTGAGAGCGGGGTCCTTGAAGATAGCAGGCCAGCTAGGGAGGGAGAGAGAATGGCTAGTGGTTGAATAACATCAGCTGGAGGCTGTTACTCTTAATTGAGTGTAGGGCAGAGCTGAAACACATAAACACTTAAAGTGGTGCTACCCAGAATCATGGCAATACCACTGAATTAGTTCCAGTCCAGTCCAATACCACTGAATTAGCTCCCAGTCCAGTCTCTAGTGCAGCAATTCAAGGGGCTCGGCAGGGTGGGCTACCCACCCTTCCCTCTCACCCTGCCCTGAAGGGACCCCCATTCAAACCTCCTCCCATACAATTAGCTCCAGCTGTGAGAATTGAAGAATTCAGACAAAGTACCATATATGCATTTCCCAACCATTTTTGAGATATTCATTTCGGTTCAAAATTGAAGTGCTTGATTGATACAATTTCCCAAGTTTCATTATAGAATCCTATTTACCCCAAATTTTGTATCGACAATAAGGAGCATAACAGCCAGCAGGGGCCGCTGTAGCGCGATGAGGAGAAACAGTCCCTGCTGGCTTTGCCTGCCTATCACGTGGTAGTGCCAGAGCCAATGCGACAGTGCCTCCGAAATCCCCACAGAAGACCAGTGACTTTGCATAGCAAGGACGTGAACCTACGCACCCCTGACTGTATGACTCACCCTGCACACCACACAGCCATGCTTTTACCAGAGGAGATGCTCGGGGGATCTCTAAGATACAGCTTTAATTAAAACCCGTTGGTCAACACTATTCCTTGAGATCTCACATGATTGAAGTGTACTGTGTCTCCAAAAATAAGAAAGAACATGTGGAAAGCAGGCCTTTGCATATAGAGAGCTCCTAAAGACTGGAATCAGAAAGTATAAGAAATGAGCACAAACAAATAGAAATTCAGAACCACTTTATCAGACTATTCAAGACAACGGACTGCGTTTGTAATACTTCAGTGTAAATGCTGATATTTGATTCGCTGCTTTTATATTGGGAGTTTGAGTGTATTTGTAATGTGTATGACCCCCTTACAAACAAGATGGTGCATCTCAAGGGTTATATCAAGGGTTAAATAAATAAATGATTGTCTGCAACAGTCAATGAGGGTTATAATAGAGTTTTCTTGATGAAACTGTGATTAGAGTGCATTAAATTGGTGTTTTCCACTATTTTTCAGGGATGGAAATAAGAGTTCCATTGCATAGCAGTTTGATCCATTCCTGGTTTTACATTGAGTTTAATAAGACTCACCTGAGCTTGTTATCTATACACTGTGGCTAATCAAGCTCATTTTATAACCTGGAATGGGTGAAACTGCGCTGCAAAAAGTCTTATTTTCAACCCTGCTCTTAGCAAATTTCCATTGACCTTGAAGAATAATTTCTCATCAATCAGGATAGACTTGCTTACCCACTCACCTGTCCTCAAGCAGAACTTCCTTCACCTGTTTCATTCACAGAACAATGTTACCGTGATGATCTGTGGTCAGATTGCTCAGGTCTTTGTTAGAGTGTGCTTGCACACAGAGTACACTACACAGTATGTGCGCCTAATAATAGATCGCACATTTCAATCTTTTCTGTAGTTTTCTTCTTTTGAAATACAAATACCATTTTTATCTCTGTTGAAATTCCACATATTCAGAAGGGTTTGGTTGAAATGCATTGAGCGAAAAAATACATACATATTTTGCTGGATAAACTGTTTACTTTATTATTTATTTCTTAGCAGACGCCCTTATCCAGGGCGACTTACAATTGTTACAAGATATCACATTATTTTTACATACAATTACATTATTTTTTACATATTATTTTACATACAATTACCCATTTATACAGTTGAGTTTTTACTGGAGCAATCTAGATAAAGTACCTTGCTCAAGGGTACAGCAGCAGTGTCCCCTACCTGGGATTGAACCCACAACCCTCCAGTCAAGAGTCCAGAGCCCTAACTGCTACTCCACACTGCTGCCCTCACTGCTGTCTTCTAATAATGTAAGGTCCTTTTTATAAAACGGTAAGGAGTGTTTGAAGGAATATCTTTTCAGTGAGTATTTTTTATGTTTATGAAAAGATACCTCTTTGGTTAAACAGCGCTTTGAACTGCAAACTTAATTTCAATATTCAAATTGGGCTTTGGGCTTCATATAACACTCCTTAAGAGTTCTGCAGCAGTGTCAGGAATTAAAAAAAATGACATTTGAATTGTTTGATTAGCCAACGATAATGCAGACCATGCAAAAACAAACAGGATCAGATCTTTTATTGTGTTATTTCATCCCTGCCTCTGTTTTCAGAAATGCAAAGACAACCTGCCCACTAGCCCTCCGATGATGTCACCCTCCAAGGGGAGTGGCTATAACAAGAGTCACTGGGTATAACAAGAGTTCAGGTTATTGCTGAACTTTGTTACACTCAGTATTTAAGTTCAGACCCACTGAAGTGATATTAAATGGGTTTGACCAAGATGTGTCATTTATATCCTTTATATACCTACCTGCATGAAAACCTCTGGGTGTGAGACCACTGTGTGCTTTAATCAGGCATCTTAAACAACTTCTAAAAAGTCTCAGCAACCTCTTTCTTGTGCTGCACTAATTTGAATCAGAGATACTGGACATGACTTATCATTTTCATTCATAAAAAATACATATTCTCAATAAAAAAACATTTGGATTTGAAAAACATCACCTTGTAAATAAAAATGACCCCTCATATATAGAATAAATAACGTCTCCTGATAATATAACATGTATTTTAAAATGTATATCTTATCCTGTTTAAACCAGCATTGTCCTTCAGTCATTCTTATAGTATATCACTCCTGGGTGTCCAGAAGCCCTTAGTGCATTGTATTGAGATCAGCCTGTGCTTGTTTGTTTGTTTGTTTCCCCAAAGGGGAGGTTAAGCTGTTAGGGCACAGCTAATCCTAACTGTCACAGTGCAACACAACCATTCTATGACAGTTTCAGAGAAGGTTGTAACAGGGCTGCCATTTCCAAGACTTGTCAAACTTGAATCTCATTTTCCGACTGTTTATTTTAGTACCGCTGCTGTGCAGCTCAATTTTTAAATCAAGGTTAAAAACCTATTTGTTTGACAAGGCATTTTAGTGTATTGCATTGCATTGTATTGTATTATAATGTATATAATACAGGAATGTAACGATCCCCCACTTACTTATCACATAAGCACGGTATGAGGGGCCACATTTGAGTTCCCTGCTGTACGTGGCACCTTGAATAGGAAGAGGAGCAGTCACTAAAGCCCCCTTCACATTGGGTCTCATACATGGGTCCCGACCCAGGTTCTGGCTGCCTGGGTCACAATCCTGCATAGTGTGAAAGCTGCCTGGGTCACAATCCTGCATAGTGTGAAAGCACGTACTTGGGTCGATCGGGGCATTGCCTAAGCGCATTGTGTACTTGCTTCTGTCACCCAGGTCGACCTTGCTTCTTCAAAAAGCAGTGTGAAATCACGTTGTTGGCCCATATGACACCGGGTCATGTCCCAGGTAGGGTTAAACCCGGGTAGAGCATGCCAGTGTGAAAGTGGCTTAAGCAGTGTTGTTTGACAACAGACAGCTGCTGCCTGGCAATAGCACTTGACGTAACTGTGCACACCCTGATAAAAATTTACCATTGTGTGTTTATTATTATGCTTTAGTATACCTCTCTGGGCTTTACAATGCCCACCTATGCTTTACCATGCTTTCACTGTGCTTTGTTACACTGTGCTATGCTTTTACCATGGGAAACCTTTGTAAGTATATAAAGTTTGTTTTTAGAACAGGGAGGGGAAAACTAGAGAATAATTAACCCTTGCAAAAAAAGCCAGCATAACAGCATTTAAGTAAAATAGACAAGCAAAAAAAAAATCTTCAGCACAAAAAGAAGAATAATACTTGGGTTTGCATTTCCCTGAATATTGCATTTATTGCAGTATATGAAGCGCATCAAATCCAGAACTGGGAACATTAAAAAAAACAACTCGATTCTGTCTTATTGATTTAGTCAGGGTGAATACTGTGCTAGGAAGGGGCGAGGCTTATTCTTATGAGTTATGCATTATTTTGTATATACAGTGCCTATAGTAAGTATTCACCCCCCTTGGAAGTTTGTTGTATAACAACCTGAAATCTTGATGCATTGAAATGGGATTTTTTTTTCCTTTGATTTACACAACCTACTCAACACTTTGAAGAGGCAAGAGAATTTTATTGTGAAACAACTGTTAATGAAAAATAAGAAAACTGAAATGTCTTGGTTAGATAAGTATTCACCCCGCTGAGTCAATACTTGGTAGATCCACCTTTGGCAGCAATTACAGCTGTGAGTCTTTTGGGGTAAGTCTCTACCAGGTTTGCACATCTGGATCGTGCAATATTCGCCCATTCTTCATGGCAAAATTGTTCAAGCTCTGTCAAGTTGGATGGGGATCGTTGGTGGACAGCAATCTTCAAGTCTTGCCACAGATTCTCAATCAGATTCAAGTCCAGGCTTTGACTGGGCCACTCTAGGACAGTCACCGTTTTTAAGCCACTCCAGTGTCACTTTGGCTGTGTGCTTGGGGTCAGTGTCCTGCTGAAAGGTGAATCTCTGTCCCAGTCTTAGGTCTTTTGCAGACTGAAGCAGGTTTCCCTCAAGGATTTGCCTGTATTTAGCTCCATCCATTTTGCCCTCTACCCTGACAAGCTTCCCAGTCCCTGCCGATGAAAAGCATCCCCATAGCATGATGCTGCCACCACCACGCTTCACTGTAGGTATGGTGTTACATGGGTGATGTGCTGTGTTGGGTTTGCGCCAGACATAGCGTTTTGCATTTAGGCCAAATAGTTCAATTTTTGTTTCATCGGACCACAGCACCTTTTGCCACATCTTTTCAGAGTCTCCCACATGCCTTTTTGCAAATTCCAAGCAGGATTTTACATGGGCTTTTTTTTTAAGAAATGGATTCCTTCTTGCCACTCTTCCATACAGGCCAGATTTGTGAAGTAAATGAGCTATTGTTGACACATGGACAGTTTCTTCCATCTCAGCCATGGAACGCTGTAGGTCTTTCAGAGTTGTCATTGGCCTCTTGCTGGCTTCTCTGACCAATGTCCTTCTTACCCAGCTGGGAGGACAGCCTGCTCTAAGCAGATTCTAGGTGGTGCCGTATACCTTCCACTTCTTAATGATCGACTTGACTGTGCTCCAAGGGATATTCAATGTCTTTGAAATCTTTTTATACCCCTCCCCTGATCTGTGCCTTTCCACAACATTATCCCAGAGTTGTTTTGAAAGCTCCTTGGTCTTCATGGTAGTATCTACCCAACTGTGGGACCTTACAGAGACAGGTGTATTTAATCTGAAATCATGTGAACCACTTTTATTGCACACAGATGAACTCCATTTAACTTCTGAAGTGAATTCTGAAGGCAGTTGGTTGCACCTGAGCTTATTTAGGAGTGTCATAGCAAAGGGGGTGAATACTTATCTAATTATTTTTTCACACATTGAAAATGTTAAGTAGGTTGTGTAAATCAAAGGGGAAAAAAATCCCATTTAAATGCATCAAGATTTCAGGTTGTAACACAACAAACTGAAAACGTCCAATGGGGGTGAATACTTACTATAGGCACTGTATATATTGATTTGTTTGTTGGAGGTTTAAGCACCCTTACAATACAATCATGGTATTGTTTTGTTTTAATTCCAGGCCAGTGCGTGTGTCTGTCTGTGTGTTTCTGTGTCTGTCTGTGTGCATGTCTGTGTGTGTTTGGGTGTGTTTCTTGTCTGTGTGTGTGTGTTTCTGTCTGTGTTTCTGTGTCTGTGTGTGTGTGTGTTTATGGGCAGATTTATAGTGCTTGCTAGGTCAAAAAAGTCTCCACAAGGAAGGAAAGTCTGACAAAACCTACCTTATGAGGACACAGGCCAAGTCATTGTAGTGTTTAAACAAATATTAAACAGTCATTATTGTTTTTTAAAACAAACTAAACATGCCCAAATATTTTGTTTGTTGTTGACTTTAACCCTGTGTGGAGTTTTGTTTGACGAGTTAGGAATAGTAAATACAAATATAGTGAGAGTCAATGCAAAGTCCTCATAAACACTATAAACAAACGTACGTGTGTGTTTGTGTGTGTGTGTGTGTGTGTGTCTGTGTGTGTGTGTGTGTGTGTCTGTGTGTGTGAGGAGTTATAGTTTAGTTGAAAACTGAACATTGTTTTATTTAGTTTTTTACATTTATTTAACCAGGAAAACAGCATCTTGAGGCACAGTTCAAAAACGTCTCTACAGTATTTAAACGACTGAAGACATATTCACATTAAAGACGGTTCTGTGATGGCATTAGGAAGGTGATTCAATGGATATCTTCCAAACCACACTGGAACAATCAGCTTAAAGCTAGTGGTTTGATTTTTTCTATTAGGAATGAGCTCGCAATAAATGACATGCATGTCTGTGTTATTACCCTGTGCTCTTTTTCCTCACAAGTCTATTCAAGCCCAGTTTCTCTGGGAGACTTCAAACTATAGACCAAGGTGAAATGTACCTGCTTCTCTGCAAGACTAGACCTGCCTGTACTGTAGCTGTGACAAGTTCATGCTTATCAATAGTATTCAATCTGATCACTCAATTCCTGCTGGGTATCATTTGTTTGACCACATTCAAAGCTAGAGTGCCGTCTAGCTGCAGTTCATGAAAACTTGACATAGATAGTGTCATAGTTTAAGCAGGTTTTAAATGTTAATGTATTGTAGCTATTTTGAATTTAGTGAAAGTCACGTAGCTCTTTCTATCCTATTTACCCTGGTTTGCCATTTTTACTAATATACTTTACCATACCTCTTTGTGCTTTACAATGCTTACCTATGCTTTACCATGCTTTCACTGTGGTTTATTTAACTTTGCTCTGCTTTTACTGCAGGAGATTTTATAAGGGTTAGTTTACCATGGTTTGTTTTTTAATATGCTTTATCATACATCTCTGAGCTTTACAATCCTATCCTATGCTTTACCATGCTTTCACTTTGCTTTATTGCACTCTGCAATGCTTTTACTATGTGAAACACTTAAGGGAATCATGGTTTTTTTTGGTTTCTTATTTTTATTCCTCACATTGTAGACATTTTATTAATATGGATCAGAATCATTGAAGATAATAGAGGTTTCAGAGGTGCAGACATTTTTCAGTCTTGTGAACTCCCTCCATTCCCAATGTGTTTGTAAGTGTGGGGTGTTACTGCAGTGTAAATGTGTACTATAGGGATCTCGTTACAATGGTCTGATTTATGTGTGTGTAGTTTCTATGCCTGTGGATAGCGGAGTCTTTTCAGACTGATCTATTGTTGCAGAAGACAGATGTAATTTTTTAGGTTGAAGATTACGCATGATCTCATCATCCGTTATAAAAACCTGAACAGTCACATGATTATCGGCATTGCTTTTTTTTTTAAAGCTGCAGACCTGGTTCATTATTTAACACTAAACCATAGTTCTCTTGGTGTCTTTGTACTGTTTTATTTCATAGTCTTCTGTGCACCCGACTTTGGAAGGAGGCAGGCTTCGTTTACACGTCAGTTTGTTTAGATTCCTAAAAGGTAGTTGAAAAAGAAGGCTAACCGAAGGTTTATAATCAACTTTCCTACATCATAGTAACATTAGTAATACCCCACTCCCTCCCTCCCCCCTTGGAGAGCTTTTAGTTCTTGGTTTTATACTTTAATATCGCTGTAGATCAAAGGGAATCCTAAGTGATACTACCAGGTATTTATTAACCTCTTAATAGAATCACTGGTTAATTGAATCACCCGCTAATTGTAATCAAATCTTGCATTGTCCTTTAC
Organism: Acipenser ruthenus; assembly: GCF_902713425.1. Taxonomy (NCBI): domain Eukaryota; kingdom Metazoa; phylum Chordata; class Actinopteri; order Acipenseriformes; family Acipenseridae; genus Acipenser; species Acipenser ruthenus. Next base: position 32,771,712 of record NC_081202.1, on the reverse strand, counting down.
TGTGCAATACAAACGCATTACTGACTCAACAGAATGGGATGAAAGTGTCCCTCTCCTAAAGTACTGTGTTAACACCCAAAAGATAGTTCCCTCTATGATTCAAATGCAGATTTGCTAAACAATACCACAGAAAGAGATCAGTGCATTGAGTACCAAGTGTATCAACTTTAGCAAAAGAACAAGCTGGCCACAGTGAGGGAGTGTGTTCACTCAAAGATACAGAACATCCACATTACGCTTTGGTTTAGTGATAACATCTTCGACTGGAGGAACCCCAAGTGCTGCTGTAGAGAACACTGGTACTTGTACGTGGAGTTGCCTTTTGAGAAGCATTTATCAGCAGGTTTTCAATAAATCCATTCATTGATGTTATGGTTTCAACACCCTCACATGTAGTGTTTATGTTGGTGTTTTTTTGTGTAAATGTATATATTTTGTACTAGTACCTGTCTTTCATTCGTTTCCATATTCTGTAGTTCATACAGTAAATGCTCATATTTATTCCATCAGCTTCTTCCAGCAGCAGCATAATCTTTATTCCTGTTTACCGGTAAATGTTTACTTTGAATGCTTTGTGTAGTTGTGGTTAAAAGGTATAGGGCATGTGTGCTCACAGAACCAGTTTTGAATAAAAGGAAAATGACTTAAAACATTTTTTTTTTGTTCTGATTTAGTAATTATTTAGATGTTTTTCTGTCTGTGTGTATAAAGCCGGTGTGCCTCCTCGTATGAACTGTGCATGTGTTTGCACTTTGTTTAATGTGTTATTCTGTAGCTCATCCTGTAAAGGGTGCCTTCCCTGTGCAATGTCTTGCTGTACGTACATTTCATTACTTCACTTGAACAACTGCACACAACTGAAACAGAGCGACATGCAGTTTTGTGCAGCCGAGTAACCGTTCACTCGCCAAATCATCAGTTTACTGTTAAACACAATTATTCATACATTTAGAAACTCTAAATAAATCACAGGCCTTAGAGACATCGAGACACATGCTCTCTCTGAAAATGTGGTGCCTTCTCAAAATAACCATAACTAAGGCAAGGGTATGCAAAACAACTCGTAAACATTTGAGTTTACTGTCTTTCAGACAAAAAACTCGCTATAGCATGTACCCTGACTTCCTCTCCCCAGGTATCATTACCATGTCCGATAAGTCCCTGCTTCTTATTATATTATTGACTTGCCCCCTATATTAAAGTGGTTATTACAATATTATATTTAACAAAAGACTGGGTTGTGTATATTCCATGCATAATAACTGGGGAATACATATTCATCATCCGCTACTCCTAAATAAAGGAGCGAGACACATTGTGCTTACTGTGTGGATGTTTCCTCAAATACCAGTCTAAGTAACAATAATGCCACATTGTTAGTTAGGGAGGTGTGGTTCCGTGGCTTTAGTTATCAGAATGCGCCTGTGGGAGGCATGGTTCTATGGGGAGCCATGGCTCTATGGAACACAGTTGCTACATCGCAGGGAGAGAGGAGACAGTTGTTACTGAACAGTGGAGGGAGCAGACAGCTGGTGAATAACAAATTGCTGTGTTGCTCATATTTTGTACATTGTGTACAAGAGGTGAAGCAGAGGGACCAGTTCCTTCAAAAACCCATACAACCTATTGTTCCTGAAGGATTCTGCTTGCCCTGGTTCCAATCTCTCACACTCCATTTAACTTAATTATTGGAGTAATATGGGGTTTAACCTCAATTTAAAAAAATACACTTGCTGGGTAGAAATTAAATGTACATACTGTATCAAATAGTTTAAAACAGTACAAACAACAGCATCTTTAATAAATAGAATATGATGTGGATTGAGTTGGAGGTTTTTATTTTGTGAGGAGGAATGTTCTGGTTTGGCTGCCTGACTTGTTTTGGGCAACTATTTCTGTGAGTATCTCTTTTTTCAGTTGTGAGGAAAATGGAATGCAAGCCCTGCCAAAAAAGCCAGAAAACAAGCCAGAAATTCTGCACGTTTGACCCTTTCAGTTGATATATGGTACTGAAAGTGAACCGCTGAAGTCAGTTTGTCATTCTCCATTAATTGTTTCCTGCTATAACTTGAGTCAGTTTTAAAATAACTACTGTGTCAAATGCGGATCGTATTTCCGCTAGTGCTAAAATCATCTCTCTTAACCGTCTTTTTTTTTTTACTACAGGGCAGAGGAGATAAATAAAAATGTGTAATTTTTATTTAAGAAAAACATGCATCCCGTAATATAAGCTGCACCTCCCTGCTTCAAGTCACTTTCAGTTCCGATTGTTAGAGAGCTGATCGTAATGTGTGGTATGTAATGTAATTGTTTTGGCCATGCTGCTGATGTCTGTCATGCCAATAAAGCACCTTTGAATTGAAATGAATTGAATTGATCGTAGGCGCTAGGTTGACAGGTGCTTTTGTATCCAAGACAGATTGCTTCAATTGGGACTCTGTCAGACCTGTTTAAGATTTGCAGGCTGGCAGGACTCAATCTCTCCAATTTATGCTGATGGTGGAAGTTTCCTAATCAGCGAAGCAATGCAAAGGACACAAGAGGCGGGTTTTAAACACTATAGGAAACAAATCTGTAGGCTGTGACTATATTATACTGTCAGGGAAATATTGGAGGTTGGTGAATTCATTTAATAGCAATTATACAAACATGTGATACATACAGGTGATCTTTGACTGCTGAGCAATGCCCAGCTGCAGATCGGATAGCAGACTGCAGGTGGAACGGGCTGCAGCCCCAGTTCGGTACTGGGAACGAGATGAGATTGAGTTCAACTCATGATGCAGAAGGAAATGTTGTGTTACACAACCTGTGAAGTGTAAACTGCACAGTTTAGTTTACTGCAGTTTTTGTATATACAGATAATTGTAAACATGGAAGTGTTACTATTGAAAGTACCACATATAATGCTACTGGAGCTGAAATATTGATAATGATGTACAGCCCTATCCTGACTCCCTCTCCCCCAGGGGCTATCCTTTCCAAAATCAGTGGCGTGTTTCACAGCACTGTACATTCCATCCAGACATTCAGGAGTTAGAAAGGATGGGCCGAAAAAACCCAGATTGTTTCCATCTTAATTACGGCACTTCAAAGCAGTTTGGAACTTGGGAGGGGCGATTTCTAAAGGGATAATGTCGGTTACATTTCCTAGGGCACTTTTCTGAGGTGCAAATGCAAAGTCGAATTTCCTCAGTTCTATAAAACGACTGTAAAAAAAAAAATCTATAACAGTAAAAAAACAGACAAGAGACTTAGTTGTTGGAAGGAGCATGTGCTGTTCCCAGCAGTTTCTTTCTTGTTTTTTATACAGTTAAAGTTATTATTAGCACCTGGGGATTCAGTAGAGATGAGGATCAGTATGTACACAGTCACACTCAGACTTGCATATCTCCGATTGTGGTGAAACTTGCAAAGGACCTTCTTTGCACAAGCTATTGAATGTATCATAATATCGGGGTAGTTTCTTCTCAGTTTTACATTGTATGTTACGATAATGTCTTCGATAACCTGCATCAGCAGGTCTAAAACAAAATATAAACCAATGAAATTAAGTCAGTTTATTCCAAATGGTATTCAAACACTAAAAACCTTTAACACTTTGAGGACCTGATGTATTGAACATTGGCGTATAAGCATTAGTATTTTAGTCGTGATGGTGTTTTTTATGTATGTTGTGGACTAATGTCCATGTAGACAGAGACGGACTGTAACACCATTCACTCAACAGTATGGATATTCAATCAAAAACTTCTGCCCTGCAGACTATTAACACTGCTTCTTATTACTGTAATACATGTATTGTAAAAACACATGTGGTTTTACGTTTGCTTTTAATTTTCTGCTCAGTATTAGACAGTAAAATGCAAAGTTCTCGATTATCATTCATGATTCGTGGTGATATGTTACAGGGATGGAAATAAGACTCCTACTGCATAGCAGTTTCACCCATTCCAGGTTTTACAATGAGCTTGATTAGCCACAGTGTATAGGTAACAAGCTCAGGTGTGTCTTATTAAACTCTTAGTAAAAACAGGAATGGATCAAACCGCTATGCAACGGGAGTCTTATGTCCATCCCTGTATTATCCAGAATGCTGCAAAAAGCATGCCGTCTTTTGTTTTTTGCCAGTGAACTGTTTTCTAGCTACAAGCCTTCATTTAGTTGGTTATATGAGGGGCACAGTGTTCCTTTTCTGGGTGTTTCAGTTGGTACTTGAGGTATTGGCATTCCCTTGACGTGAAAGGCAGATTACAGAGTCCTGCAGTGAAACAGCACTTTGAAGTTCTGGTTAAGATTTTGTCATGCAGGGTTCGACACACCCTATTTCAAGCAGACTGAAAACTAGACTTTAATTTGTTTTGTATTCATTTCATCTTCGGATACCGTAGCTTTTGCTGCCCCAGCTGAACGATCCGTTACTTAAAGAAAAGCTTTTTAAAAAGTATGCAGAACAAAAAGAAATTCCGCAAACTTGCTTTTGTCTGCTGCTTATTTATTGAGGTAAGAAGTATTTTACATTTGCTACACGGTTTAATTCATTCATAACTAACTTTGGTGAATAGGGTTATAAACAGGGTTGTTAAAGTAACTGCTGTTACAGTAAAGAATGACTTGTAATCAGATTACTTTTTTGAGCAACTTATCGCAGTGAGATATTTCTTCTAAGAAAACATAATATTGACAAGTAATCAGACTACTTTTCATAGCCAGAAATAATGGAGATTGCTTTTCGTTACTTCATTATTATTATTATTTGTTTATTTAGCAGACACCTTTATCCAAGGCGACTTACAGAGACTAGGGTGTGTGTGTGAACTATGCATCAGCTGCAGAGTCACTTACAATTACGTCTCGCCCGAAAGACGGAGCACAAGAAGGTTAAGTGACTTGCTCAGGGTCACACAATGAGTCGGGGGTGGGATTTGAACTGGGGAACTCCTGGTTACAAGCCCTTTTCTTTAACCACTGGACCACACAGCTAGCAAAACTCATTGTAGACAGCTTTTTTGGCTTTCACATTATCTGTTATGTGTGTGATTAGTTTTGTTATTATAGGAAAGTAATCAGTAATATATTACTATATTAAAATAATCGGTACTATATAATAGATTACTTTTTGGAGTCAGTAACCACTGGTATATACGTTGTTTGTTTTTTGTACTGTAATATTAACAGCCATACTTACCAATGTATCAAATGACACTTAAAAAAAAAAAAAAACTATATAAAGAAATGCAATGTCATTTGCGTACTACAGTAAACTAAATAGTTTGACTTTTTTTTGGACATATTTTACATACAAAGATACCTTCGGTGTTTGGGGGCTTTTTAAAATGATCCAATTAAAATCTAGCAAGCTGTTTTGTGATTTGCCTGAAGCGGTGTGCCTCGCCTCACTCTTTTTGAAGTTTAATATTTACATACAGAACCAAATAACTGCAGTAATTACATGCCTGTCAGCGGCACGCAGACTCGCGTGGTTGTTAACAATCCCTTATCACCTTGTGATACCTGATTACTGTAGATGGGATAAAGACAAGCCAGCAGTCAGCTGCTGTGTTGTGTTGTGACACCTTTTGTTTTCAGGAAGTAACTTTATCTGTCCAGAGCAGCTGCTGAGAGCAGATTGGGTGAGCGTGTAGAGATGGTGACTTCATCTGTATTCGTGTGGGTGTGCTCTCGCCAGTGTACAGTATAAATCAAACCGATTTGTGTAGGGCTTGCTTAAAGTTTAGACTACTGGAACAGCACCACCTACCTACTTGGTCAAGCAGAAATGGTTAAACTTAATAGTATTAGATTGCTGAATCTACTTTTTAATAGTGAACGGTTTGGTTGTGTTTTATAAAGACCGTGCGGCTGAGGGGTACTTTACGTTAAGTTAACTTTATGTTTGAACTAAAAAGGGACTAAGCACGACATTATAGAAGCCGGTTACTTTGCGGACTGTTTTGAACTTGGGACTAGGGGTATACGGGAAGCAGGGTACCCCGAGTCGCCTGATCGCTGCACGTTTTTGAAGACTTTAGTTTGAATTCATTTCGAGGGGATTTCGGAGAGTTTATTCGGACGGGAGGCCTTATTATTTTGTATCTCGGATGACGTGGACTAGCACGATGAGCAGCGGCTACAGTAGTTTAGAAGATGACTCCGAAGAGTTTTTTTTCACTGCCAGGACATCCTTCTTCAAAAAACCACTGTCCAAACCCAACTTTTGCAGAGTAAGTATAGGCTCACCGGGTCTAAACATTTTCTTACTGTGTTGATTGAGATCAGTGAGGCTAATCAACTGAGGCGTGTGTTATCCGCACTGTTGCTTAACAATTTAGCAACAGCAGCCTTTATTATTGTTGTTATAAATATGAAGTTATTAGTCACGTTTTGATATTATCTTTAAAATATAGCTGCCATTCGGTTGGTTTGTGCTGTCAATGTAAACGGCGTGAATAATTAACTAGCTAGCAGTAATATACTGTAATACCAGTACTCTAGCTAAGTTTGTCCAAATAAAAGAATAAATACGATAGTTTTTTAGTATTTCTTTTGCATACAAATCACTGGGAAGCCTTTTAAAGTTTACTATGCTAATTAAGTCTGTGCTTGGATGCAAATTGAGGCACCATATTGCCTGGATTATTTTTTTGTATCTGTTAATTATCATGTTGATATAAACACGTTAATCGTGGCATTACTCTCACAAACAGTAGCATTCTGCAGTTAAAATCGGCTGGAGCGTTACTGGTTTATTACGTTCATTAGATTTGGGTTTAGCACGAGAATGGTGTTTACAACATGGTGAATTGAACACCGCAGTACTGTATATTGAAAGCAGCACCCATATGTTGTCTTTCTTTGTAGATGGTGGGGAATGAGGGTTGGTACACAGCCTGGAGCAGATTCGCCTTTCTTTTCTTTTCTTTTTTTGACTTGTTGCCAGTTTTTAACTTTATTTGGTGATAAAGTATACTGCATTGCCACCCCACCACGTGCGCTTTTGCAGAGGGGTCATGCTTGTGTAGAAAATTAAACGTACACAAATATAGTTATATGCAAAGCCAGATTAAAATTAGACACAGCGTGCATTTGTGAGGGAATAGGAGGCCCATCCTGTCTAGCAGTAGCAGCCATTCCAGGTTTTACAGCAAGCTTGATTAGTCCCAGTGTATAGGTAACAAGCTTGGGCGTTTCTTATTAGACTTCTAGTAAAACCAGGCATGGATCAAAATGCTATGCATTGGGAGTCTTATTTCCATCCCTGTCTAGCCAGCCATAGCAGCCTGGCGATCTTGTTTACTGTATTTTGCACAAGGAAACTGGAATAGTTTGGAAATATGATGGAAGTGGGGCGTCATTAATAAGGTATTAAGATTTCCATCACCTTGACTATTTAACACACTGACAACCTGTACTGTATATTTGAAGCGGGTGATATCATTTCAATTGAACATGAATGCTGAGGTGGTGATCTGTTTTCTGGGCCAGTATCCTATTCTTAATTGGATTATTGGTGCTAAAAATTGAAGAGGGGGATGGGATCATCAGTCGCATGCATCTTCTCAGCATACAGGAGACTTTAAGTGCAGTTTCCTCAAGGCTCGACCTGTGCAACTCTTGACTCTCAGTTAATATAGGATAATGTGATTTTCTCTGTTTATTTGCTGTCAGTAGACTTGCAGTGTACCGTGGTTGATTTTTTAAAAAGGCAGTGTGCAGACTAAGGACCTTGTGTAAGAAGCCAGGAGATTCTTGCAGGAATTGATTGCAGGTGTTGCTGATTTAATATTGAGTGGGTTGTGCTGACTCCTCTATTTTAACCCCTCTGCTCCAACCATCCTATTTAAGAACAAAAAAAAGTTTACAAATGAGAGGAGGCCGTTCGGCCCATCTTTCTTGTTTGGTTGTTAGTAGTTTATTGATCCCTCATCAAGCAGCTGGTATGAAAAAATAACTAATTTAAAATGTATACTGTATTTCCAGGATGGCAATAAGACTCCCATTGCATAGCAGTTTAACCCAATTCCTGGTTTTACTATGGGTTTAAGACACCTGTGCTTGTTCCCTGTACGCTGTGGCGAATCAAGCTAATAGTAAAACCTAGAATGGGTGAAACTGCTGTGCGACAGGAGTCCCTGTACTGTATGTGGCATTAATAGGTTTAACTAACCAGGTTTAGAAAATTAGTTAAAAACAAAAGAAAAAACTTATATACTAGTGTCGCTGTATTGAATAAGCTGAACATGGTGTAGAAAACCGCACCCTTTTGTGCATTCAGATATTTAGCATTTCATTTGAAGGGCTGAAGATTCTTTGGCTGATGGTATTTGCATGTGAAACCTCTTCACTGACCCAGCCTGCCTCTGTGTACAGTAGCTTGTGGGGATGCAGACATTCCAAACACGCCATGGAAACTGTAAAAAGCTAATGTTCTGTGGTTTTCCTACCCCCTCCAAAAAGTGTAGTGCAGCGATGGTGACAAAGTTAAGTATTATAACGACAGTACAGTAAACCTGTAGGTCAGTACTGTAAAGTCTTTCGTGGTTTCAAAGACTATTGTGTGCATTTAAATGCACAGCAGGGATGGAATAAGACTCCTGTTGCGTAGCAATTTCACCCATTCCAGGTTTTGCTACGAGCTTGATCAACCACCATGTATAGGTAACAAGCTCAGGTGTGTCTTCTCAAATTCCCAGTAAAACCAGGAATGGATCAAACTGCTATGCAATGGAAGTCTTATTTTCATCCCTGTACAGTTAAGTGTAACTTTGTAAGCACAGTTTTCCTAACTTATTCTGTTTAATTCAGACCAATAGATTGGCATTGCACTTTTACTAAGAGCTACAGCATACACAAAGCATAGACCAAATAGATTCAATTACTTCTGTGTATTTAGAAAATAATTCACTTCACACACTGCAAGCCTATTCAACTGTTCCCTACAGTTTGTATTGATAAACTCGGAGTGGCCTGTACTGTAACATTGTTTTGTTGTGTTTTTATAGTGATAAAAGCACTGCCCAGGCGTGGAGTATTTCACACTTTTATTATTATTTTTTTGGTCACAATTCCCATGGGAAGAGCCTTGTTTTTATTCTTAGCTGCAGCGCATGCCACAGCCATCAACAAGGCAAGTGCCAAGCCCTCCTGCACAGTACATGCACAGTGCAGCCCTCCTGCACAGTGCAACTAGAGCAGGAAGATTTTCCTTTACTTTTGCCGTACTGCAAGTTACAGAGCTTTCATATTCCACTGATCCAATAGACAACTCCAGCCCCCGTACTGGATCACAGTGGACATCCCCTTATGTAATCGTGCAGTTTGCACAGGTTTATTTGAGGTCCATTATCACAGACGGCAGCTGTTCTGCCCAAGACCCATTTTCGGATCATCAGCACACAGTAACCTAGTAGGAGTGTAATGATACGATACATATCGCAGCATGCAGGTCGTGATACAATATATGTCGCAGTGCATGTGATGGTCCTAATAAGCTATTAGTATGATGCATAAGATCATTGAATGACAATTTTATTAAAAGACACAACTTCAATGAATACAATAAATGTATTTTTATATAGCGCCTTTCATGCCAAGGCATCCCAGAGCGCTGTACAAAGTTTAAAAACATACAATACACTCCAGTTATAACCAATTATTTAAAAGCACATTAAAAAAAGTATGTTTTTAATTTAGATTTAAAAGAATCCAGTGTTTAATTCTCCCTAATGGTAATCGGTAAGGAGAGTATGTGTCCATACCAACTATGAAACACACTTGTTCTTTATTCAAGAACTATTCGGTGATCTACAATGAGCTGTGCTTTTGGTCTTGTATCACAATACAAACGATACAGGCCTTTATTATGATACACAATGAATTGTTAAATCCTTACTGTACAACTTAGTACGACTGTAGGTATTATGTACATTACTGTTCAGATTTCTTTTCATACAGCCTGCTGTAATGTAGGTCTACATAAAAACATAATTAACCTGTAAACAAGCACACTGCAGTGTACTGAATGCTCTGTTGTATTAACATGCTTTATATCTGGAACCATTCAATACTGTACAGATATTAACCGGAGTGGGTTAATAACCAAAGTGCTATTATGTTAAATATAATGCTAAATTGTTTTTATTTACTCTATAGTTTAAACTTGGAGGCAGTAAGCAGTTAAACGTATGAGGCCGTTGTCATTCTGTTTACTGTAGGTACTGTAATAACCATATCCTAATGCATGGGACTATTATCTAGGAAGATCACACTCCTGGGAACCTAATGAAGTAATCATTACCTAATCTTCTCTGCCATCTTCTGTGGTTTTGCAATGCTGAGTTTGATCCTTGGCTTCAGCTCCCAAAAGCAAACAAACTCGTCCCTTTTCATGCAGCCGCGGCCGGTACAGCGGTTACAAGTTCAAGGTCATTAAGTGCGTAAACTGAACGTCAGAACAGGTCTGTGTACCAGCCACTGCTCCAGACTAGCTGTGTACTGGGGTTTTTATGTATTAAAAGAATACGAGTTCCGCATGATATTTCAATTTAATGCTTAATGAATACACCTAGCAATTTCGCTGCACAGCTTGAGTTTGCATGTTACCAAGCTTCTTGTACTTCGTTGCTCTTACCAGCGTCTCGGTGGTGAACTGTGAACTGCATGCGGTTTTTAGAGAAATTGGAGACAGCTTGTAGCCTGCCTGGGAATTGCCAGAAACACATGAACGATAAGTCTGGATTTTAAATAAAATAAAAAACTCACTGGGTACCAGTGTTTATGAGCACGTGGTGTTGGCTTGTTGCTGTACTCCAGTTGAAGTTTTATTAGATTGCTACAAATATGTTATAAATGTAAACACAATCCATATTAAAATTCCACACGGTGTTCTGTTAGAACCAGTGGCTTGAGACTCTGAACTACCTTCAGTTTAATATTATAGTATATAAATGGACTTGTACAGTAGCTGTATGAAAAACCTTCAAACTCAGGTGAGATTTATTCATGCTGTGATGATACAATCAGTTCTGAACAGGTTTACAGTACCAGGGATCTGATTGTTCAAACTCATAGCCCCTGGCCATTTCAATAATGTACCTGAACAAAGTTCTGAAGCCCAGGACTGGGTGCAGGGCTAGCATGTTCCACGCCCTAGGAACCTACTTTGCTTCTTTCTTCCTGGTCTTGTAATATTGCACGCAGTGCACATTTCCTAAAGAGGAACCCCTATTTTAATTACTTTAATAACTGTGGCTGAGCAGAGACCGCTTTAGGTGCTGTTTCAGCTTTGAATCAGTCTGATTGCAGGTTTTGAATAGGCTTTGACTAGTAATGACAATTTACAGGAAGAAGGGGGTGGAGTACAGTGTTTACCAAACAGTTCAGTTACACAGGAAGATTGTGAAGCATCAGGCAGCTGTTTTCAAAACAGGAGCCCTGTAATTTAGCCTGCCTTTTGATATGCTGGCACTTGCCATTTTTTCAAGTTCTTGGTGTCATCTGGGGTGGGCGTTATTCCAGTACAGTATCTGCTCTGGACAGCTGCAGTGTCCTGCCACAATGGTCAACTTCACACGGCAATACAGACCCCTGGTGGCTGAGTCATTGCTCCAGTGCAATGGCGTAGCCTGCCCTGCAGTTCTCACAAGTTTTAGCTGTAGGGACCCAGGCTTCCTTCCTGCTCCTTTTACTCATGTTCTGCATTTCACATGGGCAAGATCTTGCTTCTTGCTTGTTGTGATTCCTCAAGATCGGAGGACAGCTTTGCTTTCACGGTCCCTCGATCTGAATCTGATTTTAGTCCTCTTTCATTTGCATAGCTTGCACTCTGCTCATGGAATACAGCATGATAAGGATCTTTACCAACATTTCAGATCAAGCTTTTTCTAAGCTGGTCTGTTCGTTGTCACTGTTATTGATTTAATTGCTGCTGCCACTGTAGATGTTTTTTCTCTATGTATCGTATGGAGTGATGTTGCAACAGTGTTTCTTTGATCTATCCAAGACTCTCTTGGAAAGGAGTTGTTGCAACTTGAGTGGCTAGAGAATTTTAAATAAGTAAATTCATTTTTTTGGTGGATAACATTTTATTGTTATTTTCAACATGTGTTTTTTTTAGATGACTCGTTACACTAATGACACTAATATTCCCAATCACAGACTAGGGTCACCTCCTGACTCGTGCCTTGCTAATTTGCAGCCCCCCCTGATTCTATACCAAAGGCTGCATAAAATTAATTGTTTGCATGTGCACGCAATCTGCATTGTGCGACAGCAAAACATGCTTTTGATTGCATCCAGAGGAGACTGTAGAGAAAGTTAATAAAATACTGTAGCACGTTAACAGCAAGGCATCATGGTTTAAAAACAGACCACCAAGGTTCTGTAGAGCAGAGCTGGGGTGTTTTACTGTAAAAAAAAAAAAAAAAAAAAAAAAAAAAAAATGGGACAGTTTCATAAACGTTCACACTAAACTAATGTGAAGACTTGCACAGAAACCAGTTTATTTTTATGGAATAATGTGTGTGTTTTTTATTTAGTAGTCGCCAATTTATTTATTTATAATATACATTTTCTTCCAATTTAGAATAGCCAATTATTTTTAGGCTCAGCTCACCGCTACCACCCCCCACTCTGACTCGGGAGCAGCGAAGACGAACGCACGCTGTCCTCTGAAGTGTGTGCCGTGTGCCGTCAGCCGACCACTTTTTTTTCACACTGCAGATTCACCGTGCAGCCACCTCAGAGCTACAGCGTCGGAGGACAACGTAGCTCTGGGCAGCTTACAGGCAAGCCCGCAGGCACCTGGCCAGACCACAGGGGTCGCTGGTGCGCGGTGAGCTGAGGACACCCTGGCTGGAGCTGAACCACTGGAGCCACTCCTGTTTTTTATGGTTGGTTTCTCAGTTTAGAATTTAGCACTAGTCTCTGGAGCTGGAGCACGGCCAACCCTAGTATGCACGTTTTAAATCCGCCCAGCACAGTAATTCACAAGCATTCACAGAAACTAACATACAAAAAATAATTGTCGGTTTGTCCACTGCAAGCTTGCACAAATAATGCTTGCTGCCTTTAAAATGAATCAAGTGCATTGCACTACAAACACCAAGAGGCAGAGCAAGCCTCAATTAAACATGCGTTGATCGAGTAATCGCCCTGGTGCCTCGTGTATGTTTATTACATTACGATCACATGTTTTGATTGTATTTAAGGGTCGGTTTAGAGTGAACACCTTAATGCATCTTGCTATTGAATAACTAATTTCTTCTGTCAGCTATCTGATGTGAAGTTGGTTGCGAATTGCACCTCTTAACCATAAACTGGAATTTAATTGCTTCTAGCAAGTAATCTGAGATGGCGTTGCCTGCCTTGTCATTCTTGGTCCAGTGTTTTTTTTTTTTTATTTGTATATTTCACTCCTCTCCAGCATGCCCAGTCCTGTGGTCTTTGTCTGGAAACTAGCCATGGACATGTTGGTGTCTTGCAGTGTGGCTGAAACTGTAAGCTCCCACTAGGAGCAACTGTTTGTACATGTTTGACTTCACACTAGAACATCAGCGTGGATCAAATAATACGGCTGCTGCAAATGTGCTCTGAAACAAGATCCCACTGCTGGGTTTGAAAAACTGCAGGGTCTCCTCTCCACGTTTATTTGATCGCTCTATCCTTCTAATGTCAAGTATGAAGGAAACAAGGACACAGATGCAGAGGTCAGGTTTGCTCAAGTCGTTTCACTTCACCTCGATGCCTTTTTTTGTTCAAGGTTCATGCCGTTAAGATTCAGAAGATCGAGTTTCAACTTCGCTTATTTAATCTTGGGTTTCTAGTTCATTACATTTTGGTGGTCTAGCTGCTTAAGAACAGTGTGTCGATCTGTCATAGTAAGAAGTCGGTTTCTATTCAAAAGACTAAACTGATTTACTCATGGAACTTTGCTACCCCATTATTGGACATTTTCCTGTCTTTGTTGTGTTCACTTACTGTTGTCGGAGGTGTGGCTGACCTTTACCAGGGTCGCAGTCTTTTGTAGGTGAGAGAACTTGTTCGACTTGGGCAATCACCAAGCTGCAGCTGGGGATTTTTGTAACCAGTCAAAATAAACATTATGATAAGTTCTCCATTGGGGTGGTACTTTTTCGTGATGTACTGCGACATTAAGCTGAATGAGGCTGCATGTGTACCAGCATGTATTATCAAGAGAAGACTTTTCAATAATTCTAGAAATAACCTTACACTGTACACACACAATGCTGTAAACCACTACAGCAGACCTCTATAGTCGACTGTTTAAAACATCTAATAGTTGGAAAATGTTTAAACTCCAGACTATTAGTATCCCTGCTTTTAGTTTTTATCTGAAGTGCATTGCTTTTAAATAAGTGCTAACCAAAATGTAAAAATCCATTTTCTTTTCATCCTTTAGGCTGTATCACCTGCCTCCCCTTTTTTTTCCTATTGGTTCTCGTACCATACTTTTAAAATTGTAATTTATAGACCGCGCTGTAAAGTGGGGCTTCCTAAAGTAGTAAATGATCTGTTGTAGTTCAGACTTTGTAGTTTATAGCTTTGTATTTGAAATAATGATCATTCATGTTGGCTATTTTTGAGAATGCATGTATCGATGCAAACGGTGATTCACATTTTACTCCCTGCTCAAGAAAGAGTTGGTGGAATACGATGTACAGACAGTAGTCATGAGTAACTATATTATGTACTGTGTTGTGTAAGGATGGGAGCACTATGCATTGATACACAATGAATCATTCCCCTCTTACTGTTAAAGGTGTACAGTGTTACTGTAGTACAGCTCGTCCTCCTTTATCAGATTTACAGCAGTGTTCAAGCTGATTAAAGTTCAACACTGTTCTTGTTCTGTTGCCATGACACACCCTGTCATACAGTACATATTGACTCTGCAGTTTGTTATGGATTCTGTAACGTACAGTAAGGAACGCCTAAGTCTTTAATATAGACGCCTCATTGCAAAAATAAAGTTATCACCATTTTTATTTGTGGGACACATACAGTATGTCCCTTTTATACCTTAATGGGTTAAATGAACTGCACAAATTGGTTTAATTGTTTGTTTTTCCGATTTGGCCCAAATCATAGGTTCATTGTTTTTGTGTTTTCAGCATGAATGCATGAACAGCAAAATAAGTCAAGTTCTTGTCTAAATAAATAGCACACCAGTCAAGGTCAATGTGCAGTGACCTTCGGAGTGTTTTCCACATTCGGTGGGCATTCAAGTTACGAAGAGCACTTGCAGTAAAACAGTACCTCTTTAAAGAGTACCAGCTCTCAGGGATTGCTAGGCTCTAATCAGTTGTGTTTTATACGGCCTTGAGCATTGGAATCTCCCTGTTCTAAAACGAAACCTTTTCAGTCTTTCTGCTCAAGAACAAAGTACAGTCGATGGCGACACATGGCAATGTTGATGTGCAACATTCCTTCATTTTTATGCACTGTGCATTATCACACATTTGAGGGTAGAGAGAGGAGTGGGTCAAAAGTGCAGGCAGTGAGTTCACTCGAGTTTGTTATCCTCGAGTACTGGATACAATCATTTGAAACCATATACAGGGATGGATATAACACTCCCATTGCATAGCAGTGTGATTCATTCCTGGTTTTACTACAAGTTTTAATAAGACACCCCTGAGCTTGTTACCGGTACACTGAGCTAATCAGGCTCGTAGCAATTGGAGTCTAATCTAACAGAAGAAACCCTCCTTGAACAAGCTTTGTTACTATTGAAAGATTGTCCAGCCATATAAATTTACTGCTCGTCTGCATTAGAGTTCTGAATTAATCCCCATTGTGACTGTAGGCTTTCACAGAATTTAGATTATTCAAGCAGTAACTACTGGATGAATCAAATATAGAAGGCTAGAACTGTCTTCCAAATGGATTGAGTCCAAGGTTTTTATATTAGACAGGGAGTTGGCAATCGCAAAATAACTCCATGATTTCACTGTACAGTACATGACAAATGCCTTGGTCCTAAATTATATAATAAGTCAGTTACAATATGTGCTGCTTCTCTGCGGTGAATGGGAGACTTTGTGACAGTGCATCATCCAAACTGTACTGTGTACTGTATTATTGCATGGAACATGATTTGGATTGCCAATGCAGTGAATGGCAGAGATTCCACCTCGTGACTTAATATTACCTGGGTTCATTCCTGTTAAAGTTTACACTGTGTGATGTAATTGTAAAAAGAGTTCCGCACAGCATAGTCTAGTGTGTATTCATGACACATCTGCTATTTTAAACTCCCACACAATTCCCTTTTAATGCATGTTTTACTGTTTAAAGTGCTTGCAGTGTACATGTATTACTGCAAGTAGACTTATATTGAATAGCTGATTCATGGTCAATACAATGGTTGCTGGGAAGAAGCAGTTTATTGAGCTTCCCAGCCTTTGCAATTGCAGGTGGAAATAACCATTGATTTAATCATCGCACAGGAATTGAGTTGTGCTGTACAGTGTTTTAGGCTTTACTCTTGAGCACCCTGTTATCCAATTATGATGGTAGCTTTTAGCTCAACTTCTGTAATTTAATTATGACAGGAATGGAAATAAGGCTCCCATTACATGGCAGTTTGATCCAATCCTGGTTTAATAAAGCCTCTTTCACACTGGCACTCTTACCCGGGTCACATTCCAGCGTAGTGTGAAACCACGTACCTGGGTCTGACCCACCTCAGGATGTGGGTTGACACACTTTAACCCAGGTTGAGCAAGATCAAGTCCTTGACGGCCGTTTGTTATTGTGTCGGCTCACAAACAGCCACGCCTGCGTGAAAGTTTCACTTCCGCAAGGAATGTTTGTTTATTCTGTTTAGCCATATTTTTGTTGATTTTGAAACACGGCATGAGTCAGATTGCAGCAGGGATGTAGAAACATTTGCTCTAATTACAAATTTGGCCGACGGTTCAGACCAGAGAAGTTTGGATGGAAGCATCAGTAACAAGCTGCTTCCTAGACATTGATACACGCATTGTGTACTTGCGTCTGTCACCCATGTCAACCCTGCTTTATCAAAAGCCGTGTGAAATCGTACCCGACCCGCATGACACCGGGTCCTGACCTGGGTAGGTTCTGACTTGGGTAGAGCATGCCAGTGTGAAAGAGGCTTAAGACACACCTGAGCTTGTTGTCTATACACTGTGGCTAATCAAGCTCCAAGAAAAACCTGAAATGGGTGAAAGTGCTATGCAGTAAGAGTCTTATTTCCATCCCAGTATTGTACACATTATCTTTAATCAAGTTAGTAGTTCTTCCTTTCTCACACTTTTTTTTTTTCTTGGTCTGCTTTGCACCTGTTGGCTTTTTTAAAAAAAAAAAAAAGCCAATTTTACTTGCATGGCAAAAAGTTACAGTAGTAGGTTCTTTCTTGCATTCTGTAGTTGAATTAGCTATAGAAGGAAAAACTACACCCCCATAAAAGAATGAATGTGAAATGGCCAGAAACTGCGCTTCATCGTGGAGGTGTGTGTGGCTTGAATAATGAACCAAGCCTCTGAATGTGAAGGCACGCTGGGTGCAGACAGCACACGTGCAGGTGTGGTGTTGATGAGACGTTCCCAGACTTAACCTTTCTACTGGAAAAATATAAACCCCAATTACTAAGGACTGATTCAGATCAGTTTCCAGACTGGACTGCATATATAATATTAATCAAGTCCATCAGTGGCTTGAGCAGTAAGGCGTCAATACAATGACGTTCTGTATTGTACACAGAACAGGCACCAGTTTATAAGAATGCCCTCCTCGAGAACCAAGTGGTAGAGCAGAGCTGCACAAACCGATGTATTCGATTTACGGATCAAGCTCTCCACAGAAATTGGACACTGACAATCAGGTGAGGGTCACTGGTGTTGATTTGGCTGATTCACCATTCAGAGTGAAACTGGTGAAGAAACAGCTGCTTGAGTTTGATTGCTGCTTTTCTTAAACTCTGTAAAGAACAGCAATCCACACAAATCCAAACAGCTGTTTCTTCACTTCTTTCACTTTTGAATGATAAATTAGCCAAATCAACACCAGTGACCCTCACCTGTGGAGAGATCAATCCAACTAATAATCGGTTCGTGCAGCTCAAAGGTGGAGATCAAAAAATTTAGTTTTTGGTGGCTCTTGACAATTTTATTTGCTTATTTATTTTTATTTTTTTAAAGATGCACTACCGCTGCAGTACCAAAACTGTGTTTTTGTTTATTTTCTAGATTTAATGCTGCAAAGACCTGTGTTATTTCAGATTGCTGTACAGTAAGCAGCCGTACAGCATTAACCAGGCTGCAATGCAATCCCGTTGCTGGATGGCTTGACTCTGAACAACAGCATTCGTATTATTGAATAGCTTCAGACACATGACGTCTTTTTCAGCTTTCAGTGGGAGACGGTCGACTACCCTGATTTTACGCTCGTCGGCTGTGACGATCCTATCTGCCTGCCCTCCTGTTTGCACTCTGCTTCCATGCTGCTGAATATTGCACCGACTCTGGGAATAGTCTGTCCTTTATGTTTTCTAGTTTATGCAGAGTGGTTGTGTGAACTTGTAGACGGGCCAACTGTTTAGCTTTTAATAGCTTTAAATTATTCAAAACAAATTACATTGCCATACAAAAGTGTTTGTAATGTACCACATTTGTGCATAATTCATTTCTTTTCTTCTCCATCTCTTTTTGTGTTGCATCCCGTTGGCAGCATTACTACAGTTTTTTCACATTGTTTTGAATCACCCTTCCCTATGATCAGGTGTTTCATTAACTAGGACCAACTTATCTGAGAACTGCTTATGCGATTGTGAAGAAACTTAGTTAAGATATTTGCGGTTCTTGCTTGCATGCAGCTTGAACTGATCATTCATGTCGGCTGTTTTTGAGAGAGCATGTGATGCAAACAGTGATTCACATTTTACTCCCTGCTCAAGAAAGATTTGGTGGAATACGATGTACAGACAGTAGTCATGAGTAACTATTATGTATATTATGTAAAGATGGCACAGTTCCATGCCATCTTTACCCACAGATGGCATGGAAGGTCAAAACCAGATGGCCTGACTCTTGGATCTTTCACGAAATAGGCATTGAAACTTGTACTTGCCACTTGGAGGTGACATCGAGGTTCCTTGGAGGAATTATCCAAACTGGGTGCCTTGAGCCAAGACGGTGGCTCGGTGGATGAAACATGCAAATACTGTACGCTTCCTCTAGTATGTTTACAGTGGGCTTCGGAAAGGTGCGGCCGCACTGCCTAATGGCTCTGGAGTTCCTGTGTGTCTATAAAGGAAACTGCCCTTTACAGTAGCAGGCAAGGGATCGTTTGAACTTTCAGTGCTGAGAAACTGAGCTGTATCGGCAAGAACCTGGAGTTTACAGGGATGGAAAAGACTATTGCATAGCAGTTTCACCCATTCCAGGCTTCACTATGAGCTTGATTAGCCACAGCGGATAGATAACAAGCACAGGTGTGTCTTATTAAACTCTTAGTAAAAGCAGGAATAGATTAAACTGCTCCCCAGTTTATTGCTGAGATATTTGTTTATCCCAGGAACTGGATTGATTTCTGTTCAACAAAATACACGCCATGCATAAACAACCGTTTTTGTGTACGGATCGTGGTTTATTAAATGTTCTTTGTGTACGCTATGTTATTGTATCGCACACACAATACTTGGCTCCCAGCAGTACTTTACATTCAAACAAAAGATGGATTTCTTGTAAACATGGAAGAAAGGGCGGTGGCGTTCTGTTAGTGTAATCAGTTTTGGAAAGTTGTTGAAAGATTTGTTTTGAAAGGCTAGTGTCTTTATGTAGGTTAGATCACGGAAATCTCAAAACATGCAGCCTAATATGAAACTGCAATACAAAATTCAGCTTTGTTTTGGATTTTTTCCATCTTTTTAAGTAAAAGATTAAAATTAAAGGGAACTTCCAAAACCTGTTTAATTGCACGTGATGAGGAGTGAAACCTGAAAGCTGTGGGTTCAAAGGATTTCCTCCTTGCACCCCCTAAAGCTCTAATGTAAATGAATTAAGCCTTAAATTCACCATTGAAAAAAATAAGAATGGGTTCTGTGTTTTTTGCTCTGGCCAGAGCTGGTGATTGTAAAATGTATTAAATCCTTGCTCCTCCAAACCTCAAGATACAAATGCTTTTGTTATGCGGACAGCCCCCCTGATACCCTGTCCTGTGGTGTGGTGTGCAGTGCAGTGCTCTTCTGCCTCATTTTCATTGAGAACGTGCTTATCCAGTGGTCCTCGTACTGCAGCAGTGCCTCTGGGCACATTAGTGCTCGCAAGACCAGCATGCTGTGCTCATGATGGTAGCTATCTGGAACGCTGCAATGCTGGTGTATTGCTGGGGGATCTGAAGTCATTGCACTCAATCTCTGCCTTTGTGTCGTTTTTGATAAATCTGTATTTGTGTCCTTTTATTACACATTGTGGAATGAGTAGTAAAATGTCATCCGAGAGAAATGATCGAGCTCTCAGCCTTATGACCTACTGAAATGTGCCTGTAGCCAAAACACCTTCAGGATCACTGTGCAGTGAGATTGCAACACTGGCTTCTGACTGTAGTTCATGTGCACTGTAATGCAAAGGTACAGGGGTTTATAATATTTCAAGTACAGTATCTGGAGCAGGCCTGGCCCACGCATGGCCTTTGGATATTTGGCTCGTTTAGCTCCACAGTGTCACATGTCTGATTTGGAGGAGAAAGCTGGGAAAAAAGCTTTTTACTGTAAAGCCAGTCAGAATGCAAAAAAAACAAGTGTGTCTGTGGAAACCTGATTTATAAAGTGGTTTGTACAGTAATTTGATTTTTTTTTAGTTGTGTTTATCACTAATGTGACCTTTTTCACCGTAAAAGGTTATCCTGCATTGATCTACTGTAGAGGTTTCCTTTTTTGGAATAAAAGTGGCCTCCATGAAAACTGCTTTCACTCTGATCACACTGTAGCAGGGGGCAGCACAAGCCTGCCCCTCCGTCTCTACGATCTGTGTCTTTTACAGTGCAAAAACCCTCATACAGTAATGCAAGCAGTAAATAATAACCCCTCCCTACTGTCACCACTAGGCTGGAACAGGTGTGAAGAGTCAGGAGCAGGGGCTGCTTTTAGTTCAGCAGACTCTGCAGAGCAGCTGGCTCCAAATAATCCCTGTACTGTAAAGCCTGCTGCAGTATCCACATTGCAGGCTGTGCTCATACTCTGTCTTGGAGTTGCCTTATATTTATCGGCAGGTGTTCAATAAGTCCATTCATTTAATGTGGTGATTTCAAAACAAGAAAAATTCTCCTTCCCTCACCTTTACAATTGTGTAACAAGCCGGCCCTTGGTCGAAGTCTCCTTGCCAGCTGCTGTTACCCCACCCCATGTGCCTGGTTTTGAAGGACCTTCTTTAAACCTGTCTTAAAAACCGAGATGCCATTGTTTTGATAACCCTTCCTATCTGGTTTGAGAAAAAAATATACTGTATTTGTCAGTACCTTCTTTGGAATCCTTAACTGGACCTACGTGATTACAGAAATTAAACATTCATAACCACTTACTGCTGAAAGAGGAGAACACATTTGTTTCAAGAATGACCTTCGAAATAGCCAGTGTATCTAGAGCTAAAATGTAGTTTGGGCAATGTAAACAAACTGGTATTTAAACAAGGTTTGCTTTCTGTCTACACATAGTAAATATAAGTGTAAACTACAGTATGGCAGTACAGTATCTAGTTAGCAGACAGCAAAAAATCCAAATTAAATTGTGTAATAGATGGATACTTAATGTACTGTACGCCAGTGAAATGCATGAGAATATATAACGTTCAGTTTTAGACAAAGTCTGAAACGAGCACGCGTGAAACACTGTAGTGTTGCTAAGGTCTTGCAGGGGTTTTGCCCTTTTATTAAGCCCAGAAACCACAATAATTCTAACAAGGAGCTCTCCTTTAAAAAGACCTGTACAGTATGTAGCGCAAGGGGGAAATGACTGCGAAACTGAATCATCGTTCCCATTCATTGCAGTTCCTGTGTACGAGTTTAAACAGTAACTTCAACAAGTATTTGAAGAGACAAGAAAAAGCAGGCAGGTTTAGCGAGCTGTGCTGTTTGTGGTTTATTACCTCATCGCTGGTGTTTTTGTTTTGTGATTCTCACACGCTGTTCCACATCCTCTCTTAACCCTTGCATTGACCAGCACAAGCGATTGCTTTATCTGTCGAGGTTGCAAGGTCATTCATGCACTGGATAGAGCAGGCAATCCAGCCAAAATGAAAATGAGTAGCTTTTTATTTATTTAATGAAACGTAAAACCTCAAATACAAACTTTTTTATATATATAATATAATTCTTCTAAAACACTCAGATTGGATGGGTTATCCAAACAAGGACATCTCAGTTTTAAAAAATAAATAATAAATTGAGATGTCCTTGTTTGGATAACCAATCCAATCTGAGTGTTTAGAAGAAGAAGAAAAAAAAAAAAAAAAAGGTTGACGTCTTTTATGCTGTATCGGTATTTGGTAATACCTTTTTTAGGAACCCTTCTGTTGCCGTGGTGCCAAGCATCACAAATATTTTATTGTATGAGTCTGAATATTTGTATTTGAGCTCTGTGACGTTAAGGGTGGGCTCCATCTAGTTTTTAAAATAGAATAAAAATATTTAACCTTTATGAGCCCATGTTGAAAATGAGAACAGTCGTACTTCCAGTTTTTAGTTGTCATCCATACAGCCTCCTGGCACCCATGTGACTTGCTTTTTGAAAAAGTGTTAACCAGCATTCCATCTCTGGTGTTTCTAAATCTGTAGATCGTGCACATCACGTGTCTTTACCTTAAAAACCACTGCATCTGTAGTTTTAAAATGTTGATAGCACAGGGGTATCCCATCATGGTCCTGGAGGGCCATTCCACTCCAGGTTTAACAAGTTCAATGAGATAATGAAGTACTTCAGGGTCTTGGTGTAGGTTTAATTGGTTTAATTAAACAATTTAGAACAGGGTTGGAACAAAGACCAGGAGTGGAAGTGCCAGCTTTGGACACTCCTGTAATAGGGCCCAGTCCTATAGCTTTCTACAATTAGAGAGGAGGCCATTCGACCCCTCCATGTTCATCCGGTTCCTAGTAGCTGATTGATTTCAAAACTGTCAGGTTGGGTCTTTTTAAAGGGTCCAGGAGATTTCAGGATCCTCCACATAGCTAGGGGACCCATTCCATTCCCTCGCCACACTCTTCTACTCTCAAACCTAAATCTGTCTCTATTGTTCAGCTGTGTTGTCAGGTCCTGGTTTCTGTGCTGTGCCTAAAGCTGGCTAGAGAGTTAACTTTGCCACCTCCTTTTAAGATTTTAAAGACTTCGTTCAAGTCAGTTCTCCTTTTAATGCTGTTTCAACAGCAGAAAACCTCCCCTGTCCTGATTCTTTCTGGCCACACTCGGTCACTGTGTGAACTGAACAGGCTTCATCCTGACTAGACATGTGCTTTTATATTTTGGAGGTCATCAGTTTCTAGATTTTGCTTCTTTTCATGCACAGATCTCTGTGTTTTCTGTTTGCTTTGCTGTACTCTTGAGTTATTTTTAAAATGCCTGGCCTTTTTTAAATTGCAATCGAATGCTGTGCTGATTTAACTGCGGGCTGGAAAGCCAGCTTTGAGGGTGACCATATAAGGCGTGACACGGCTTCCAGTCCCAGCCATTGAAGCTGAGAGGTCATCTGGGTGCTTTTACTCTGTGCCGTTCTTTTAAAAGCCACTGCACATTAGATGTAGTGTTTATTAACCCTTAAACGTTTAAAAGCAAAAAATAAAAAGTACAATATGTTTTTCTTCATTAACTTGCTTGTTCAGGCCAGTGAGACTGTAAAATTGCTGTTATACATTTAATCAAGTAGACCTCAAATACTGTGCAATACAGTATTTGGGAGCAGTAAAGTTGGGAGGGTACTTTAGATACAGTAGTAGGGGTGTTCAAAAACGCAGCCTCGGAAATGTAAGAAGTATTTAATGTCACCTCCCCGGATAACAGGATTCTGCCTATCAATGCGGAACTTAATTGTAAACGTGAGGGAAGGACAGTTTTTCTGGCTTTTAAATTAACACATTAATCTGTGGATTTATTTCACTGACTTTTATTTTTGTATTCTTCTTAGACAATTCAGAGTACACACAATTTGTTTTTTGTACACCCCAAATAGATAGTAGATGTGACACCCACCGCTTCTCTCTGCTTAACTAACTTAAACCTTTTGCTACTTTTTTTAAAGCTTTCTGTAGGTTTGCTGGCATGAGCATCACTGTTTCGTGCTTTCTGTTCTGGGGTAATGTGTTTGTCTTAAGCTCTGCTGTCGGTACGTTTCTTTGAGCTGCCCTTTTTATTTATTGCGGCCTTCGGTGCTGTAATGCTGCAGTGTAATCCAGTGTTGCACATTGAGAGTATGAACAGCAGCTAGATTTCCACTAATTGAGTCGTTTTGTCTGTACTTCAATTGTGCAGTGTGCTTTGTAATATTGGGCGGAAAGGAAAGAGAATGTGTATTCCCAGTAGCTGTACGTGTTTACTGTTGTAGTGTAGAATTAACTAAAGAAAACTCAGAAGGGCTACAGTAGCACATTCACTCGCCACACTTAAAATTGTTTGCATTTTCATTGCGTTGGAATTCCAAACGCCTGGGTCTCGGTGCACATACTGTAGAGCTGGGAGGTGTGTGTGTGTGTGTGACTATGACTACACAGTTTGCAGAAAGAAACAAAAGCAAACCAATACATGTCTACGGCTGCAAAGACCTATACAATATATCTGATATCAAAACAGTCTCTTCGTTGTTTCTGCAGTGGTTTGAAGAAAAACACAAGCAGTAAAACAGAGCTCTGGTTGCTAGCGGCTCATTTTGGATCAAGCAACAGACTCCAGTGTGGTCCTGTTCTACTAAGATCTCTGGTTTGTTGGCCAGTCAGTATCTGGTGATTTTTCCGTACAGTACATATATCATCCATAACTATTAAACACAAATGTGTGAAATTAAATAAAAAATATTAACACCTGTAATAAATTCAGTGACACACGTTTCAGCTCGTACATTGAAGACATTGAGAAACACTTCCAATGGAAACGTTTGCCATTGAATTTAATACATTTCTGTTGGTATTTATTTACTTAGGGGGAAAAGTCTACATTTTAATGACAGTTAAAACACAAGATCTTTTTGTTGTTTTTCAATACCCATGTGAATCAGATTAAGTATACTGTACCATGGAATTGGTGATAAGGCAGCATGCTCGTGGCTCCCATTTGTTGCATAATCCCATTCCAGCAGCACTTTCATTTTTCTTAAGGAAGAACATTAATAGCATGGCTACACAGTCGTGTTAAAGGGGAGCACAGTACCGATTTTGCCAGGGAGTTCCTATAGAGCTGTACAGTACAGAAATATTGGTTTAAAAAGCTGAATAAATAGTATGCAGCTTCAGACACTGCATCAGTAGTCCTGTCCTTGCGTACTTTAAAACACAACACCATTTCACTGCATTTTGACGTCATCCAAGACTACAGATTGTCCTTTTACAAACCCGTTAAAAAAACTTGCATGGAGCTCAGTGAGTCGTACAGTATCTAGCTCAAGAGCCATTCTTTCCAGTTTGTTTACATTCCCCAGTGGTAATCATACTGATAACATTTTACAAGAAACTACAGTACATACTGGAGCTGATATTTGTAACAAGAACCTTCAGAAAGGAATGTTCCTCGTCATTATACTGTATGCCATGCTTACTAATCAGTCCAGCAAAAACTGCTTTTGAAACTCAAATACATACATAAATTATTAATTTAGTTGCAGAAGCTCTCTTTTTTTTTTTCTAGGGTTTTTTTTTCCTTCTCAAAGAACACTAGCTGCATTATTTTAATAAGCGATATGCCTGCAGCACTGCAGCTCCTGATTCGAAGTCAGGAAATATTTGACCTTGAGGGGGAGGAAATGGGCTTGAGCTTTGTTTGAGTAATGTGGTGCTGCAGAAATCTGAGTTTTAGTAAAATAAGAGCCTTGAAGAGACTACTGTAGTTCTCTTTTACAGAGTCTGCAATGACTATGCAGTACATACTTTCTAGCTTGTCTAATTGTGATTAAACTTGACAAGGACTGACTTGAGCACAAGCTGTTTTAATGTAACGTACATTTATTGTAATCTACGGTCATACTAGGGATGTCTTTCTGCAAGTCATTTTAGAGGTTTGCATATATCTAGAGAATCTCTTGTCCAGTTGTGATGAAACTTGCTAGTGGACATTCTTTAGCACACGCTAATTACAGTATTATCCAGGGTACATTGATACTATCTGTCTGTCCAGATGCTGTCACGCTTACATTTCTAAATATCTTGGTGTCTCTAAATGGAGATCCTGTACACCAGTAATGCTAGACTATCCTCAACTATTTTTGCATATAAATCACAAGTGCAGGAACAATAGTTCGCTTTTGAGAAGGAGATGGATTTTGTGGAAAAGATGTTTGCTGGCAGAAAAATTATTGTTGCACAAGTCATGGTACCTAGTTGACTCCTATCAAAATGTATTGTATACTAATCATTATATAAACTTCAAATGTCTCTTGTTTCTCCACTAAAAAAGTAAGACATATCAAGTTGTAGCACCGTGGCTTCAAATGACCCAGTGGGAAACATTCAAAATGATGAGCAGGGTACCTTTCCAAATTATAACTTTAGAAGCTACAGTACAAACTTAGACAGAGCCCTGCATTGTGATTGTGTCGTTCTCCTGTATCCTCTCTGATGGCCATCTACAGTACCCCAGGAGTTTATGTCTGTACCTTCCTCGGGGCAATCAACGCTGTCCGCTCTGCGGAACACTGGTGTGGGAACACTGTGCTGAGCCTTCTAGAGCCAAGTCTTTTCTACAGTGAGTAGAACTGGGCAGCACAGTGGGTTTAGAAATCTTCTTATTGATCCTCATCACTGTATACTTGTTTGAGATTTCTCATTTTAATGGTTTTTTAAACAGGATGTGGAGAAAGAGCGGGAGCTGCGCACACACCTCAGCAAAGAAGAAATCCGACAGAAGATTGAGCTTTACAACTCCTCAGTTACAGACCACCTGAAAATGACCCTGGTGAGTGCTTGCGTGTGCGTGTTTTCTAGAAAAGGTGAATGCAGCACTGTAGAGATGTTTGCGTTCTTTTGAAGTAAAGTGGATGTGTTTCAACTAGAGTTGTCCAATATGAATAAAAACATGCATTTTTTTTGTTGTCTTCTATCTTTTTGTTAGACAGCTGATGGTTCACAAAAGTGGCTAACGCAATAATAATCTGAGTGACAGAAGAAGTTAGTCCTCCCTAATTATTGTGATTTATTTGTTGTCGTTAACCATGCCAGAACCATTGTGGTTTTTATTCTACTTGAATTAACAGATTTTCTATTGGAGGGTTTTTCTTACTCCTTCACTGGAGGGTACTAGCCGACAGGCTGTAATGTTTTAATTATATTTGTTCCTTGAAACAGGTGACGCTCTGCTTGCCTCAAGCCAACCTTTTTAAATATGGGAAAAATCAATGCACTTTGGAACAGCCCGGTGGGGGGGAAGTAAGCAGAAGGAGTGTAAATCAAGTTTGATAGACAAAACAATCCTGTTAGGTGTATATCTTTTGTCTGAGCACTGAAACTCAGCGGCTTGGTATTTCAAACAAGAAGCCCCGTGTCTTTAGCAACAGCATGACTCTATTCCAAACAGTGGTTCTGCATGCTTTAGTGCATTGCAGGGCTGGGAATAAGACTCCTGTTGCACAGCACAGCAGTTTCATCCATTCCTAGTTTTACTATGTGCTTGATGAGACCCGGTGTATAGGTAACAAGCTGGCGTGTGTTCTTAAATTCCTAGTAAAACCATGGGACTGCAATGGGAGTCCTGCAATTCATATATCTGAATGGTTGCACATCTGTAAGAGCATTGTCTAATAAAGCTGAGTTTTGACTGTTGGGAGTTGTTCATGCAACTGTAAAGGAAAGGAACAATATGTTTAACAGGGGCTGCTCAAACTCCTGGCTACTAAATTAATTTTAGTTCTTTACTTTAATTGATGGTAGTTTGGAAACTCAGGACTCGGTGCAGGGCTGTTGTGAGTTACTAACCCTGAGTAAGGTCAATTTTATTTCACATTGAATATTTCTTCAGTCTTTTCCATATACAACTCAATACTCAATTCTTTTATACACAGTGTTTTAAACATGAGTAATACTAAAGTTTAAACATTTACTTTCTTCAATTAGGTTGCAGATGCAACCTCTGTGATTGACACACATTTTCAAAGGGGGGTGAAAGTACGTAAGAGAAAGAAGGCTGACTTGTGTCTTCATGCTTGACAATCTGCAGGCCTTGGCTTCTCAAAGGGTTCATTGCAAAAGGACTCCTCCTTTTTGCATGCATTTTGCTATTTAACCTGACAGTGATTTATAGAAATATTGATTTACTTAAGAGCTTAATGTGCACAAACTAAGCAAAACATGTTCAAAACAATACATGCTTGATGTAACCACTGATTTAACGCAACAGCTAAAAGGAGCTTTACAGAATGCTGTTCAGCCGAGTCCTCATCTTTTTGTGTTTTTTTTTACCCCTGCAGAATCCCGTTGGCTCCTACACGGGTTTCATTAAAGTCCAGATGGAGCTGCGGCGACCCATCACAGTGCGTGGCCCCGCGGGCCCAGCACACAGCAGCGAGGACGCCTTCTATCTGCCCAAGGGCTCCATCAACACCCTACACATCAGCAGCAGCAACACCGCGAGGGAGGTCATTGAGGCGCTGCTCAGCAAGTTCATGGTGGTGGACAACCCCGCCAAGTTTGCATTGTACAAGCGCTTCTGCAGGGAAGACCAAGGTAAGAGCCGGCTAAGCTTGGGGCTTGAACTAAGATTTCTTTTTTGCAGAAGTATCTGCATGGGAATAGTATGACATTAAATGGCTAGTTTCACAGTCCCTGATTTACCAGAAGTCTTGGACTGCCTAATGGTAAATTGGGTAAGGTAGTCTAAGATTAGTGCTAATCAGGGTTGGTGAAACCAGTCCAAAGTCTTAGAAACACACTAGCTCAAGACTGGGAGTAGAACGGGTGTGAGTTCCTTACCATAAAGTTTAGGGCCTAAACTAACAACATATGAGGTTGGGTTTACGTTCTGGACGTTTTAAATCAAAGTTCTGTCCTGTGTGTTAAAATTTGTAGTTGAACCCTGCAATAGAACAAGATTTAAATGGTGTCACGTATATAATGTGTCTAGCCAATGATAGTAACAAATTAGGTTCCAAACTTCTTGCACAGTGTTGGCTCACTCATCTGAAAAGCTTATGACATGTGCATGGTCAACTATCATGCACCGGCATCTATATAGCTTAAGCGAGTGCACAAGTATGTAGCTTTGCGAACACAAATATGCACTCTTTACAAGGGATTATATAAAGACATCCCTGGGATGTGCAGATTGGGCGTGGATTTGAAACTGGCCCATCTAGATATGCAGCTGTGAATTGCAGGGAGGCACCGGCCTTGTGGAGCTGAGTGGACACAGAAGTGTGGAGCTGAGTGGGCAGGTTGGCACTAACTCAAGAACAGCCACTGGCGGTCTCTGTGGGGACAAATGTTGGAGAACCCCTTTACCATAGACTGATTAGATGAGCAGACCACTTGCGGTTTTAAAATGGCAATATACCAGGGTTACTATAATGCATCACAGCCGCACCCTGCAATTACTTATATAAACCACCCCTGGAACGGGAGAACCTTGTGGTTATCTGTGGCAAATTAACCTTTAAGCCTCTTGCCTCCAGAACAGTCAATTTCCAATACCTGCCTCTGTATCACAGGGATTTCAGAATCTGTATAAAACTTTGTGAGGTAGATCTAAAGGAGATTTGCAGATTGACTTTGCTGCATCTTGGGATGTCTAACTACATAAACTGATCCCTGACATTTTACAACACTCTTATATGTAGCACTTTGCCTGTTTCCAAGTTGATTATTGGCCCATTATTTTAGAGGAAGCACAAAAGGCAAGGCAACCTTTCAGTAGCTCCACTTGAAGGATGGAATAGCTGGCATGTTTGAGAAGACTCTGTGTTTATTTTTAGAGAGGGTGGTTTCAAGATGTTATCCAGTCGGACCGTTTTGAGATCATTGGGTTCATAACTGATACACTTTTGCAAAACATCACACATCCACTCATTGCAAAGGGTATCGCTGTTACTAAAGGAGTTTGTACGTCCTGTGCTGGGGACTGCTTATTGAATAAAAAGTCATCTCGTGCAGTTTGAGGGTTCTGTGAAGAGGTGACCTTTTTTTTTTTTTTTTGTATTCCATATTAAAAAAAACCAAAACACCGGCCTTGCACATAATTCTGACATTCTGTAATTCCAGAAGATCGGCTGTGATGTTTGCTCTTTCTATCTTAAATAATGTAGTTGTAATATCTAAATGATTTGCCTTCTTTAGATGGCATGGGCCACAGTATTTAATTCACTCCTGTTTTTTGAAAGAGGTGAAACACCTGTGTAATTTTACAGCACGAAAACAAAACCAAGTTTTATGTATAATTCAAGTTCTCTTAAACACTCTCAATGTTTTTATTTATTTATTTTTTTTTTGTTTTTCCATTTTTTAACATTAACATGGAATTTTTTTTTTTTTTTTTTCCCCAGTCCAAAAAATAGGCGTTAATTAGACTGAAGGAAACACTTTGAATTTAAGGGCACTAGTGTCTTGCTATCTGTTATTACTTTTCAAATAGCTATGCACAGTTCATTGCTGGATGTTTTGACTGAGATATTGGAACTACAGTATCTGTGCAATACTGGTCACTGAATTTTGTACAAAACAAGTTCTCTCTTGTTTTAAGATCCCCCTTTTTTTTTTTTTTTTTTTTTGAAATGTGTCATAGGAGGTTAGCCATCCAGGGGTGGGAAGTACTGTGGCCAATTATCAATTGAGTGGTTTTTAAAAAGATTAATTAATTTCATTAAAATGGAGAAGCTCTTCATTCAATCCAGTATTTAAAAAATAACAAAATTGTACTGTACAGTAAATCTCCCTGGTTAATCGACAGCAGAGTGTGTTGAAATATACTTTTGTGGTCTAAAGAAATGTAACCTGTGAAGGGTGTTTTAACCTTTTTGGGATTTGCCTTCAATTACAACAGCAGAGACGCATCCGGAAGGGTGTGTGTGTGTGTGCGCCCGCATGTGGAAGCTCAAATTGCAAAAACAATAGTCTTCCAGGACAGCCTTGGAAATGATTCAGAAAACTCAATGTTTCATCTTTATTTCAACCAATCCATTTTGCTATTCTAATGCGAGTTACAGTACTGTTTCTTGTAGGTTTGCTGTCCATCCTGTACTGCAGGTAATAAGATTGTAAACACACAGTTCTCTTGAGGGTTACATCTGGAATCAATGGCGTCTATTTTAATAATCTATTCATTAACATACCACCATACAGCCACCTGAAATATTAACCTGATTCCACTGTATTTTATAGTGTTCAGTCATAATAGGTTAAATGCTCCTAGGATAGAAAACACCAGTGTAGTTACTGTATTGTTAGAGCGACCAGTATTTTAGATCAATCGGAAGCTTTATTTAATGTGTTAACTCTGAGGTTCTCAAACCATTTTTTGTTTTCTGGGACCTAGCCACAGTGTATATGTAACAAGCTCAGGTCTTACTCTTATTCTCGGGTCAGAGTCTTACTAAACTTGTAGTGAAACCAGGAATGGGAGTCTTATTTCCATCCCTGGGTGTCCCCTACAGTAAAAGCTAACTGCAAAAAAGCTGTCCTGCAGTGAATGTTTATTGTGTAGTTACTGTATGGCCTGTCCCTCACCACAACGGTGAAATACCTCCTGTTTTGTTGCTTTTAGAGAAGTTTCTAGAATTTCCTTGGCAACCTTTGCAGACATACAGCTTGAGGTCCATTGTATTGAGGTCCGCTGTATTAACTGACCGCTAAAATGATTTGAATGTGTTCTGCTGGACACTGCATCACTTCTGTGCTTTGTTGTGGAAGATAATTTGGCAGGGGCACATGGTTTAATGTGAACTGATTTGCCGAATATTTGATTTGTTTTTAAACACATGCCCTTTTTAAAGCAGGGTGACACAGTGAGTATTCAGAGGTGCCGATTTCAGTTGTTGATTTATCTTTTTATTATTTTTTATTTTTTCCCCCTCAGTGTATGTGTGTAAGTTGTCGGATGGGGAGCACCCACTCTACCTACGATTGCTGGCGGGACCTGACACAGACACTCTGAGCTTTGTACTGCGAGAGCAGCAGACAGGAGAGGTGATGGTAAGATACTGCACCATTATCACTGCATAACATCCGCAGTCATTTCTTGTACAGGCGACTCTGCCTCGGCATGTCTTTCCTTGTTTACCTCATGATGCTGAACTCTTCACTGGCATCCCTGTCTTTAATCTCTCAATCGGTGCCCTATAACCAGTGACATTTCAAATGTTCCGTTGGGGGTTTTAGCTTCTTCCTCCCCTCGTTTTTGGATCACCTGCAGTCTTTTGGCATCGAAAACCTAGAAATTGATCCGAGAGACTTCAAAAAGAATTCAATTTAACAGCGAAAAGACTGAGTTTATGTAGGGGGTTTTAGGGTTAAATCTGGGAAACAAACTTATGAAATGGAAAATTATGTCAACAACAATTATACACCTGACAGTCCCTTTTAATTATATTGTGAGATCTGATAGTTGGGTATACCGCTATGGCAAATGTTTTGCATCACCCTGTAGAATGAACTAATTTTGCTTCATAAAGTCAAATGAAACCTGCTGAATAGTGTTATGTTAACATATTGAATTATATACCGCTTTGTAGTTTTTCCATATACTAACTGTCAAATTGTCTCCATCCTAAAATTAAGTGAAGCAAAACTTTTGACCATAGCTGTAGGTAACCTGATGAACATAGGACTAATGTTAAAACCTTTTTTGACGACAAAAATCTAAAGAAACTTTATACTGTGTGCAGATATATTTACTTTAGCCTCAACTTGTATTCTGTTGATTCCCAGTCCCCTCGAGTTCAGAATAGGAAATCTGCACTATATGGGAGTCCAAAGTCCTCAAACTAAATAAAACCATAAAATCAGAATTCCTATCAAATTATAACCTCAAAGAAAGAATAAAGGGACATGTTCTTTTGACCCCCTGTGTGAGTGTGTGTGTGTCTCTCTCTCTCTCTCTCTCTCTCTCTCTCTCTCTCTCTCTCTCTCTCTCTCTCTCTCTCTCTCTCTCTCTCTCTCTCTCTCTCTCTCTCTCTCTCTCTCTCTCTCTCTCTCTCTCTCTCTCTCTCTCTCTCTCTCTCTCTCTCTCTCGCGACTTGCTGGTTTAGGTTGGAGACTATCTGTCCCTAAATTGCATGTGTAAACTAGACACGTGAAGAATGCGGTTAGGCAAAAAAAAAGACTAGTTTAATTTAACAAAAGAAAAAATCTACATCTAAAGCCCATTTTTTGTTTTCAGTATGACACTTTCTGTAAAGTTACTTGGTTCTGAATAGGCAGAGCAGCAGTACAGATATGCACATTGGCATGACTCTTGGTAATTTTCATGTTGTCCTGTATTCTGGAATAATATTTGTTTGTGGGTGTTGACTCTTTGTAGATAGCTGCTTTGGACATGAGCCTTGCAATATAAGCTGAATAATGCCTTGGCTGTGCACTTCATAAGCTCACTGTAGACCCTGATCTCTCCTGCTGTCTTTCTAACATGCCCTCTCCCACCCGCAGTGGGATGCCTTTTCTATTCCAGAGCTCCAGAACTTCGTGCGGATTCTGGACAAAGAGGAATCCGACCACCTGAGCTCCCTGACGATGCGCTATGCCACCTACAAGCAGAAACTGGAGGAGGCGATGCAAGGACAGAGGAAGCCAGGCTAACAGGGAGCCAAACAAAGTCTAGAGGCCACAGTGGCATGCATTTAGCAGGGACTGGCATGTGACTGCAGGACTGGCTGCTTTACAAAAATAAATGGAGTGCTTTTATTTGGTGCACGAGCTACCATAAAAACTGGAACTTTTGGATCTGTGCAGTTGGTTGCATTTAACGGCTTGCACGCTACAAATATTTATTGACGTCTGCAAGCGTGTTGATGTTACTCGTCATCTAGCACTGCCTGTCTGTCTGGGCAGGTTACCTCTGCAGCCTGTGAATCGGAAAGACAATCAATTGTTTTTATTTTATTGTATATGATATTTTGTGAACTGTAAATATTTTTTTTTATTGTCACTTTTAATTTATAAGGCAGGAGTGGAGAAAAGAAAATGTGCATATAATATGATTTAACTGAGTAGAGTAAAAAGAAATTATCAAGAAGCAAGTTCACTGGACGCATTCGGCACTGTGGGTTGTTCCAATTGGAATGGCGAAGTGTCAGAGATGCGTGGTTGGTGTGTTCCAGTAAGGGCAGCATTGGAGAGATGTTGATAGGAAGGATCTGAGCAAGGTGAGGGAGTGTGGCGAGATGAGGAGGGGGAAGAATGGGCGATGGGGAGTTGTGGGTTGAAGAGAAGGGTTGGAGCAAGTGAGGTAAGCTGGTCTGAGGGAAGATGGCTAGGGAGAGAAGGAATGGGAAAAAGTAAGTAGGACATGGCATGAGGGATTAGGCAGGCAACAAGCCTGCGACTGAATTTGAAACATTTGCTTAATTATTTGTGAAATAGGGTAGGTTAGAAACCAGTTTGTTTGTACATTCTCACTACAGTAAGAATGTTTTAAGTAGGGGGCTTTAATCTCAGGAGTGAAACATGGCCTGGCAGGTGGAGTTTAATCTGAAAGTAGAGGAAGGTAAACCAGCCTTTTTTAAAACATGCGTTCTGATGCCATGCAGAGAGAGGACGGTTAAAACCAGCATTTTTAAACGTGTCTTCTAATATTACCACGCAGAGAGTGTGCAATGACAGACTATACTGAGGAATTTTAAAGGAGGCCAGGGATTGAGGTGAATTCATTTATTTTTCCTTTAGCACCGCCTTTGACAATCAAATGAAACCCAGAGCAAAACCTCATGTTGGTGGCAGCAGCATTTCAGTTCATCAGCTGACCTCCTGGTGTCCAAAGACACATAGGGCTGTACAGTATGTATGATGAAGCTTCATGATTTTGATTGCCTAACAAGGGTTTTTGCAGACAAGACCTCAGTCTGACTTCATATTACATTGATGCACAATCACTGTAATTTTTTTTCCCCCCAATTATATATATAGTGGAAAGCTTGAAGCCTTAATCTCACTTCTACAAGCTGTGAACACAGGACTGTGATCTACAGCAGTCTTAATAGTTGTAAATACTAGTTTCATCACAGACTTGCATGTATATCTGTCACAGTTTTCACCTTATTTCCTAGACTACCCGGTCCTTTTAAACTCTGAGGCGGCTGATCGCATGCAAGCCTCTGTCTTTCTATATTTCACGTCTTTTTCAATTAGTACTGTATGACGAGTCTCTTGAGTGGTACTGATTCACAATGCAAGCACTGGCACTGATCCGCAGATATACTGTAGGAGGGAGACCAACCTGTCAAAGGCTTGTTTTGTTACACGCTGAGGGGACATCTAGTGGGCAACTGCTGTACTGCACATTTACCGGTTATTGAATTTGTACGTATAATATGCCCGAGGTTTGTAACTTTGTTAGGGTGATCAAATACTGTTATTTATTTTGTTTTAACCAAAGACTTCTGATACTTTTAAAGAGCAGAGGGCCTGATGTTTAGTGGAATCAATCAATTAAAAAATTGCTAACCAAGACTTCTACAATCCATTGTCTTGCCCTATAACTGGCAGCATAACACTGGCCCCCCTTTCCTTGTTAGTTTTTACTTTTATGCACAAAACAAGATTGTTGTAGCTTTCTGGAATGTTCTGTGTTGTAGGTCTGGTTTAATGAACTGAAAAATCTACACATCCTGAAAAATGCTAGTAAAGAACCAAAATACTATTGCCAATAGATAAGGGGTGGGGGGTTTGCAATACTATCAAGAGGGAAGAATATGGGTTTTTAAGCATTGGTTAGCCCTTTTATTTAAGTCTCATTTTTAGGCACTTTTTTCACAGGCGTTTCTTAAGCCATTTATGACAATCTGTTTCAGCGCCTATGGAGAAGTTCTGTATGAGTGCCGCGTGGGTGCACCTTACTGTAGCACACTTGTGAGCTGTATTTTTGAAAACTTTAATCAGCAAGTGAATTTGGGGCACTTTACCACACCTTTTCAGGGATTCTCTTTGTGTGTTTTTTTGTTTTTATAATTAATGCTGCGTCTGCTGTAAGTGATTGACTGTTTAAGCAAGACAATTCATTTATGAATTCCTGTTTTGTAGTTTTTAGAAAAGCTATTTAACCTAGCAATGGTTGTGGTGTGTTTCTTTTTTTTTTTTTTTTTTACTGTGAAATTGTTAAACTACAGTTTGTTGTAAAGAAATGGTATCTTGTAAAAGAGAAAGTTTGGACTCCCGTTTGTCCCCCTCAATTGGCTATAAATTGGATTTCGGTCAAAACCAGGATGGGGTTGATACTAAAGCAGGCTTTAATTGGGTCCAAGTTGCTGGGGCTGTAGTAAGAACACTGTCTATTGATACAATTATTTGGGGATATGTTTAGGTAAGTATTGTTGAGGAAGGGAATACAGTTTCTTTCAGTAAGGCAGTCTATTGTTATGCACTACAGTTTCCTATGCATGGAAATAATACACCCCTCTGATTTAGGGCAATACACAAATATGAGGCAGTGGGTGCTTGTTTTAATAGTTTCACACTGGTTTAAAAAAAAAAAAAAAAAAATGTATATATGAAAAAATATTACATTTAATAAAGTCCTATACTGTATGGCCTTGGTCTAAGTGTTCATTTCAGGAAATAATAATTAAAAAATGGTTTCTGGTAAACATTTAAAATATTGATGGTACAAAAAAAAGATATGCAAAATTTGTTAGCTTGCAAGAAAGGTTTGAGCAATTTTTGAAAGTCTAAGGTTTTGTGATTTCTGTTTATGTGTTTGATGCAAGTCAAGATTTATTTTTATAGGTAACTTAATGTTTCTTCAGATTTGTTGCCAAATGTGGCTTTTTTTGTTTTTACAAGAGAGGCGCTGTTCATTTATTAAAATTTGCAATTGGCAAAACCAATGTAGAGTGTGATTTTGTATTTCACAATTCCTTAATGATCTTTTGCAATTCTAGCTACAAAATAATTACATTGTCTTACCTGTCATGCATTTCCATGTTATTGGGTTATTTCACCTCCGCTGGTGTCTTCTGAGTCCAAGCGTGTCCCTGCGGTCAACAGGGGAAGCAGCTGGTTGGTTGATGACAGGAAAGAAGCAAATGAAGATATGGTGCAAATTGATTCTCCAGATAAAATGAAAGTGCAAGAATACATAAAAACAGGCTTGCAAACCAGTTATTTAACCTAGTGTATTACTGGATGTATTTTAAAATGAACACCGAGTCCATGGTTCAAAACTGCACATGTGAGACCTGTACAACTAATGACCGTGCATGACAGAGTCAAGTCATTATTTGTTTGGTAGTGTCACTTTAAACCACCTCTGCATACATTACCAGTTGTTTCTGAAACAGAGCTGTCAAGGAGGGCGAGAAGAGACTCCCCTGACTTGTGCAAACATCTTGTCTGTACTGTCCTGCCCGAGGCATAGGAGCAGTGTTTGCAGTTATTGTTGCTTCTTGTTGACTTTCTGCAGCCACTCCTTTTTGAAGAGGAGGAAATCCGGAAACATGCATTATTATAGAATGAGACAAAGAAAGCATGTACCTGCTAAAGTACTGTATCCTTAAAAAAAACACTAAAGAAACCACTTTGTGGCTTAACTTTGGAAGGTTTCAGGAGACTAGGATTCAGGCCACTGCATGGCACACCAGGGGAGACTTGAGGTTTGATACAGCAAAGTTGCCTCAAACTTGGTTTCCTGGAAACAGGTTTCAAGCCACTGTTCCTGAAAAAGTGACACTGTTTCCTTGGCTTTAGGACTCGATTTGATCAGCTTTTACCCCGCACAGGTAAGACACAGATAGGTTTCTTAAGAGCATTTCACAACACAGGGAACAATTACCCTGCAGTGTATCCATCTGTTTTGCAGAGTGTTTATTAGTGGTTCTCATTCTTCAAAGCACCTAGTGTTAATAAACACGCTTCAAAAAAAAAAACAACGTTTAGGCCTTATTGACCTACCAGTTTGTTTACTGCCCCCTTACCGTTTTATGATGTGTATCATTCAGAGTACAGCTATAGGAACGTCATTTAGATCCGATGAGAACATGTAATCGAAGAAACTACAAAAATGTTATTGCAAAAGTGTATTGGAAGCTTTTTCATGTTCGATTTAGACTGTCACATTTTTCAGTTTGTTAGTTTTTTGTGAAGTATATGGGAAAACTACAAAGCGCTATGTAATTCAGTATGTTAACATAACATTATTCAGCAGGTTTCATTCGACTTCATGAAGCAAAATTAGTTAATTTTATATAGGGTGATGCAAAACATTAGGCAATAGCTGTAGTTTTTATTGCAACAAAAATAAATGTTGTGGTGTGTGTGTTATATATGCGCGTTGCGTGCTTTGACTGAGTTTAGGAGCTGTCTTCCACAGATGTAGGCTAGATCAGCTGAATTGTCTTCATATCAGTAAGTTCTAGCACCATCTAGTGCATAGTAAGTATATTGCCAGAAAAAAAAGGAAATGTATTCAAAAGGGTGAGATCACTTCTACAGACACTTTGGTTGGAAGCATCTTAACTAAATTGAACCTTGTTCTTTCTCTATTTCCCCTCTGCTCTGGGAGTATGTGTACAGAAAGATTAAACTTTTTTTTTTTTTAAATAATGAAACCCCTTGTAGCAGTGTGCTCCCTTGCTCTGGCAATTTCCTGGCCTCCCTCTGATCTTCAACCCCCTGTTGCAGGGTAATCTTGCATGCTTGAATGTTGCACTGGTGCCACTTATCATTCATCAGTCATTATCTTGTAATTCGATTTTCTTTTTTTTCTTTCCAAGCTGCCCCCTGCTGTGAGATTCTGCATCGCATACACAAGCTCCTACAAGAGCCTGTATGTTTCATCTTGATGCAAGTCAAAGCGTAATTGCAGCATATGCACAGATAAATACACATCAAGCTAAATGTGTTGATGGATTTGACTTGGCTTCTGACCAGAATATGTCAGCCAAACCACAAACGGAACACTTTGTCTGAGCTGCTGTATTAATACCTTGTACACGAGAGACCTAACTAGCAAATAGAAGTGCACAGCAGGTGAGATGCGTGTCGGTTTATTAGCTGTGGCTGCTTTTGAATAAGTCCTTTTGAATAGAAGTACACAATGGAGCTGTGCCTTCCAGTGGTGGTTTTCTGCAACTGTTGCTGTTCATTATAATGAGAGATACCTAAACAATAAGCTAATAAATAATGTAACTGTAACACACGTGAAAAATGGGCAAATACTGTATGCTGCAGGGCATGCGGTAACATTCACAAATTCCATACTGCACCAGTACAGAAGTAACTACTGGATTGCTAAACAAATGGCACAAGCAAACCAAAAGATTACATAAACAAGTGACTTGCTTTTGTTATTAAATACAGTAACGTGGCCTGTAGACAGCCAGTTCAACCCAGGAAAGTAATAATCAGAGGCATGTTGAAATGGGGAGTCAACTCCAGTACTGCAATATAACTGAATCACAGTATAGTGAGGAGTTTTATATTGTTTCTGAGGGGCAGGTGTAGTAGCACGGAGCTCTCGTATGCATCTTACAGAGGTCTAGTGAATCGCACTGGCACGTCACATGACCTCAAACATGTAACAGGGCTTCTCAAACTCAGTCCTGGGGACCCCCTGTGTGCTGGTTTTCATTCCAACTGAGCTCTTAATTACTTAACTAGACCCTTTAATTGAACTGATAATTTGCTTAATTAGACCTTTTTACTTGTTTTCAGCTCTTAAACAGTTGCAGATTTCAAGTTAGCTATAACATTTTATAGGTTTGAGAAGCCCTGGTATAGAAGGAAAGGCTAAGCACTGTGGATGAAGGGTGCGGGTTGGACTGCTTGATGAGTCTGTCCAGTGTAGAGCTGTCATCTGAAACTGTCACTGAGTGCTCCCTCCCTCTGTAATCAGGGAGACCATGAAGGAAGTTCTGTGTTCTAAACGCTGTTCATCAGTCCTTGTGTGCTGTTGCCCCAGTTTGACACAGCTGTGCAACTCTTTATCTTGATCTCATTGGAGCAGAACAGGACTCCACATCTGGGACTTCAAACTTTAAGGGAGTGCATCCCATTCAAGCACAATGGAAAGGCACTGCTAGTCGGTAGTCCTTATAAAAATGTTGGTGTCTTGCTTTACTGGTAAGAATTTGTCCCACTGTACATTGTGAGAATTATATATAGTCCAGCGGCTTTGCAGAATGAAGCTTTCTTACCTAATGCTGAGACTCCATTGGATCTAGAAATACAGTGAATCTAATATAACAGTAAAAAAAATAAGTGTATAGGCTAGGCCCAGGGGTTGAAAAGCACTTATATTGGCATACAGATATTAAAATAACCATGTATTACTTGCTCCGTAGACATCTTAATTAGCCAAACTATTCCCCTAAGCGGTGATTATTCTCAACTGAAGACAGGAGGAAGACACATGCGACCTGACATGCGACCAATTTCAGAACTGTACAATTACAATTGTTTTTCAATTTATTTTTTAAGAATGTATCCACTGGCAGTCCTGAACAAAAAAAGAGGTTCTGGTACTGTACATTTTGAGAAAAAAACAAGCAAACCAGATCAATAAATACATAGTTTATAACATTACAGACCGGACAGCGAGCCGCTGTGTGGGAGACCTCATGGGGTGAGACTGGACAGTGGCAGATTCCTATTTCGGGCTTTTCAAAGGTCATCCACAGACTGGGGAGAAGACCCTGCTTGTGTCCAGCGAGGAAGGTGAGGGACCAGGGATTGCGTAGCAGTTTCACCCATTCTAGGTTTTACTATGAGCTTGATTAGCCACGTGTAGGTAACAAGTTGAGGTGTGTCTTATTAAACTCATTGTAAAATAACAATTAAAAAAAAAAAAAAAAAAAAAGAAAGAAAAGCCATTCAATGACAATGACAGGCCAAATACCAAATCTCCCACTTCCTAATTACTCCATCTGTGAATAACTGCAGCACTCCATTCATGTACATTGAGTATTATTTGCTTCAATTCCTAGATGTACAGTATTACTATCATCTGCAGCTAATCCAAATATACTTGCATCCACACATACTTACAATCTGTGCATCTTAAATTAAACTGCTCAATTTGGGCTATTCTTTTCACCTGGCCGATCTTCCCTTTTTTACGCTGTATAAGTTCTAACAAAATTATACAGTTCAATCAAACGATTTACTGGCGAACAGGGTTGGAACAAAGACCAGGGATGGAAAGACCAACTTTATAGATCAGCACAGTGATGAAAGTGCTTCCTTCAGGTCATCGAGACAAATCATCTTGGCTGTCTCCTGTCCTTCGATCTCGGGAGATTGAGGACCCTGCTGGACGGGCTGTGCATGGCCAAGGGAATCGCCTTCTCCCCAGAAGAAGAGTATCTGCTGATAGCCAAGACCAGCATTGGATAAATACTTCGGTGGGTGGAGTACTCAGATTGACATCAGATTCAGTGGTCAACAGTTGCGATGCATAGTGAAGAACTTATCTGAAGCAGCAGAGAGGAGCAGCAACAGGCTCTGGTTGAGAGGAAAAGATTCTGGTTGGAGATCTCAAGCACAGTAGAAAGAAAGCAATGTCGATGTAAAGGAAGGTAAGTAAGCTGGGCTTAGCTGAGTGGGGGACGGAGGGGGGTGTTGCTGGGATGCCAGAATCACTGTCGAGCCTTCTTAAGGTGTTGTGGGCTAGTCGATGAAACACCAAGGATGGAAGGTGCCCACTTGAAGACCCCAGAGAAGTAACCTACTCAGCTTATTCTAGACGGTTGTCATGCTGATGCACTAGAGAGGCCGCACTGTGGTTGATCCCTGGAACCAGCATTGTAGCCGTTGTGTGTGCTGATGCGCCAGGGAGGCAAAATAGGCTGATCTCTGGAGCCAGTATTACACTTCAGGCAGAAGGATATCTACATCATAAGATGGAAGGAAACACAGATGGAGCACATTAGTTTACAGTACAAGAAGCTATGCCTTAGTTCGTGCTTATCTTGGCGAGAGCTGAGTCCAATATCAACATGAAGTTTTATACATATATATATAATTTTAAAGTTTTTATTCTTTCGAATTTAAGACGCAGCCCAAATTTCCCATGCTCAATTTGAGGAAAAAATAAAACATCAAATAAATATGCATTTACAAAGATACAACCACAATTACACATATGGAGGCAGTTTGCGGCCGTCTGCTATCACACAGAGCATTAGTTATGTGCTGCTTCTCATTTCCAGTCATGATTACTCACACCTGTTTTTCTCCATTTTTGTGAAGTGTGGTATTGCTTGACATGTCGAAAAATACGGGGGGGTCTGATCAGCATTTCTGATCTGTCCAAGCTGGTACTGTTTGTTAGACCGGTGAAATTGTAAAAGCTTCTCTTCGAATTCCTCAGGAAGCTAAAGTCACATCCCCATTGGAACCTGTAAGCAGCACCTACACCTATAATGTCTCTGAGGGTGATCTCTTGCAGTTTTTGTATGACAGCCTGACACAGTAAAGACTGTACGAGAAATACCTTCTCAGCTTGATTAGAGACAGCCACCGCACACTTAGACACATACATTCTCAGCAAATATAAAATAAAGAAAGAAAGAAAGAACCGAGGCCCCCCTGGAATCTTTCTTCGACCCCACCAGATCCCGACTCCTAGTTTGAGAACTCCTGATCTAGAGAACCGCTTGTCCACTTTATGAAACTTGGTTAGGACATTATTTGACACCAGTTTGAGTATCGGAATGTTGGGATTTCTGGAACATGTCAGTATGTTTTATCACACATTTTTTCATGTGGTGTACTTTATCACAACACTGATGCCTCTGTTACTGCATTTCCAGCTGTGGCGGTACATGTTATTTATTTTTTCTTTTTCCTGCTTTTGGTTGAAAGGCCCTCAAGGCTGGCATGAAGGAAGTCTTCATTGATAACATGCCTGACTATCCAGACAACATCCAGCTGGCCAGCAAAGGGACTTACAGGGTTGGCATGTCCACCACTCGATTCCCAGGCTTTTTCAGGCCCTTTCTCAAACGTTTCATTGCCAAGGCAAAGACACAGCATTCCAATAACAATTTAGTATTTTTGTTTTGTTTTACGTTTAAGATTTAATAACCAAGATCTGAATTTCAATGAGACGGTGTACCAGGTGTATTGAAGTATAGACATGATTCTGGGAGCTGCTTTAAGTGTATTTTGAATACCACGGGCCTTTAAATCCAGTGTGACTGCCTGCACTGAACCAGAGGATACCCTTTTACACTTTGAAAGATAAAATCTTAAACGTTTGTGATTTACAGTGGCATTTAAGAGCAGCTGTTTTTGGGGACTGCAGTCATTGTGCAGTATTTTCCAAGACCACCACCTCGTTTTATATGGCTCTTCAGTTTAATTTGTGCCATTATATTTTATTGGTAACTATTATGCCTTTTAATTAAATTCACTTTGTTAAAATCATCGCTGCTTTTACTTTTATGAATCACTATCACTCATGTTCTTAATTGGGACGGGGCTAAGTACGGAGCATGTTACCCTGCAATGAACTGTCTGCTGTATGGTGGACATTTAACCTTTCCAGGAAGTACACCGTACAGTGTGGAGAGTGTAGCCATCTAATGAACAAAGGGGCACATTAGAACAAGAATTGCTTTTTGTAATCTGGTTTTGATCTCAATCGAGGCAGGATTCTCTGCAACATAATCGCTGGCAAATTGCTTTGTCCAACACTTATAATACGGTAATTTGCAATGATGGGAGATTTTGAAGATCCTTTTTTACATGATCTTGCTTCGCAGGGCATCAATACAGGAAGTACAGATTTACTTATTTGTTATACAAAGTTGAAGCGTCCCTTTAAGTAGGTGCTGTAAACAATGTAAGTGAATGGACTATTATTTGGAGTTGTTTTTATTTTATTTTCCTCACAATTTTTCACCGCAATGATGTTACCTCACCACAGCAATCAGTGAGCATCCCCCAATCCCATGACTAGCCGGTTTCCTTTTTACACCTAGGAGCTTGAAAATGGATGTCCGTAATGGCCCCTGGAGGTCAACAGCCAGCTCAACTGACCAATAAGCTTGCTGAAGTGTGATCAGCCTGACGATTTTGCCTCTAACTTGCTGGAGTGCCAGTGCTAATGCAACATTGCCTCTTGAATTAAATACCCATCAAACAGCAGTTACTTAGCCAGGATGCAAACCTGTGCTCCCCTGTATTACTGACCCTGCACCCTACACGCTCCTGCTTTTACCAAATGAGACACTGTGCAATCCCAAAGTATTATTTCAAAACTCCCTCTACCTTTCAATCAGTGCATCGCTCGCAACAGAACTATGTCATTAG
This sequence comes from Acipenser ruthenus, assembly GCF_902713425.1. Lineage (NCBI taxonomy): Eukaryota > Metazoa > Chordata > Actinopteri > Acipenseriformes > Acipenseridae > Acipenser > Acipenser ruthenus. Next base: position 32,727,096 of record NC_081202.1, on the reverse strand, counting down.
GTCTGATTGTGTGTGGCTTGTGCTTGGACTGTTATTATTATTTGTTTATTTAGCAGACGCCTTTATCCAAGGCGACTTACAGAGACTAGGGTGCAGAGTTACTTACAATTACGTCTCACCCGAGACTAATGGATTTTTTCTCTTTCTTGCTTCAACATTCCTCTGGTGATTTACAAGGAATGAAATAAAAACAAAAAGATGCCAGGCCAGAATTTTTTTTATTGCAGTCAAGCCAAAAAATAACCAGTGTGTTCTAGGATACAAACTCACCATAAACCATGAAAACAAAGTGTACTTTTATTGTGTTGGTTATAATGAGACATTTCATTTTTTTGTGAAATTAAAAGTGCAGCAGAGAACAAACAAGTGATGGACACTTTCTAAACTTCTTTAGTATAGGAGGGATATACAGCACAGAATCATCACACATTATTCAGACAGATACCTTACCTTTTGATTTCTACATTTTACAGTATATTATATTCAAGGTGTTTCTGCTTGATGCAGTGAACTATATTTTGTTTCTTGGCTAAAGTACTTGTACACCCCTGAAACTTATAAATAGCCAAAAAAATGTGCACAACATACCCTTTACCAGCAGTTTAGGTATCCCATCTAATCTATTGGTCACATGGAATTGAAAGCAAGGATCTTGGCTTTACTTTTTACACAATTCAGCCTAATCCTAATATACAGAACAATGGATACTTAAAGGTAGAGTAAATGTCTGAATGAACAGTTTCAGATGCTACTGTATTAATGATTTATGTACGTAGATTCAGATAACCAGGATCTTTAATGTAACCCAGAAGGCTTTGCCCAAATCAATAACAAAAAAATAACAAGAGTAGCAATTTCTGTTCACAGTTTTGGCAGAGCTAGTACCAAGAATCTAGTTCAAGAGAAATAAATCACTGGTAATCTTGCCTGTAAGCTCCAAGACAGACAATGCCATACAAATCATTATAAAACTGCAGGTAAAGCAATGCTAATTCTAGAGTGGCACCTTTACTCAGCAAGCTGGCCCGACTTCCCATCTGAAAACAGCACCTTATCCCTTTCTTAGTTCAATATTAAGGCGTTTCTGTTGTAAGAGACAGAGACCCTCTGGATGCAAGTATAATGGGTATTCCTCACCTCTATGTTGTTAGATGTGGTTTTAGCTGTGCGGTCTATCAATGCTTTGCATCTTTTAAAGCAAAGGGTTAACACTGTGTAGTGCATGACAGTAAAAGAAAAATGTCATTAAACAATATGGAGGAACAGCAGAAGCAGAAAACACCTACAGTAGTTTGTGTGTATGCACATAGTGCATAATAGAGAAGCAAAGAGAGTATTTATCTATCAATAGAGCTGCTGTGACGCACGCCTGCCCTGCTGTAAATAATAGCATTGAATTCAGTTATGGTAGGAGCTGGTTTGAACTGCTGTGATAGCTACAGAGCTCTGCAAAAAACGTGTCCCTTTCTGCCCATTTCCGTTTATGTATTACTGGCTTTTTGGCATTTCTTGTTTTGGCAGAACCAACACAAAATGTCTGCACAAGTTCCTCTATTTTATTGCTGTGGAGAGGGGGATGAGCTATGATTGGGAACCGATTTTCGGTCCTAGCACATCAGTAAGCACAGTGATATGTTTTTTTTTTTTTTTTTATCTCGTTCTTGATATGTTTCTTGCTGGTGGTGCAACAGCACAGCAGTGCACTTTGGACACTGGAAGAATATATTTAAAAAATAAAACTACATTTTAACTGTGGTGCATTTATCAATGAAAGTGATAACAAATAAGCAGGGTAATGCTTTTAGATCTGATTCTGCAACCCCATGAAACAACTCCACCCAATCAGAGGCCGCACTGGGATTGAGAGAGCCAATGAAACCCAGGCTGATCGGGCAGAGGTGGAGGAAAAAGAAAGAACTTAAAGTAATACTTTTATACCACAGACATGTTCCTACTATTTCATTCCTTACCTGTTTAATATCCTATTAAGAGTGATCTGCATGGTTTCCATTGTTGTTTCTGCTTAGATCTTTACTTGATGTGCTTACTAACTATTCCAGAAAAAATGCTTCTGAAAAGACTCCTCAAGAACAATTGTGGGGGAAGCATATCAGTGTTGTGCAGGCTTCAGTGAACAATGCCTTGCCTTTGGGTTGTGTTGCCTAGCACAACGCTAATGTGCTTCCCCACCATCAGTTTGGGGAGTCTTTTTCGAAGCAGCAATAGAGTATCATGCAGAATCCGGGTATTAAACATATAATATACTGTAGATTATATAACATGATCCCTTTAAACACCATGTATCCCTTGGGAGATACAGGATTGGCAACAAAGAATATCGTCTAAGTTTACTACGCCGAGAATTAAGTACAAAACACTAAACAACTTGTTTTAGTAGCAATTAAATAAGGTTATCCATTTTTTAAATCTCTTTGAAGTTTAAAGAAAAACAGATGGTGTGGTAGGATGGCTTGGGTAAACTAACATTGAAATCCTCTGATCTGCTTCAGATTTGATCTAACCAGACAAGGATTTGACTTCTGTTTTCAAACAACTGATATGGGAAACAAAGGAAATGATTATTCTCATTAAAAATCTCGTCTTGTAAATCTACTTGAAATAATAAAAGTTACTATACAAACAAAAAAAAATTAAGTCATGCAGTACCATCAATGTAGAAGACCAATCAGAAATGACTAAAATTAAAAAAAAACAACTGTAACAATTTAGGTATATGGAGATTATGGAGCTGCTGCATGATTATTAACTTTTAGTTTAACAAGACTGTATCTGCAGAATTAACAACAAGCTAGATTATCTTGCAGTCTGTGTAATTCTGCAAAAATATATCGTTAATGTATGACCCTGCATAACACCAGAGTTTTAAGATCATTTGCAGTTCAAGACCTAAACAAAACAAAACAAACAAAAAAAAAAAAATCAAAAGGCAACTGGTTACAATTAGGTTACAAAGAACCTCCCTCTTGGGAGATGAGAACGGCAGCCGTTCTCATTGCTCAGTGGAAGCGACACAGGGTAGCTCCTTGAAGCACAAGGTAACAGGATACGGCTGTCATTCTTCACAGCACACTCGCTGTTAATGCAGGGTCTGTCGCAGTAGTTTGTCGAACCTGGGGCCGTGGTGACTGAACATTAAACGTGGATCAAATTTATACCTGGGGAAAAAAAAAAAAAAAAAAAACACAAGGTCACATTCGTAGGCAGTTTCCTCAACCAACTGATCACAAATCTGTGTTTCATCAGCTTAAATTGTGTAAAAGGCCGTTCAGCATTTAAAATCTCACACACTTTTTAAATGAAAAAGTAGACTTGATTTATTTCAAGGTACATTGGTTTACACACAAAGTATTCAGTAACAGTGGTTTACAATGCATCATCACACTGAAAAAGATTAAACACTATGACCCGAAAGACGGAGCACAAGGAGGTTAAGCGACTTGCTCAGGGTCACACAATGAGTCAGTGGCTGAGGTGGGATTTGAACAAGGGACCTCCTGGTTACAAGCCCTTTCCTTCAACCACTGGACCACACAGAGGAGCGTGCTGCACATGCCCTGAATGAGGTGTGCTGCACAGGCCCTGAATGAGGTGTGCTGCACAGGCCCTGAATGAGGTGTGCTGCACAGGCCCTGAATGAGGTGTGCTGCACAGGCCCTGAATGAGGTGTGCTGCACAGGCCCTGAATGAGGTGTGCTGCACAGGCCCTGAATGAGAGGAGCGTGCTGCACAGGCCCTGAATGAGAGGAGCGTGCTGCACATGTCCTGAATGAGAGGAGCGTGCTGCACATGTCCTGAATGAGAGGAGCGTGCTGCACATGTCCTGAATGAGAGGAGCGTGCTGCACATGTCCTGAATGAGAGGAGCGTGCTGCACATGTCCTGAATGAGAGGAGCGTGCTGCACATGTCCTGAATGAGAGGAGCGTGCTGCACATGTCCTGAATGAGAGGAGCGTGCTGCACATGTCCTGAATGAGAGGAGCGTGCTGCACATGTCCTGAATGAGAGGAGCGTGCTGCACATGTCCTGAATGAGAGGAGCGTGCTGCACATGTCCTGAATGAGAGGAGCGTGCTGCACATGTCCTGAATGAGAGGAGCGTGCTGCACATGTCCTGAATGAGAGGAGCGTGCTGCACATGTCCTGAATGAGAGGAGCGTGCTGCACATGTCCTGAATGAGAGGAGCGTGCTGCACATGTCCTGAATGAGAGGAGCGTGCTGCACATGTCCTGAATGAGAGGAGCGTGCTGCACATGTCCTGAATGAGAGGAGCGTGCTGCACATGTCCTGAATGAGAGGAGCGTGCTGCACATGTCCTGAATGAGAGGAGCGTGCTGCACATGTCCTGAATGAGAGGAGCGTGCTGCACATGTCCTGAATGAGAGGAGCGTGCTGCACATGTCCTGAATGAGAGGAGCGTGCTGCACATGTCCTGAATGAGAGGAGCGTGCTGCACATGTCCTGAATGAGAGGAGCGTGCTGCACATGCCCTGAATGAGAGGAGCGTGCTGCACATGCCCTGAATGAGGAGTGTCACATGCCCTGAATGAGAGAAGCTGCACATACCCTGAGTCGAAGACCCCGGCGGAGCGGCAGGACGGCCCCCAGCAGGACTGCAGCATCATGAGCCGGTGGTTCATCTTCGCCAGCACCTCCTGGTCGATGGTCTTGGCTATGTTGGTCAGCTGGAAGGGGTCGCCGGTCATGTTGTACACCTCCACAAACACCTGCAAAGAGGAGCTCACAAATCAGCAGAGTAGAAGACGAGTCCAGCCAGAGGCACATTGTTAAGCACTGCCCTTGCAGAGGAGTGCTAACCAAGGATTTAAAATACATGGTCTTACCTCTAGTGAAGCCATGTAACACCAGGCAATTTTACAAGCAACTTGTTGTAGAAGCCATTTTCACGGAGTGGCTCTAATCAAAATTGTTTCTAATTGTTGGATTGAACTATGAATTATATGGTAAAAATCATATATATATATATATATATGTGAACCAGCCGTATCCACTCTCGGTTCTAGCCCCTTTAAAAACACGACCCAACACACTGGAATGGATTTTAAGCGCTGGTGCGCTATTTTTAATAAACACAAAAATCAAACAAAATAAAACACCTAGCTCGTTACGAGCACTAACTAGACAGGCAGGTCCCTGACTCATTAGCAGGACGGCTAAACCGTTTACCTGCCAAACACCTTAAACAAAAACCACACAGGTTTAATGCAGCGTACTTTTTACCTCACGACTGCCAGGAAGCAGAGCACTCCGTCTCCTCAGCAGCCGTGCGCAAACTGACTGCCTGCTTTAAATACCCTGCACCTGGTTCTAATTTAACAATAATTACCAGGTGCAGGGGATAATTAATAATAAAACAATTAATAAATTAAATAAAACAATAAAGCAAAACAATTAAACAATTAAATTAAACAAATGTGCATTCCGCACATGTTTTTTCTTCAGGGAGGCTTTAACCCCCTCCCTGCTGTCTTACTATATATATATATATAATATATATATATATATAATATATATATATATATATATATATATATATATATATATATATATATATAAATAAAAGGTCACCTGGTGTTTCATGGACATTAATTATTAAACATGGTCACTCAAGGTTGTCTTCATTGACACTATATTCTGACACTCGGGACGTTTCAATGTGATGTTAAACTGAGGGTTCTAATAGCAGTGATATCAGGCAGGTTTGTCTGCATTTAAGTTCAATAAATCTGCAGATAAATAACAATCGCCTTTCACCCTTTGAATCCAGTCTGTCTCCGGGATGATGAGATCATTAAATTTGTGGAATCTCAGTCTGAGTCTGCATGGACATTAGTAATCCACACCACTAAAGCCACCGTGAAAATTGCCATTGAAATACAAACTGCGCATTAGACCGCTGCAGATAATGGATGCTGTGCTTGCCTACTGTAGACTAATTAACTAATAAAATATGGATTTAGTGATAGTCCAACCGATTCTTTTAGGGAGAAATATTTTGCTCATTTCCAGTTAAAAAAAGATAAAAAATAGTGCAGTTAACAAAATAGTTAAATAATATTAAAATAACAGGTTGATGTCAGTTAAAAATGCTCCAAAAAATACAAAGTAGCCTGTCCTCAAATTACTTAATGGGTTAGGTTCCTTGGAGAATGAACACAAGCACACTGCTCTGCAATGCATTACACAAGCAGGTAGGAGAACAGCCTTACCTCACTGTCATCAAACTCACAATACTGCAAGTCTGAAGAGACTGAAATCGTCCTTACACACGCGTACGTGTTGTTGAACGCATCTTCACAGACACAATCTGGGAAACACTCCTGAACAAAAAGAAATAGAGGATTAAAAAAAAAGTAATTGAATGACCACAACCAACATTCTAGACACATTCGAAAATAAAAGTAGTTATATGGTGCCATCTGCTGGATGATTGTAGACAATGTAAACAAGGCAAGGCCTTCTTGAGGAACTAATATTATTATTTTAATCCAAGCTATACGAATTGAAAGCAGAAAACCTAAATGTTTAATATACCAGAGATATTTCTTCAGTTTTGTTTTATTTTTATTTTTTTACTTGGGTAAAATAGATAAAGAAAATGAATGCATCTTATTTTGAAAATCCTTCATGTAGCTGTTCTACATCAGTTTAGTGTTTAAACTCTTTTAGAGATATCAAAACACTGAGTTTCAGATCATCCTGAAGTTTACTCCAAGACACCCCCCCACCCTCTCCCCAATCCCATTAAAACTTTAGGAAGTGAGAAACTTAGAACCTTGTGGGATCAAAGATTATACGTACTACTAGAAGGAATTAACAATTTATTAAGATAATCTGGATTTTGCTAAGGATAGCCTCATAAACAATGATGTTTCAATCTTCGTGAAGATAATGAAGTCAATAAAGGAGGGACTGAAGTAATACTGTATACTTTGTTGATGCTTAGTTTAATTAAGTGGCAGTTAAAAACCCCTCAAGCATCTCTTTATGGACAAATTTGTCATCTACAAGAAGAGAGAGAAACATCTAGGCGGCAGATCCCACAGATGGAAATAAGACTCCTACTGCAAAGCAGTTTCATCCATTGCAGGTTTACTATGAGCTTGAGTATACTCAGCATACAGGTAACAAGCTCAGGTGTGTCTTATTACACTCATAGTAAAACCAGGAATGGATCAAACTGCTGTGCAATGAGAGTCTTATTTCCATCCCTGGATCCATAGCTATAGATGACTGGATGAAACAGGATTATTGCCCGTTTTACAAGTTAATTGATAATAACTTTTTCAGTACAATAAATAATAAAAATCGTTAATGATTTTTGTTTTTTTACCACTTGGGTGCAGAAGCTGGAAGCCCCCTCCCTGCAGCCCCTGTATTTCCTGGTACTTACTGCCACTCCCGGTCCCAGGGCCGGGCAGGACGGGTCACTCTGGTTGTGTCCTTCCCCCTCGTACTCCACTAGGAAGTCAGTGCGCCACGTCACATTCTTCCCTTTGCTGTTCTGAAAGAACAGGATGCTTTTATTGACAAGCTGCCGTGCCCCTGTGACAGGTGCACTGGATGTAGGAAGCTGCAGTGTATATATGTGTGGGGGTATCTCTCAGAAAGGGGTTCATGTGGGCAGGCTAATTGATTTAATAATAAATTAATTGCCTAATTCTATTTAGTCTGGCCACCTGGGTATATAAGGGCAGCAGTGTGGAGTAGTGGTTAGGGCTCTGGACTCCTGACCGGAGGGTCATGGGTTCAATCCCAGTGGGGGGGGACACTGCTGTTGTACCCCTGAGCAAGGTACTTTACCTAGATTGCTCCAGTAAAAACCCAACTGTATAAATGGGTAATTGTATGTAAAAATAATGTGATATCTTGTAATAATTGTAAGTCGCCCTGGATAAGGGCGTCTGCTAAGAAATGTAATTATAATAACTCAGGCACCATGTTTAGGAGGCTGTGTTGTCCAGTGGTTAAAGAAACGGGCTTGTAACCAGGAGGTCCCCGGTTCAAGTCCCACCACAGGCACTGACTCATTGTGTGACCCTGAGCAAGTCACTTAACCTCCTTGTGCTCCGTCTTTCGGGTGAGATGTAATTGTAAGTGACTCTGCAGCTGACGCATCGTTCACACACCCTAGTCATTGTAAGTCGCCTTGGATAGCGTCTGCTAAATAAACAAATAATAAATAAGCCTTGTCACATACACACTCAGGTTCTCAGTGCTGGGTCTCCCTGTGAAGTACTGGGACACAGGTAGTTAAGGGCTGTCTGTGTGTCGGTTTCATATAGGAACTTTTGTTGCTGGACCCCGTGCTAGGTGGATGACACATTGGTCTTTGATGGCCACCTATACTTTGTGTGCTGCTTCTTTTTGGTTATATAAATGAGCACTTTGGTGCTTGGACCACACTTTCTGTTATTAGTGGATTGTTTTTTGTGTTGTGTTCCTGTCACAGACCTGCAGTCATATTAAATTTGATTACACACACAGTATAATTCCTTGGGTGTCTGTTTTCAACATTCTTCCAGACTTTTCTGTGCACCGAATTCTCAGAAAGAAACGGGCACTGTTGGTGGTCTAGGTGGTTTGCATTGAAGTTGTCGGTGCACATTGAAATTTGCTTTGCCGAAAAGCTTTATTTATTTATTTTTTTAAACATTTTGTCTGCTGCATTATAAGTGTGTATAAACCTTGGTCACAGATACCAGCTGGCTAGGATAAATGTTTTTATTTTTATAATCTAAGCTGAAAAGCGCTCACATACCCTGACATAGCAACCCAGAGGCTTGCTGAATTGCTGTGACATGAGAAACACACATGGAGACAAGCGTGCTAGTGTTGAGGTCTGGGACAGCTTTGAGAATGGGATTCGTTTCAGACTGACCTGGCTCATTAAATGTAGTCCGCCAACCTCTGTCATAAACTGTGTATGTGCTGTAGATGCCTTCACATTGACACACAGCAGAATAAATCGATATTATTCCTAACAATTCTGGCTGTAAAGGCTTAAAAGAGTAAAAGAAAATCTAAACGGCATAGTATTTTACAAAGTGCTTGACCGAAAATGTCCTGTTTTATCAGTTATTTGACATTTCTTCAAAAAAAGCTAAACTAAAATTCATACACTGACATTTGCTTAAAGAGTTAGTAAGCAAATAAACGACTCAAGTAACAGCAAATCAAACCAAATCTGGAATGGATCGGAGGGCTATGCAACAGGAGTCTTGTCTCGATAACATAACACTAACTTACCATTAGTGGTAGAAAAGACATGCCATCCATTTGAGTCTTCTTAATGTCGTATCCAGCGATATCCATGATCGTAGGTCCCAGATCAACATTTGCAACCAGCATCTGCAAGAAAATACAGTGGATTTAGTGCAACTCAATCTCCCTTCTTACAGAGACACTACCTGCAAACGGGCCCGTTGGTACTGGGTGCAATGTGAAAACTAGCCCACTAGGAAATGGACTGAGACCAACAGAACATCTTTCATACAAGCCCCTCCAATAGCCACATACAGTACAGTCATGGACAAAGGTATTGCATCACCTAGAACTTTAGGATTGAGACAATTAAAAACAAATAAACTATATGAACATAATTCTGAACTTCTATTTAACATCATGTAATCAAAGAAACTACAAAATGATATCACAAAAGTCTACAGGAAACCATAATAGTAATACAGTATTTCATGTTAGATTTCGAAATGTCACGTTTCCATTTTTGTCAGTTTTTCGTTAAATACATGGAAAACTACAAAGTGATGCAATTCAATATGTTAACGTAACACTGTTCAGCAGCTTTCATTCGACTTTATTAAGCAAAATGTGTTAATTATATAGGGTGATGCAAAACGTTTGGCCATAGCTGTATAGTCATAGTGTAAATAATCATAATAAATTTCTGAGCAATTATATTTTTTTTGAGCAACATGGGATTACAATAATTATGTTCCTATAATCTAAAGTTACCTGTGTCTTCTGAGCTGTTTTTAAACTTTATATGATGGGATTCACAGAAGCTGCTCAGCTCCCTGCAATAGCTGCTGCTTGCAAACCCAGCGTCCTGCACACAGCACCTACCTTGTTTGTCTGATTCGGTTTGATTCCGGGTCCTCTTACAAGCAAAGGGATCTTGATATCAAACTCATAAAGCTGCCGCTTGTCCACGGGCAAGGAAAACTGACCTAGGAGCACAATCAGTTTTAATGTTGTGTGTTATAGAAAAAAACTTTCAGTTTCAGTTTGATGACATCACAACCGATGCAGCTGAATCTATCTGCAGTCAGGGTTTGGGTCAATTCCTGTTTTTCAATTTCAATTCTATTAGGAATTTAAATTGACATTTTAGAGGCATAATTGTTCAACTGCTTTCATCTACCTGTCTGTCTGCTATTTCCTCCTGGATGCACTCGCATCACCTCAAACTCAACCTCTCTAAATCTGACCTCCTTTTCTTTCCCTCCTCCTCCCCCTCCTCTGATCTCTCTATCTCTGTTCCTCTGGAATCTACCACACTCTCTCCCTCTTCCTCCGCTAAGAACCTTGGAGTCACCCTGGACCCCTGCCTCTCTTATTCCCAGCACATCTCCACTCTGGCACGCACTTGCCGATTCTTCCTGAGCAACATCCGAAGAATCCGACCCTTCCTCACCATCTATGCTACCCAGCTCCTGGTCCAGGCCCTGGCACTCTCCCGCCTAGACTACTGCAACTCCCTCCTGGCTGGCCTCCCTGCATCCGCCACCCGTCCGCTCCAGCTCATCCAGAACTCTGCTGCCCGCCTGGTGTTCTCTCTGCCTCGCTTCGCCCACGCTACTCCACTACTCCGCTCGCTCCACTGGCTCCCGATCACCGCTCGCATCCAGTTCAAGACTCTTGTACTAGCCTACAGATGCCTTGACCAGACTGCACCCAGCTACCTCCAGACCCTCATCTCTCCCTACACCCCCACTCGACCTCTCCGCTCCGCCTGCACTAGAAGACTGGCTCTACCTCCGCTACGCTCCCCCGCCTCCCGAGCCCACTCCTTCTCCACCCTTGCTCCGCAGTGGTGGAACGACCTTCCTACAGATGTCAGGACTGCCCAGTCCCTGACCACATTCCGGCGCCTCCTTAAGACTCACCTCTTCAAACAGCACCTGTAGAACTCCTCTGTTTGTATCCTGGGACACTATCACCCTTCATTTAAATGTGCTTTATTTTGCTCTTATCTGCCCCCCATTTTACTGCATTTAATTCCTGTACTTCAGAATACTGTAATCTGCCAAGTGTTTAACCTGTAGTACTTTGTATTTAATCATATCCTGATGTAACTATCACTATTTAATCATATCCTGATGTAACTATCACTATTACCTGCTGTATTATTGAATTGTGGTTTGTCACACTTGAACAAAAATTATTGTATTTCTTGCTCTTATTGTATTACTTGTATTGTAACACTTGAATGTATTTGTATTTGCTTGCGATTGTAAGTCGCCCTGGATAAGGGCGTCTGCTAAGAAATAAATAATAATAAATAATAATAATAATTTGAAGCCAATTTAATTGACTAACAGGGACTTCAATTTAAGTAATTTGTTACTAGTGTGAGAAACTCATTTTAACAGAATACTGCTAATTGCAATGTCGATCAATGGTGTGTTGGAATTGATTAAAAGGGAAATTGAATTGGAAAAGAAATTGAAGAACAAGAATGGACCTCAATCCTGTTGGCAGTCAAACTGTCAATTTAAAATGAACATGAACATGAATGTATACAGACAACAGCTACCACCACCACAAAGGCACATTCTGTAAGTGTATGCTCAAGCATACACGAGCACCCGACTATTGTGCCTTTGCCTCGGGAGCCGCTCAGGGATCCCCTGCGCCAGCGTCTCCGTGGGACTCTGTTTTATCAATGGTAGTGCTTGATGTCTTTGCCGGTACCTGTGTGATAACCATTGTCCGAGGTGAAAAAGATGTAGGTGTTGTCAAGCTCTCCTCGGGTTTCCAGTTTCTTCACCACATTCTCCACAAGATCGTCCACCGAGAGCAGGGTGCGCCACCTGAAACCAAAAAACAAGAGACATGCATTTAATAAATAAAAGGGTTAGTCAAGAATTTTTTTTGAAAAGGACAAGGGTCAATAATATGGGAATTTTACCTACAATTTATGGACAATATGTAATATTTACTATGGAAGTTGTTTAACCTTTAATGGAACTAGCATATGGTATAGTTGCAGAAATTACCTGGTCTACTGACACATTCTTACTGATTCCTACTGATGGTAGTTCCATTAAAGGTGAAACAACTTCCATTGTAAATATTTCATTTTCACTTGACCTTTATCCTGATGAAATTCAATCTACAGTTCTGGGTACAATCTGCCAAAGCAAAGAAAGGTATGCAGCGTGCAAGCCAAAATAATTACAAAAACCTTCAAAACAAGGCGTTTTGCTTGGATTAAGTTGCAGGTTGGTTACCGGCAATAAAATATTTAATTTGGCCGAAACAAAGTGCTTCTTCTAACAACCAGGGCAATAAAGCATGAAAATGAGAACTGTTAAATTAGCTGTGCAGGTTTTTAATTTTGAACAGAGTTTCACAACTAAACAACAAAAAGCAACACTATAAAAACATTGTAGTGCCACGCAACGCTAAGTCAGCTTTTATATTATCTTTGAATTTATACAGTACATTATATTAACGGTTGTGGCAAAACAGAGTTTATTTAGCACAATACTAGCCCAATAATCCTACCTACAGGAGCACACACTGCGAATACTAAACCCTGAACAAAAGACCTGAAACTGAAAATCCAGCATGTCAAGTACGTGTCTGTGACTCAGTTTTCTATACTGATCCACAAAACAAGATTACTGCAGCATTATCAGACATGGCTTGTAGCCGTCTAAGACTTGCTATCATGGTCAGCAGTCACCATGAAGAGACCTTTACCTTTTTCTATAGGCATCGTCTAGGAATTGAACAGAGGAGTTTGTCATTGGAGTCTTGGCTTGTCTGATCAACCAGTGCTTATCCTAGAAAGAGGGGAGAGCAACAGGAAAGAATGAATACACTAACACCAGTGTGTTACAGCCAAATCTGTACAAAGGAAGGGATACAGACACATTCCTTCTTCTGACAATCTTTTTAGAAGACCTGCAATTGGAGGCTGTGTGGTCCAGTGGTTAAAGAAAATGGCTTGTAACCAGAATGTCCCCGGTTCAAATCCCACCTCAGCCACTGACTCATTGTGTGACCCTGAGCAAGTCACTTAACCTCCTTGTGCTCCGTCTTTCGGGTGAGACGTAGTTGTAAGTGACTCTGCAGCTGATGCATAGTTCACACACCCTAGTCTCTGTAAGTCGTCTTGGATAAAGGAGTCTGCTAAATAAGCAAATAATAATAAAATAATAATTGCCAGAAGCAACTGCACTGTGCTTTGTCTCAAAAATAGATTTTTAGTGAATTTTTACAGGAAGAGAATCAACTACAGCCAAAAAACACCTGGTCCTCGAGGAGCATCCCACTGAAAAATGCTTGGTCCTGAAAGGGTTAACACACTGTCATAACGCAGGCTTAAGATTTTAAAATGCCCCTCTTTCAGCAGCCTTTGAAAGCCCTGTTTAGTTTAGTCTTCACCTTCCCGTGCACGTTGAAGCTGGGGTCCCGCGGCGCCTTGACATTAGGGAAGCTCTTCTCATACTGGGGAGCGGAGGTCCAGGGGGAGTGGGGAGCAGGGGTGGAGATCATCATGAAGAACGGCTGGTAATTCCGCTTGTACTCCAAGAAATCCATGGAGAAATTTGCCTGCCAGCAACAACAGAAAGAGAACGCTTGCTTTAACCAACGACTCAAAACCTGAAAGAACTATAACGTTTTACATCCAAAGCAAGGGGCAACCTAAATCATTTCAAGCCTAGCAAACTTCACTAAGTAATAAAGTACTATTTTCACAGCTGTTTTCACATACCCCAATTAGCAGTGACCTTATCTAAGGTAAGATTAGGCAGTCCAGGATTAGTGCTAATCAGGGTCAGTGAAGCCCGCTGTTAGACCCTTAAGGGTTCCTATGAATACGGACTGCCACCATCAATTAATTAACAGTTTCCATCTTGGATTCTTGGGAACACAATTATGATCTTATTTTTTCTTTTTCAACTCAGTGGTTTCCCCCAGCAAATGGTTTTAATGACAATCCTTGTTTTGTTTGATTTTATTTGTTAGAGTTGCGAATCATACAAATTATGCTTCATTAAACTCCTAGTAAAATCAGGGAAATGGTTCCTGGATTGTTGCTTATTACTGTAAGCTATACAACAGCCACCACAAGCTAATAAACGGAAATTGTGCCCCGTCGCTGACTCTCCTTACCAGCACATCAGTCAGGTAATCCTGGTGGTAGTTCTGACCATGCTTCTCTGCTTTTCCATTCACTGACAGCGTGTAGTTATAATATTTGGAGTTCTTCTCCTAACAAAGAAAACATGACTGCATGCTCAGTTTACATCACAGCAGAAATTGTATACAATATAATATATTTACACAGTACAGCAAGTACAGAAACACATTTCTAAAGAATTACATACAATGGCACCAACAACTAATCAGGTACCCAAAGTTTCAATGTCCTCCCTCTCTGTTTCCCTCTCTCTCTGTGCTCTCCCAACTAATGGTAGTTTCAGGTCCGTTCTATATTATGGCTGGTGTACACAATGGGCCAGAGAGCGAGATGGCACAGACACCAGGATTGATCCACTCCTGACACAGCCAGTCTGAGCTACACCAAGACAATGTGTGCACTGGCAGGCTTGAGATCTCCCCTTCCTGTAATATTCAGCATGTGCTTTATTATTAACAAGTAGTTTGTTCTCATGCATCTGTTTTTCTTGAATACAGGATACAGCAAAGGTCTGTGGTGTCTGCTGTAAATACAGCAGGATGTTCTGTAACCCCTCTTCAACATTACTAATACTTCCACCCCCCTGGCTGGACTCTACTTCTGTATCTGGAGCTACACAGCATTTCAGTGTATTATTAATGCATGCTTTTTATCTGACTGTCAAGGTTGCCGCTCTATTCCAGCGTGTCTACAGAACGTGGATAATGTTTAACGTGGAAGTATTTGCTTGGGTTGCTTCTAATGAAGCTCAGACAGGGGTGTTGATTGAGCCGTTGAATAATTCTCTTACCAGAGCGTACCAGTAATCCCAGCCGGGCGGGACATGCTCGATGCCTCCAGCTTCCTTCGTTCCGTACTGAAAACAACAAGCACAGAGCATGAGTATTGGATTGCAGGAGGCACATTCTCCGATTAACTGATTTAAAGGAATGCGCTAGACTTGGAACACCTCAGTTGTTATTGCACACCTTTAATTCCCGTTACCTGATTTAAATACTTCCCTGCGAAGAAGGTCTGGTATCCGCAGTACTGGCGCAGCAGGGCTGGGAAGGTGACGGGCTCCTGTGTTTTTTGCCAGGCTGTGCTGCTGCAATTCCCTTCCAGGGTGTTGTTGACCACGCGGTGATTGTGAGGGTACTTCCCAGTCAGGATGCTGGCTCTGCTGGGGCAGCACAGTGGACTGGCCACGTACTGCGGAGAGTGGAAGCACATGAGAGAGTTAAAGGAGTGATCACCAAGGCTTTACACCCCTGCAGTGTTTACAAGAAACCCACTACTCTCATTTGTATTTTTTAACACACATCATTTTGAATGACCTTTGCTGCTGCAACAGTGTTTGCCACTCCTCCTATTTTTGTGTCATCTGCAAATTTAACAAGTTTGCTAACTATACCAGAATCTAAATCATTAACGTAGATTAGGAATAGCAGAGGACCTAATACCCTGTGGTACACCACTGGATACCTCGTTCCATTTTGAGGTTTCTCCTCTAACCAGTACTTTCTGTTTTCTACATGTTGACCACTCCCTCATCCATGTGCATGCATTTCCTTGTAAGATAGAATATACAATTGCTCCCCCTTTATAACGCTGTAATTGCAAGCCATAAGTAAGAGTGTGTTCTGCCTTATAGCGAGAAGCTCTAGCGTGATGGCATTGTGGGGCAACTGGGAGTCATGACCATACCACCTTATTAAGAGGCTCTGTAATCAAAATGGCCTTCATATTTTACAAAAATCAACTGGGCCTGTACTCATAAAAGTTCTTATTTTAATAAAAACTCTCTCTCTCCGTATAACTCTCCTTTCCATGTCCAAAATCATCTGCACACCTATCATTAATGAAGCCATGCTGATGGATCTTCAGCTGTAGGCTACTTAAGATACCTCTTTTGGTGTCTTAACTTTAAGTGGAGAATTAAGAACTCCACTTAAGTTAAGGTTTTATGAATGCCATATTATTTACGTACCCCACTTAAGTGTCCCAAATATGTACCCCACTTGAATTATACTTTTATGAATACGGGCCCTGGAGAACACATTTCTTCACTTTTACTCTGGAGCGTTTGCCAGGAAAAAGAGAATTTCTCTCAATAACATTGCAGTGTATCTAGATCAGGCTCTCTCCTGCAACATGCCTATTTTCTGTTCTCACAACACGCCACCCATTTCAATCCGAGCACCAGCATTGCTGCAGAAGGGAGACATCATCCTCCTGCTCACATATGTAATTGAGATGGATTTACCAGTGAGCATAAGGATGATGGGAAATGTAGTTCTGAGAGATCCATGTGGGTAAATGGGAAGCCATCTTGAAGCAGGGAATGCAATGTAAAAGTTTAAAAGAGGTCAAAATGTTAAAAAAAAATGAAAATAAAACAATATACACACCTTACGTAAACACCCTTTAAGTTTTGTCTTTTAACAAAATTATCATTAATGATCATTTCATTTTACAAATTACCATATAAAAGTAGACCATCTGGACCATATAGCATATTGATACATACTGTATTGTCTAATGACCTCAGTGTATCGTTACACTCTAGTTATATCCCAGTTACAATTGCACTTTTTAATACTTTGTAGTACATTGCTTCTTTGTACCTAATCACTTCTTGTGTTATAGGACAGATTTTCTCCAATAGCCTAACTGCAATAAGATCATGTGACCTACAGTACATAGTGATTAGGTACCAGGAATTTACATCACATTCCAGAAATAAAAAAAACCCTGCAGGTTAGAAAAAAGCAAGTGAAGAACCAGATGATGTTAGCTGAAAAATCTCACAATGCTAAGAGTTTAGAACTTTTTGTTCCTTCTTCACTTGTTTTAACTTACAATTAAAGATATGCATATTTGTAAAATACAACACAAATGATTTAGTAATTTAAAGTTCTGCTTCTTGTGCTGTAGGTCAACCTTGCTGTCACTTTCGGGTCTCACTTAGGCAGACCATGGAAGTGAGGCTGTGCTGCATCACAGGAAGTGACACAGGAGGATACAAGGAAGCAAAACCTTTAAAATTGATAGTGCTGAACTATATTTGAAAACATAACTCAACTAAATTAAAAAAAAGAACTTTGGCACATCTAAGCATATGGTAAGTCAACTAAATGATGCCACATCTAACATTGCCAAAGTAATTGATATACAAGGTGTCTTATAAATCAGGTGTCATAGGAAATATCACATATTCTGCCTGTTAGGATGCTTTCTGGTTAATGGGGCAGTCACACCCAGTTGACTATCTGTACCGCACATCAAAGTGATCTGAATTAGTAAAGCAATAGAGAGATAAGCAACATTAACAATTATGCCTGTGATGCCTGACTTAGACAGGTAAAGTTTTATCACATGCTGCAAAAAACTTACTGTATTTGTGAAGGTTACTCCTGCATCACCAATAAGCTTTCTGGTCTTGTTCAGTGGATTCTGCAATAGATTAAAAAAAAAAAAAACCTGGTTGGTTGTGCTGTAGGCATGTCAAGTTGACATTACTGTGTGGAGTTTTACAGTAAATTGTGCAATAGTGTGGCTTTATTTCAGGCTTTGGTTCATAGGTAGCACCTTCTACTAGACAAAACTTAATGCCCTGCGCGATGTTGTGTTCTAACCAAATTGAATATACAGTAGTAATAATAATAATAATAATAATAATAATAATACTACACTAGATGGCGCTGTGAACCTGACTGGTGCCTTTTAAGCTTGCACATTCATTATTACTAGATGAAGTCTGCTGCCAACTGTTTATCGACGTAGTGTGCACATTAGTAAGCACTGGTCACAAACAGTAAACTATTATTTGCAGTGTTAAGTTTGCTCTTATTATGATGGAGAGGTGGCTGGTTCATGCAAAAACAAAACAAAAAAACACAACAGCAGTGACATATAGAGAAGCCACTGAAACCAATTCTTGTAAAGTGGTGGGGGAGGGGGGTGTCAAGTACCACAGACAAGAGGGGGGGGAAGGGTCTAAAAAGTTTGAGCAACACTGCCTTAAACAATCCACTGCTGACACCAGTTAAAGAACCCCTGTCTTACCCTCCGACAAGGGTGGGAGCAAAGCTGGCCTTTCCACCCCTGGTCTTTGTTTCAATCCTGTTCTCCAGTAAATCATTTGATTGAACCAATTAAACCTGCACCCAGGCCCTGAAGTAGTTCATTATATAATTTTACCAGTTAAATCTGGAGTGGAATGGCTCTCCAGGACCGTGATTGCACACCCCTGCCCTACAGGATGTACACCTTTTAGGGGTGCCTCAGTATTTATGGAGAATGCTACTAAACCCCCCATTTTCCAGATGACTATAACAGGTGATACACTTTCAGGAAATCGGTCAGCTGTGCCCTGCTTTTACTTTCAGTTCCTGAAACCAGTGTTAGTAGTATTTAATAATTATTTTTAAAACTTCTGTTTTGCTTCCTAGTCTACAGCAGAACTTTACATATTGTTTAGGTTATAACTTTATTTCTTAAAGATGAAGTAAGGATTTATAAAAAAAAAATACAGATAACTTGGATTACCCTGGATACAGGCAGGAAGGAGATGGGGATTGATTTTCCCAACAGGAAAAAATGAAAATGAGGGAGGGGCAAATAAAGTGGACTGTCAACAAGGCCTGCTTACCGACACAGTAGTGTGAACCGAATGCTATTCTAGATAGAGGAATGTTGTAAACAGGCACCAAGGAAATTGTAGGATAGTGTCATTTTTAACAGGACTTCGAGATATTGAAGCTTTGCTGCAAATCATATTAATATGCGAATAGGTCTTAACTGTACTAAACAATTAACATCGACTGAATTTAATTATTAAACAACATACATTCGTGAAGTTCAACAGTATTACATTATATATATATATTTGCATTCTAAATCGGAAATCAGAAAACGACTTTTTTTTTCTATTTCGGTTTTTCATAAAAACAAAAATCGACCCGTTTTTCATTTTCCAATTTCTGAGTTTAAAGTACAAAAACTGATTTAGACTTGTTTCCCATTTTTCATATTGCTTTTTGTAACAAAGTATTAAAAATGGAATAATCTAATACAAAAATAAATAATAGACCATTAAAAAAAAAAGTACTGATGCGTGCTCTACTCGTATCGAATGTGTCTAGTTGTTATGACAGCAGTGTGGAGTAGTGGTTAGGGCTCTGGACTCTTGACCGGAGGGTCGTGGGTTCAGTCTCAGGTGGGGGACACTGCTACTGTACCCTTGTGCAAAGTACTTTACCTCGATTGCTCCAGTAAAAACCCAACTGTATAAATGGGTAATTGTATGTAAAAATAATGTGGTATCTTGTAACAAGTGTAAGTCGCCCTGGATAAGAGCGTCTGCTAAGAAATAAATAATAATGATGTTTTCTGCATCAATACATTGATATCTATATCTATGGAGATGCACCCCCCAAGTGAAACAAACTGGGTACCCATGAAAGGGGAGCTCTAAACAAACGTGAGCGTCCTGGGCAAATGTGCTATGATAATATAATCCAGTTAAGTTTATAAAGTTAATTTATAAAACCGGATATAAATATTAAGAACCGTACCTGGATTTTTTTTCCCTTTATGTGAAGGCTTATTCTTTTTAGTATTATTATAATGCACTGTACCTGAGTGATACAAGGATGATTATTATATTAACTTAACTTACAGTACTTTGTAACAACTGCTAAATTAATTAATAAACAATGTTGGTAAACAGACAGAACACTTCCACGACAATAAGCACAGGCCCGAAATTATTGCATTCTCATAACAGCGGGACACAGAGAGCTGGCCGTGTCTGACCCTTTTTTTAAAGGTTTGAAGGAGCTAAATAATTGTCGTGCTGCAGTGGGGGGTTCTTTTGTAACAGAATATGGTGAAGGGTGGGGGTGAATTCTGTTTACAGTTTCGCACTGTATCGCAGTTCCTTCTTTTCTAAGAGCTGCAGACCGCAGGGAGAAGAAATGTTTGCATCTTACAGAGCTTGCCATAGGATCATTAAAGGGGGCTAGCACGCTTGGTTGAATAGGTCTGTACCTCTTCCGACACATTAGTATAGCTATCATTGTTTAAGTGTGTACCTGTTAAAGAAGCATTAACAGATTTTTTGTGAAGTGCTGTCTCTGTCTGAATAAAGACTATTATTATTATTATTATTATTATTATTATTATTATTATTATTATTATTATTATTATTTATCAGCAGACGTCCTTATCCAGGGCGACTTACAAGATATCACATTATTTTTACATACAATTACATTATTTTTTACTGGCGCAATCTAGGTAAAGTACCTTGCTCAAACTAGGTACAGCAGCAGTGTCCCCCACCTGGGATTGAACCCACGATCCTCCGGTCAAGAGTCCAGAGCCCTAACCACTACTCCACACTGCTGCCCTACACTACCTCACTCCACAATGTTTTTGTATTACAGATTGTTCAATTTCGAATATTTTGTTGCAAAAACCAATATGAAAATGGGAAACAAGCCTAAATCAGTTTTTGTACTTTAAACTCAGAAATTGGAAAATGAAAAACCGGTCGATTTTAGTTTTTATGAAAAACCGAAATAGAAAAAAACAAGTCGTTTTCTGGTTTTCTGATTTCCAATTTAGAATGCAAAAACGATTGGCCGGAATGTACACGGACCCTTGACGTCCACTGTTCTTGCATTATTTAAAGCAGTTCATAATTCAAATCTAAACCGGTTCCTAGAATTTAAACTTTTCAAATACAAAAAATGTAAAGCACTCGGTACATGTTTTGTTCGGTACAAAATTATCTGTGGTTTCGTATGTATGCAAAGACAAAAAAGCACACATTTTTAGCAAATTAAAAGTCACTTACCATGCCACCTATTACAACATCGAGGTCGTCTGTCAGAAGCAAAACTATGTTGGGTTTTCTCGACCTACCCCCAAATACCTTGTTATTAAAAAACACAGAAACTAATATTGAACAAACCAATAAAGAGTTAAAACAGAATTTGATTGAGGCCATCTTAAGCGCCGCCGTTGTTGAACGACTTCTATATGACAGTGTAA
The DNA here is from genome assembly GCF_902713425.1 of Acipenser ruthenus. Lineage (NCBI taxonomy): Eukaryota > Metazoa > Chordata > Actinopteri > Acipenseriformes > Acipenseridae > Acipenser > Acipenser ruthenus. Next base: position 32,705,618 of record NC_081202.1, on the reverse strand, counting down.
TTTAATTTTCGCCCCCAGACAATGCGCACTTGTATTTTTTAGTGCTCACTGTCTTGTTTTCTGTGCTTCCTTACTTCAGATCACGTGATAAAACACGTGGGTAAAAATGAGTCAGCTGATAGTGACGGAGCCGCTGCTGTAAATGAATGGTGGTCACTCGATAAGATTGATGTATTTATTTATTTATTTATTTATTTATTTATTTATTTATTTGTAAATACCGTGCGTCCATATTTTTAGCATTTATTTTATTTTTTATACGCAACAAATAAACATTCTTTGATATTATCTGTTTTATTTTATTTTTTAAAATGTCAGTGTTTTTTGCCATCACAAGCTCAAAATATTTTTCACAAGCTAAAAATTCGACAGCATTATGCCAGTACTAACGACTGAAGTTGAAGCTAATACTGGAAATATGACAGACTATTGAGAGTGACCATTAGCCCGTTTGTGAGCAATAAAACAGGTTTTAATATGCATATATAAAGAAGAATTTGACCCCAAATGACACCCAACAATAGTTTTTAGAATATTCAGGACAGCTGATTCAAATTGAGTATCGCTGAACTCTCGTCAGTTTGAATTGTAACGAGTTCTAACAGAACAGTGTAACTGATCATCACAGCAGCGTCTTCGGTTAAGGGTTAAATGCGTTAACTTCAGCAAAATTAACGGGTCTTAGAACAAACAGCTAGGGTGTGCAAAATCATTTATTTCCACCCAACACGCATCATTCTTGGTATTCGGTTGCAATTATTATTTTATTTAGTTTTGTTTCAATTTTTCATCACGTTTGAAACCTCTTTTTAAAATGTGTGAGTTCAGAGATGCTTACATTAAGAGGCTTCTAGTTAGTTCACCACGAAGGCTTATTGCATCAATAATGCGGGACTAGATTTAAGCGAGTGAGACAGTCTCATCTTCATCTGTTTGAGCTTCCCTGCTGACAGTTGCGTTGTGATGGACAGTTGAGTTAATTGCTGCTGCTAGCGAGATGCTATGAATCTGTTTGTGTTACAGGTGCTGAGGGGGAGAGTCAAATTAGTATGACTGTCTTGCCTTTAGTCTCCTGCTGATAATGAAAAACCCACTTGTGGGAAACAAAGTAGAAAGAGTTTGTCTTTAGTAGAGACAGTATTACTATTATAAATAGGGTGTGTGGTGCGGTGATTAAAGAAAACAGTTTATTACCAGGCGGTCTCCGGTTCAAATCACTGTGGATCCGAATAAAATCAAAAGAAGGCCTTGTCGTTGTATGTGCTTGGCTTGAGGGACCATGTTGAAAACTTTATTATTATTATTATTATTTTAGCAAGATGGTTTTAGGTACCACGCACAGCTCAAGTACACAAATATTCTCTACTAACTGAGACTGACGCCCGATGGTTCGCCATGCCAAAGGATTAATTTATTTAAAGAACGCTACAGTTAGGTGTTTAGTGTGACACCAACTGAAAATTTAGGAAACAGCAATGCATGTAAATGATTAATCTATTGCCGCCCCCTGTATTTGAACAGGCATACAGTTACGCATTTTATTTAATTCTCTGTGCTGCTGTTTTATTTACCTGCACAGGTGTATACCACGGTGCCTGCCCCTTTCCAGTTATCCACCTGTAACTAAACAGGTCGGTGCAGCGAGGGATTAACGGGCTGTACTACTAGAACTGGAGGGGCGTCCGCGCTGTTTTCAATCACAGGAAGGAAACAGGAATACAAACAGAGCAAGAATTCAACCCTTCCCAAAAGTGGAATGGGTTACACCCGGAACTGTGCAGTCTCCCCCAGGCACTTTGAAACTAGAGCTGGCTAAAAAAAAGTTACAGTGCGTGTGCTATACTAGCCGGTGTACCTTCTGCTGTCGCTTATTGTTTCGTTCATCGCTGTGTGAGGTGTAAACCCAATGGGACACCGTGGGAAAAATGGCGTCGCATGGACACCTCAGCCAGAATGAACTTTTGGAGGTCGACATTTCTTGCGATGACAACTATTCGGATGGGGAAAACGAAGTCTTTGTCAACTCGGGTGCATCTTACGACGGGTTCCCTGCGTTTCAGCACTGGGTACCTGCCGCTGCTCCAACTACTGAGTTTGGACAGTCGGAGGGGGGCGCCAGTCTGTTCGGCCAGAGCGCCCCATCAACCAGGCATCCGAGCCAGAACCACGGTTCGGAGGATACAGTTCGATTTAGCAGCGACAGTGACGATTTTTGTGACACTAGACACGGGGGTGCGGGAGACACCCTTGCCCCAAGATCATCTATTGTGGATTATCTTCTGATCGAGCTGTATGACACCTATACCTGTAACAGCAGGAAGAGCGTTGACAGCGTGGATAGCTCCACTGAGGCGTCCGGTTCAGATGCTTTCCTTGGCCGGAGCAATACAGAGTCAAACTTTCTGCAAGAGCTACAAGATAAGCAGACCAAACGACACCAGGTGCAGTATCTGTCTCAAAAAGGTAGGGGAATTCACATTTTATTGGAAATGCATTGAGAAGACGTAACAAATAAAACACTTTAATTTAAAAATTATTTTTGTGGTTTGCCTTGTATAAGTTTAGTAGTAAAGTGTGTATACAGCATTGTGAGGGATAATGCATTGTAAAGCTCAGAGTTGTAAAGGATATTAGCAAACCATGGAAAAAAGCATGGAAAGAAATCACGGGAATACTGCTAAATTACCGTGCACATTTACCGTGGTAAACTTTTTCAAATGCGTTTTTTTATTAGGTATTTTTACATTTTTATTTGTGTTTGTAGTCCGTCGACATTTTACAGTACTTTGCTGTTTATGAATGCAGAGAGCAAGTAGCAATTTAGTAAAGAAGGCAAAATACAGTTGTAAAAGTTCAACATAAAAACATTGGGGTTTACGATTCATAGTAGTGTATGTCTACGTGTACAGCCTTAAATTCAAGCTAATACATTGATTTGTATTCTTTCCTTCAGTAGGGGACCCGTATGAATCATTTTAGTGATACTGAATTCCATTTGCTCTGACAACATCGGATCGTCCAATAATGGTCAGGGAACACAACATTCCATTGTTAGGTTAGGCAAGGTTTGCATACCATAGCCTTTTGGAACAGTCCAGTCTTTAAGCGTTAATATAGACACATATGTTAATATACATTTTAATAGACAAGCGGGGTAAGTTGTTGGACAGTTCCACTATGACGTGACATCTAAGTAAAAACGTGCTTCTATACTGGTGTAGGGCCAGAAAGTGGTACATTGTCAGAATGTGGTACACCTACCAAAACTTGACCTGTGTAAGGTCAGAAAGCGGTACACTGTCAGATTTAGGTACATGTGCAATCCATTGCTATAGTCATAAGGTTTGTAGGAACATTTTAATCAAATGCTAAAGTTAATTGTACATTTATATTTTGCAAACCTAAATTGGAAACAGACAACCAATTTTTTAAAAGAAAAAAACAATTCACGGTGAACAAGACAAAACGAGAAGTCACTGCAAAGTAAACATATTTACAAGACCCAAGGTATTACATATTATACATATTTTGCATGCTTTTTTCCTAATGGTGGAAATATATGATAAATTACATTAAAAAAGACTGAAAACAACATAATGTACCGGATCTGAGTGCGCATTTCCCTGCTTCCTTAGCAGATGTTGTTTAGGCAGCACAAGCAAGCGCAGTGCGCTGCGTACCACGTTTTAACACATACCTGAAAATAACACATGGGTCTTCCTTTGTTTGAATGTGTCATGTGAAAAACAGAATATGCCGGTGGACGCTTGAGTCACGTTTACCTCTTCCCTGCTCTTTTGGAATGTCTACTGTGCAGAAACTTTGTGGGACAAATACATCTATTGTGCAATGCACAAGAGGCATTGAAGACCCACCCCCACAAACATTATTCACAGGCTAGAACAAAGCTGTGAAAATGTAAACATTAGTGATCCACCACTTTAATTGTGTTTTCATATAGTGACCTTTTCATGTCATCACTTTGCATGTAACCTTTTGAAACTATGAGAAATGGCAACCACAATAGAAATGTACAGCTATGGCCAAAAGTGTTGCATCACCCTATAAAATTCTATCAAATTTTGCTTCATGAAGTGGAATGAAACCTGCTGAATAATGTTACGTTATATTGAATTAAATACCGGTTTGTAGTTTTCCGTACACTTGTGACATTTAGAAATTTAACATGTAATACTGTACTACTATTATGGCTTCCGGTAGCCTTTTGTAGTATCATTTTGTAGTTTCTTTGATTACATGATGTTAAACAAATTATGTTCATATAGTTTAAAAAAAAAAAAAAAAGATGTCTCAATTTGAGTTGATGCAAAACTCTGCACTACTGTAGTTACCTATAATAATATTGGCAAATATTCTTTTTACACTCCTAGTCTTGCCCATTCAGTGTCTTGAAACAGTATATTTAATATCCAATTCAGGCCTGCCCTTGCACCTCCACCCGCGGCAAACACCTTACAAAATGAAAAGATTTCAAACCTTTTTTTGTTGTCGTTCTTAATACCAACAGATATTGACGAGCTGAAGAGGATTATACAGGAAGTGAACTATCGGATCGGGGTGCAGTCTGCAAAGCTGGTCCGCCAGGTGAAGAGGAAGGACCGGCTAACCAACAAAGTGCAGAAGAACAATGACATCATAACCGCCTGCTTGCAAGCTGTGTCACAGAAAAGACGTGAGTATCCTTCGCTGATTAACTCCACCCACTACACCCCTGCAGCCTCAACAGAGCTCTCCGAATCACGTCTAACGGGCAGCTGGTAAACCAGAGTGTAACCATGAGCCTGTCCCCCTGCACACTTCCCCTAGTGGATGTAACACATTGAGCAGAAAGAAATGTGTCTCACTCATGAGTTCAAGAACACTCCATTAGTGCAGAGTGTTGCATGGGGACAGGTTAGTGGTTGCACCAATGGTGTACCAGTTGTACTTAGAGGTTTTAAAATGACACAAAGTGATTCTAAACAATAATGCATTAGGTAAGAGAACTCTGATACAGAGTTTTCTCCTCTTTAAACATTTCTTTACCCACACTAACTACTGTGGTTATTTAATACATTAGAAGTCATGTCCCCATTAGAACCTATTAGGAGCAACTCCACTTAGAATTTCACCAAGAATGTAGATCTCACACTCAGAATGTCAATGGCAAAGCATTCAAAACCTTTTAAACAACTAAAGTAAGTTAATATCAGGGTTTCGTCTCTTTTATTAATTACTTCTAATGTCTTTATAAGTGTTCAGTTCAGTGGCTCCCTCTAATCAAGTTCAGAGTGTACTTTCTCTTGCACTCTTTGTATGACAGACCAGACTCGTGGGCCTAACACAGCAAAGAGTGCATGAGAAATACACTCCACTTGATTAGAGGAAGCCACTGAAAACTTTGAAACATACATGGAAATAGATTGCTTTAGGCAGCAGATACTATTGCATTTCCTCAGATCACTTGTCAATTTATACCAAAGCACCCATAATGGTAATGTCCCCATTTCACTTCATCCCTTTGAAGTTATATGAAAAGGGTTGGACTGTACGTCCTGAGTGGCATAGCGTACACTCTAATGACTAGATTATGAATATGATATTTTAGGGTTATAGGGTCTCTCTCTCTCTCTCTCTCTCTCTCTCTCTCTCTCTCTCTCTCTCTCTCTCTCTCTCTCTCTCTCTCTCTCGCTCTCTCTCTGCCCTACTCTGTTTTCATTGACTGGCTCTCCAGATGTTCTTTCTGAAAACAGGGTGAAGATCTGAAATATTTAACTTGTGTTTCCTTTTTCATCACCATGCAGCCAGGGCAGCACTGTGTAAAACCAGGTACAGTACAGTAAGCAGCAGTTTCATCCAGAAAGCATGCCTCCTCTAATAAATGTGCACACTGCTGTATGTGCATGGCGTGAAGCAGTATTTTCTGTCCCGACAGCAGTTGGTTTGATACTTGGCATGCAAGAAAAATATCTTCCCTTTTCAAGGGATGCTTTCTATCATCTACGTCATCCTTGTATTCAAAGTGGTTGTAGCTACAAAAACATTCCTTCCATTCTTCACACCATGCACATACAGCGGGGTGCACATTTATGAGAACACCCCATTGCTTCTGTTGTTTTGATTGGTTATGCATATGAAATCAAACCACTGCCTATTTTGACAAGCTTCTCAATTAAATTAGTGACTGTCTCATTTAATTGATGACTTTAATAAGCCACACATGCAATGAATTAAATATAGTAAGAGAGAAGGAACACATAGCCACACATGGTAAAATGCATGAAAAGCTGTTTTAAGATGCCTAAGTAAAGCACAAAGTGGTCTAACATTTTCACACGAGTGCCTATTGTTTCTATATCACTGATTACAGACCGAAAATTCTCACACCCTGAGGTTTGTATGCAGGTAGGTATATAAAGGGCATAAATGACCTAGAAAGTGAAAGCGTGTAAAATTTCCTGGAAGGCAAACTGAGACCTTTATTTAACCGACCTGTTTCTTTCAAAACTGCATTTTTGAGACTTGAGCAGTAGAGCTGTACAAAGCGATTATTCGATTATTCAGATCAATCTCTCCACAGTGGAAGGTCACTGGTGTTCATCGGGCTAAATTAACATTCAGACTGAAACGAGTGAAGAAACAGCTGCTTGGGCAATCATCACACATCCAAGCAGCTGTTTCTTCACTTGTTTCACTGTGAATGGTGAATCAGCCCGATCAACACCAGTGACCCTCACCTGATTGTCAGCACCTGATTTCTGTGGAGAGCTTGATCTGCTATGCAGTGCATAGATGTGGACAACAGGGAGGAAGTACTTTTAATCGCGACTGCTTTCATTTCTTACCTATTTAATATCTTGTTTATAATAATAGAATAATAATAATAATAATCTTGTTATGTGTATCCTGTATGTGTCACTGTTGTTTTCCTGCTTCAGTCATGGCAAAATCATAGCAAATATATTAAATGATTACTTTTCACAGGTTTTTACAAATGAGGACACAGACAACATGCCCCACATGTCAACCTGTTCCTATCCAGTTTTAAATAACTTTAGCATAACAGAGGCAGAAGTGTTAAAGGGACTAGGAGCTCTTAAAATAAACAAATTGTAAATAAACACACAAATGGATGATATCCTCCCAATAGTACTCAAAGAAATGAAAGAAGTTATTTACAAACCGCTAACCAAGATCATGCAACAGTCTCTTGACACAGGGGTTGTACTGACAGACTGGAAAATTGCAAACGTAATACCGATCCACAAAAAGGGAGACAAAATCGAACCAGGTAACTACAGACCAATAAGCCTGACTTCTATTATATGTAAACTTATGGAAACTATAATAAGATCCAAAATGGAAAATTACCTATATGGTAACAATATCCTGGGAGACAGTCAGCATGGTTTTAGGAAAGGGAGATTGTGTCTAACGAACCTACTTGATTTTTTTGAGGATGCAACATCGACAATGGATAATTGCAAAGCATACGACATGGTTTATTTAGATTTCCAGAAAGCTTTTGACAAAGTACCGCATAAAAGATTAATTCTCAAACTGAACGCAGTAGGGATTCAAGGAAATGCATGCACATGGATTAGGGAGTGGTTAACATGTAGAAAACAGAAAGTAACAGCATTCAGAACTGGGCATACACATGACAAATGACATTTAATAGAGAAAAGTGTAAAGTACTGCACGCAGGCAATAAAAATGTGCATTATAAATATCATATGGGAGATACTGAAATTGAAGAAGGAATCTATGAAAAAGACCAAGGAGTTTATGTTGACTCAGAAATGTCTTCATCTAGACAATGTGGGGAAGCTATAAAAAAGGCCAACAGATGCTCGGATATATTGTGAGAAGTGTTGAATTTAAATCAAGGGAAGTAATGTTAAAAGTTTACAATGCATTAGTAAGACCTCACCTAGAATATTGTGTTCAGTTCTGGTCACCTCGTTACAAAAAGGATATTGCTGCTCTAGAAAGAGTGCAAAGAAGAGCAACCAGAATTATCCCGGGTTTAAAAGGCATGTCGTATGCAGACAGGCTAAAATAAATGAATCTATTCAGTCTTGAACAAAGAAGACTATGCAGTGATATGATTCAAGCATTAAAAATCCTAAAAGGTATAGACAATGTCGACCCAGGGGACTTTTTTGACCTGAAAAAAGAAACAAGGACCAGGGGGCACAAATGGAGATTAGATAAAGGGGCATTCAGAACAGAAGATAGGAGGCACTTTTTTACACAGAGAATTGTGTGGGTCTGGAACCAACTCCCCAGTAATGTTGTTGAAGCTGACACCCTGGGGTCCTTCAAGAAGCTGCTTGATGAGATTCTGGGATCATTACGCTACTAACAACCAAACGAGCAAGATGGGCCGAATGGCCTCCTCTCGTTTGTAAACTTTCTTATGTTCTTACGTCCAGAAAACGAAACTGGTCCTGAAAAGACTTTGTTTTCTGAAGTGAGGTGGGGAATCATATCACTGGTGCACAGTACAACACAATTAAGCTTCCCCACCTCACTTCCTCACAACCGGCCTTGGCTTTTGTGAAGTTTCTTCAGAAACAATAGCCAGTGAGCCTGACCAATAGTAGTCTAAGCTGATACATCAGTGTGTGTTTTCTTAGAATGTTCAAGTTAAATGAAATTAAATATTTGATCTAATTGGGGCGCTCTGTCCAGACCAGACCTGGGGTCAGTTACAATTACAATTTCAATTACAATTACAGCATAATCCAATTATAATGATGTTTTGTTCAATTACAATTATGCTGCAGTAATTACAATTATAATTACAATTACACTAACAGTAACATTAAACAACTACTCACATTAACATACATACTCTATTTATTCTAAATAACCCAGCAATAATTACAGGTACAAGTATAGAAACATACCATGTAACCTTTATTTTGGTTGCAAATACAAGAATAATGATCAAAAGACAAATCAATGTGTAATTGAACAGTAATTAATCAAGTATATGGTACAAGTACAATTACGCAGGTGTGCCAGGGTTCCAGTACAATTACATGTAATTGACCCCAGGCGTGGTGCAGACTTGTACAAGACCAGGGAGGAGGCCCTCTCTTTAGTGTTGTACCCTCACAGGCTTTCAAAGTTTCCTAATTTGTAATCTAAAATAGGAAACTGAACAATGACTGCACACCATGATTCCTTTTAAGTGTGATCACAAGAAACGCAGCTCCCCGCGCACTGTTCAAGCTAAAAAAACCGTCCAGTGCTGAAGGGTCTGTTTGTCATCTCGTGTTGCACATGAGGGGTTACCAGGCGTCCCAGTCAGAAAAAGTTATATTGCTAAATCCGCCTAGTTTTGCTATATCGGATTCCATTTTTTTTATAAGTACAAAATGGTAGCAGTGTGCTCAGGAAGTTGACAGCACAGTCATTTTATTATACAAAAATAAAATAGACACTTATGGATTACTTGATTAGTAATGCATTGGCGCTTGTCATGCCCCTTGTGAAGTCACTGATATCCTTCTCCTTTCCCATGATTGTTGTTGAATAGTACCACACACATTGGCATTCACAGCCGATAATTTTACTTGCATTCTCAAATTGTTTGTTTATGTATTTCAGGGATGTAAATAAGACTCCCATTGCATAGCATTTTGATCCATTCCTGGTTTTACTATGAGTTTAATAAGACTCACGTGAGCTTGTTACCTATACACTGTGGCTAATCAAGCTTGTGTTAAAACCTGGAATAGGTGAAACTGCTGTGTAGCAGGAGTCTGATTTCCATCCCTGTAAATGTATTTCACAGCGATTCAATATAGGAAAAGTGCGGTGAGGTATTGTGTGGTCAGCACTCTAGGGTTTTAAACCACTAAATACAAAATGCTGGGAAAGAGCAACAGATTTCGTTTTTCCTTGTGGTTGATAATGGGAAAGTGGATTGTCATTTTGAGAGGGAGTGTTTTAAAAAGCTATACCCATTTTACAGAGTGCCCGGTGGAGTGTAAAACCATTAGATCTGCATAGCTGTTCTGTTTGAGAAGAATTAACAGTGGGCAAAAAGCCTTGTCCGCTGCTGTACTGACCTGCAGCAACTTGTAGTAACTACTTGAGATGGTTAGAGGTTCAGATTTCTAAACATTTTTATTTATTTATTTTTAAATTAGGGTTTAACTGGATTTCACATAAAAGATTGTGTAAAAAAAAATATATATATTTTCCCCCTTTTTTCAGGGATGGAAATAAAGCACATATTGCACAGCAGCTTCCCTCATTCCAGGTTTTACTACCACCTTGATTAGCCTCTGTGTATACATAACAAGCTCAGGTGTGTCTTATTAAACTCATAGTAAAACCAGGAATGGATCAAACTTCTATGCAATGGCAGTCTTATTCCCGTCCCTGCAATTTGAAATGCCCAAGTTACAGTAGTTATAATTGCATATATAACTAAAAAAGCTGATTAATACTATAGTAGCGGGAGCGTCAGAGGCGGAGACAGCTGTCCCGGGTTAGACGTGGACTGTACAACCGACTGGGCAACACCTCGACACGTTTGTATATTGATATTACAGTATTGTTAGTATTGTGATTGCTATTATTAGTAGTATTATTGTTGGTATTATTGTTATGATATATGAACAAGCATTTAATATCATACATCTATAGATTTTAGTATTGATTCCATTGGTTTTATGAATGCCAATATATTCTCACGACGAACGGATCATTATAACACGCAAGGTCAGCGTAAAAAAAAAAGTTTTTGGAAAATGAAAGTTAGGAAATTAGTAGGTTTTTAAAAAGATCCACCACGTTGTCACTGAGTTTAGTAAAATGGGACGGTGAATTAGTGGTGGTGGCGAGAACAGACGATTCCAGTCCACAGGGCTATGTGTTTGTCTTTCTCTCCAATTCGATGACGCTGTAGATAAAAGTGGGTGTATACGAACTGTTTCTATGAGGTTCTTTTCTGCTGCTGCACTGCAGATGCTATTGGGAAAGACTGATCTGGGAAATATCTCACTTTTAGCTTGTGAAGTTCGTTTTTTGTTTTCTTTGAGCCATACACAGTTCGACGGGTTTTTTTTTCTTTCAAGTGTGAAAAAAAGTCGATTAGGTAAATCGAATGCAAATATATTAATGCATTGATCATTTGGAATAACGTTGTTCTTTTTGGGCTGGTTTGACGTGCCGAGAACGGGATAATACTGTACTCTGTTACTAACTATTGGCCTTCAGTACTAAATATATATCTGGAGGAAACCTTATCTGCCCGCCGATCCTCACCTCGATGAAGCAGGGCAGGTTACCCTCTTGCAAACGGTCAAGGAGTTGTTTGAAAAGGCAGAATGCAGGTGGGGTTAGTAATATCATCAGCAATGTGCTTAAGAAAAGGAGCTGCATTTCCAGGTCTGCGCCACGCCTGCTGTGCACTTTAGAACCAGGTGATGTGTTTTCTTATGTCGTAAAATATTCGTTGTGTGTTTTATATGTGTGTTGCGAATGCCTATGTGCCACTTTACAAACTACAGCGTCTTAAATAGATCACATACGCGTCGATTTTCCCAGTAAATAGCAGTAAAACCGTTTTATATACACATTTATGACACAGGCAGTTATTATATCAATGCTCTGACGAAGTCGTTGTTTATTTTATTCTTCTTAAAAACGTCCTAGTTTTATTAATCTCTTCAGTGTGTTAAATTAGTATTTTCTGTATGTTCAGAAAGTGTGCACAACCCCGTACAACGAACAAATAGATATAAGTACACTAATCCTATAAACAAGGAGGTGTAATCCTTCTTGTGCATTGGGAAGGGAATTATTGAATTCAACAAAAACAGGCAGGAAACGTGAATGTAATCTGCTTCGATGTTTGTGCTCGGTGAACAACCAAATATCAACTGCCATGGAAGCAGGTAATACCCTGTTTCTCAATTGTGAGGTTCATGATGTTTAACTTTTGATTAAACACTCGCCAGGTGCTGATACAGCACGGCAGGATATTGAGAAAAGACAACAGTGGCTGCCCCGGGGACAAGAGCCCTTTGCTTGAAAACAAACCAGACCCGCGCTTAATGTTTAATGATACACTGGTTCTGCACAGATAATACGCTAAAACCCAACATTAAAAAAAGCAGCTTTTTGTTTGCTATGGGCGCATTTTAACCAGGTTGCTCCTGTTTGTCGTCGTTTTCCCTTTGTACACTATACCGGGTATCAGCGTTAGAAGGAAAAAAATCAGCACTGCTGTTTTGGACAGCGACTTCAACACAACACAGTACCTTGTATGTTAACCGCGACGTCAAGGCTGCAGTACAACGATGTATTGTTCTGCTATGGAGATGTAGGTAAGCTAATTGTTGTTGTTAAGGTTTTTCTGAAGACGCAGTTTAAACTAAAATTAGCTCTGTTGCAGTAATGGCGGATGGCCTGACGTGTGCAAGCACTGTGGTGTTTATTCGGTATCATGTTGCTGTGTGTCTCCAATGCAATATTACGGCAGTAAACCAAAGGTAGCTTGTGATTCTTTTAATATTCCCGACAAGGGATGGTAAAATAAATTATACATACTTGCCCTAACACCGTTCACAGTCAAAAAGGCACTGATTTGACATCTTAAGTTGGCAAGGTTTTACATTTTTATGAAGAGATTCGTTGTTCAGTGTCATCAATTATAAGCCTCTTGTGAATAATCCGTAATTTTGTACAAACTTGGACGCAGAAGCACCTGCCAGCCGAACACAGCACAACAGCCCCTATCAGAGTCTTGAGTTATGTTTCCAGTGCCTATGTTGCCGTTCTTTGGTGCGCGCTGAGATGCGTTCATGTTGAGCATGGGTTCTTGAGACAAGGAAGCATTTCACCGACAGGAAGGCACAAAATCCGCGCTATGTAGGTTTTTCAAAGTATTGTTAATGCTATCGGAATTGTTAAGTTTACTTAAACATATCATCCTTTAATATACCTGTCATTTAAAATGAATATAGAATGTGAGGAAAGCCCATTTAAAACCAAAGTGTGTGGTGTATATGTAAGGTGTTTTAATTTTCTTGTCCACCACCTGCCTTTTCAGTTTGATTCCCTATTTATATTAGTTTCGTGATATTTGTATTCCCAGGAGTTGATACTAGACTGAAGTTTACTATTGAACCTTCACTGGGCAAAAATGGATTCCAGCAGGTAAATTCACCCGTTCTTTCATTAGGTTAATAGATGGTCTTCTCTTAGATAAATAACAATAATAATTATAGTTTCTGTTAATATACATTACTCTCTGAGTATTGGGACAGAGGAATGAACTAGTGCAATCACTAGTTAATTGCTCACTGTACCACACACACACACACCCTTTGCTCACTAAATAGCTTCGTGTCCCTGCATAGATAATCTGAAAATACATGCAGAGGGTAAAACTCCCAGAGACAACCCCGCACCGCAGTAACCACTCGCTGCTTTTCCATTGGCCGGCATTTCAGTGTCTCTGTCTTCTTGGTATCTCTTGAGGAAGAATGCAGGACGCAGTGAAAGTGTGGCATTGGAAGGAGTGATTGGGAAACTTAGTTCATTAATAACTTTTGAAAAAAACCTAGGCAACAATAAGAAATTTTTATACAAATAATAATACCTGTTTACCACAATGTGTGTGTCTATCTATCCATCCGCACACATACACACACACACACACACACACACATACTGTATATATATATATATATATATATATATATATATATATATATATATATATATATATATATATACACACACACACAGTGTGTGTGTGTGTGGGTGTGTATGTGTGCGGATGGATAGGTAGACATACAAAATAAACATGAGTTCATACTTGGTAATGTTTACTGGAAATATTTGGCAAGTTTTTCAAGAAAAAAATAGTGTTTGTCATAAAAAATATCTACAATATATATTTTTTTGCATAAATGCCATCTTTGTGTAAATAACCGCTCAGTGTTCAGACATCTCAATCACCTCTTGTGTTCTGCAGTGGTATGACGCGCTCAAAGCTGTGGCCAGGCTACCCACTGGAATCCCAAAAGAGTGGAGGAAAAGGGTGAGTTCCTTCTTCATATACAGTAGTTCACCTCTTTCATTTATGGGGTGAGGAGGGAGGAGTTCAGTCTCCATGCCTCAAGCCTGCCTTGGACTGGAGGGAGCACCTTTCTCTTAGGCGGTGAGGGAGGGAGCAGTTCAGTCTCTATGTCTCAAGCCTACCCTGGACTGGAGGGAGCACTGTTTCTCTTAGGGGGCAAGGAGGAAGCAGTTTAGTCTCTGCCTCAAGCCTGCTTTGGACTGGCGGGAGCACCCTTTCTCTTAGGGGTTGAGGGGAAGCAGTTTTGTCTCTAAGCCTCAAGCCTGCATTATCTGAGCCTGTAGAAATCTAATTACACATATGAATACTTCCTGATTCTAAAAAAAAATCATATGATTCAGTGACCTTTCAACTCTACTGGCTGCCTCTGGTTTAAATAGTCATAAGCAGGTGGGACCAGGAGAGTGTATGATGACAGGAAGTACTCAAAAGGAGCTGGCAACTCCTACAGGTTTTAAACCACTCACACTTTAAAAGATAAATATTACTGAACAGGCTGTTGAGTTTAAATTACATCGCTTTACTTTCCCTGGCATTTTTATCTTGAAAGTGCCACCAGCCAATTTAGCCTTTTAAGTTAGTCCCTATTGTGTTTTGATTAACACACAGTCATTTTCATAACTGATTAATATATCTGTCTATCTGTGATATACACATATATATATATATATATATATATATATATATATATATATATATATATATATATATACTTTTTTCTCTACCAACCTACAGTTGAATGACCGTATATCCTCAGTAATGCGCTTTCTTACTGTCTTGCAGAGCTCAATCTATTCAATCTTTGACTTCAGAGCTGCTGTTTGTTTCATTTCCCTTCTTTTCTTCATAAGGTCTTTTGTCTCTTGCGTGATTTTCTGGTCGCATTTTGTACTTTGTGCTCCAGCTATGATTTTTGCTGTTTCTGCAATTACTTGCGTCCTTATAGATTTTGTTTACCTCGATTTGCTTCATCTTTTTGCATATCTTGAAGAGTGCTGAATCTATTCTTCAGTTCCATTGTTTAATACTGAGACATCTTGTACAGTGTACTACTTGTTGGTGAGTATGTAGTCAATTTTATTCTTCACTCTGTTGGGTCCTCTTCATGTCCATTTCCTGATGGGTTTCTTCTGGAAGGTGTTCATGATGAATAAGTTCTTGTTCTCTGCAATTTCGACTGTCACCCCTCTCATTCCTGTCGCCATGTCCAAATTTTCCAACTGAATTCTCATCTTCTTGCTGGGCTGCTATATTGGCGTTGAAGTCACCGATGATGAACATATAGTGGCTTTTCCCAATTTCGTGTAGTTATTGTAGTTCTTCATAAAAATCTTCGACTTCTTCATCCGAATAGCTTGTTGTTGGTGCATATACCTGTACTTGGATGACCTGAAGTTCATACTTCCTTGAAACTTTCACTATCAGTCTTGCAGACCCTCTGACGCGCTATCAATCTCTACTATGTTATTCTTGATTCTCTTCTAGACAGTGAATCTAATGCCTCCTGCTCGTCCATCTGTAGTGCCTCGGTAGAAGAGAAGATGTCCACTCTTGAGTTCTAGTAGTCCTTTGTCTTTTCGCCGTACTTCGCTTAGTCTTACGATGTCCCATTTGATTCTTCCAAGTTCTTCTTCCACTCCTGAAGTCTTGCTTCACTTGAAATAGATCTGCAGTTGTACGTGGCCAGGGTCAGTATTCTGTGGCAGCCTAAAATCGTAACCCGATGATTCTTGGCACCCTCTGCCTTTATGCCTAACCGGCTGCTGCCGTGGTAGGTGGCAATCCAGCCTCCTTGGGATGAGGGCCATGTTTTTGTCCGTACTTTCATCATGGGGTGGTTGGCCATAACTCACCATGCTGGCCAGGCAGGTTGGTTAGTATCCTGCTGTACTTCGTCTAGAGAACCCGTTGTCACCCTCCTGCCACTTTGAGGCAGTGGAAGTTGGACTTTAGGAGGGATATATATATATATATATATATATATATATATATATATATATATATATATATATATATATATATATACACACACAGAATGTACAAAACATCAGGAACACCTTCCTAATATTGAGTTGCACCCCCTTTTGCCCTCAGAACAGCCTCAGTTCATTGGGGCATGGACTCTACAAGGTGTTGAAAGTGTACCACTGGCCTGCTGTTGGCTGGATGTCCTTTGGGTGGTGGACCATCCTTGATACACACGGGAAACTGTTGAGCGTGAGAAACCCAGCAGTGTTGCAGTTCTTGACACACTCAAACCGGCGCGCCTGGCACCTACTATCATACCCCGTTCAAAGGCACTTACTGTAAATCTTTTGTCTTGCCCATTTACCCTCTGAATGGCACACATGCACAATCCATGTCTCAATTGTGTAAAGGCTTTAAAATCCTTCTTTAACCTGTCTCCCCTTCATCTACACTGATTGAAGTGGATTTAACAGGTTACATCAATAAGGGATCATAGCTTTCACCTGGATTCACCTCGTCAGTCTATTTCATGGAAAGAGCAGGTGTTCCTAATGTTTTGTACACTCAGTGTGTGTATATATATATATATATATATATATATATATATATATATATATGTATATATATACACACACACATACATACCTACATACTCACAATGTTTATTTTTTTAATCATGATTGTTATTATATTCATATTTTAACTGCCTTAGAGTTGCTACAGCTTCAATGAATTGAAAAAAAAACAAAAAAACAGGTTTTTCACTTTGGAAATCTGGTAACCCGAGCTCTATTTTAGAGATCCGAACAGTGGCAGAATTCAGATCTTTAACTCAATATTAATCAGGGGTTCTTTTGTGGTGGATCTCAGCGGATCCCAGATCCGCTACCTGTTTGTCTGACAAGTGAGGATTATACAGATTGCAAATGATGAGCCGTGTGGGGAAAAAAACAACACATATTTGTTGTTGCAAAAAAACCCTCACCTCTCTATACATAACATGTACAATAAAAATGCGCTTTCCTGTTCCATGAATTGACTGAAGAAAATGTTCTGTAACGATATATTTTAGCCTGTTGTGTGTGTTTGTTTTTTTTTTTTTCACAACCGAAATGGCAAAATGTCAAAAAACGAATGTTTGTCGCTTCTGTTTATCAGATTAGTCGGCCTGCAGCTGGTATTGTTCGAACCTGAAATTTATGTTAAAAGACAGCAGGCAAAGGTTGGCATGCAGCTACCAACACCAACAATAAGGCAGAAAACCCATGAGCAGATAAGAACCTGAAGTATATATGGGAGCTGCTGTAAATCAATGTCGGCAGGCCTACATTAGGTCTGGAAGCAAAAATGCTTGATCCAGTACCGATGATATTAATCCTGTTGGGATTTCGCCCAGGATAGATTACTGAACCACTTATTCACATTACTGCATACAATGCAAATACACAGAAATGAGATTTGTAACAAATCATATTTATACATTTTAGGGCAGCGGAATACAGATCTGCCACTGTTTAGATGCCTAACGGTGCCTAAACCAACTCACTGTGGCTTGGGTTCAGAGGGGCGGGAGCAGGCTTATGAATATAGTAGTGACTTGTTTTCTCTCTCTCAGGTTTGGTTGACACTAGCGGATCAGTATCTCCACACCATCTCCATAGACTGGGACAAGACCATGCGCTTTGCCTTCAACGACCGCAGCAATCCTGATGATGACACCATGGGAATACAGATAGTCAAGGTGAACACTGGAAGAAAGTCATGTTGACAAAGGCTTGAAACTGCTTGTGAAACACTCCTGAAACTGTTCTTTACTGCTGTTAAATAATCCATTTCAGGAATATCAAGCTTGATTTTTTATGCATTTTGAAGCAGGCTGAAGAATACTATTGTAAAACCTGTGAATACGTAGGCCATGTCCCCACTACATGAGCGATCTTGAGGCTCTGTGGACATGCCATACACGTGCATTTTATTCTACAAAGTGTGCTTGTTTGGGGTGTGTTCCATTTAGTCTCTTTGTATACAGTGCAGCTGTATTGATAGTCGTTCTCATCTCATTCAGGTTCCCGTATTTGCAATGTCCATGCGCCAAGCAGAACAGGCCCAGTGGTTCATGTTTGTTAATTAAGATGGAACATTTCAGACTCTAATTCAGTGCTTGGAATCAAAAGACACGACTGCTCCTCTCTGCTGCCATGGATACAGTGGAGCTAATAATAGAATGCTTAGTTTCCTGTACCGCAGTTGCACTTCAGTGCAAATACAGAACATTGCATTAGCAAATGTAAAACGAAGACTAATGCAATCAACATAAAACCTGTGCCATTGATCGGATTATCTAATTCTCACTGTACAGTTGTCCTAACCTAGGCTTTTAAGTACTTCTAGGTAGCTCCAAATGCCATTTGCATTTGTTATCCCTCACTTAGAACCATGTTATTGATTACAAACATCATATAAAGCCGAGCTGCTCCAGTACAGTTTTAAGATTTCTGTAATTTTTCTCAATTACTTAATCTAACTGACTGCTATCTTCATGCACTGGTCTCAGTTTATTCCAGTAAATATTGTTCTACTAGAGCACAGCAGAGTGTAATAAAGTGAACGCATAGGTAAGCATTGTAAAGCACAGAGGGGTGTGGTAAAACATATTCATATAAAAAAGGCAAAAGCATGGGAAAACTGCAGAATTACCATGCAAAAGAACTGCAAACTGAAACTTAATATAGATTTAAGAGAGGGGTTCCCAAGCTGGGGCTGGGATGGTTTCAGGGTGGCTGCAGCACATACAGAAATGTTCTCTCCCAAATGACCCTGACAGAGCGATGTTCCCCAGACGAGGGGAGCAATTGCTTTACACGTACGCTGCTGTTAGGTGCTTGGGGTTATTTCAGATGTAACCCTGATGCCAGTATATATTAGAAGGCAGGAAGCACTTTTTTACACAGAAAATTATAAATGCATGGAATAGCCTACCAGGTGAAGTAGTACGATTGAAAACACTGGAGGGGGGGAGTCTAGATTCTGTTCTTTTAAATTAGCTCCCCCCAGTAGGGGAGACTGGTGTGCTAACAAGGGACAAGGCTTGATGGGCCTGTTCTTGTGTTCTTGTGTTGTGGCTGCTCCAGGACCTGCACCGGACAGGCTGCAGCTCATACTGCGGGCAGGAGGCTGAGCAGGACCGCGTGGGGCTCAAGAGGGTGCTGCTGGCCTACGCTCGCTGGAACAAGGCAGTGGGATACTGCCAGGGCTTCAATGTGCTTGCCGCGCTCATCCTGGAGGTCGTGGAGGGCAACGAGGGAGAGGCGCTCAAGGTCTGTGTGTTTTTTGTTGCCGAGGCCAATCAAAACTGATATTGGGCCATATTTTCAAAGCGTTTTCTCCAGTCTTTACTGAACTCCTATTTTTTTTTTTTTTAGAGTAAAATACCTGTTCATTTTACAAAACTAGAACAGCTAAGTTATATATTTCAAGTCCTCTTAAGCACGCTCAAGGTGTTTTGTTTTTCATCATGTAACACTGAGTTAATTCAAGAATGGGGAGAAAAATATTATAAAATCAGAAACAAACCCATTATAGCCCTTTATCTTCTCTTGTTGCCTGCTTGAGAAATTTCTTGATGTAATTCCAGGTTATGATCTACCTGATTGACAAAGTGCTACCTGACAGCTACTTTGCCAATAACCTGCGCGCTTTATCAGTGGACATGGCTGTGTTCAGAGACCTGCTGAGGATCAAGCTCCCTGAACTCTCCCAGCATCTGGATCATCTGCAGAGAGCAGCCAACAGAGAGAGTGGAGGTGCAGTCTATCCCACAATCCACTGCCTGCTTTTTATATTCTAGAGCAGCCCAAGGACATGAATACTTACAGCTTATCCAATTGTGATGAAACTTGCTAAGAGTATTTGATAGCCCACGCTCTTGTAGGTACAGACGTGCTCAAATTTGTTGGTACCCCTCCACAAAAAACGAAGAATGCACAATTTTCTCTGAAATAACTTGGAACTGACAAAAGTAATTGGCATCCACCATTGTTTATTCCATATTTAATAGAAATCAGACTTTGCTTTTGATTTTTTATTCAACATAATATTGTAAATAAGAAAACAAATGAAAATGGCATGGACAAAAATGATGGGACCGCTAACCTAATATTTTGTTGCACAACCTTTAGAGGCAATCACTGCAATCAAACGTTTTCTGTAGCTCTCAATGAGACTTCTGCACCTGATAACAGGTAGTCTGGCCCACTCTTCCTGAGCAAACTGCTCCAGCTGTCTCAGGTTTGATGGGTGCCTTCTCCAGACGGCAAGTTTCAGCTCTTTCCATAGATGTTCGATAGGATTCAGATCAGGACTCATAGAAGACCACTTCAGAATAGTCCAATGTTTTGTTCTTATCAATTCTTGGGTGCTTTTAGCTGTGTGTTTTGGGTCATTATCCTGTTGGAGGACCCATGACCTGCGACTGAGACAGAGCTTTCTGACACTGGGGAGTACGTTTTGCTCCAGAATGCCTTGATAGTCTTGAGATTTCATTGTGCCCTGCACAGATTCAAGGCACCCTGTGCCAGGCGCAGCAAAGCAGCCCCAAAACATAACCGAGCCTCCTCCATGTTTCACTGTAGGTATGGTGTTCTTTTCTTTGAAAGCTTCATTTTTTCGTCTGTGAACATAGAGCTGATGTGACTTGCCAAAAAGCTCCAGTTTTGACTCATCTGTCCAAAGGACATTCTCCCAGAAGGATTGTGGCTTGTCAATATGCATTTTAGCAAATTCCAGTCTGGCTTTTTTATGTTTTTCTGTCAAAAGTGGAGTCCTCCTGGGTCTTCTTCCATGGAGCCCACTTTCGCTCAAAAAGCGACGGATGGTGCGATCAGAAACTGACGTACCTTCACCTTGGAGTTCAGCTTGTATCTCTTTGGCAGTTATCCTTGGTTCTTTTTCTACCATTCGCACTATCCTTCTGTTCAATCTGGGGTCGATGTTCCTCTTGCGGCCGCGCCCAGGGAGGTTGGCTACAGTTCCATGGACCTTAAACTTCTTAATAATATTTGCAACTGTTGTCACAGGAACATCAAGCTGCTTGGAGATGGTCTTGTAGCCTTTACCTTTACCATGCTTGTCTATTATTTTCTTTCTGATCTCCTCAGACAACTCTCTCCTTTGCTTTCTCTGGTCCATGTTCAGTGTGGTGCACACAATGATAGCAAACAGCACAGTGACTACTTTTCTCCATTTAAATAGGCTGAATGACTGATTACAAGATTGGAGACATGTGTGATACTAATTAAAGAAACTAATTAGTTTGAAATATCACTATAATCCAATTATTTATTATCTTTTCTAAGGGGTGCCAACAAATGTGTCCAGGCCATTTTAGAATATCTTTGTAGAATAAGCAATAATTCACCTGTTTTCACAGCTTCTTTGCTTTATTCTATGACATACCAAAGGCATGCAAGTATACATGATAAAATAGCTTTTAATTTCATCACTTTTCAGGAGGAATGAAGCATTATTTCAATGAGTTGTAAGGGTACCAACAAATTTGAGCACGTCTGTATGTGGAATGGATTCCTGTGTGTCCATCAGTATATCACACCTTTTTACATTGCAATGTACTTTTCATGAGACAGATGGTTCATTTACATCCGGTTCATTTTATGGAATGGGTTACCTAGTCATGTTGATGCTGAATCACAGGAATCCTTAGGACCTGACTTAACATAGTTTTTGAGATCAGTCAGCTACTAGGAACTGGACAAGCACTAATGAGATGAATGGCTTCCTGTTTTTTTGTAAATTATGTTATCTCCCCTCTCTCATTTACTCTCCATTCTCTGTCTCTTTCCTCACCCTTCTCACCCCTTGACCCTCTCCCTCCTCTCACCCCTTCCTCCTCTCCCCTTTTCCCATCCCCCTCTCTGTCATCACCCCTATCCCTCATTTCTCTCTCTCCCCTCTTCTCTCCTCTCCTCTTCCTCCTCTCTCCCCTCTTCCTCCTCTCTCTCTCCCCTATGGCTGCTCACTTTCCACTCTCCCCTCTCCCTCTTCCTCTTCCTCTCCAGGCAGCTATGAGCCGCCTCTCACCAATGTCTTCACCATGCAGTGGTTCCTTACCATGTTTGCCACCTGTCTCCCGAACCACACCGTGCTGCAGATCTGGGACTCTGTGTTCTTCGAAGGGTCGGAGGTGCTGCTGAGGGTCGCCCTGGCCATCTGGGCAAAGCTGGGAGAGTAAGTCCACTGAAAAGTGTGTTTATTTTCCACCTTATTCTATTTCTCCTTGCGATTTCAGTTCTTGCATTTGTTCAGGGTAAGCACCAGCCCTGCACCCAGCTATGGGTTTCCGATCTCCACTCATTTAATTCTATTACAAGATTCACAAATATGTTCAACTTCGCAGCTGCTAGTAGAGGTATAACAGTACACCCAATGTCATGATACGATGTGTATCATGATATGCAGGTCGCAATGTGATATGTATCACGATACATGTGATTGTCCTGATGTGCTACTTGTATGCTGCACAATAAAATGAAATGGTCATTTACTGGTGGTGTTAAAAGAAAGGGAAGGCATGTATTTATACCAACTAACACACGTATTCTTCACTCAAGAACCACTTGTTGAACTACAGTGAGCTATGTTGTGCATTTGGTCTTGTATGATGATACAAATGATTCAGACCTCTATTACGATATGATGTATTATGTTAAAGTGTCATAATTCATGATATGCACTGAATCATTACACCCCTAGCTGCTTGGTCTATCTGTTTTATGAAACAATATTTCGGTATAACCGTATGGTTTTGTAGAGACCAGCTCAACTAAAAAACAAATTGATTCTTCTTCTTCTTCTTCTTCTTCTTCTTCTTCTTCTTCTTCTTTGGCACGTGACGTAACTCGTGAACACATTTTGTCTGTGGGTAGGGGGGCAAAGTGCTCCTGACTGCTAATGGTATTGGTCTCAGTGGCGGAGGAATACAATTCTGTTTTTATTCTCCCTCGTTTCATCAGGTACTGCTATTCTCTTAATTATGTTTTTTTAAATGGTTGTATTAAAATTAGCTTCCTAATTTTTTTTATTTTTCTTCCCTCATAACTGTCTTTGCATGTAGGCTGGTATGAGGCACTGTTTTATGTTTCGTTAGCGTCTCTTTTTTGAACTCTGCGACCACTTGTACTTAGATCTCAGTATTGCATATTGAACACTAGACTTGGCATGTTTTATGCTTTATAAAAGTATTACATAAAGGTCGGGGCCCACTATAAGGTCCTGCACCCATCTTTCATTTCCTCCGCCACAGATTGGAGTTTACAGGGGAACAAACAATTACATCAATGTTCTAGATACAGCAATACATTAGCATGCGAGTAGGTGGTTAGTATGTATTACCTACTCGTGCTGAACTGACAGGTTAGTCGAGTCCTTGCTGAATTCTGAACAGCAGTAAATCAATGCAACAGCAGCAGTGCCGCTCTGCAGCTTTCAGGGCTTATCAGCAGGACTCAAAAATCCCACCGGGCCCTTCGAGCGATGCGGCTCCGATCAGTTGTTCACACTGAACATACTCTCCTAACAAATCCAAACTCTCTCCCTCCCTCCCTCTCATACCTTGTGAAGTCTTTGTAACCTCCTTTTATAATACTGCAATGTTTTATTTTATTTTGTGGTTTGGGCTCTGTGGTCTGTATAGGGACTTGCAGATGCACTGCAGATTAATCTTGTATTGCCCTCCATTGATATTTTACAGAGACAGGCTTTTTAAAGTGTTTGAGAAAAGGAAGCCACTCATGGGTTTTATTTATTCATCTACAGTATCTATTGTATTGTAGCCTGCAGCTGCTTGTCCCCTAGTTTTAAATAGATATGTTTAAACTGCAGTGCAGACAACTGTCCGGTTACTAAAATATTCCTCTTCCCGCGGACTCCATCGTCCATTCTAATGCACACCATCTGGACTGTGAGCTCTGTGCCACTGAGCCGGGAGGAGGGCTCCGTGCTGTACACTGGAGCCCCCTGATGAATATTCAGGCAGGGAGCAGAGGCACAGCAGGGCTGATAGAATGCTGCACAGCAGACCACAATGCAGCCTTGACTCTCTGTCCCTAGAAGGAGCAGCGCCCAATGTGCATTTTATACTCTGCATGCTGATGCTTATGCACATAGTCATTTATTTTTTACAAAAGTACAGGCAAAAGGTGCTAGACAAACAGTGCAGGAGTGAAAAAGTGCAAACGTTTCAGTCAATTCAAGTCTGAAAAAATGATGACTTAATGAAATCTATCATGACAAGTAAATGGTTACGAACAAGGGGAATACGGTTCCTTAGTAAAGACATCAGCCTACCTGGGTTCAATTACAATTACAATGCTATTTTTGTTCAGTTAAAGTACAATTGTACTGCAGTAATTAGAATTCTATTAAAAAGTAGAATAAATAACTACACACATTAACATGTTGACTGTATTTATTCTAAATAACCAAGCAATAACCACAGGTTCAAATATAGAAACATACTATCTAACTTTTTTTCAAATAATGATGGCTCAGTGTGAAACACAACATGCAACTGTGAATGACTGAGCTTGGAAAGGTGTCTAATTGAACTGGAATTGATCAATTATATGGTATAAATACAAACAATTAAAACTACAGTTATGCAGGTTTCCTTAGTAAAAGCACAGCAAAGTGTAATAAACGCATATTGAAAGCATGGTAAAGCAGAGGCAAGCATTGTACAGCTCAGAGAGGTGTAGTAGGGGGCTCCTGAGGGGCGCACCTGGTAAAGGTACTCTGCCCGGAGTACATGATGTGCCCTATAACTTGGAGATTGCCAGTTCGAATCCAAACTATGCCACTGCCGACCATTAGGACATTAGGCAGCAGAGAGGCAGTGCTGTGAATGTTTACTGGTCAAGACTTTGTGTTAGTGGCAAAGACCTGTCAGTTCCAGGCATACTGAGAAGTACATTCTTTCACCTCTGCTTCTGCAGTGTGCCCTGACATGTCAGTGAACTCAAGAGGCCAGTTTAAAGAAAAGGATTGCAATACATGCTGTACTGAGTTGTATTATAAAGCAAGTATTTTGAAATAAGTCAATAAATTTGAGAAACAATGTAGTTTCCCTTATAAAAGTTAACACATTTTGCACGGTATTTTTACACTTTTCCCATGCTGTTCCCATTATTATACTACCTGGTTTTACCCTGCATTTACCCTGGTTTGCCATTTTTTAATATGCTTTATTTGCTGCTCTTTTACATTAAAATTAGTAGTGTAAAAAATACCCATTGTTGTAGAAGTGTTAGAAAATGAAAAATAGAAACTGAGTTAGTCAGTTGTAGTTTGGTCCTATGGTAAGATGACATGTTAAGTCTGGGGGTTACACAGGTAATATGGTAACTATGTGCAATGTGGGCCTACGCCCTATTGACTACTGTTTTATTATTTCTTTTTAAATGTGTCTAAATAAATCATAGATGCTATGTCTCTCCTCGCTGTCGTTTTGAGTCTAATACAGTCTAATACTGTGACCATAGCAACTGCAGTTTCAGTTCTGAGGACAGTAAATTGATAGGCCTTGCTGAGTATCTTTCCAAACAGTGACTACAGCATCATTTATTGTCTGGACACCAGAGCTGGGCCTAGAGCTCTCTTTTGTTTTTTTGTTTTTTTTTTCCTTATCACACTTATGTGGCTTGTGTGTTGAAAAGTATGTTTCTCATTTCCTGTTCCTGTTTAATACAACAGTGTGACCTCGGTTTCTGTGGCTGAATTCTTACACCACAGAACTCTGTGAAGCTTACATTCATATTTGGCTGCAGTCACAAACCCCAGTTAAACTCCAGATAAGAAAATACTGAGAATGATAAGAGGCCGTTTATCCCATTGAGGCTCGTCCCTTACTAGCACACCATTTATCTAAACAAAGAGGATCTAATTTAATAGAGCAGAACCCAATCTTGGACTACCTTACCCAATGTACCATAAAATACTGTTGTCCAAGATTAGCGCCAATCCGGGTCTGTGAGCCAGCCCATTGCATGCAGTTTGTTTTGAGAAGTGGTCATGTGTCGGTTTACCAGAAGTCCCAGGAAAACAGGGATAGTCCCAGTTTTCAGTCTTCTTTTTTGTCCCAGTCAGAAACAGTAATTTTCTTAAATCGTCCCGGTTTTGCAAATTTGTACAAAATGGTAGCAAGTGTGCTCAGCAAGTTGACAGCACAGTAATTTATTCTACAAAAATAAAATTCAGAAACTTCTGGATAACTTGTTTAATAATTCTGATTATGTGTTTAATAATTAATATTCTGTTTAATTTACTGGACCAGAAACACTCACTGCATCTCCTAGACCAGTCACCCCCCGCAATATGCATTTTTTGTTTTTAATAAACCCTGATCAAAATTTGCTGTGCTTTTTGTTGATTGCATACAACCTGCACTAGAGCTTTGTATTTTATTTCAACCTCAGGCCATACTAATGATGCAGGTCACTCGCAGAATGCAGCATATTCTATGATCCTCAGTAATAAACCATTGGCTGTAGGTACCTGTTTGAGCTTGTCAAGGGGCCCCAGCTCCAAAATGTGTTTTCTTTCGTACGTTTTCGTCCCAGCACCTGTGTGTGGTGTGTCAGTTCATTTCTGTCTCATGGAAGTTTTCCATTAATTTCTTTTCCAGACGGATAGAGAATTGCCAGAGTGCGGATGAGTTCTACAGCATGATGGGGTGTCTGGCCCAGGAGATGCTAGAACACAACCTGATCGACTCCAATGATCTCATGCAGGTCAGTGAAGCGATTCTTCGTTATCATTGAAAGCTCCCATTTCTTTATTTTTACCATTTATTCAGGTGTTAATTTGTGAATAAAAAAGGCACCTGGTTATTTTACCAGCCAGTAATGGGTTTAGATCTAATTTACCGTAACAGATTGTTACCGAGGTCAGAGGTTATTTAAGACGTCAATGGCACACACCGTCTGTTTACACCGTCACGTTATGGCTATGGAACATGCCTGGAGACGGGCAGGTTGTCTGAAATATTGCAATATCAGTTTTAAAAATAATAATAATTGCACACACAGGTACTGGACACGAGTGAGAGGTTAGGGCAGGTACAGTATACAAGTTTTGATTAAAAACATTTTTTTTACTTTTTTCTATAGCTTATATGCACATGCCCTCTTGAAAAAGAACTGTAACCACCAGAAATGTAATGTGTTGTCACAGCTCATGATATCTGACTTTTGGTTGAGAAAAAAGGATCCTCTGATGTTAGCACACGTTTCCTTTGCAGCACACAAGAAAGTACAGAAGGCACTGGATTGTCAACAAGCGGCGGTTATTTTTTCATACTATTACATTTAAAACTTTCGTTTGAATGACAAACGGCACAGAACGACCGCACTGCAGTTAAATTAAAATACAATTAATTGTTAAATGGCAGAAAAATCACCTATGCTTTTATTTGTTACTGTATTCCTGTTTGCAAATACCTGCACACTCCATTCAAATACAATACATATACAGTGCACTTTTATAAGTTTTATAAGAATCACTAATATAAGAGTCACCACATATAGTGATCAAAACCACTGGGACAAAATCATTCCTATACTAACCATGCTAAAATACTCCTCTTGTAAGAATCAAGCAATCCGCTTAATCATTTAGGGGCAAACGGACTACATGTAATACGGTACTTTATCAA
This sequence comes from Acipenser ruthenus, assembly GCF_902713425.1. Lineage (NCBI taxonomy): Eukaryota > Metazoa > Chordata > Actinopteri > Acipenseriformes > Acipenseridae > Acipenser > Acipenser ruthenus. The sequence goes on along the minus strand of NC_081202.1, from coordinate 32,677,812 downwards.
GTGCAATGAGGTGTACAATCAATAAAGCTGTTTTTGAATTTGATCACATCTCACGTGATTAGGCATGTACGCTGCATGGATCGTGCAGTGATGCAGGAAACACTGCATTGTTTGTAATCAGACAGTAAGTGTGCTACTGCATTGTGCAGGTATGTTTTTTGTGTTCTGTAAGTAAAAATCTGTTTCAGTAAAGTGAATGCACTTTCATTGAATACATACTGAGTACAGCACTGTTATTGTGTGGCGGTGTGGTGAGGGGGGGGGGGGCATTGCAGAGTTTTGCATCTCCGCTTAGTGAAAAACTGTGAGATTTGCATCGCAACTGAAAATAAGTAAGCCACAGATGCTTAAATGCAATGGTAGTCCTGACAGTAAAATACTGTACTGTAATATCATTTTAATTCAAAGGCCATTACACGTAACACTGCACAGAAATTAAACTAGGCACCATCACGAGACGATTGGTTCTCAAGTACGCTGTAGTAAAATATGATTCTGCAGAGTAAACATTATCGTGATCATATAAGATGCTGCTTACCCACGAGGACTTGTTTTGATTGTTTTGATGTATTGTTCTCTGACTGAGCACCATTGACATTTGTATACTGTATTTAAACTGCTGATGTGCAGAGGCCCGCTTTTGCTAATTGTAATGTGACATGGCCGAGCACAGTGTAAATGATCAGGCTGGAGTCTTGATTTACAGTTTAAAACTAGTGCTGATTTTATTTTTCTTACAGTGCGGTGGGGAAATAACCCCTAATAAAACAAAATGTAACATGTTTGTTTCCAAGCCTAGCAAGGTTAAAAACCGCAGGGGTGTACTTTATTAATTCTGCCACAAGGTGGCACTGCGCTGCTGGTTCACTCTAATACCATCAATGGTAAAAGAGGAGCAGAAAATGAATGCACACACACACAGGTGCATCAAAATAATAATACAAACAAAAGGTGAAAGCAAAACGTTAAATAAAACACAGTAACAAAACTACAAATAAAAGTTGCTACTTTTGCAGCGTCCCCCATCGTCGCTACTCATACGGCTTGGGTCTTCAGCCTGCGCTCTGCTATTTCTCTGCTATACTTTGTGGGGTTGCGCAGGGTTTCCCCGCTAACTACCCATGTCCACCTCGGGTCTGTAGCTGATTACTTTAAATCTTATTGTCTTTTGTTCACGGTTGTCTTCCTCAGCCTGGCTTGCCTGTCTGTCGCTTCTCCTCGCTCCAGACACTGGCATTTTATTATGGTCTGAACCGCAGTTTCCGACCAGAGCTCCCGCTGTTATTCTTCCTAAAGGGGCAGACCTGAGGAATAGCAGAGCATTATTTTTATAGGTCGAGCACCCCTCAAGGCCCGCCTCCCGACCACTCAGAGAGAGAGAGAGAGGGATAGCGAGCCCTCACCCAACCTCTCCGTGTCACTGCCATGATTGACAGGCGGACCCTTCACGGCTCCCAAGCTCCTCCTGCAGGATCATATATGCATCAGACAGCCAGCACAGATCTCGTCCTGTTACACCAAGCAAGCAAAAATACAAAGAAAATACAGAAACAGAATAAGGGGTTTTAAGAAAAAAACTGTTTACAGCACATTTATAAAGTCATTTGACTTAATAGTGTGAAAATTGTGGCAGAAAACAAAGTTTGGGGAATGACTAGAAAATGTAAATTTGTGAAGAGAATTGTCTCTTACGTCTCACTCCTACACACTCTGCGCCTCATCAACAAACATATACCGCTGCCTATTTATCCCTGTAGTTAAACTCTGCTGCACTGATGTACATGACAGATATCCCTGCGCATGGTAGAACCTAAACAAACATGATAACTGGACATTTTTAGCTCCCAATATTAACTGTGATATCTTGTAACAATTGTAAGTCCCCCTGGATAAGGGCGTCTGCTAAGAAAAAAATAATAATAATAATAACTTAGAATCTAACGCAGCTTCCTTTGTTTTTCTTAAATTCGAGTTCTTAGTGGGGGGTAGGGTGACCACCTTTTCAAAATGCAAAAAGGGGTGGGGTTGGGTGTTGTATGTTTACACATCAGTGCTGTCACTTCAACTTTTAGAGTCAGCCATTTTGTATAAACAAAGACAAATCTGTCTTACCTTGAAATTAAAATAATATTCTACTATTTTTTTTTTTTTTGCTGTCGCCAAAGCAGATCAGTGTCAGGCCGTTGGGGAACTGTGATGTGGGAGTGTAACAAGTCACATGATAGTGGGACTATAGGTTCAGGGTTTTCAATTAGTTTTGAAGCATGTGACACTTACAAGGTAGTAGGGGGCACCAATGTCATCGAGGCGCATCGCAGTGAGGGGGGTGTCCTCCCTCCCACTGGGAACATTTTGAAAAAGGGATCAAATTTGTGCATTCTAGCACATTTTTGCATGGTTTAAACATGTGCTAGACTAGTAGTGGTCTGCTTGTAGTGTCTGACAAAGTACTCCATTAGTGCAACGAAGGAGCTTTATTTCAGCACTGCTCACAGCAAGGCAAGATCAACAAGAAGAAAATGGACTTTAGGATGGTTAAGTCCCCTGCAATACAAGACTGGTTGAAAAAATGAATGATTTGCCAAAAAAAATTGATTAAATACTCTGGTGCAAAATATTCACTTTCATGCAACTTTAAATCACACAAGTTATACAGAGAATTGTGCAAAAATAAATCAAAAGCAATATTTGTACAATTTGTAGCAGTTTAACTCTTCAGTACATGTTAGTTCTCCAAAAAAGTGAATAACTGTGCTCCTGTTAAATGGATACCTCAAATCACATCATCAGAGCAATACGGAGCTAGTCGCAGCTCAAATCTGCAGGGTCTTCTCACACTTCTGGGAGGATCTGGTTCCAGGATATCTCCCACCTCTTGTGTACAGTGCACACAAGCCTGGCATTTTCTTAGAGCAACGAATTTATGTTTTCCAACCAGTAAGTAGCCTGTCCTGTTCAGATGAGTTAACAATCCAATTTAATGTATGCGTAACAAATTAAAAAAATCCTTAAATTACATAATTATTTAATAATTAAACTAGACTTTTTTATTATTACTATTGGCTTAAAACATGTTCCTAATGCAAAAATGATGCTAGGAAATGATCCACCGTTAAGACGCATCTCATTCTCCGCCTGGTCTGAGGCACGTGTTAATTATGATGACGCTAAGGGTCAATTAATGGCACAGTACAGATTAATGAACCAGACATATAATATGCTAATGAGAAAATTGGTCTCTAAGGGCATGTTATTCTACGTGTGACGGTAAATGTCGTTTACACATCACCTGATGAAATACTGTCATGTTAAACCCTGTTACTGGCATGATAAAGGAGTCAGTTTTATGAATACGGGCCCTAATGTACGGATCTTAATTTACAGCAGCTCCCATACAGTATATGCTTCAAGTTCTCATCTGCTTGTACCCCTTGGGGGGGGGGGGTTCGTGCCTTATTGTTGCCGTCGGTAGCTGCATGCCGGCCTTTGCCTAGCTGTGTTTTTAATATAATATTCAGGTCTGAACAATACCAGCAGCGGGTTGATTGTGACACTGTTGTTGTTGTTGTTGTTGTTGTTGTTGTTGTTGTTGTTGTTGTTAAGAGCCCTAGTTTTTTTGTTGTTTCGCCGTTTGGGTTGTAAAAAAATAATAAGTCACTTTCTTACTCATAGGCGTTGCATCCTAAAATGTATGTATTTGCTTGCAATTGTAAGTCGCCCTGGATAAGAGCGTCTGCTAAGAAATAAATAATAATAATAATAATAATAATAATAATAATAATAAAATATGTATCACTACAGAGCACTTTTGTCATTCAATTCATGGAACAGGAAAGATTTTTTCACACAGTTCATCATTTGAAAACTATCAGTCGCTTCTTTTTCTATGACTCAGGTTTTAACGTCTCTGCTTCCTATTAGAGTCGTAGTAAATATGGTTCATTAATCGATTTGACAAAAATACCATTAAAAAATAAAATACAAGATTCCCATAATCTGTTATAACCGATAATTCATGTTTTATATTTGTTATATAAGTATGTATTTATATAAGTACTGCCTTTAACTTTAAGGACATCCAAAAAAGGACATATAAAAGTTTACCATAGTAAAAGCATAGCAAAGTGTAGTAAAGCACATTGAAGGCATGGTAAACCACAGAGCGGTATGGTAAAGCAAATTGAAAAACAAACCATGGTAAACTAACCTTTATAAAAGTTTCCCATAGTAAAAGTGCAGCAGAGTGTAGTGAAGCACAGTGAAAGCATGGTAAAGTATATTATATCATGGTAAAGCATATTAATAAACTTGGCAAACCAGGGTAAACAATGATAAATGCAGAGTATAATCATGGGCAAAACTGCAAAAATACTGGTAAACTTTTATAAGGGAAAGCTTGCAGATGATTAAAAAATGTAACCGGGGCTTTAACAGATGCACATCCTGTAGTGTCAACCAGTCACTGCTGTTAAACACTCATTTACTTGCCATGTGGTTTTAATTGTAAAATTACAAAAACTAAGATGAAAAACTAGTTTGTAGAAACAGAACGGAACAACCCCCTTTGTAGGGTCCCCCTTTTCTATGTGACGTTTTCTAATCTGTGCATTTCGAGGGCAGAGTCATATTGCTGCAGGAATGTGCCCCCACCAAAGGAACTTGGTGCCCCAAGCCAGATTTTACTATCCTACCACAAGCCATGTCTGTGCATTGGGACAAGATCTTACAATTTCCTTTGTAAAAGACCCACACATGTAGCTGGTTTCACAAACCCAGATTAGCACTGGTCTTGGACTGCCTCATGTTAATTTAGGTAAGGGAGTCCAAGACTAGTGGTAATTGGAGTATGTGAAACCAGCTGATTATGGTAAAAGTGTATTTCACTTAAGAAAATATATTTCAACGCTGTTAAAAAAACAAAATGTACTGATCGCTCCTTGAGGAAATTAATAAAGTGAAAGAAAAATGCAATCTAGTATTACACCGATTTAATATATTTTTTACTGAAGCCGATTTTATAGCTAGATGATTTCAATTTACAGAATTGTATTGCAACTGAGTCCTAACACAGTTGTTATTATTAATAATATTATTATTATACCAAAGTTCTTCTGAAAAAGGACACATACTATTGTTTAATTATGGGTTGGTTTGATTGACCTGTACCCTTGGAATCGCCCTGGATTGTGTTTTAACTTCATTCAAATATCTGCATATTCCAAATCAAAGTATAAAATACAAGCTAAGCACCAAAAGCGTTAAGCAGGATTTTTAAACCATTTCCTTCAAAAGGTTTCCCAGTGGACTCTCCATGTCCTCTACCCTGTGTTCCTGTCAGCTTTGGTTTCTGCACTGTCATTGTGCTCCAGTGAATCTGAGGTCTGGGAAATTTATAGCTTATAATTTTTGTTTTCTTCTGCTTGTCCTACAATTGCTCATTGATTCCAGGCCAGTCAAAGGACTGTGTTGCAGTGCCAGCGATGCGCCTCTGTGCATATTGCAGCTAAACAGCGTGGCTACTGGGTATCGGGTGTTCATTAATTCTTTCAGCACTAAAGGGTTGTGACAGATTCAGTGACGGGGTCTGTGTAAGCCTGTCTGCAGAGGGCAGTCTGCCCTTTACTTAACGGAAACACTCCTGTCCATAATGCAGCCGGTGTCAGAGAATATATGCCCCCCCGGAATATTGGTTCCCCTTTCTGAATATTTGTACCCCATTGTTTTTTTAGTAACAAAGCCATCTTTCTTTCCATACTCGTCTATATCCATGCACTTTCAACTAAAACCATGATCCGAACCCAAAATGGTGCCACTCTTAACTGGATTCCATTTTGTGTCTTCTGGGTAAAAGCATGTTACTGGCTGAAGCCAGTGAAGGGGTGGGTAGAATCTCACTGTCCACGTGAAATTACCCCAGAAGTACTAGACAGTCAAAAAGCAAACAGAGTTTTCTTTAACCTAGTGTAGGCCCAGTTATCAGGCCATATTTTAAAAGCCTTCACTCCAGTTTTTAGTTAATTATTTTTTGATAAATGAAAATTCAACAGTGATGTACAAAACTGAGAAACCAGCAAGCAGAGAGTGCTGAAGAGACCTTCAATTGCATGACTTGCATGTTTGATACTAGTTTTGTAGTCAATAGATGTGTTTTCTCATCTAAAAAAATAAAAAGGAGTTCATTAAAGACTGGAGTAAACTCTTTAGAAAATATGACCCACCATGTTTTTAAATTAAAATACATGTTCGTTTCTTTCAAAACTGCACATTTCAGACAAATGCAATACATGTGCATGGCAGAGAAATGTTATGGGACCATTTTGTTAGTGTTACTGTTAGGAGTGAGGGATGGCCGAAGAAGTGTAGTGTGAGGACAGTGTGTCCATACAGTAGATTGCCTTTATCAGTAATACACATTTGTACATCCACTTGTCTGATATTTGCACATTCGTATCACTCTGCACATTATCTTTGTGTTCGTTATTTCCACACAACGCATTCCCATATGCATTAAGCTTTCTTTAACATCCGTCAGCGTATCGGCGTAACTGTAGATGGAAGATAACGTTGCTTCTCCTTTCCATCAGTGTTATTTTTTTCAGTATCTACTACGTGTAGTACGCTTGGAACCGACTTCCTGGTGTTCTCTCTCCCTCTCAGACTAGCGCAGCTCCATTTAAAATTACCTGCAACTTTCCCAGCTGTCAGTTCTCCTGTCTGCACTTGTGGGAGATGTAGTCTTTTCCCCCATACACTTGGAGCAACATTCTTTTTAACCCTTTTTATGCCAAACACAAATGTCTGCATTTGTTTATGTATAATACCGTTTCATACAACTGTGGCAAATTATTGTAATCCTTTTACAGGCAGCAACACTAGAAATACCCCACTGTTTCTAGTGTTCTTCTCTGTTTACAAACCTCTATTTGCCACATTAGCTACAATTACTTTAAGGGGAAACCACTGGCAAATTTCCCCCTTCATAGTTAATGGGCAATTTGCCTGCAGTGGAACATACATACGACAGCCTCCTCTCTATTTCAGTCAACCGGGGTCTCAGTCGCTACTGGGTGTAATACATGCTAGCACTGTAACTACTACTACTACTACTACTACTGTGCACGTTTTTATTAGTAAACAAACCTAGAATCACTGTATTGCAGAATTTGGAGCACTTCCATAGATGCATGTATCTGGACTGGTATTGACATTTAGATTTAAAATCGCAAACAGCAGGCTGAGTGTTTTTTAAGCACAATGTATTTCCATTTTCCGTTTGAAGAATAAAACAGCCAGAGCTTTCCCTTCCCTAATGACCTGCGGAGAGCTATCCCTGGGCAGACGCGCTTTGTTTTTCCACATCTTATTGTTTGCATTGGAGCGTCTCACCTGCTTATTTCCTTGTTGTACTCGCAACAGATCTGTAATAAATCTATTTGCCTGACAGTATTCACACATTAACCTGGTACCAGACTGCCACTGTAAACAGACCCTTCAGTATCGCATTTACCATCGACTGAACTATAACGGGAAACCTCTGTAATGCATGGAAAGGTTAGTGAGCTTAAAAGAAGTGCTCGCCAAAGATTAACTCTTAGGCTTCAGGAATGTTATCACTGGCAGTATGCAGACTTTTGTTCTTCACTTGTGTTTTTTTTTTTTAATTTTGCAGGGATGTACTGATTTTTCCACAATTCTAAATTATGGAAATTGAAGCCCCTGCTTCCTGCTACCTGATTATTTCCTGTATTGTAGGTCACATTATGTGATCGCAGCTAGGCCATTGGAGTAATACTTCCCTACACCCCAAGTAATAACAACAGAATCCTCAAAGCTGATTGGACTGAACACTGAAGCCCATAGTGAAGAATAGACCTTTTCATAGATCAGGGTAAATCTTCAATCAAAACCTTTATTTATCCAGATGAGTGAACGGAGAACAAATTCTCATTTACAATGATGACCTGACAAGAGGCTCACAGCACCACAGCAAACAACATCAAACTCAATAAGGAGAACACAAATACATAATCAAACATAAAACATAAAACTCAGCAGCAACTTAGCAGGCACAGAAGTCAGCAGTGAGTCAACCCTACAGCTAAAAACAACCTCAGATATGAGTCGTTGTAATTTGAACTTTTGTTGCTGCAAACTGAAATGAATGACGACCAAAAACTGTTGATACCCTGAGTACTGGTTCAAAGAAGCCGTGGAGTAATTACAGAAATTCGAGAGATCAAAAATCATAATCAAGTGACTGTTTAGTTCTGTGATGTAACAACTGAATTAACGGTCGACCGAAGGAGACACAAGTGTGTGATTCATGTGTTTTAAACAAGATCCTGCCTGGCAGCCCTCCAAATAAGCTTCATCAAACGTTCTTTCAAACTAAAATGTACAGTAATTATCCCTGTTCCCTTTCAAAGCAGGTAAAGTACTGCAGTATTGCAGTCACTGCTCCAGATAAGCTGTGTACTGGGTGTTTTACACATTGAAAAAATCGGAATTACTTCTGATATCTCAATTTAATGTGTAACGAATACGCAGAGCAAGCTTGAGTTTGCAACATCAAAATCAGCACGCACAGCTTCCCACAGTAAAAGCACAGCACAGTGAAAGCATGAGGTATAGTACAGCATGCAGGTAAACTATGGCAAATGCATGGTATAACCATGGGAACAGCATGGGAAAACGGCACAGATACCTTGATTACCTTGTATAAGGGTGTGTGCTTTGTTAACATCTCTAATGGTTTCCCCTGTCAGACTGTGTACTCCATGGCTGAGTTCCCATTCCCTCACCTGGCCGAGCTGCGAGAGAAGTACACCTACAACATCACCCCCTTCCCAGCCCCTGGGTGAGTCTTCCTGCACCAGGGACTGCTGACCGGAGATCCACACCTACATACAGTTACCTGCTTTGAAAACAGACTGATAGGGAACTTCAGTTATTCAAATTATGTAATGATTTACCACTTATTTAATATTTCGGATTGAGCTCGTCACAGAAATCAGGTGGGGATCATGGGTGTTGATTGGGCTGATTCACCATTCAGAATGAAACGAGTGAAGAAACAGCTGCACAATCCACACAAATCCGCTGCAGCTGTTCCTTCACTAGTTTCACTCTGAATGGTAAATTAGCCCGATCAACACCAATGACCCTCACCTGTGGAGAGCTCCACCCAAATAATCAAATAATCAGTTTGTACCACTTAAAAATGTCTAATTAAACAAAATATGAATTCAAAATGTCACTGCCAAATTACCATTTCACCTGTCTATCAGTTAAACTATGTTCATATACACATAATGATGACTTTCAGGTAGAAAAGCAAGCAATTTATTACAGTGGATTTGTTGACTGCTTTTCTTTAAAAAATACAGTTTTGAGATAGAAAATGAATCCGTACAAGGCGAATGGATGAGGTCATGGAAAGGTTTTAAGGGATATTTCGTGGTATTGTGTCGCATCCAGAATTAGAGGCTACGAGCTTGCTACCTGTACACTGAGGCTAATCAAGCACATATTCAAACCTGGAATGGGTGAAACTGCTGTGCAATAGGAGTCTTATTTCATCCCTGTAATGTTTAGAATGGATTTGCCCGTCAACCTGTACTTCTCTTGTTGTATTAAACTGTGCTATGCTTTTGGGACACTTTTATGAAGGTTGCCGTCCTCTCTGTAGACCAGAGCGCACGGCTGATGCTGTGCTGCTGTTCTTGTAGGAAGCTGGGTAAGAGCCGAGACAGTGACGAGGAGATCGATATCGACGATGAGGATTCGCTGGTCAGCGCAGTGGGGTGTCTCGGGCCCTTCAGTGGCCTGCTGGCCACGGAGCTGCAGAGATACCAGAAGCATCTGACAGGTATGTGTGCTGAGGATCTACTTTAGAAATAGCAAGGTGGAGCCATCTAGTGGCTATAAGGGAAATATATACATTCTGTAAATGGTTGTAACCTGCTGCTTTCCGACAGCAAAGCGCTTGGATTGTGGTAGTGAGAGTGGAAAGATAAAGCAAGGCAGTTGTTATGCACTGTGGCAAACTGATCGCTCATGGATTGTACTTACCTGATTATTAGGGGTTAACCGTGGAGCCACTAGCCATGTCCCAGACAACAATTGTAAGTCGCCCTGGATAAGGGCGTCTGCTAAGAAATAAATAATAAGGAAGCAATAACACACAACAGGGTGTTCAAATGTGGTCCAATATTGGCAAACCTAGGGGTGTTACACAGCGTAGGCTTGCAGATATTGGGCCATATTTGAACACCCTGGAGTGTGTTATTGCACTTCTATTATTATTATTATTATTATTATTATTATTATTATTATTATTATTATTATTATTATTATTATTATTTATTTCTTAGCAGACGCCCTTATCCAGGGTGACTTACAATTGTAAGCAAATACATTTCAAGTGTTACAGTACAAGTAATAATACAATAAGAGCAAGATAAATACAATGACTTTTGTTCAAGCAAGTACAAGTGTGACAGTACAATTCAATAATACAGCAGATAACAGTGACAGTGATAGTTACATCAGGATATGATTAACTACAAAATACTGCAGATTAAACACTTGGCAAATTACAGTACTCTGAAGTACAGGATTAAATGCAGTAAAATAGGGGGCAGATAAGAGCAAATAAAGCGCATTTAGGGAAGGGTGATAGTGTCCCAGGGGAAAAACAGAGGAGTTCTACAGGTGCTGTCTGAAGAGGTGAGTCTTAAGGAGGCGCCGGAATGTGGTCAGGGACTGGGCGGTCCTGACATCTGTAGGAAGCTCATTCCACCACTGCGGAGCGAGGGTGGAGAAGGAGCGGGCTCTGGAGGCAGGGGAGCGTAGAGGAGGTAGAGCCAGTCTTCTAGTGCAGGCGGAGTGGAGAGGTCGAGTGGGGGTGTAGGGAGATATGAGGTTCTGGAGGTAGCTGGGTGCAGTCTGGTCAAGGCATCTGTAGGCTAGTACAAGAGTCTTGAACTTCTAGAATGGCAACCCAATCAGGCAGAGTGGTTCTGAAAGTTCTAAGCTGTGCTGCTATGGTAACACATCTGCACAGGTTGGAACACTTGTTTCCCAATGAGATTACTCCCTCTATTCTTGCCATTTTATAATTTTATGATTCTGAAATGCTAAAACTGCTAAAAATACCATGTGCTAAAAACATTATGTGCGCGTGCTGCTGCACCAGCTCTCTGTTATCACAGCTGTTAGTCTGTATTGATATTTGGTGCCACTTTCTGGACTGCAGCGCCATCATTTAAACTAAATCCACTATTTAAGTTAAAAGGAAAATGCTGACTTTGTAAAACATTATAGATTATTGTACTTTTGTTTATTGTTTTTAAGTCATTGTACAGCTTTGGCCAAACTTTTAGCATCACCCTACAGAGTTAATGAATTTTGCTTCATAAAGTCGAATGCAACCTGCGGAGTAATGTTACGTTAACACATTGAATTACACACTGTTTTGTAGTTTTCTATATACTTAACGAAAAAATGACAATTTGAAAAATATGACATTTTCGAAATCTAACATGAAATACTGTACAAATTATATTCCTCTGGCTTTACATTGACTTTTCTTTTAATAATGTCTCAATCCTTAAATTCTAGGTGATGCAAAACCTTTGTCCATAGCTGTACATTATAGGTTTCTACAGTACTGGCCCACTTCAGCTACAATGCTTTAGAGAGCCACCCCTGGCAGGTTCAATGATAATGCCACATGACTTTAAGTGACATCAACATTAAAGTATTTCTCCAGGATTATTACCTAACAAGTTACTTTCCAAACAGCAGTTCAGATTTTTTGTACATCATGTTTATTGCATACATTTAGAGTGGACTATGATTTGAAGAAACAAAACACAAAAACAACAGCTGGATATTTGTAAAAATGAAAGCGTGAAGTGCAGTTGGAAAGACAGAGAGACGCTGTGTACCCCTCAATAACTGTGCTGAAGAATATCGTCAGCAAGTTTCAACACTATGTGTTTTCTGTTAAACTGTAGTGTGATGTACAGCAGTATACAAATTATTTACTGCAAGACTAGGGGTGAGGGGTTGTATTGCTCATTTAAATACCCAGGCATCTCTGAATAGATAATAGTCTCCTCTTTTAAAAAATATGCCGAATATTTTAATGAGCCAGAGTAGAATGTGAGTAGAACATCTCACAAGTAGAATGGTGCCCCGAAATGTTCTCCTTTCTCTAGAAAAGCAGTACAACTGGGGATGGGGAGTTTGCTGCCAGATAACTTCACACAAACTACTTGCTCAATATGCTAGGATTTTAATGAGCAATCCTTCTCACAAATATGATTCAGTTACCAACAATGCTGAATGACTGGGTGGAGCATTTGTTCTCTATTTTACCCAGAAAAGTGGTGCCTACCAAGACTAGTACAATATTCATTGTAGTGCTGTCCTTGGTAGTCCTTAGCCAGAAACCTATTTTTGAAGAGAAAATGTCATACCCAGTCATTCTGCATTTGTATTAAGTGAATCATATTTGGGGTACAACAGCTCTTATAGGAGGGACTGCTCATTAAAATCTCTTGTATATTTTTACAGAGATGGTTTTCTATTCAGGGATATCAAGATATTTAGTGAGCAAGTAGTCTGAGTGAAGTTATCCGGAAACAAACTCCCCATTCACAGTTTTACTGCTTTTCTAGAAAAAGGAGAACATTTCAGGGTACCATTCTACTTGTGAGAGGTCTCGCACATTAATATATATATATATATATTAAGATGATTATATTTTCAGAGGTATCAGTATTTAGTAAGTAAGGGGTCTGGGTGAGAAAAAATGGTCAACCGTAGTCTTGCTGTAAATCATTTGCTGTTTCCAAACTTTTGAACACTACTGTACCTGCATTTGCCCACTATATCCTTGTTTTTTGGTTTACAAAAACACATACTGCATATACACATTTTTAAAAACCTAAGAACTACTGTATGGTCACAACATCTCATTGCCGTTAGACTAATTCAGATAAGTTTCCTTGGCAGAACAGGCAATGCAGTGGCACAGCTCTGAAACACACAAAGCGTTCTGCAGCTTGCAAACCCTATCTGATGATGCATGTTGTGCAACATACTGAAATGATAACAGAAGCTAAACAGAACAATTGCAAGTGCTCGAGCATGATAATTCGTTTGAACAGAGAATGCGTCTTGCTGATTGATAGCCTTGCTTTGCTGAGGCACAGCGACTCTGATGTGCACCGTCTGCCTTGGCAACCCCAGCAACCAAGAGCCCCTCAGCAGAGCGAAGAACAAGGGCTTTTAAAAGAGTTTAACACAAGGGCAGCGGCAGAGGGGGTAGAGGCTTAAGGGATTTTATTATGGAAGAGGCTGATGTGTTCACCATGACTCACACACTGCACAGTGCCAAAGTAACCGAATCCAGTGACCCGTTCGCTCTGGATGAAGCAACATGGTAACACTGCTCTGAGCAGGTCTGTGTTATCAGGCCCTGGAACAGAAACAGCTGCCAAGGCAACTGGAACTTCTGGCTCCAATGAAAATCTTCCATTTGCCTTCGGGGGTCGTGGCTCAGACACACTTAGGATATTTCTGGGTGTGCTTCTTAATCCATGTCATTCCCTGTGACCTGATCCGACGCCTTCCTATTCTCTCTCGCTCTGGTCTCCAGATCACAAGGATGTACAGAGCCTGCGCTCCAGTAACATTGCAGAGCTGAGCCCCGGAGCCATTGATTCGAGCCGCAGTGAATACCAAGCCACCTTCAACAGCATGATGATGGAGAGGATGACCACAGACATCAGCGCTCTCAAGAGACAGTACTCCCGGATCAAACGAAGGCAGCAGCAGCAGGCTAACCTCATCTATATCAAAGCAGGTAAGTGCAGGGGAGAACAAAAGAGCGAGGGTGTTTCAGACAAAAGCCCTTAGAAAGAAAAGTAAGTGCAGTAAACTTGTTGGATTTCTTGAAAAGTAACAAGTGCACTGCACCGTGTTTAATTTTCTTTCTGCACAGCGGCTTTGTCCAACACTTTTTTAAACCTTTTGTGTACATCCCAAAAAAAGCCTTAATTTTGTATGAATATTTAACAGACAAATGTTTTGACTTTTTCCCCCTCAGATTGTATGATTGTTTTAAAAGTTATTTATGGTTTTATTCATTGTATTATTATTATTATTATTATTATTATTATTATTATTATTATTATTATTATTATTTATTTCTTAGCAGACGCCCTTATCCAGGGCGACTTACAGTCAAAAACAAAAAATACTGAGTTGTTGTTGTTGTTATTATTTATATTTATATATTTTTTTAAAGAAGGATTTAACACTTCAAAAGAGAAGTATTTTAATTGCATTGTAGCTACAGTGTACTTTTGTATTATTATTCAACAGATGTTCTTCCAAGACAATGATGTGATCGGGACAATAATTGTGTTAATGTATGTAATTATGTTAGTCATAAGCAATTTTTAAAATTATATTTCACCTAATATAAGTGTCTGGTTCACAGAGCCAGATTAGCACTAATCCTGGACTACACAATGTTATTTTAGGTAAAGTAATCCAAGATTGGTACTAATCAGTGTCTGTGAAACCAGCCCGAAGTTCTGAAATACAAGCATACCCCTGTCTAACAGAACTCTCCTGATTTCCAGGACTGATGATGATCTGCTAGTTACGGGCGATCCTCTATGGGACAAATGGCCTGTTAACGTTCCTAACATGTCTTGTTTTATGCGTGCGGCCATTGGCTTCACTTTTTTGTGTTTTTTTTCCCCCCCGAATCAGGTACAGAGGAGGAGCCTAACCCTGGGATTGTGAGTGATCCCAGGAGCCAGTCCCGGAACGGCACGGAAAGTTAGTGTTCAAGGTTTTCATATTGGGATCTGGGAGTCAGAATCATATGACGGTGGTTAAAGCGATGACAGCGAAAGAAATGTACAAGGACAGTCTTTACTAACTTAAAGACTTTACATGAGGGTATAACCATGAAGCTTGGTTTTGGCTTATTGTTTTAACATCAGTGGGCGGACCCAGAATAGTACCAGCGTTCCCCACATTTTCCAAAAGATCTGAGAAACCTCAGAATTGATCTCCCCCTCCCCCTCTGCAATTCCTCTGTTTGTTTGGTTAATTTGGGATTTTGCCTTTGATTTTCAGTATCACTGTGCCTTTTGCAGGTACGTCAAATTGTGTCATTGAAACTGCTATTTGCAGTTGAGTCAATTATATGGCCCTTCAATTTATGTAAATATTTAAACTTTATGACACCAACTATGGACCAAAACCAGGTATTCTAGTTTATTGTCCTTTTTAAAAACATATTTAATGGTTCACTTGTAGAAGCTGTTAAGATTTTGATCCTTTCTTGGTTGGAAATATAATTCCCATTGAACAGCACTTTGAGCCATTCCAGGTTCTTGTGAGAGCTTAATTACACTATGTGGGTCTGAATAAAACCTGGAATGACATCAAGCCTGTTTGCACTGGGAGTCTCTCTTGTACTTCAGAAACACTTCATGAACTTGGTGAAAGATCTCCTGGTGGTAGCAGTGGTGGTGGATTTTGTCCTTATGCTGGGACATTTAAGTGATTGATTTTCTTTCTGGGTTTCACAGACCAGGGACCCACCACCAGCCTCCTGCCATCTCAGAGCCATCATTTCCCGGTCATGAACCACCTCCTCCTGGGCAAAAAGCTGAAGCAGACCCAGAGGGGCTCCCAGAACAACATTGTGCACATCCAAGCAGCCAAACCAGCCCCTCTGCCCCACGAAGACATGAAGACCAAGCTTAACTCCCCCTGGCGCACACATGTCCGAGTCCATCGCAAAAACCTGGCCAGAGCCCGGGGCCAGCTGAGCTACGGGGACACCATAGGACTGATCAAGGAGCCAGGGGACCAGAGCCCCAAACCGGGAGGGGATTTAACACAGGGGGGCTCTGAGAAGTGTGGGGACGAAAAAGAACTGGCAGGGGGTATAGAGAAGGAGGAGGATGAGCAACTGAAGCAGGAGGAGGAGGAGGAGGAGAAGCAGAAGGAGAGGCCGGTTGAGAAAGCTGATGGTCAGTCCCCGGTGCCAGCTTACCCGGACGACAGCATCACAGAGGTTCAGCACCAGCTGGAAGCTCTGGAGCTCAGCCCTACCGCCGCTGATCCAGAGCCGCCCCGGTGCCAAAGGAAAGCGTCCGATTCCTCTAGCTCTGAGAGCGGGGGGTCCAGCGTCCCCAAGACCCAGCCCTTCTGCCCTTTCCCCAGCGTCAAGCCGCTCAGGAAGTCGGCCGCGGCCAGGAACTTAGGACTGTACGGGCCCACATCCCGGACTCCCACCGTGCACTTCCCTCACATGAGCAAAAACGTCAACCGGCTCTCCAATGGAGGCAGCGGCACCAAGAAGCGGTGATGAAACGGCAGTGTGTTAAAGACTGAGGCTTTGAAATCCATTCCGAACACTGTTTCAGCACCGTTTCAGCAAAAATGTTTAATGAAACTCTACTTTGAACCAAAAGGTATCAAGAACTGCAAACTTGATGTAATTAAGCAAAATGGGCTTCAAACAATCTCCCAAACAAAACACTCTTTAACAGTCCTTTTTTGTGGAAAGGTCCAGATTATCACTTAATGAGGAAGATCTCTGTGTTCCGTAACTTTTTTTTTTTTAATTATATATTTTTCAATGTATTAACAGGGCGTAGTGCTATATTTAGAAGTAAGGGGTCACTATTATCTACCCCCCCCCCCCCCTGCTATCTCAACCCTACCATGCTGCCTGTAGTCCCCGTTTCCCCATACACTCAGGAACGCAGTTTATCACTAGTAGTTACGGTATTTGAAAGGGCTAACAAGTGTATCAATTGATTACAAATTCAGACAATCGGGTATTGAGGTATTATTGTAAAGCAACTAGACTTACAGCTATTTATATTAAAGATAAATAAATAAACAAATACTGTACATATTTTCACAACCAGTTTTATACACTAATACACATATGATTAAAACACAATCATTATTATTATTAATCCTATGCGTAACACTCCTGTAAGGCCACAGGTACCCTTTATTTGTTTGTTGCAATTGAGTTTTATCTTCTAAGTAAATGTTTACCTTATTTTATCTACATTATTTCTTATATATGGGTCTAAAAATAAAATTACTTCTAACTGTAAAACGCTGACACCTCAGCACAGCGTTGATACAGATTCCCTTCACCTCTCTGCATTATTCACACCTGTTGTTCCAGACCAGGCACACTATATTCAAACTTTTTCATCTCTCAAGGGTTTCTTACAGTTATTGTATTCTTTGCTTATTTGTATGGGTTATACACATGTATATCTCCATATATTAATAGGAGCAAAACAGTTCAATATTCTGCACGTGAAGTACGGAAGCAGTGCTCTCCCTGCCTTAGAGAAGTGGGGGGGCGGCGCTCCCCCCCGACCCCCCAGCACTACACCCCTGTGTATTAATTAATTTAATTGGCTATAGTCACTATGTATCTTTAGAAAGCTTAAAGTATACAAACTAAATGACTCCCTTAAATCTTCCCTAATGCATTACCATCACTTCTTAGTTCAGTTTCCTGTGTAAAAGACGCACACACTTTATGGTAAATGTGATTTTTATTTTTTTAAAGGGATTTTTTTTTGTTTGTTTGTTTACAAAGCTATGAACAAGATGTCTGCTTGGAGTGATCAGTACATTTTGTGCATCTTTTAAAAAAAGCAAATGTATAAATTAAGTGATGACAAAAACATTAGGAAGGATTTACAGTCAGCACTCAGATATCCGTTACCCATACACTTCAGATGCGTTTTACTGCCCTTGTATTAAGAATAAAATCAATCCCCATTTTATATATATATATATATATATATATATATATATATATATATATATATATATATATATATATGATACAAGCCCATCTCTTCAATGTTACAATTTATCTGAATATCCGTCACAATTTTCACCTGACAAAAATGTAGCCAAAGCAAAGTGAACAAGACAAGCTAGGGTAATGTAACAGTTAATTATTAAACAGTTTTAGATGCTGTGATGTATTTTTTTATCTGTGATCTTTAGTTGTTTTTGTGCATTTTCATTTACAAGTGAACTGTGACATTAGGGCCTTATCGAGCACTATATTCTGCAGTTTTGAATACTTACTTGGAAAACTGTGTTTTTTTGTTTTTTTTATCTCTTGGTTTTACTAAATTGCATTGACTTACAGTTTACACAGTTCTGTGCATGGATAACATTTAGATTTCATTGTTGTTAGGTCGTTAATGGGAAATTTGACAAATCTCTACAATACCGGATTTAAAAGTATGTACTGCATTACAGTTAATGTGTAATCTCTTTAGTTTTGGCAAGTGATATTTTCAGAATCATATCGTTCTGAATTAAAATACTACTTCTGTTGAAAATATAGTACTGTACCAACAAAATCAATATAGTACATCTAAATGGCAGCCTACTTATTTTAAAACAATGTCCTTTCAGATATGTATTTTTGATATTGTATCGTTTTTCTGCTCCCTGAAAAACAGACAGGGTTGAAACGGGCCAAAATGAAATAATCAGATATTCGTCACATGCGTTTAACCGTCGCTGAAGTCAAAATTTTATAGGGTCGGATATGTGAGTGCTGACTGTATTGGAATTTGTTAACGCTGTGTACTTGAAACTGCTCTTCCTGGTATCTTATTACTTCCTGTGGCCATCTGACATTTAGCACAGGAAGTGTTAGGGTTCCAGGAAGAAGGAAGTGTAAATGCTCCAAGGCTACAGTGTTCAGCTTGTAATATCAGCCCAATTCAGCACAGTGATGAGGGGGGTAGTGATGATGTTGCTGATGCTTATAACAGGTAACAAACTTGTTGTTTAAAGCCTTGGTTCTTGCTCCTTTCTACACTAAAGGGCCTTATTGTCGTCTTAACAACTTCACAACTGACCACAGCTGTTTGTACAATAACATTGTACAACTATTGCATCTGTATGAAATCAGCATACTAAATTACAGTACATTGCCCCCAAAGCCAAATTTAGCATGGATGTTTGGATTTGTTTGTTTACACTTTCATACTGAAAGCATGTCAAAGACAGTTGTGCAGTTTACTCAGATTTTATGATCGAGTGTTTGAAGTACTGGCTTGACAGTATTTGAACTTTGCTGTTCTTCATATATATTATTTCAGCATTGTACAGATGCACTGTCCTTCTTCTGTCGTGTTTTATTTATATATCATAGCTAGCAGGCCTCTCTTGTGCATGGTATTGCATTGACTGCACTACTGAGGATATCTGCAGAATTCTCAAGAACAGCAAAACTGTCTTTGTGCTTGGGGGTTGATTCTATACAAACCACCTGACCTTAAAATGTCCTGTAAATCTTTTTTTAAAAGGCTTCGGTTTAGCCTTTTAACAACTTTCCAAAATCTTCTTTATAAAGGGGACACTGTCGGCCCATCTAACACTGTAGTGATCTCTGTCCAGAAACCTCAGTCAAATCGGCAGTATTTTGTAAAGTACAAGCATCTATGAGATGGGAATTTTACCTACAAGTGACGGCCAAAAATGCAGTATTTCCGGAGGAAGTTGGTTCACCATTAAACGAGCTACCACAGCAGGTATATCTGCAGGAATGACCTTGTCTATTCACCCATTCTAAATTCTTCCATGTTTCTCGGTTCTTCAGCACTGTGATCTTTTAAAATGTATCACCTTTCATAATGCCAAACACAGTGAAGATGTTTAAAGATGGATTGAAAAATAGATGCAAAATAGAAGAAAAAAATGACCTTAAAATTAGCTAAATTGACAAAGTGTGGCTACACAGGATTCGATACACAAGAAAAAACAAGAATGTGGCAACAGACAAGATCTGCCAATATACTCGATGAAGCAACATGCACAGCAAATGTTTACTCCATCTTATCCATTTTGCATTGCTGTTTATTTGTGGGCTGTGTCAGTATATCCTACATGTTTCCATGTTTATAGCTTTTTGAAGAAAAAAGTCCTATGCTGCCAAAGTTTAAGGTTAGATGGTCCACAAAAGCCTTGTCATTCCAATTTAAATAACCACAGTTTCAGAACTGATACAAATTGCAAACTGTTTAATGACTACAGCCTCTTACTCACAAAGCTGCATTAAAAGCTGCTGTTGATAAATAATATACTGATGCTTTCAATGTTCCAGTTCTGTGAATATCTTGTCACTGAATGTAAAGTGCTGAAGAGGCACGATATACAATTGACCTTAAAATGAAGGGAAAAAAAAAAGTGAAAGGGGAAAAAAGTCATTTTGTGCAATTCTGCATCGTGGTTCTAAATAAATGGTGTTGCCTGTGAAAGTGTGGTCTCTCATTGACAAGAAATGACAGAGTTTCTTTAATGGAACTGAACACACTCAAGCAACCCACACATTGCATGTTTTATGTCTCCTGCAATTTAAAGATGTCTCATGTTTGTTTGTTTTTTAAAATAGTTTTAACAAACCACAGTTGCACTGCGGAATCACACTAGAATGTATCGACCATGTACTGAATTTGTGGTTACCCCAGGATTATCACTAAAAATAAGTGGACGATGCAATCCAGGGGGATTCTATGGTGCTGTTAAATACTCTTTTTACATAAAGTTAAAACTAAGATGATAAATCTCCATGCGTGCTGCTAAAACATGTCTGCTTGACTACTCTGCAAATGCATCCTTATAAACTTTTGTAAAGGTGTGTTATCACAGTCAGAGAAATCGTATCCAAGTTGAACACATTTATTGGAAGTTCTGTTCTCATGGTAAAAAGAAAAAAAAATCATGGATTTGAATTCTTTTTTTTCAAGAGCAATGCTTTTGATATATTAACCCTTTACTGCCCAGAATTTATTCCCATACCTATTTAATGCA
Organism: Acipenser ruthenus; assembly: GCF_902713425.1. NCBI lineage: Eukaryota > Metazoa > Chordata > Actinopteri > Acipenseriformes > Acipenseridae > Acipenser > Acipenser ruthenus. The sequence goes on along the minus strand of NC_081202.1, from coordinate 32,656,893 downwards.
TGTTTTCTGAATGTGAAATATACTGTGAAACAAGTGGTTAACAGAAAATGGTTAAAAGATCACCGCTTACATCAACAAGAAGCTGTGCAAGCCTGTCAACCAATCAGAGCGGACTTGAGCTTGACGTTTCAGTGACGTTTCTTCAAAGAAACTGGAGGAGTTTCAGCAAGAAAGAATCCGGGGCCTGAATACTGCTTCCACGGTCACATTTGCCTCAGGGAAATTGGATTCACTTTCTTTGACTGTGAAACACACACCTTACATGACATTTACATGTGAATAATCTTTTTGTTTTATACAAAGCAGGGTCAAAATGCATTCTAGCTATCAAATTCATTTTCAATATAGTTCAGATGTATTGTACTATACAAGATCTTGCTGCATTTGATTGTGGTGTGCTTATTTCAACAGCAGAGGGCAGTAGTGTGCTTTAAAAAATAAATAAATAAATAATCTGGCCCAGCAAAGTCAGCCCAGTACAGTATTGGCACCTACAGTAGCTGTGAATTCCTGTGCCAAAACAGAAAGTCCAACCAGTGATTGAGCCTAAGGGAGACAATGTTTCAAGTATTGTAGGACTAATTACTGGAATGCATTTAAATCATATTGCAAATGCATTGCATTCAAGTCAATGGACATTTCACTATATCATATGTACCATGTGTTAGAAAGTAAGAGTTCATTTAGGGGATTGTGAGAAGTGTTAATTCATGCACGAATGCATGCCTTATAAATGTGATCAACATAATTTGTTACAATGGAACATGGAATGAATATGGGTAGTTAAATCCACATGAATTAACTGGGCTTAATTCACAGTCAGAGAATGTGCAGAAGATATTCTGGTGTTATTCCTTTGTTATTCAGTCAGAATTTATTATGAATTTTCGGCCACTATTTGAAAGTGTTATCAATTAAATACAGTAAGCTTTTCTAGATTGTTGCTGGCTTCTAGGATACACAATCTGTACGTAGTACAGCCCACACCTCTTTCTGAATGCTTCTTGTAATGATGTATTCTCAATCTCTTCAGACATCAATTAAAAAGGCGTTGACGCGTGAGAGAGGGTTTAACGAGCCTGTTCTTAGCTTGTCCAGTGTCTTGAGGCGGAATCAAATTTTACACTGTTTGTATTTGCACGGTTACCATGGAAACCTTCAAAACTGTCGTTTTATGTAAAGTTGTTTTATGAGAACTGCCCCAGGGGGGAAAAAACAGGTGTTAATTTCTACAGTACAAAAAAAATGTAAATATTTGCTACTATTCGTTCCCACTTCTCTTCGGGGGGCAGTTATTTGTCTTATCAAATCACATTTTGTAAGAGCCACATTTATTGAGACTGTTGAATAGCTGACTGTCACTGGCTCAGTACTCTCGAAGGACACCCTAACTTTGACCTACTGAATTGCCGCAATGTCCTACAGTTGTATTTATTTTAAGTTAACACTGCCTGGCCACTTTATTAGAACGCGTACCTAATATTTACTTGGGCCACCTCTTGCCCTGATCTGATTTGCCTTGACAGGATGTGGCATCGACTCCTCAAGCTATTGGTGCAGAAACTCGTGATAATGAATGCTTCCTTCAAGTTCATCCCAAACATGCTCAATTTGATTGAGATCTGGGAATACCACGGTCACCCTTTATATTTTTGGAGTTAATTGTTAACAAATTGCTTACTAACACGTTAACACAATTTGTTTTAAACAGTTATTCATTTTATATTGCCCATTTTATAATCTAATAAAAAATGTAAAATACAATAAAATCTTCTCAGATGATAAACATGACTACAGTACCATCTTTAAAAGTGCCTTTAAACAAATGTTCAAATGTACAGCTACCCCCATTTTAATGACTTGATAATCCCGAAGTAGGGATATACTTTTGTTATTCTTTTAGAAATATCTTACAACATGGTAACCAACCAGACTTCATGCTTTAAAATGAAAATACATGTCCACTGTAACATGTGTTTCTTTCAAAACTGCACATTTGAGACCTATATAATGAATGGAGGTGCACAGCAGGTCAGATTTATGTACAATAGTTATTTTCTTAACTATAACCCCTTTAACAGTTAAAGTACAAACAATACCTCCTAAAATAAAGCCAGAATGTTTTACATGAAAATAAAAATGAAAACATAATACAAGAATCTCTAATCATGATATTTCTGACATCACTGTTGCATAGCTGGGTGCTTGCTGACACACCACTTCAGCAATGATACCGTACCAGGAACACAGCGCAGAGTTGTCAAGTTGTGTAAGTCAACTCCTGAGCACTTAAGAAGAAATCAGTGTTTTAATTTGCTGTTGATTGGCTCATGGATCCATACTTTTATCTTGAACATTGCTGGTATAGTCAGAAATTAGTAACCCTTTACCTGTCTCCAGTATTCCAGGGGACCCTTTATCGTGGCAGGGGACTGGAGTGTCTGTGATTTTGCCAGAGACAACAATTGCAACAACAGACAAATAGAGCTCCAGACACCTAGTTAGAAAAGGAAAATGAATTCTCCCTGATTTGTTATTGTTTCTGATTTGGAAAATCAACCCACTTCGTTGGGAACATTGAGTGCCTCATTGTGACGGAGAGCCCCACCCGCTATGAATATGTGTGCGTTGTTGTTGTTGTTGTTTATTTACGAACAACGAAAAAACGGTTTATTTATACAGGGCGGACGAAAAGCTGTCTGCCATTATCTGTTATTGTTTGTGTTTGTATTTTGTATTTATAGCCTGATCTTGTGAGAATGCATGACTGATCAGCTACTAATTATTAAATATTTAAACACGTGCAAAACGAGGGCCGAGGGGTGGATAATTGATAGCTAGTTAACCCCTCGGCTTAAGACATAAAAGACCTACTGTTTGTCAGTGCAGGTTGGAGTGTCAAGAGGCGGAAAGACATGAGTGTTTATTTGTTTTGGCCCTTGTGCCTTTTGTTTTGTGTGTTTCAAAGTCTGTTTTCGCCCCATATTCACTGTGTGTTTCATTCAATTCCTGGTCTGATGTCACCCTTTCAGTTATCTTCCACACTCATTCATATACACACAGCACAACGCAACACATTGTATCCACTTCATATACACACAGCACAACGCAACGCATTGTATCCACTTCATATACACACAGCACAACGCAACGCATTGTATCCACTTCATATACACACAGCACAACGCAACGCATTGTATCCACTTCATATACACACAACGCAACCCATTGTATCCACTTCATATTCACACAGCACAACACATTGTATCCACTTCATATTCACACAGCACAACACATTGTATCCACTTCATATACACACAGCACAACCCATTGTATCCACTTCATATTCACACAGCACAACACATTGTATCCACTTCATATACACACAGCACAACACATTGTATCCACTTCATATACACACAGCACAACGCAACGCATTGTATCCACTTCATATACACACAGCACAACACATTGTATCCACTTCATATACACACAGCACAACACAACACATTGTATCCACTTCATATACACACAGCACAACACATTGTATCCACTTCATATACACACAGCACAACACAACCCATTGTATCCACTTCATATTCACACAGCACAACACATTGTATCCACTTCATATACACACAGCACAACACATTGTATCCACTTCATATACACACAGCACAACACAACCCATTGTATCCACTTCATATTCACACAGCACAACACATTGTATCCACTTCATATACACACAGCACAACACATTGTATCCACTTCATATACACACAGCACAACACATTGTATCCACTTCATATACACACAGCACAACACAACCCATTGTATCCACTTCATATACACACAGCACAACGCAACGCATTGTATCCACTTCATATACACACAACACAACACATTGTATCCACTTCATATACACACAGCACAACACAACCCATTGTATCCACTTCATATACACACAGCACAACGCAACACATTGTATCCACTTCATATACACACAACACAACACATTGTATCCACTTCATATACACACAGCACAACGCAACGCATTGTATCCACTTCATATACACACAACGCAACACATTGTATCAATTTCATATACACACAGCACAACGCATTGTATCCACTTCATATACACACAGCACAACACATTGTATCCACTTCATATACACACAGCACAACGCATTGTATACACTTCATATACACACAGCACAACACAACCCATTGTATCCACTTCATATACACACAGCACAACGCATTGTATCCACTTCATATACACACAGCACAACGCATTGTATCCACTTCATATACACACAGCACAACGCATTGTATCTACTTCATATACACACAGCACAACACATTGTATCCACTTCATATACACACAGCACAACGCAACCCATTGTATCCACTTCATATACACACAACGCAACGCATTGTATCCACTTCATATACACACAGCACAACACAACCCATTGTATCCACTTCATATACACACAGCACAACGCAACACATTGTATCCACTTCATATACACACAGCACAACGCAACGCATTGTATCCACTTCATATACACACAACACAACACATTGTATCCACTTCATATACACACAGCACAACACATTGTATCCACTTCATATACACACAGCACAACACAACCCATTGTATCCACTTCATATTCACACAGCACAACACATTGTATCCACTTCATATACACACAGCACAACACATTGTATCCACTTCATATACACACAGCACAACACAACCCATTGTATCCACTTCATATACACACAGCACAACGCAACGCATTGTATCCACTTCATATACACACAACACAACACATTGTATCCACTTCATATACACACAGCACAACGCAACCCATTGTATCCACTTCATATACACACAGCACAACACATTGTATCCACTTCATATACACACAACACAACACATTGTATCCACTTCATATACACACAGCACAACGCAACGCATTGTATCCACTTCATATACACACAACGCAACGCATTGTATCCACTTCATATACACACAGCACAACACATTGTATCCACTTCATATACACACAGCACAACGCAACACATTGTATCCACTTCATATACACACAACGCAACGCATTGTATCCACTTCATATACACACAGCACAACACGTTGTATCCACTTCATATACACACAGCACAACACAATATTTTAAATTCTTGTAATTCTTGTACTTGAGCTGCATGACAATCGCCAGTCTTAAGTCTGAGTTTAGAAGACAAGAAAAGACAGTGTATGTGCCGAGTTTTTACATTTCTGGTGGGTGCCCAGAACAAACGTGAGTATAAAAATACACTTATTGTAATTTGTATATTAATAAATTATGTAGTTTTCCTGTAAAATAATACATATTTTTTTTTATTATTAACATGTATGTTAATGCGATAATGTTTACTTTCATAAAAAAGTGCCACCAAATGTATTAATATAATGATAAAAATTGCTAAAGTTACCTGGAAGCATTTGTTTTCTTTACTTGTGAGGCGAATCTGCCATTAAGAGAATCAAATTGTGTGTGTGTGTGTATAGAGTTGTATACTATTAGGAACATACTGCTTGCATGCAGACAGTTCAATAAAATAAACTGCCTACCCTTCCATTAACAGTTAACTCTCTTCTATTTATGCTACTACCCTTTTTTACAACAGCAACGCCATGGGAACAGATGTATATATTATATATATATATATATTCTTCCCCATGTGATGTATAGGCTGCAGTGTAGTACTCATGTCTTTACTGTAGTTTAAAATAAAGAAGCAACACGTTGTTTAGGCCATATTAAATGTTTGCCATATGGTTGTGCCTTTTTTGTTTTCTTTTGTTTTCAATTTACATGAAAAATTATTTACGATAATTATGATTATCAATAATAATTTTTGCAATAAAATTCTCAGCAAAAAAAAATATTGTGATTATCGATATTGACGATTATTGTTCCAACCCTACAGTAGAGAACAAAATACTTTCACCGTTTGATAAACAAGCTGGATCCAATGCGAGCTTCTGTAGTACACAGCCTGTTTGTTCTCAAACTGACGTCACCGGCAGCAGTTGCCAGATCGCGTTGTTTTTTGGTTGGGCTGCTCGGGAGAGACTTCTAATCCATTTTTATACGTCTTTATATGTTGTCAACAAAAAATGTATTTTACATGCTACTTACACTTTAAAGAAGCAATGAACAACTGCTGTGATGTCGGCGAGACAGAGTATGATGCATCCGTTCATGCAGGCATGCTTACTGGACTGGTAGCGCATTTTGAAAAACGGTTTTCATCACTTAGTGAGATGAAGCCATGCATGTCATTGCTTACAAACCCAGTTCGGATTTGACTTTATTAACAATGGAACTGTGTCAGAGGCTTGGGCTTGACAAGACAAACTTTGTTACTCCTAACTTCAAAAAGCTGGTGGAAAATATGATCAGCCAGAAGTTGCATTAAAAATGCTTTTTTTTTTTTGTATTGATGTGTTCAATCCTTTATTACATTCTTAATATTTATATAATGTAATTATAGTTCTTAAAATGTACAATTTTGGCTTGTAATTGCGGTAAAGAGGGTCTTGCGGTCCTTGGAGTTATTTGAGGGCCAGACCTGCGGATCTCTGATTAGCTTAGGTTGCCGACCACTGGCCTAAGGGAACACCCTTGTGGCGAAACAGATTTTCCCCACTGTAAATGCTCCGGATAAAGGAACAGGAACTTCGCTTAAAAGAACACCTTCTTGGCACTGATAATGATTTGTTCACAGTGGATACAGTACTGTTTTATAATAAAGCGACTTGTCATCGCGAGTGTCTTGAGGGACACTGATTGGTTTATTAAATCCTACCCAGAACTGCCGTCATATCATTGAATTGTTTTGTATTCTGATTTCCATGAGTGCACCTCATCGCTACAGAATGGAATGTAAACAAACGGCAAAATGCACCACTGTTTCTCTTTCTACACAACGCTGGAAATTGTTCAAACTCTTGAAAAAAATCTGATTCAGACACAAGTTGCCGAGCAATTTGGTGTTTCCCATTCTGGTGAGTTACTTCACCATTCTGCTAAATGATGTGCATGTCTTGCATATTGCTGTTGCAATTTGTAACATGTGTAGGGGTGCTGTGTTCATTTAGTTTGACAGTTATTTTTGCCTCTGCCATTGTGATAGACCGAAAAAACACCAGCCAGCTAATTTCATAGTACATAGCAATTTAAGCTTTTTGACTGTGTTGTTTTGCTTTAGTTTTATTAAGGAGTGGAAGGTCCCCAGCGATCGGACAGAAGTCTCCCAATTTCTTGGCTTTGCTGGGTGCTACCGCAAGTTCATAAATAACTATTCCAAACTGGCAGCCCCACTCTTCCGTCTCACTGCAGGAGGCCCAATGAAAGGAAAGGAGCAATTGTTAAACCACCGTCCTTCATCTGGACCAGTGACTGTGACCAAGCTTTTGCTGCATTAAAAGAAAAACTGACTACTGCGCCAGTGCTTGATTGTGCAGACTACACCTTGCCATTCCTACTGATGATCGATCTGCTGATTTTTTGTTGGCCGTATTAGCTCAGATTCAGCTGGGGAAAGAGAGGGTGATAGCGTACCCCAGCCAGTCAGAAAAAAGTACCCTGTGCACAATCTGGAGTTTTTGGCCTTGAAATGGGCGGTAGTAGATACATTGCGAGACTACCTGCTGGAACATCAATTCACAGTAATAACTGATAGCAACCCACTACTGTGTGTTAAAACTACAGCACAGCTAGATGTTACTGGCCAAAGGTGGATGACAAAATTAGCATAATTTAACTTTGAAGTTAAGTATTGTCCCGGTAAAAACAACACCATGCCGACGGTCCCTCCCACATGTCCTTGGAGGAGGCCACCAGCTCTCTTCAAGTGTGTTGTGAGGCTACATCAGCTTCACAGGGCCAGGAAACAGAGGTCATTCCCAGGCTGCTGTGAGAAGAGCATCAGGAAAAGGACTTCGCAATTGCCCGGGTTCTGTACTTCTGGAACAGCACCAACCACTTGCAAAAGAAGAATGAGGACCCAGCTACTTGCTGCTTGGGACCGGCTGGCCATGGAAGAGGGCGTATTGTACCCTAGGACCAGGAACATAGCAGGGGAAGCTGTTTTGCAGGTGGTGCTACCAGACTGTCTACAGAGGGAAGTGTTTATGATGCTGCATACTGATATGGGACACATGGGAGTTGATAGGACGGTCGAACTCATTCATGCCCGCTTCTACTGGCCCAACATGTATTCCGCCATCAAAAGGTGGTGTGAGACCTGCGAAAGATGTTGTCTCAGGAAGTTCCCTGACCCTCACACTATAGCCACCCTTGATATATAGTGTGAGGCCATTGGAGTTAGTCTCTCTGGATTTCTTGACCCTTGAATGGTCCCAAGGTGGCATTAAGAACATATTGGTGGTGACTGACCACTACACTAGGTATGCCCAGGCCTATCCAACAAAAGATCACAGCCATAGCCAGAGTGTTTTGGAAGAACTTCATATGTCACTATGGAATCCTTGAAATAAATCACACAGAACAAAGGAACATTTCAAAAGCAATCTGTTACTGCAGCTGTGGAAGATGATAGGCATTACAGTGAGCCGAACCACTCCCTATCATCCCCAAGGGAATGGAGCCATGGAGAGGTTCAACGGAACCCTCATGAACCTGCTGAGCACCCTGAAGCCGGCAAATAAGTTAAATTGGAAGGAGTATCTGGAACCAATGACACATGCATACAACTGTACCAGACATAAGTCCACGAGATTTTCTCCATTTCTACTAATGCTTGGCTGACATCCGAGGCTGCCGGTGGACCTAGCCTTGGGGCTCCCTAGCATGGAAGCTGGGGTTCCGGAACTTGAAGAGTATGTGGAGAAACTCAAAGACCACCTTGAACTAGCATACAAGAGAGCTTCAGACCTGGCAAAGAAGGCCAAAAGTAAACGGAAGCAGTACCATGACCGTAGAGCTGTGGATGTCCTGCTTGTTCCGGGTGATAGAGTACTAGTGGTAAATATAAGCCAGCGAGGAAAACAGAAATTGGGTGATAAATGGGAAAGAAACCCAAATGTAGTCCTTAGAAAGCAAGGCAACCTGTCCATGTTGTACGTCCAGAAATGGGGGCAGGGGAAAGGGTTTTGCACAGGAACGAACTTACCCCTTGCATGTTCATTCCTATAGACGCGGCTAATACAGAAGGAACAGATAAAATACCTTTAGAGCATGAAGGGAGTTCAGATGTACACAAGCTCTGCTTTACAAAAGCTACGAGCCAGTGTGCCAAAAGACTGTCTGCAAGAAGAACTATTGCCTAATAAATAAAATAAATACAATGCAACTCTCTCTCTCTGAAATAATAAGCAGGTTATAGAACTCAGAGGCCCTAGCATTAGTTTGTGGTGGAGATCAAATTGCTCAATAGTTATTCACAAGTAGAAAAATAAAGCAGACAAAAGAACATTCCAAAATCCACCCCATTTCCCGTCCCACCTGCCTTAAATTAATCTCCATCAATCACAATCTGCTTTGTTATGCCTATTTTAAAAGGGACAGTTTTCCATACAGTTTTCAAAAAGTGTACATAGTTTGTATAGTAGCACTTTACATGAATCTCTTTAATTACAGTAATCCGTCGTGTATCCACCCATCACGTATCCGCCCAAACCTGTGCATTTTGCTACTATGTAAATTACCCGACACTAATGTAATTGTATACAACACTGTGGCAGGACAGTGAAGAGGATTTTTTTGTGTAAATTATATTATAAATAGTGTGTATTTATTGTAATTATTTAACACTAGAACCGCCATGTGGGTCAGTTTGACCCATTTTGCATTTAAAATGTTAATTACTCTTCCGTTGTAAATCATATGTGTATGTCCGTTTATACTGTATATATCCTTTTATTTATTTAATCTTTAAATGTTTTAGGAATTTTTTCACCAGTGGAATTAAAACTGTTCTAGTTTCAGACCAGGAACTACGGTACTGTACAACTCCAATAGGTAAAACACTGCATTTTAACACTTGATACACAGCTATGGCCAAAAGTTTTGCATCACTCAGAAGGATTGAGACATAATAAAAAAATTTAAAACTATATGAACATAATTTAGATATTTTATTTAACATCATGTAATCAAAGAAACTATAGTTTTTCATGAAGTACATGGAAAACTAAAAAGTGGTATGTAATTCAATATGCTAACATAACATTATTCAGCAGGTTTTTATTCGACTTTATGAAGCAAAATAAGTTAATTCTGTAGGGTGATGTAAACTTTTGGCCATAGCTGTAGATGCTGACAGGTAAGCAAAAATAAAACCAGTGGAGCACATCGGGATCACAAGCAGACTCAGAACTAAGGCCCCAGCAGCCTCAGAGACCGGCACAGCCGACTGCTACTACAGCCAGAGGGAGTTTTCGTAACCAGCCTGCGGCTGTGCACCGTGGCAACTTTACAAGTTCCGCCGCCAGCCGCAGAAGCAAAGACCTCAGGCTAAGCCACAAGCCCAGCAGCAGCCCTTGGCCCTTGCTGCCACAAGCCCAGGGTTCCTTTTCAGGTAGCCACCTGGAGTATTGGCGTCAGTGCACCACGGACATCTGGATGCTGTCTACTGTACAGACTGGCTATTCTCTCCAATTCAAGCACGGTCCCCCTCCCTTTCGTAGCGTGACTACAACATTAGTCACAGACCCACGAGATGCTGCAGTACTGTCTCAGGAGGCGACAGCTCTGCTACAAAAGCGAGCTATTTGCATGGTACAACCCCTCCACTTGATGGAAGGGTTCTACTCCAGGCACTTCCTGGTGCCCAAGCAGAATGGTGGCCTCAGACCAATCATCGACCTCAATCTGTATTCAAGGCATTAGAGGCATCAGAATGCTCAATTACCTGGGCAACTGACTTAAATGTCATGGATCACCAAAACCCTGGCTTTGGAATTAGAGTGTTGAGGGTGACTTCAGGGTCAACCCTTACAACATAGCATAAAGGTGAGTTTTCCCTCAATTTTTAGCTACTTGTTTCTGGGGTTCCGAATGGTAATGTACAAGACGCAGTAGCAGTTTGGTCATTCTGCAGTATTGCCTTGTGACGACTTTGGTACACTCACCTATTCGGTAATGGCTACATTTCGTACTTGATAGGGAACGTTGGGTTATTATCAATCAATCAACCTTTATTCAATATAGCGCCTTTCACAAAAGCAATGCCTCAAAGCACTTTACATGACTAAAACAGAAAACACAAGCAGGAAATACAATAATCACAGTAAATGAAAATACATGAGCCTTCCATCCCCCTCCCTTTGATTGAAACCATGGTTCCCTGAAATAAAAATGTAACCATTAACCTTCAAGGTCGCTGCATCCATGATTGCAGCATGTTTGAAGGAAAATGATACTAGTACCTGTGCCTGTAGCCCTGTTATGCTCTTGGGGGCGAACATGGCTATGTCACCAGTGCTCTCGCACAGCTTTGGTATTCTATTTAGTTTACAGGTAAACACCCATCCGGTAATGGTTACATTTTTATTTCAGGGAACCATGGTTATGATTATAACCCAATGTTCTGGTCACCTCGCTACAAAAAAGATATGGCTGTTCTAGAAAGCGTGCAAAGAAGAGCAAACAGAATTATTCCTGGTTTAAAAGGCACATCATATGCAGACAGGCTAAAATAATTGAATATATATATATATATATATATACAGTGCCTTGCAAAAGTATTCAGACCCCTGACCAATTCTCTCATATTACTGAATTACAAATGGTACATTGAAATTTCGTTCTGTTTGATATTTTATTTTAAAACACTGAAACTCAAAATCAGTTATTGTAAGGTGACATTGGTTTTATGTTGGGAAATATTTTTAAGAAAAATAAAAAACTGAAATATCTTGCTTGCATAAGTATTCAACCCCTGTGCTGTGGAAGCTCCCAGTTTACACCGATGAAAGAAATTGCCCTAACAAGGACACAGTTACCTTACCATTGGCCTCCACCTGTGAACCATTAAAGTTGCTGTCACATCTTCTGGATAAAAACCCCACTGTTGAAGGATCATTGGTCAGGCTGTGAATCTGAAGGAAAATGATTCACAGCCTGACCAATGATCCTTCAACAGTGGGGTTGTTTATTGGTCAGGCTGTGAATCTGAAGGAAAATGATTCACAGCCTGACCAATGATCCTTCAACAGTGGGGTTGTTTATCCAGAAAATGTGACAGCAACTTTAATGGTTCACAGGTTGAGGCCAATGGTAAGGTAATTGTGTCCTCGTTAGGGCAATTTCTTTCATCAGTGTAAACTTGTGGCATTTTTTCTACAATGGAAATCAAATATTGTTCGGAAAGTTCTTCCCAACACTGTTGCAGAAGTTCCCACAAATGTGTTGCACTTGTAGGTTGCTTTGCTTTCACCCTTCTGTCCAGTTCATCCCAAACCAGCTCGATGGGGTTTAAGTCTGGAGGCTGTGCTGGCCATTCCATGATTTGAAGCCTATCGTCTTGTTCTTTTCTTCTAAGGTAGTTCTGACATAGCCTGGAGGTATGTTTTGGGTCATTATCTTGCTGTAGGATACAATAATGCAGTACAATACTGTCCAAATAATGCTTAAGAGGGTGTAGTAACACAGTCTGTTCCAACACTGCTTTTATACAGACAGAGGGTTTGTAAGTAATCAACAAAAGTTGGGACACCTGTAGGAATTGTTAGCATCAACTTTCAAGGCTTAATTTACTTCCATTGCTGCAGAACAGCTGTAAGTTGTTAACCCATTACTTGTTCCCTGAAAAAGGCCTTTTTATATAACTCTGAAATGTACATTATTTTTCAGTTTTTGGTAACCTAAACTTTTTTTTTTAACCTCTGGCAGTTTACCGCTTACCTTTGTACCATTTCAGGTTATTCACTGGACTTGAACTGCTTAAATTTCAATAAAAACTGGAAAAATGGGGGTGTTCTAAAACTTTTGACCGATAATGTGTATGTATATATGTATATATATATATATATATATATATATATATATATATATATATATATATATATATATATATATATATAATAGAATTTTAGTTGTTGCCAATGTTTTACCCAGGTTTTCTCCGTAATTTGGAATGCCTAATTGTTATTTGTATCCCGGTTCACTGGTGCAACCCCCTGGCTACTTGGGAAACGTGCTCCTGCCAATCCGTCATTTTTCGCACGGCGGATCCACAGTGAGGCCACCAGACCTATAGTGCCGGAGGACTACACAGATATGATGGCTCCACTGCAGAACTGCAGGCGCCCTATCAGCCACAGGGGTCGCTGGTGCGCGGTGAACCATGGATTCCCCTGCTGACCTAAGCCCTCCAATCCCAGGCGGCTCTCGGCCAATTGTGCGCCACCCCCTAGGAACCCCCGGTCACAGTCGGCAGTGACATAGCCTGGATTCAAACCTGTGATCTCCAGGTGCCTTTACTGGATGCGCCACTCGGGAGCCCCCCCGAATTGATTCAGTCTTGAGCAAAGTATACGGCAATCGGATTAAAGCATTACAAATTCTAAAAGGTAATGACAATGTCGACCCAGGGGACTTTTTTGACATGAAAAAAAAACAATGAGCAGGGGTCACAAATGGAGATTAGATAAGGGGCATTCAGAACAGAAAATAGGAGGCACTTTTTTACACAGAAAATTGTGGGAGTCTGAAACCAACTCCCCATTAATGTTGACACCCTGGGATCCTTCAAGAAGCTGCTTGATGAGATTCTGGGATCAATAATCTACTAACAACCAAACGAGCAAGATGAGCCGAATGGCCTCCTCTCATTTGTAACCTTTTTTTATGTTCTTATCTTCCTACTACAGTAGCAGGCACAATTTACAGTGCCTCTGGGTTTCTGATCGCATCATCAATCAATTATTTTTTATTTCCATTGACGGAAATGTCTGGTCTACTTTTAATGTTTGCAAGCAAATTGGCATCATATGCCATTCTCATATCCACTTTGATATCTGACACTTTATTTCCCTTGTCCAGCGCTCCTTTAATCTGTTTTGTATACCACTCTGATAGAGGGCGGGATCGCTACAAGTACTGTATGCAACCCTATGATTGGTGGAAGTATTATTGGCGATCCAATCAATAAACAGCCAATAAAGCCCAAATAAATTATCTGCCTATTATACGGTATAGCCTAGGTTAAGATGTGCGCTGTAATGAAAGAAAAAATAAATACAAAAATCCTGAAACCTTCTAACGCCCCCCCCCCACCCCCCCCAGGATAGAGTCCGTGCCCCCCAGTTTGAGAACTACTGCATTAGCAGATACCAATTATGACTAGTACTGCATCTCCACTTTAAACGCATTTTTGATACCTGACAAATGTAAGCATAATTAAAATCAGGAGAATGGGGATGGAGGAGTGTGTGTGTGTGTCAGTGTGTTTGTGTGTAACCGCATTTCATTGACAGCTAAGTGAACAAGCACTTTTGAAAGATGTTTTTACCCCGATGGCAAAGTTTTCTGTTTGATGAAAGATTCATGCAAACACATGCCACAGGAATGTGAACTATGCCCCTAGGAGAATACCTAGGCTAAGGTTAATGTCAGAATTCCCAGAAGTAACACACAAACAAAAGGTTAAAGTTAACACAGTGTTTTTTTTCTGTTTTATTTCAAAACAAGCATTGGACATTTAACGGGTGGTCAAATTTCCTGACCCTACGAGACACACATCAAAATTTTCATATGGCCAAGAGCCGCAAGACGCATACTGTAAAACATGAAATGTTTGCAAACAAGACATTTTAAATACCAGCACTGTTGTGCAGTACAGTAGTTGTTAGGTTATCTCTTGATGGCAGCACAATACACAAGAACAAGGGATTAAACGTTGTAGAGCCTACATAGTTTCTGTGTAATTTGTATTTGTAATGTTTTAAACTTAAATAAGTAAATACTCTTTACCTATGTGTTATGAAAATGCTTAAATGGCACAGCAATCTCTTTTCCTTGTTGTGTCAATAATAAGCCGCGGGGAAATCAAATATTTTTTTTCTGCGCCTTCAAGCAGTGTTGCCAATTTAGCGAATTTCTCACCAAATCTAGTGACTTTAAGGACTGACTTGGCCAGATTTGTTGTCAAAAGCAACTAGCGATTTCCAGGACAGTCATTGGAAAATTTCAGAGATATGAAATTGGTATAACGTTTCGATTATCCAGTATTAGCAATGTCCTTTTATAAGAATCATTGTCAGGGTAATTAAATGAAATCCAATAATGCCCCGCCCCATTTGAATACGTAAGGAACTTCAATGCGTCCTTTGCTTAGCAACGGGCTCAACAACCACGAGCCTGTTCCCAGGGAGACATATTTCTCGTGACACTGCGGCCCCCCCAGCGTTCCTGTACTACCACATTTAGGACTACACCACTGCTCATGATATGGTTCCGTAACATCAGCAATAAGTGTTGCAGAACAAGAAACAGTGATCTAAGATGTTGAACATTTTACGATTAAAGAAATGCGAAGTAGAAAAAGTAATTATGTACTGTTTTTGCTGCCCCCTTCAGTTTGCTGCCCTAGGCTCTTCAGCCACAGAAGCAGGCACAGTAATTGCACTGTTACCATTATTAGTAGTAAAACAGTATATAGCGTGAGTTTTGAACTAAACCAGGGTCAGCTGTTGCAGGGAAAGCAAAGTTTATTTCTCAAACTGACCATTTAAAAAATGTGAAAATGAATAAAGTTTTATTCTGAAAAAAAAAATGTGAAAGCAGAACACACAGAAATACTTGGGACTGCAATTAGGAAGTATGCGATATACTGCAGCTTACTTCACTGCAATAAACAAAAACTAAAAAACACCATTTACTAAATTTAGCGCTCAGATTGTGCTGATGAAAATATATGACAATGTGCTTGCTGTGGTGTATTTAATATCGTAAATATAGCAGAACGAACTCACTGCAATTTAAACTTGTTTTTACTGAAGAATAAACGGTAAATCATATAAGAGCTGTCTGTGTTACTGTCAGATCAGGACTTCACTAGCAATGAGCATGGGAGCTGCAGCATGCTGTCTCCATGTTACAACTGGACACAGTTAAAAGTGCGGTCACTGATTATATACACAACACTTGTAAAATATAAAAATATAAACATGCTGAGTTCATTGAAGTCATCAGCTGCATAGATTAACCATTCAGCAAAATGAGGCAACAAACAAGCGAGTCCAGACACAACAAACCTGGTTGTAATGGGGTAGGTCTCATGATTGCACATTGTTACTGGTACACTTGGTGGTCCCTGCTGGAAACATTGGTACTTGAGATAAAAAGGTTGAAAACCACTACAATAGAGTATGTTTTTTTTTTTCTTGAAGAAAGTAGGATTAAGGGTTGGACTGAGCCCTGCCACAGTTTCCAAACAATAGTATAAAGCAGCGTCATGCCAAAACTTGAGCGCTGCAAGAAAATAAATACATAAATAAACAGGTGTTGGTAATTAAAGTCGAAACAAGGGATAAACATTCCTACTCCATTAAAACAGCCAGTGTAATGGTGCTTGATGCACTGCCCAGTGCTGTGTGCTATTCCTATAAAAAGCATTAGATAGATTTTATTTATAGTTTACTGTAATAGACGTAATGGTCTAGTGGCTGGGACCTCTAATGCAAAAGCTGCTTCCTGCCAGCAAAGCAGATGGCATAAATACGTATTTAATTAATATGCAATTAACCATTTGCTGAAATTTAGTTCCATGTTAATAAACAGTCACTAGGTATGCCACTAGGTGTGCATCTATCATTAGACTGCTACTGGAGCTCATGTTTCATGTGTATGTTGAGCATGTGTTTTGAGACCTGGTAGTTTCCTGCTCTCGTAAATAAAGACATGCACTGGTATGTAAAGCTCCAATACCCTATTGATGTGATCATCTCAATTTGAAAACATGATCGTGAATAGCAATCATGTGGTTTAAATGTGCATTATTTAGGTAGTGTGGATAGCTTATAGAATAATATCAGTAACACTCTGGACTGATTAATCAACTAAAGAGTTGATCGCAGATTCTTTTTTATTTATTTTTTTACAATTGAATCGTGCAGAGTTAAATATTTTTATATAAAATAAAATCAACTAATAGATCTGCATTTTTTCCGCGGCAGTCAAATCATAAGTGAGCAGAGGCGGGACATAAACAGTTGAAGATATTCTCGTCTGAAGGTCTTGAGTAAGTTTAACCAATGGAAGAGTCAAAGATCTCCCCCTTGTTATACTAATGTCCAGTCAGGATCGAGCAGAGGCGGGACATAAACCTGAGGGTATTCTCCATTTCAGTTGAAGGTCTTGGGAGTTTAACCAATGGGAATGTCAAAGATCTGCCCTGGTTTTGCATCTGTCCAATCATTAGTGAGCAGAGGCGGGACATAAATATGCTAGGATAAGCGGTGTAAGAATTTCTGAATTTTGTGCGATATTGCTTATTATAGAGCGTTACTAAGAATTAAATTGAGAACGTCGAAGTAATATTTTGAATGATTTTTTACAAATAAAAAAAAATATATATTATTATTATTAAAGGTATCCATGGCTTACCGGTAACTGTCAATTAAAAAAATAATACTGGTAGAACTGTCTTTTGTTCAGTACAGAATAGGTGATATGGAACAGCACTGGCTACAGCAATCTAAGAGCCACTGCAACACTCAAAACTTTTGGACAAATCCGGATTGATGTTCAAATGGATAAGCAGAAGTGTAGGGATACAATACATCACAATGAGCAAGCAAGATCTGGCTTTCAGAGGCACGATGAAGCAACTAGTCCTCAAATCGAGGTAATTATGTTGAATTACTTTCTCTGATACTTTCTACGACAGCATGTTAAGCAATCACTTGTCAATAGGCACAATATTTTTGGGTACCTCTAACAAGATTCAGAACACCTTAATCTCTTCAGTGTCTCAGGTTTTGCTAGATGCAATAAAAAGATGAAGTACAAGAAGCCAAGTAAGTAGCTGTAATGGTAAACGCAGCTCAGCTGTCTTGTGTTTTCAGGAATGTGACTGACAGTGGCCCGAATGAACGGTTGTCTGTGAAAATGTGTTACATTTACTAAAAAATAAAAAAAATTAAAATGCTTTTAAAATGCTTTTAAAAAGACCAAATTCCATCGTTGATTTAGAAATATTACTATGCAGGACAGCCGCGATAAGATCGTTACCTTTATTAAAAATGGGGCAGCAGTGTGGAGTAGTGGTTAGGGCTCTGGACTCTTGACCAGAGGGTTGTGGGTTCAATCCCCAGTGGGGGACACTGCTGTTGTACCCTTGAGCAAGGTGCTTTACCTAGATTGCTCCAGTAAAAACCCAACTGTATAAATGGGTAATTGTATGTAAAAATAACGTAACAATTGTAAGTCACCCTGGATAAGGGCGTCTGCTAAGAAATAAATAATAATAATAATAATAATAATAATAATAATAATAATAATAATAATTAATCTACTGATTAATCAACTAATGCCATAAATTAACCGATCAAAAATTGTAATCGAGTGGCAGCCCTAAATGAAATACTTATTTATGACACTTAAAATAAAGCGTTACCAACTTAAGAAAAACAGTCCTCCCTCTCTCCCGGTGAGCTTCAGTCAGGAGCAAGTCACTTCAGAATTAATATTTGTTTTAATGTTCCTTCAGCATTTTATGAGTCTGTTCAGTTGCTGCTCTTCAGTTCGGGTTGCCTGCCAGACATATATGGATAACACTTTACATTAAGGGGCAGATGTAAGTATAGACACAGTGCAAATAATTGCGGATGCAAAATTCAAACTGCCTAGCGGCCAGGCAATTATTTTGCACTGTGCCCTACTCAACACGCACAAACAATGAGCTGCAATCATGATAATGAGGGTCGCAGTGAGCGCATCGTTCTATTTAGCGGCTGCACTTGTAGCCCAGAGGTGATGGAGTTAGGAGTACAGAGAGCAGTATGTATGACATTTGTAGAGCACGAAAATACAAACCAAAAAGAATAATAATTTTGTCACAGGAAGGGCAGCAAAGTCCTCTTGGCACACAGAAAAATTTTCTGAGAAGGAGCCGAGAGTCTTTATGGCTGAGTAGGATAGCGGGTGCAGAACGCCAGGTGAACACCATTCTTTACATACACTGCATTTTTAGCGGCCGCTAAACACGATTTACGGCAGGATTATGGGGGTTTTGCCCCTGCAAATCACTTTGCGTGCATTCTTACATCTACTATCTCTGATTTCTGTGTATTTACATAGTAGTACTTAGTAAATACATGTGTCTATTATTATTATTATTATTATTATTTATTTTTAGCAGACGCCCTTATCCAGGGCGACTTACAATCGCAAGCAAATACAAATACATTCAAGTGTTACAATACAGGTCATACAATAAGAGCAAGAAATACAATTTTTTTTTTTCAAGTGTGACAAAAAACAATTCAATAATACAGCAGATAATAGTGAAAGTTACATCAGGATATGATTAAATAGTGATAGTTACATCAGGATATGATTAAATACAAAGTACTACAGGTTAAACACTTGGCAGATTACAGTATTCTGAAGTACAGGATTAAATGTAGTAAAATAGGGGGCAGATAAGAGCAAAATAAAACATATTTAAATGAAGGGTGATAGTGTCCCAAGATACAACAGAGGAGTTCTACAGGTGCTGTTTGAAGAGGTGAGTCTTAAGGAGGCGCCGGAATGTGGTCAGGGACTGGGCAGTCCTGACATCTGTAGGAAGGTCGTTCCACCACTGCGGAGCAAGGGTGGAGAAGGAGCGGGCTCGGGAGGCAGGGAGTGTAGCGGAGGTAGAGCCAGTCTTCTAGTGCAGGCGGAGCGGAGAGGTCGAGTGGGGGTGTAGGGAGAGATGAGGGTCTGGAGGTAGCTGGGTGCAGTCTGGTCAAGGCAGTCATCCATCGCATATCCACCTGCAGTCGGTCCAGAGTGAAGACGGATATGTAAAAAGACGGATAAATGAATCCTGTTTTAAATACCATTATACACAGCTGTAACCATCATTATTGTAGCGACCTGACAACTTGGGGCTCAGAAGAGCCGCTGCTGTGGTTGTTATGTGTTGTACACGTTGTGTGTATTGTTAAGCTGGTATGCATGCGAGTGTGTATGCGCAGCCGGGAGTGAATGGGGTTAGTTAGATTGCACGGCTCCGTGTGTGAATGGTGGAGGAGGAGCCGTTAAAAAAGCGTGTGACAGTTTTTTGAGTGAGAAACCGTACCTGCCTACAGTGTGAGATCGGAAGCCAGCTACAGTTGTTTGTGGTTAATAAATAAAAGACACTCACCTTGTCAGCGACTTCGTTGCTGGCGCTGCAAAGAAAAGGGACGGCGGTACATTATATTCACACAATTATTGTTTTGAGATTCAGCTTTTATAAGGGAACTCCCCTAAATCCCTTGTTTAGAAAGATGCAGGTATTAATGCTTGTGACAGAGTAGCTGTCTGCAGTGTGGGTGCGTGCATTTGCTGCTGAGTGAGAGGCAGGAGAGCAAGACGGAGGTTGAAGTTGATACGCCCCCTGCAGGAGAACAGGATTTATTTACATATCAAGTCAACACACTGAACAGCTCACGTGACACTTCCAGCAATGGTTGCGCACGGAGCACATACAACACAGTGTACAAAAACTCTGGTGGATCTACAATCTCTGAACTAATCTTCTCTGTTCAATAATAAACTAACGTTGCTGAAGGGATTGATCATGGCGGATAAACTGGAGGGGCGGATATGCATAGTTACAATGTATTTAAATGTGTACATCTTTTTGCACAATATAACTCTATCCCTAATCCTAATGCTAAACCTAGTCTCAACCCCCTTAACACTAACCCTCATCCCTAACCCTTTTCTGATACAATTGTGTACTTTCACATATCGTCTTAAAAAGATTGATTGTGACACTCGAATACCACGTGGCCGTGCTTTTACCGAGTGAGCCACTCGGGGACCCCTGTCTGTGCACCGTTTTAATACTTTAGTTTGAGTAATGTTGCAAGAATCTTCAGTGTTGAGGAGTAGCTATGAGTTGCTAAGCAACCTGTTTTAAATAGCTTTTATATGCGGCTAAAGTATAAGCATGCTGAAGTGATCAGAAAAGCCTGGTTAGATGTCATGTTTACATCCCATTTGTGTCTCCTAGTTAATTCCTGGAAGAATTTACAAAGGAGATTAGAGCTGGAAAAGAAGAGAATTCTGCCAACTTCAAGAGATTCGACAATCAGGACCACTCTGTTTTATGTTTTGCTTGCCATTTATCATTTCGTACGCCGTTTAATTCTTGCACATGGATTTCATTTTCAGGATTTTAGCCACAATAAAACCTTTTGTATTTCACGAATTGAACTGTGTGCTTGCGTACAATCTACATCGCCAATGAATATCCTACAGCTTTGGTTGCATTTTTTTTTTTTGTAATTGTATACTATTTCTTTGAACTGAGTCTGTCTGCAAATGTCTCCTAGTCTGGTACTCAGTTTCCCAGTATTAAAGCCCGCAACCCTGTCTAGTTTTACACAAAAACATGATTCTGTGGTGTTTGTTTGCTACATTACTCCATAGTTGTGCCTTCTCTGCGCTGTACTTTATCAGGGAAAAGGATCGTTCACATACCAGTTTGTTTACATCCCCAGAAGATAGTTATTGATGGAAGCAAGCTCCCCCCACCTTGAAACTGACATCCCGCAGACAGGGGTTATAGACGATATCTTTCCTCTTAATGTTTGGCCTCTCTAGAGCGGAGCCGCATTGTGTTTACTTTTTGATGTGACTTACACTGAAGTCCACTTGGAGCTGGGTTAGGACCAGTGAACGTGCTTTACTTGTGATCTGGGCTGTATTCAAACCCAGGGTCCCAGAGGTGAGAGGCTTAGTGAACTAGCTTGCTGCATCACTTAGGCCCCTCAAATTAATTATTGATTTTTTAAAAAAATTTAGAGTGCCCAATTATTTTACCCCCAATTTTCTCCCCAATTTAGAATGCCCAACAATTTTTTCCTCACTGCAGCATTTTCCTACACAGCTCAGGAGAACCGAAGGTTCAGTGGGTGTCCTTCGATCCCATGACCAAGCTAGTTTCTTATTTTACACCCAGGAACTCGAGAGTAGATGTCAACGAGCTACCACCCTCTAGAAGACAAAGACCAGCCCTGCAGGTGTCTGTTTTTGAGCTCACTAGGTGCCTGGCCAGTAGGGTCTGCTGTAGCACGATGAGGAGAAACACTTTGCCTCCATAACCAACAAGAGCGCCAAAGCCAATGCATCGCTCCCTCTGGAATCCCCAGTGAAGACCGGCGACTTCACGCAGCCAGGACGCAAACCTGCGCTCTCCTGACTGTATGACCTGCCCTGCACACCACACAGCCATGCCTTTAACAGGTGAGCCACTTTGGGACCCCCTAGTCCCTCCCATTAAATTGTACCCCACTACCGACATAAATCACATAAATCTATTTATTTCACTGATCTAAACAGTGGCAGATCTTTAAACAGCCACCCACATTGTAATTGAATGTGCCAGTGTTCGAGAAAAATTACCTTCAGATTTCAATTACTTCTTATTGCAATTACTCAAATACAAAAAGCCAAGAGCTGCTTTTCAGTTGTAGCTCTCTGTCGTAGATGCATGTGTATTATACACTAGATCAGCGATCTGCCACTTTGGATCATGTTTGCTTTTGTGGCAATATAGATGGTGCATACTAATATAAAGGCACTGGCTGATCCAGCCTGCATTACATTGATGGCAGGCCATTAGAACTGAAGAGCAGCTCCTGAACATATAATCAAAGCACCTTAACACTGAATTATAATAAATACAAAAGAAAATGCAGCAGTGTGCACATGTATTACAACACCACATTGCTTTTGTAGTTTGGAATTGTTGTGCATATGAAATCAAACCACTGTAACTGAAAATCTTGGAAAATTGTCAAAATAAGCTAATTAATTTAATTGATGACTTTAATAGATCACACATGCAAGTCATTTAAAATAGTAAGAGAAAAGGAACACATAGCCACACATGGTAAAATGCATGAGCCTTTTTAGAAGTTGTTTAAGATGCCTAATTAAAGCACAAAGTGGTCTAGCATTTTCACACATGAGTGCCTATTGTTTCTATATCACTGATTACTGAGTGGAAATTGAAATTCTCACACCCTGAGGTTTTCATGCAGGTTATAAATGACACATCTTGAGGTGTTCCAATACATTTGCACACTGCTGTAATTAATTGCAACTATCATAACAATCCATTGACAGATTTACTACGATACTGTAAATGCGTTTTCCCTTCTATCTGTCCAGTGCTTGTGTGCTTAGTTTGTTTGCACCAAGACATGATCAATGACAAATCGCATCTGTATTTTCCCGTGCGGCTGAATCAACACGTATGAGTAATACTTCGAAGGCAGTAACGAGAAGCCGTCACAGTCATTTGCTGTATTTGGAATAAACTCAAAGAATTGGCTCAGCCCTGCTCCATGGCTGTGCACCCAACCCAAGCAGATCTCACTGTTCTGTGTATGTGTTTAATTCTGTTTTAGTTTAGCTCAAATGTAGTCAAAACCGTGGGAGAGTTCCCGCCACCGTTATTTATGTTGAGAATGAAGATGAATTGCTATGAGATAATTGTGCAATCCCCAATTATTGTGCAGTCCCCAATGCAAACGATGGAAAAAATATTTTTCATTCTCAATAGGAAAAAATAACTGATTATGGGTATTATACTTAGCTTGTAAGAAAGTTTGTGATAGAGAGGCCCCAACTAAGCAACGCACTCAATCACTGATCACGTTACCTTACCTGGTTACTAAAAGACACTTGAATAAAGATGGATTGATACATTTGATAAAACCGTTTAAGTTAGAAATAACAAGGGTTTTTACAAGAATTAAATGTTAAACTTACCTGATGGGGGAGGTGCCTGATCGCTTTTCTGACGGTACTGTGTGCCTGTAAAGAAAAAACAAAGTTTTGAACCGTGGTAACTATTTGTGTGTATTGTAAGAAATAGGTGCACATGTTCCTTACAATGGCATGAAGACGTTGCCAGCGTGTTGATTGCTGTAAGCGCTCTGAAATTGTTTGCTAAATACTTGAGATTGGTATAACACTGGGATTATAATGGCATCCCTGGGGATTTTTGTTTCTCACTCCAGTAAGGGCAGTTCCATAAAGGAAATGGTTCTTGCTTTCCCCGCCGTGCCCATTGAGGAGTGAAGGAGTCTGCTGCAAGACTAAATGCTAAATGCGGTTCTTTCCTGCTGAATGAGTTCATTTCCTCAGGTGGGCGAACCTGATCTGTGCACCATGGGCAACATTCAAAAAACACTCCAGCCCCGAAACTCTGCTAATGTTGCACACCAAGAAAGAAACAGCTGAAGAGCATGCTGGGGCTCTGAAATAAACCTTTGAATCTTTTTAATTTCAATGTTTTTAGAAAATAATTACAGACTATGCAGAGAAAGGGGGTCCAAATTGTCCACCCTCCATACCTGCCCTATTTTTGGAATATTTCATTTTATAGTTTATTTGAGGCTGTTTTCTACCTAATTGTACACTTTGTATGCTATAACCCTAATCCTAACCCTAACCCTTTTCTGATACAATTGTGTACTTACATATGTCCCTGTAGTGAATGGAAGAGCTCAACTCATATCATTAAGTGGTATTTACCCATTTTATATATTGTTGGTACTGTTTAAACAGCCAGCCGAATGCCCCCCACAGTTGAGCTGGAACTCGCAAAATAGGCAACTAAGTCACATGACTCACATCTCCCACACAACTGTCTGATTCAGTCAATTATTAGGAACGTACATGACAAACTACTTCTTTAAGAAGGCTACAAATTCTTACGAAGAAGACAGTAACTCTGCATAAAGTACGACTGTGGACACGAACACAAAAGAAACCGACACACAGACAGACACGTCCACAAAGTAAAGCATTCTGACAAGATGGAGAGAGACACTGTGAAAATAATTGTAACCCTTGGTTATATCAAAAATCATAGAGGACAGGTCAGAGATTATAAAAGGCAAACACAGGTTTTATTTATTGCATAAAAAAACGAACATCAATTCCCTTGTCATGAAGCATTAATATTACTAAAATTGTTACAGAGAAATTGTATAAAAAGCAGACGTCAGTTCCTTATAATGAATGTGTAGTACTACTGGAAGCTGATCTTGAGCCGAGCAGAGTCAGTGTAACACACTGTGTCTAGTATAAAATTAACGAACAAGTGAATTGACATAACAAAGAAACAATAATAATAAAATCAAACGATCCAACACAACACTTTAAGTGCTCAAAAATAAATAAAATAATTCAGTGACAAAAACTGTGGCAACCCCCCACCACAAATAAGCTGAAATGCATAGGATGGTAAGACTGTTTACCTGGCCACATACTTATAGAAATTAGATAAATACATTACCTATTACTAGAAGTTCAGTATAAAAATAAAATGTGAATCTGTACAATAATTCTTGTTTAAGAAAATCTATATTTTAGTGGTGTTCCGTACCTTCAGATTCAGGACCACACCACTGTATAACATTCCTTCCAAAAAGCATGCTCTTATTTATCAATTTAGGAGGTCTGGAACTCATTTCAAAGACCAGAACATTTGTCATGAGCTGCAAGTTTATATCTTCCTGTGATTGCTTAAGTGGAGGATTATTATTTTAAACAGTCTCCCACAATGGGAAGGATGGTGGATAATGACAGAGGGTTAGAACTGGTTTGGAGTGCAACTCAGTCCTATAATTCAATCAAGGTGATGTTTGGTGAAGTTTTCCCATGAAGACAGAATTCAAGATCAATAAAACGCAACAGAAACCAGATATTCTTCTTTGTAAACTTGGATCGCAGAGTCTACACCAGGTTTAAGAGAGGGCTGAGTTAAACTCTCAAATAACAATTAATGAACTGATAGGAGAGGCTTAATCTTCTCGCATTTATCACAGTGCAAAGCTGTTCATAGGAACAAAGAGTGTGATTGGAGCGGAGAGCACCAATTTTATGTGGAGCCAGGGAGTGGAGTGGAATCGGACATTTCCGGTCCGCTCTTTCAAAGCACAGTTCTATTTTTCATAAATATATGTTCGGCCATGGAGTTAAAAACCTGTTCTTTGCAAGATATTTCCTGACTTTATTTTCAATGTAAGCATATTTTCAGTACCAATAATAATGAGGAAACGTCTTCGAATTGAATTAGATAACTTCTCTGAGCACTTTATGTAGGCTTTTTTCTCTGCCGCTAATTTTACTTGGGTCAAGCTATACGATTATAATAAGGAAGATTAAATAATATTCCTTTTTGAATGTACATTAAATCTTTTCATCTGCACTCGACAACAAAGGTGAGGTGAAAAAAACGGCAATTTCTTTTTAAAATTATTATTTATTTATTTTTTAATACCATGTGACCGGAGCGGAGCATGCCTGTTTTGTCTGGAGCGGGGGAGCGGAGTGGGAATCGCAAGCAGTGAAGGGAATGGAAGAAAGAGCGGAGTGGAGCAGAGGGGAGCGGAGGATATTATGAGCGGTGAGCAGAATTTTGTCACCACTCTGCTCCGCTCACATTCTCTGCATAGGAGTTATTAATGCAGCACTTGGAAAGGAATACATACACACACACACACACATATATATATATATATATATATATATATATATATATATATATATACAAGACCGTGCTATTTGTGTTCTACCTTATAATGACTCTTTGCTCTTATCTGCCCCCTATTTTACTGCATTTAATCCTGTACTTCAGAATACTGTAATCTGCCAAGTGTTTAACCTGTAGTACTTTGTATTTAATCATATCCTGATGTAACTATCACTATTTAATCATATCCTGATGTAACTATCACTATTATCTGCTGTATTATTGAATTGTGGTTTGTCACACTTGTACTTTGCTTGAACAAAAGTTATTGTATTTCTTGCTCTTATTGTATTACTTGTATTGTAACACTTGAAATGTATTTGCTTACGATTGTAAGTTGCCCTGGATAAGGGTGTCTGCTAAGAAATAAATAATAATAATAATAATAATAATGAGTATAACAGGGCTACTGTAATGGCATTATGGAGCAAATGGGAGCCACAAACCTACTGTGTTATAAGCGATTCCACACTATAACGAGGCGCGTTATAACGGGTGAGCACTGTATATTATATATATATATATATATATATATATATATATATATATATATATATATATATATATACACTACCGGTCAAAAGTTTTAGAACACCCCCATTTTTCCAGTTTTTATTGAAATTTAAGCAGTTCAAGTCCAGTGAATAACCTGAAATGGTACAAAGGTAAGCGGTAAACTGCCAGAGGTTAAAAAAAAAAAGTTTAGGTTACCAAAAACTGAAAAATAATGTACATTTCAGAGTTATACAAAAAGGCCTTTTTCAGGGAACAAGTAATGGGTTAACAACTTACAGCTGTTCTGCAGCAATGGAAGTAAATTAAGCCTTGAAAGTTGATGCTAACAATTCCTACAGGTGTCCCAACTTGTTGATTACTTACAAACCCTCTGTCTGTATAAAAGCAGTGTTGGAACAGACTGTGTTACTACACCCTCTTAAGCATTATTTGGACAGTATTGTACTGCAGGAAGTAGTATATTGCTCTCATAATGGCGAGAAAAAGGCAATTAACAAAGGAAGACAGATAGACCATTATAACCCTTAAAAGTGTAGGTCTTTCCTTTAGAGAAATTGCAAAGAAAGCCAAGGTGTCAGTGAGTACAGTTTCCTACACCATCAAAAGGCACTTGGAAACTGGAGGAAACTCTGACAGGAAGAGGTCTGGCAGACCCAAAGCCACAACAGAATCAGAAGACAAGTTTCTGAGAGTCAACAGCTTGCGTGATAGGCGGCTCACAGGACAACAGCTTCAAGCACAGCTTAACACTGGTCGAAGTAAGCAAGTCTCAGTTTCAACTGTGAAGAGAAGACTTCGAGCTGCAGGTTTGACAGGTCGAGTGTCAGTAAGAATGCCATTGCTAAGATGGCAAAATAAGAAAAAGAGGCTTGCCTGGGCCATGAAGCACCGCCAGTGGACTACTGAAGACTGGAAGAAGGTCTTATGGACCGATGAATCAAAATTTGAAATCTTCGGTCTAAGATTGTTAAAGTCTAAGATTGTTGTTAATGTTTTTCTATAATAAAATAAGGTAACCATGTGGAATAACAAGGATCAGGAAGAGAAGGATAATTTGAAATGCCAAATTCAAAACGTCATCTCACCATGGCAACCCACTTACTAATCAACAGGCGACCTCTGTTCCTGCTGTTGAGCCAATAGCCTCTACCAAAAACTGACAAGTCGCCATTACCAGGATTCGAACCCCACTTACATGACTCGCCCTGCACTGTAAGAAAGAGAGCTTTTACAAGAGAGCCAATGGAGGCCAGAAAATAAAACAATAGACATAAACTACAAGCAATACTATTTAAAAATAGAAAAGCACACATGATCTAGTATGACCATGCATCTTGTATGGCAAGGCTATGCAGCTCCTTGGTGACTTCCAGTTTCCCCATTTTAAAAGCACCAGTATTAAGCCTTTAATTGGGGATTCCTTTACACCCACTCCTCCCATATACTGCATGTTTTTCTATCACTAGCCTGTAAGGTGAGCACGTGTGAAAGGAAATGCTGAAGTCTGGACTTGCAGGAAAGCTTTCCCAGCTGAAGCATTTAACCTTCAGCAAAGCTGCTAAGGTTATGGAACAGGTTAAAACTCCCACCAACGTCTTTAGTTTTACATGTGTGGAAGGGGGAAATAATAAAGGGCAGACACAGCACCAAGTTTAGTAAAAGTACCAAAAATTGCAGTATTTTCAAGAGATATGTTTCTGAAACAATATACGCGGTTGAATAACTATAGGCTTTTGTACACTGTATTTAAGCAAGCTGAATTGCCATAAAGTAGAAAAACACTTTACATTAATCTCTAATTTACTGTGTCTCTAATTTACATAGTACAGTACACCCTTGCTATAATGGCCTTTATTTTAAGGAACCTTCGACTATAACAAACCTGGTCCCTGGACACCAAATAATAAAAAAAAGATAAGGTCTGTGAAGTGCAGCAACGCTTGGAGTAGGAGGGGCTGTGTTTCACATCAGTTGAACAGCATATAGGCGACAGGCACAGACCACAGGAGCTGCTGGTGATTGGCCGTGGAGTGGGATGAGGCAGGACTAACTGGGGCTAAAGACCAGTGACAGGTGTTGTTGTTCTGAAGCAGGGAGAGAAGCGATTAAACACAATAGTTCCACCCTGAGATTCCTTTTAAAAATGAATTAGTTTTAGCGGGGCAGCTCATAGCACACAGCAACCTGTTATTTGTTAGTTAACAATTGACAGATTGTCTTTGATCATTTATTAGTGTAATAAATATTGAGTTTGGCTCGGAATCGACTGAAGACTCATTCTTATGGCGTTAAGGATTTTTATTACAGTATACACACACTGTCAACATACTGGTCTGTACGCACCAGTGCAGTCAACTTGGAGGCAGATCATTTTGCAGCATCTTTGTGATGTCAATTGTTAATCATCACAATAAAAAGTCACTGCTCCTGCTCTAAAACAGAGTTTGTCATTTTTCGATCACATCTAGTGAATTTTATCCAAATATAAGTGATATGTTTCTTTTGCTGCTCAAATATAAATACGTTTCTTTTGATGCTCAGTATATACTGTATATATATATATATATATATATATATATATATATATATATATATATACTGAGCATCAAAATAAACTTTATATATTACATCAGTTATATAAATAGCTGTGCTAATCAAAAACACAATAGGGACTGACTTAACAGGCTAAGTAGGTTGGTGGCACTTCAAAAGATACAAAAAGAAAAGAAAATATTCCAGGAAGTTAAACAGAATATGAATAATTAAACCGGCCATCCATACCTTTCTTTATTTTATTTTTGTATAATAAATTACTGTGCTGTCAACTTGCTCAGTACGCTGCTACAGTTTTGTGAAAAAATGTGAATACGAAATAGCAAAACCGGGACGATTTAACAATTTTACTGTTTCTGAAAACTGGGACAGTCCCGTCTGGTAACCCTATGCATCATTTATAAGGCATTTAATTATATCATATTAAACTGGCTCTTCTAACTATTGTTTCTTCGTTTTTTGAAGGTTAAACAGCCAAAGCATAACTGTGTCAAACAATTGGGCTAAAGTGATACAGTGGCTTGAAACAACTTATCTGAAATGCTTATCATCGAGTCCATTGTTCCAGGCACCTCCCACAGATCACACTATCTCCAAATCCTCCAGCATTAAGAACCGATGCGATGACTTCACTGCCCTTGTTCTAGTTGCCATGGGCAGGGGAAACTCCCCTCCTTCAGGGGCACTGGCCTGTTCGTCAATGTCACTTTAAACCCTTGCTTCGACAATGAAAACAGGAAATCTCTGGGAAGCAGGCAGTTCCTACAATTTTAAAATCCAGACGGGAGTTTAATAACAAAAAAATAAGCTTTGGCGCGAGAGATCAAATTAATTTGTTGTCATTCAGGCCAGCGAGAGGAGAAGGTGGGGTGGGAAATAAATGCTTGTTTGTTTGTTTTTTTATTTCTTGTTGGGAGAGTTTTTAATTGAGATAAGTCACAGGGTGAGGGAAAAGATGTTTTTATTTGTTTTTTTAAAGACACTGCTCAATTAACTAAGAGATGTACAGAGATATGTATCAACACTGAGCATGTGAATGCAGGCACCCATCCAGAATCATTGCCAGGGCGGTGTTATTGCCCATGGTGATCAAGCACCATACTGGCTCAATACGGAGGGTGCGCACTAGTGCAGGGAGGGAGGGTTAGCAATTAGGACCCAGCTTCTCAGCATGTATTATAATGTTGGATATTCGTGTAACAAGGTGGAGGCTGGGCACGAGCAGGCGACCCCACGCACTGCAAGCCAGCGTCTTAACCACTATGCAAAAGAGCCAGGCTTGTCTGTATTTATGGTTTTTGATACATTACAAGATCCCAGTTTCATAGAGTAAGAGAAGTGTTTATTGTAATGCAGGGGTTAGGGTTTCTAAAACCTACATCATTAGGATTGGACAATTCCAATGAAACCATTCTATTTTATACATGCTGCCTACGTTAAAATGACAGTAAGCTGGAAAAAAGGTTTTAAAATGTATATTTGAGCTACCTCTGTGACTATTATTTTAATACTTACATTTTCACATTCTCTTTTTATGAGTGTAATTTAACAGTGATGACAAAGCCTTTAGTCAGTATGCTTGATTTAAGAGTGCATAGGAGCCAACTGGCATGATAAAATGTTTATTGTCTAAACTGTGCTATATCACCACAGTAACGTCTCACACACAGTCTAGTAACAGGGACTTTGCTAAGTTAAGAAGCATGTTTAAAACTGTAGCGGTTAGCTAGAAAAACAAAGAAGTAGTGTTACAGTGCTCTACTTGTTTTATGTTATGGTATTTGTGTAAAATCTGAATATAAATGTGGATGCTGTAATTACATTACAGTATCGTAACTGCAGGCTGTTTAAGTTAAGAAAACTTAAGTTAGGAAACTTTCTTAACCGAAGCCAGCAAGCAGCTTAAACTGTACTGCTTTGAAGATGGCAGATAAGGACTGACTTCATTGCAAAATATTATACAAAATATTTTTGTTTATACAGATGTGTTTGTGTTGGACTGAGCCAAATTATATAAGATATATTGAGTGATTACTGGATTCCGACTACCAATTCAAGCTGAACTTACTGTTTTGTTTTGTATTTTTTGTGAAACATACCTGTATGCATATATTTAATCCAGGCCTGAAAACAATATGATTGTTGCACGTGTGTGAAGTACAGTGTGTGCATTGAAATAATTGTGCAGCATAAAACAACTGATGACACTGCACTGGTGCGTTCTGTGATGTTTTAATCTAGAACTTTATTGAAACAAAGAACAGTAAAATGACACTGAAGCCCTGAACTGATTTTTTAATTTTTTTTATAATAAATTTCCATTTAGAAGTACTGGTTTATGGTAACTTAGGGGACACAGCAGTGATCCAAGGAGCTACCTTCTTGTTTCTGAAGTTTCACAGATTTTGAAGTTGAAACTGAAGTAAAACAATATTGAAAAAAGAAAGTTGAAATAAAAACGCACAAACAGAACAATCCAGAAAACAAATGATTATCGCCATTAACAAGACAGGAAGTAAAAAGTGCTAGTATAAGTGAAACCATACATGCACTGACGGCACTATGGGCAAAGAGCCTATTGTATCAGAAAAGGGTTAGCGTAAAAGGATTTGGTTTAGGGTTAGAGTTAGTGTTATGGTTAGGGTTAGGATTATATCATACAGAAAATGTACACATTAAGTATAACGATGCATAAGACAATGTAATTATGTGCACATGTGTTTACTATGTAACTACGCAGTAATCAGAGAGACTCTTAATGTAAAGTGTAACCCTAACATGATACTGTAGAGTAAATTACTTATACTGAAGCCTTCTGATGTTTTGCTTTTGTCCCTTTCAATGTGGTGACTGTATTTGTAAATGGTGAAGCCCTCACTGTGGGACAATGCACTTTTAAGAAGGTTTTTTTTCATGGCCCTTGAACCCCATCGATTATTATTATTAGCAGCAGTGTACCTCACCTGGGATTGAACCCACAACCCTCCGGTCAAGAGTCCAGAGCCCTAACCACTACTCCACACTGCTGCTTGATCTGATCTCTTATCTCAAGATCAGATGTACAACAAACAGATGGAGGTCTCATGCTTTTAATGGCTAGATGCTTTAGGGAGGAGGGTGGAAAGGGTAAAGCATCTTTCGGCATTATAGCCCTCTGTCGGTAACAATAGTCTTCCATCGGGTCAATATGGGCGCGTTGTTTTATTCACCGCTGCAAATTTATCGGTGAGCCAGAAAGTACATCCACCGGTGACTGGATTAAAACAACAGTTTAGTGACATTAAATATGGCGACTAGTACTAGAATTATATTTATTGTAAATATTATGTACAATATTTAGTTATGTGAAGGGCTCTGAGATGTTTTACATGAAATGCACTATATAATAATACATTTCTTACACTACAGTACCGGTATCTGCTGAAAAAATAAACAAAGCTTGGAATTCATAGTCGTGTGTGTGTGTGTGTGTGTGCGCGCGCACATTTTTGTTTTTAAATATGAATGAACTTAATCGTTTTGACATTGTATTACATTAGATCATAAAAATAGCATCAACTTAAAATCTTTGCTTTATAATTTGAATACTTAATTTAAAGGTTGAAAAGTTCCTAAATTAATTGTATTTGGTAGGACTTTTATTACTTAGCGATTTACAGTATCCAAGTCCACTATATATTTAATTTAGTCTGCCCACAGTCCACATTGACAGATTCCATGGGGGCGTCCATGTTGTCTACATTGTTTACGGGGAATCTCATCAGCTTTTTTTCTTGGTGAGTCTAGTGGCTCATAGAGAACTTGAAAAAGACGACTGGGCGAAACCCGTTTTTTCAAGTTTTCACTGAATTTCGGGGCTAGCCCAGACAAGTCTAGTTTCGTCCAAAGCTTCAACATGTATGCTGGGCCAACCTAGTTTTGCCTATGCAAATTATTTGGGCGAGTCTAGTTTTGCATTTCTACACTCTCCTCTGCCAGCTCCAAGTGCGTGCCAGGGTACCTGCCTTGTCTCCACTTCTGAGAACAATGTAGCGACTGTGTGCTGGGTTTCCAGTGGCAGTGCAGAAAAGGCAGGACACCAGGGCTGGTTTTAATAGTGATTAAAACCACTCTTTTTATTAGCTCTCTCTCCCAAAAAGTTAACAGTCAAAAAGTCTCGCTCCTCCATACGCGGGGCCGAGGGCCGAAAAAAGTGGTAACTTCGGGATTCACCCAGAAGCCTTTGGCAAACCTAGATTGGCCCAGGCAAAACTAGACTTGCCAGACCACCAGGTTTTGCCCTTAACATATATATATATATATATATATATATATATATATATATATATATATATATATATATATATATATATATATCAGACTTGTAGGACTCGCGTCACAGCCGTAAAACACCCCCCCCACACACAAAACTTAACTGCAGCTATCGCATTTTGCATTAAGTTATAAATAAATAAATGATGTCAGCATGGTAAACAAGTAAGTACTTATTTTCTCTTTACTACTTTAAACCGTGTTCTAAGTTTTTTAAGCACTTTAGAAATACATTTCTAAAAGTGCATTCTTGAAAAATACTTAATTTAATTTTGAGTTTACTGGAAACAAAAACAAATGAAAAATTATAGTCATATAAGTTATAATCATACTTTTAGAGCTTCTTAATTCATATCAGAAAGTCGCAATTAAATATTCTGTGTTTTGCTTCTAATCTCCACTCGTTCCCAGCACACACTGTTTGCAAGCAACGTCAATGAATTCACCTGGCAAATTCTGTCGAAAATTGCCTACCGTCAAACAGGCAGATATAAACACACTGACAGGACAGGACTGATTGACAGCAACAAAAAAAAAAATAACGACAGAATAACTTAATACCACTTAATTTACTAAAATGACAATGATTTATTATGGATGTGGGAAAACACATTAACAATACGCTGTGAAGCGTCAACCTAGAAATCTGAACTTCATTTTTTGTTCCATTATGAACCTGCACAAAAGGGAAATACCAGGGGTGGCCGGTAATGAATTGCACTTCCCTTCTTCTGGGTGAGGTGCGTTTTCATTTCCCCTTCTCACGTGACACTGGCACATCAACAATGCCGTTCATCCCATCTGTTTAATGGGCTGAAGCCAGGCTGCCCAAATCCGCCGTGCACATGTGCAGTAGCAGCCAGCCGTCAGCCAGGACTGGCTATGATTGGCTTAAAAACGTCTGGCTGGAGCGCGGCCGATTGGTGATCAGGTGATCAGGCGATCAGGGCGCATGTGCCAAGACAACAAAGGCTATAAATATGAGGGGGTTGGCCCCCTGGACTGCACCCCCTCACCTGTATCTGAGGTTTGAACACCCAAAAACTCTGCAACTGGGAAATACATAAACATAATGTTTTTTGTGTAAAAGAGAAAAGATAAAAAAAGACATGATCTGAAATCAAATGAACTGAAGCATAATCTCGTAAACAGACATTACAGACATGTTAGCAACTAGCGAGATTCGGGGGGGGGGGGGGGGGGGGGGGGAGTTGGGGCCCACTAATTAATCCTTTGCGACATTGCAATTTTCCCTTTCCGGTCCGATGTCGGATGTCATCAAAAAGTTGCAAAAAACAGATCTCTAGTCGTTTTTTCTCCGGAAAAAGCTGAGAAAACCATTCAATGGCCAAGTGAGATCGATAGGAGCCGAGAGAAGCCGAAAAAAAGGGGGGGTATCTGAGAGATACAGATAGCCCCGGCACCACAGAGATAACACGGACATAAACAAACAAGATAGCTGCTTCTGCATCCAGCGCTCAAAGAATATCACAGACATTTGCAGAGCTTTTTTTTAGATGTTATAAAAATAAAATAATGACTTGGATCGCATTATTGAGGAGTATGGTGATAAAACGAGTGATCAGGAGTAGATTTATCAGTATGCACTACTATCAAGATGTATGTGAAAAAAACAGCGAACGAGGGGCGGGGCGGGGCTGGAAATGCAGTACTGAGTGTCCTGTTGATATGCAGTGTGTTTTAAACCTGTTTTACTGTGACTAAAGTAAGCGTGTCTTTTAGCGTGTCTAAAATAAACTGCGCGTGTGAAAATAAATTGGACCTGACGCGCCTGAGACGCGCTGAATAAATGTACTGCAAAGGGTTAATGTCTATCATTACTAATTGTCTATTTAAGCCACAATCTTACACACTTCCCCTGTCTAGTGTTTTCGCTTTGTAGCTAACGTATAGACTCTTTAATCGCGTCTTATTTTCTTTCGAGAAAGATGCCAAAACCTTGTCGCTTTTTTCTCTCGTCCAACTCGGACGACTCTGAGCAAGAAATGACTTTTCCTACCTGCTCTCGAGATACGTCTCATCCTGCAGCTTCTTTCTCTTTCACTGCAGCGGCTCCATTACCTGCGGTCTCTACAAACATGCAGTCTCCAGCTCAGCAACCACGCCGTTCAAAACAACGGTCCACTACTCAACCTCCATTACAGCTTCATTATAAAGACTGGCCAATTGCCAAACTCCTGAGAGCTTTATTCGATAAAGGAATTAATATTCCTGTCAGCCACGATTGGCTTTCTCTGTTCAACCTTTACTGCAATGCTGGATCCGCCGAGCCTAACTTACTGTTAGCTCCACACCCATAATCATTCCAGCTTTAGCAGAAGTGCTGCATCTTCATCCAGAGGATTCTCCACTGACCTTAACACTTCAAGACCAATATCAACGCCCTATCAAAAATTCCAGGCAGCAAACAATTGTGCAGCAGTCGCTAACTAGGAGGTGCTAACTATCCAAGGTATTCTCGAGAACCCCCCCCCCACCTTGCGCCTACTATTATCAATTTACATCTTATATTCCTTAATATCAACACTCCAGAAAGGCTGTTTTTCCCCCTTCAAGGACCTGGTTATGGAAGCCATGTGTTTAACAGCCTTCTTTGGCTTTCTCAGATGTTCCGAGTTCACCGCATCATCATTTTCCAGCTTCCCTGCATCAGGCATTTGTTCCTGCGACCTCTCCCTGTTCCCGGACTCACACTTCCTCATCTGGCTCTGCACCTCTAAAACTGATCAAATTCATCAAGGACATTTCATTCAGCTCTCAAAAATCGACTCGCCAGTATGCCCCTACTCATCCATGTCAAAGGACATCTCCGCTAAGAAACCATTTCTCCCATCAGACCCACTGTTCATCAACTCCTCCCGCACAATTATATCCCGCCACTGGTTCTCCTCTCATCTTGCTTCCCTTGTCGTCCAAGCAGGCCTGCCTCCGCAATTCTACATCCCTCATTCATTCAGAATCGGAGCAGCCACTTCCGCAGCCAAAGCCATCAATATTCACACAATCAAAAATATGGGGCACTGAGCTTCCTTAGCGGTCGATATATATATATTCGTTCATCACCTACTGACATTGCCAAAGCCCATCAAAAAACCGTTGGCATGAACGGCAAACTTGTTTGTTAAAGTTTGTGAATAGAGCTGCAGTCACGTACTTTCAGAATGTATATAGGCAGATCTTTTACTCCGGTCTGTAAAATTGATTGCAACAGTAATTCCAGCCAGTGATGTAATCCTAAATCTGAAGGTACCGGAACGCCACTAAAATATAGATTTTCTTAAACAAGAATTATTATACAAATTCACATTTTATTTGTATACTGAACTTCTAGTAACATACATAATAGGTAATGTATTTATCTAATTTCTACAAGTATTTCCACAATGTGTCTTTCTCCATCTTGTCAGAATGCTTTATTTTATTTACGTGTCTGTGTGTCAGTGGCTTTATATGTGCTTGTGTCCGCAGTCGTAGTTGATGCGCTGTCTGTTGCTGTCGTCTTTGTCAGCATGTTTAGCCTTCTTAAAGAAGTCGTTTGTAATAGAAGAAGTTCCTAACGCTCTTTATATTGCATCAAGTTGTGCGGGAGATGTGAGACATGTGACTTAACTTGCCAGTTATGCAAGTTCTGGCTTGACTCCACCATTGCTCCCTGTAGAAAATAGTTTAATGGCAGAGGATCTATACTGAAGCTGTTTTAAACAACTGAATAGTGATTTCACAAACGATATACAGCGGCACCAATAACTTTTATTTTATTTTTTATTTTATTATTTAAATTTAATGCCCTATTATTTTACCCCCGATTTTCTCCCCAATTTAAAATGTCCAATTATTTCCCCCCCTCACCACAGCTCAGGAATACTGAAGGTTTAGTAAGCGTCCTCAGTTCCCATGACCAAGCAGCTGTCAGCGAGCTAACAGGTGTCCTTCAGGTGTCTGCCTTTGTGAGCTCCAATTTTCTCCCTGTTTAGAATGTCAAATTATGTTCCCTCTCACTCCCCACTCCAGTATCACCCTGGTGTTGCCCACGTGTCACCTGTGGTGTGAAATATACTGGGGCAGCAGTGTGGAGTAGTGGTTAGGGCTTTGGACTCTTGACTGGAGGGTCGTGGGTTCAATCCCTGGTAGGGGACACTGCTGCTGTACCCTTGAGCAAGGTACTTTACCTAGATTGCTCCAGTAAAAACCCAACTGTATAAATGGGTAATTGTTTGTAAAATAATGTGATATCTTGTAAAAATTGTAAGTCGCCCTGGATAAGGGCGTCTGCTAAGAAATAAATAATAATAATAATAATATACTTATCAAAAGTATGTGTTCTATTCATTTTGTCGCATCACTGCACATTTTTGACTGTCGCATTGTGTCTGGTGTGTAGCAGCCTTTAGGGTTAGGGTTATGGTTAGGGTTAGAGTTAGGATTAGGGTTATATCATGCAAAAAATGTACACATTAAGTACATTGTAACTATGCATAATAACATTGTAATTATGTGTACGTATCAGTGCTTGAGTCCTGCCGGAATGCACGGGCATAAAGTTCTGAAAAATGTTTTTTTTTTTTTTTTAAGTTACAGTATTTGCCCTACAGCATGGAAGATACTGTGCAAACTCAGATATGTAGAATAGGATCCAGACATTTCCTGTACTCTCTGGTTTACTTTTTGCCAAGCGTTCCAGCTGCAGCAGCCCTAATAGGTTGCATAATGTTTAAACCGTGTTCTTTTACCGCACCTTTCTCTACTAAAGGCTATACAAACTGTAGCAGTGAACCACCCTGACCTCATGATATCAGAGGAGTCATGTCACTACAAGATCTTCATCTGCATGAATGGTCTCAATGGCCTACAGCTACGACCACAGAATGTGTGACAGTAATGTATGTCTCAGGCTTGCTTTGGCAGGGATTCACATGTACACTGTGCACTGCTGTGCGCTGGAGAATGGTTCATAAGGATGTTTAATTATAGAGTAATAATAAAAACGAATACCTGCTGGTTAATGTGATCCACTGTCTAGTGTCAATGCTTTCAAATACCAACAATATTTACAGTACTGCTATGCAAATCATTCTGGGCGTGTCTGGCATTGTTTAGACATATAATAGATCATTACAGTGCCTGCAGGCTTAGTTGTCTATTGTAAAACTGAACCCACATTTCCCAGAAAAGTGTAATGTTTCGTTTTTTTGCATATTACTGTTACCTCCCATCTGTCTTTCCTACACTACTAGAGCGCTCTGCAGTGTTGAGTGGAGTTCTCTTTCCTATACTATTAGAGCACTCTGCAATGTTGAGTGGAGTTCTCTTTCCTACACTACTAGAGCGCTCTGCAGTGTTGAGTGGAGTTCTCTTTCCTATACTATTAGAGCACTCTGCAATGTTGAGTGGAGTTCTCTTTCCTATACTACTAGAGAGCTCTGCAGTGTTGAGTGGTGTTCCCTTTCCTACACTACTAGAGCGCTCTGCAGTGTTGAGTGGAGATCTCTTTCCTTTACTACTAGAGCACTCTGCAGTGTTGAGTGGAGTTCTCTTTCCTATACTACTAGAGCGCTCTGCAGTGTTGAGTGGAGTTCTCTTTCCTATACTACTAGAGCGCTCTGCAGTGTTGAGTGGAGTTCTCTTTCCTACACTACTAGAGAGCTCTGCAGTGTTGAGTGGAGTTCCCTTTCCTATACTACTAGAGCGCTCTGCAGTGTTGAGTGGAGTTCTCTTTCCTATACTACTAGAGCGCTCTGCAGTGTTGAGGGGAGTTCTCTTTCCTACACTACTAGAGCGCTCTGCAGTGTTGAGTGGAGTTCTGTTTCCTAGACCTGTGTAATGCCAGCAGTGTTGAAATAGTTAAAGTAGACAAACACAGTGTCTGGTTGAGCACTGCCAGTGAGGTTGCTCCACCATCTCGCAGGTCGGTAGATTAATTGTACATGCATCATTGATTGATATAAAATAAAAGCCGGATTGCCCATACAAATAGAGATTTGTTTAAAAGCCGGGTAGCAATGATCAGCAAGGAGATCAGTTTAAATAAACCACACACCCAGAGTTTATGAATTTAAGTTACACTCTAGATTCTCCAAATCTTCTCCAAATTGTTATTGGTGCAATTTTTATCTGAAAGGAAAAAAAAACACCATTACAAATAAGGAACCACTTAAGACTACTCACACGTTCCAAAGTTAAAACTCAAATGAACGCAGAAGCGTTTATTTTAAATTGCATAAAAGAGCTGCTGCACTTATTCAAGGGTGGCGTTCATTCGATGTATGGGTTGCATACAGCTATCATCTAACCAGTGACGTCTGCACAACCTTGAAGCAGGCAAAACAAAAAAGGCTTGCATTCCTGGTGGCTGCACCAAGTTGATCCAGCCAGCTGATGATTGTTGAAATGCTCCATTTAACTCTATAGGGGCCGCCTAATAGACCTAACAAACCTTACTTGGTACAAAAAAAAAAAAAAAAAAAAACATTTTCACACAAAATCTTTACAAAATAAGAGAAATGGCGACATCGAAGGCACAAGGACCTATTTTCCGATAAATATATGTTTGATTTTCGTGTTTGTGGATCAGATGCACGAGGCAAGAGCTGTTACAGTTAGGTTGCCATGGTTACCACCTTGCTGGCAATTCAAGCCACAGTGAATAACTCCATCTTGTGCCACATGATCAGGTCCCTGGGACGAACAATTTAAATGCGTTTTTTTTGTTTTCTTTTGCACATTTTTGAATTGTTACATTTTTTTTTGGTTGCTTTGGTCTCTTTTCTATATATGTCCGTAATTCCTTTATTTATTATCCAATTTGTTAAAAGAATAAAAAATAATAAATTATACAAACAATAAATAATGTTTTTTTTTCTAAAAAGTCTTTTTTTCTGTGGTTTGTGTTATCTGTATTGAACAGGGTGAGTCTCAGACTACTGAACTTTTTTTTGTTATGGAAGCCTAGCGTGTGCACATTCATTTCATGTATGACATGTAACTGTAACCTTTATAGTTAAAGAGTTATAGGCACAAATCTAACAACAGCTAAAAAACAGGCAAAAATACCTCAGACCCTAAAGTACCGTGAATTCTACAAGGAGTGGCTGCAACTCCCTGAACGAGCTCAGGATTGAGCAGCACACGGAGACCCTTGAGCCCCTACTCCACTTCAGAGGATGGAGTGGATAAAGAAAGCATGGGAAACACTGAGCAGGGGGACCACAATGAGATCATCTAAAACATGTGGATTAACAACAGCGGATCCACAATTCATCCATTGCACAGAGAGGAGAAGTAGCACAATGTGTTCAATATGGTACATTTGTATCCTGTTTATTTGTTTCTTGTTGAGTGGGGTATTTATTCAAGGGTGCAATCTATTACAAATCTGGTAACTGAGTGCAGCGTTTATTCAAAGCGGTGTTTATTCAACAGTGTTGTTTATTCAATAGCTGTGTTTATTCAACACTGTTATTTATTCAACAGCAGCGTTCATTTATTATTATTATTATTATTATTAGTTTATTTAGCAGACGCCTTTATCCAAGGCGACTTACAGAGACTAGGGTGTGTGAACTATGCATCAGCTGCAGAGTCACTTACAACTACGTCTCACCCGAAAGACGGAGCACAAGGAGGTTAAGTGACTTGCTCAGGGTCACACAGTGAGTCAGTGGCTGAGGTGGGATTTGAGGTGGGGACCTCCTGGTTACAAGCCCATTTCTTTAACCACTGGACCACACAGCCTCGTCAATTTAGCTTTGACAATTTAGCCCAATGTGATTTTCCTATTCAAGTCGCTGTGCTATACTTGTGTGACAGTCTATTATTTTTTTAGATAAGGTTATTACACTGGTATGTGTTTTTGCTTGCCTTAGGCTACAGAGCAAGTTAAACAACACTGTTAAATTGTAAGATATGTTGGTAACACTTTATTTTAAAGCACTACATATTAGGCATTTTTTATGTACTTATTTGTGGCTAATTATCACATAATACATCATGTATAGCCTCCTAATAAGGCTTTATTAGGTACTTATTATGCTTATTCTCAAACATGCCTTACTAATAGGTTACGGGACATTAATAAAGGATTTAAGTGAAGACGGTTCTTGGCCATATTAGGTCCTACTAGCTGCTCGTATATGATTAATACCTTGGTAATAAAGCATCAAAACAAAGTGGACCATGCATGGATAACACTCTATATCAGAGTTGGACTTTGTTTCCAATAAAGGGCTTATTAGGAGGATGTTGGTCACTAGTAAAGAGTTTTGCAGCTCCTATTCTGAAGTAAAGGCTTCTTTTACATTACTTAAGAACTTATT
Source organism: Acipenser ruthenus (assembly GCF_902713425.1). Taxonomy (NCBI): domain Eukaryota; kingdom Metazoa; phylum Chordata; class Actinopteri; order Acipenseriformes; family Acipenseridae; genus Acipenser; species Acipenser ruthenus. Next base: position 32,614,384 of record NC_081202.1, on the reverse strand, counting down.
AGTAGCATATGTCATTAATACAGTTTTGGTCTAACAAATAATGCACAAAGAAGCAATTATCACCAGGGCATCTTCAACCTGTTCAACCTGTATCCTGAAGTGAAGACTCCAGGCACCCCATGAAGCTCTCACTCACATTAATATATATATTGTAACAAACGGTCAGCGATGAGCACACAAGGAAGTTATCGGAAATGTGAGGATTCTGATGTCTTTCCCCTGTGCTCAAAAAAAGAAAGATGTTTGTTCCTGTTATAATACTGGCTGCGTCATGATATGCAGACTTTGCTAAGTCTGAGCAGATTCTGCGGAAAACCTGTCCAAATTCATCGTCTGCATGAACTCAGCCGGAAAAGACGTCACCAGGTCACGCATCCACACATATGTGTATATATATATATATATATATATATATATATATATATATATATTACTTAAAATATTTCTTTTTTTTTGTCAGGTTCATTAATGTGAGTGAGAGCTTCATGGGGTGCCTGGAGTCTTCACTTCAGGATACAGGTTGAACAGGTTGAAGATGCCCTGGTGATAATTGCTTCTTTGTGCATTATTTGTTAGATGAAAACTGTATTAATGACATATGCTGCTAATAAGTTCTTAAGTGTTTGTTTTATTTTGGCCAAATTGCCCTTTTCTTTTGTGTGTTTTTGTTTAAATTATTTTTCTTTAAAATATTTAATAAATATTCTGCTGCGGCAGATTCGCCCCTTAGTACCTGTGTTTTGGTTTAATTTCCTTGGTCTGACGTCACCACTACAGCCATCTCGGCCACAGCCTATGATTCAAAGTTGAAAAAAATACCTTAAAATAACCACAATTGCACAAGTGGGGCAACATGTGGTAATAGACACGTTACATTCTGTAGATATACTCTATGGAACTTTCACCGGAAATATTTCATTTTTGGCCTTGTCAGAAATGAAACCACGGCATACCACAGTGAGTTTAATTACATGCAACTGAGACCAATATAAAGCAGTGGTTTCTAATTGAGGAAAGTGTACTTTGTGATGTGTCGCTCGCTATGATTTATTTTACAGACACCAGCACACTGCATGGTAATGCAGTGCAGATGAGCTTTCTTTCTTTCTTTCTTTCTTTCTTTCTTTCTTTCTTTCTTTGATTTCACGTTCGTGATGAAGGCTGCTTTCACATGGTTTCTTCTTGCAGTATATTAGCCCTTCTTTTGACATTTCATTCAAATTTAAGGAGCTGTATACAACTATACTGTGGGTTATGTCAACGGTGGGTTAAGATAATTGTCAGTTATTGTTGCAGGTCTAAACTTGTTCTTCAATAATACCTAAGGACACACTCCAGAACTGCCAGACTGCATTTGTAGAGTGACAGATGAGGATACTTTAATGTATTAAAAATCCTCTATCAGCCTCATTTCCCATTTCCTGGAACACATCCCAGCAGATAATGATGTTTTTTAAAGTAATTGTAGCAACAACAAAAAAAAAACAATTTCATAAACAGTACCTGGTGTACACTTCCATTCTCTGTACAGTACAATACAGTTTGACTTTATTTAGCACTCTTCATGCAAAGCATCCCAGGTCACTTTATATTAAAAGCTCTAATGAAAAAGCTATTGGCCAGCATTCCTGATATGACTTGGGATGAAATTCCAAAGGTAAGGATTATAACAACTACAGCTCACAAATGCTGACAGATCTTAAGCAAACGTGTATTTTCATTTGGAAACAAACAAAGTTCTCTGTTTGCTTGCCTTACTATCAGGGATCTGTTGCTATTTCACTTCACTTTGGGTCATGTTACTGGCTGCAAAGGCATGTCAGTCAATAGGGGAAGCAGCTGGTTGTTTAAACAGGAAATACTGTCTTGAAACCTGTTTCTGGGGGACCGGGAGACCTAGTTACTTTGCTGTATCAAACCCCAAGTCTCCCCTGGTGGGTTATATTTGTTGGTTGCTTTAAGTAGGGTCACTTCAGCCTTTATTTTACCCAAGTCTCACGTGGGCTGTGTGTGTTAGCTTGGTTAGAGTAAATACAAAAGATTGCCAGAAAGCCTGTATTATGTTTAAGGAATGAAACTGAAGATGTTGAACTGCATCAAGCTACAAGTCATCTGCATTTCATGGGTGTGGTCACTTTCTGAATGAAAATCAGGGCCAGAATAGATTGTCTATTATTTCTGGGGGTTAGCCCCACCCACTTCCAGTGACATCATCTGAGTAAAATCCAAGTGCGAGTATTCGTAGGAGTCTTAGTTTCAGAATACTAGTATGAGTGATGTGATCTCAGCACACTCTGGCAGGCTGCAATAATTTGTCTACAGTGCCGAGAAAAAGTTTGTGAACCCCTTAGGATTTTCACATATTTCACATATTTCAAAACTAATAATAGATAATAGATAAAGATAACCTGATTAAACAAATGACACAAAACATGATACTTTTTCAACATTTATTTATCCACAAATGATTCAACATTCAATGTATTCAGTAACTGGTGGCACCCCCTTGAGCAGCAATTCCTGTAACTGTTGGTCAGTCTCTCACATGGGTTTTAAGGAATTTTGGCCCATTTCTCCTTACGTAACTGCTTCAACTCGGTGACATTTGAGGGCTTCCTTGCATGGACATCTCTTTTCAGGTCCTGCCACAACATTTCGATGGGGCCATTCTAAACTCAGAATTTCTTCTTCTGCAGCCATTCTTTTGTAGATCTGCTTGTATCTTTAGGATCATTGTCTTGCGGCATGACCCACTTTTGGTTCAGCTTAAGCTCATGAACAGATGGCCTGACATTTTCCTCTAGAATCTTCTGATACAATGCAGAATTCATGGTTGTGTCAATGATGGCAAGCTGTCCAGGTCCTGAGGCAGCAAAGCAGCCCCAAACCATCACACTCCCACCACCATGCTTGACGGTTGGGATGAGGTTCTTGTGTTCGAACGCAACGTTTGGTTTTTGCCAAACATAACGTTTCTCATTGAGGCCAAAAAGTTCTACCTTTGACTCGTCTGTCCAGAGAACATTGTTCCAGAAGTCTTGTGGATCATCTGTGTGCTCTTTGGCGAACTTCAGATGGGCAGCCATGTTCTTTTTTGAGAGCAGTGGTTTCCTCCTGGCTATCGTTCTGTGAACACCATTATTTGAACACCATTCAAATTTTCTGATAGTTGAGTCATGAACACTCACATTAGCCTAGACTGATGAGCATCAATAACTGTTTTTCTGAGGTCCTCAGAGATTTCTTTTGATCGTGGTATGACATGTTCCCACACACCTGTATGGTGAAGACCAAACTCACAAGTTTCTAATCTTTAAATAGGGTGGGGCCTCCCAAACTCACCCCTGAAGATCTACCTAATTATTTAAACACCTGATTCTAATTATCCTCTTAATTGAGCTGATAAAACCAGGGGTTCACTTACTTTTTCACATACCCTGAATCTTAATTACTCATTGTTTGTCTAATTCATATATCATTTTGTTTCAAAAGACATGGAATTGGTTAATATAAACCCTATTGTATATTTAAGAAAAGACTGGTTTTGATTCAAGAAGGCTATCATGGTAAAACTATGGAATTTCCATAATTATCATTGGGGTTCACAAACTTTTTCTCGGCACTGTATATATGTGTCTATTTAGTTTCTCCCATAGTGGTTTTAAGAGAAACATCTGAGACATATATCAGATTCCAAGAGAAGGGAACAAGATTCACAGGCATTTCTTGGGAAAGCGAAAGAGGCATAAATGAACAGTGCATTACAGGGATGGAAATAACGCCCTAATGCACAGCAGTTTGATCCATTCCTGGTTTTTACTGAGCTTGTTACCTGTACATTATGGATAACCAGGCTCATTTTAAATCCTGGAATCGGTGAAACTGCTGTGCAACAAGAGTCATATTTCCACTCCTACATTATACCTGTGGGTAGCCAATGCTTTTTACTTTTTACTGGTTAAAAGAAAATAAATCTTTGGCTCACATTTTTAGTTGTACTGCACAGGGATCAGATCCAGCCATATGCAGACCATTAATTTACACAAATAGCCACACCTACCTACAGCACATTTTTAATGATGGCCCAAATGTGTATGACTCAGCTGTGGAGGCGCTTGTCTGGTTCCACAGTCCTTTCTTTAGGGTTTGCAGTCATTTTTACCCTCGATATGATGCTTCCCACACCAGGACCCCCCAGCCACTGAGACCCTTGTTTAACGCAGAGCTCTCCATTACTATCCCAGTGTCACCTGATCTCCCTCAAAGTGAAACGTAAACTTACTATACACAAATCCCAAGTCTGAGTCTTTGGCCAGAACTCAAACCCCCTAAAGAGCAGACGACTCATGCACTACACTAAGTAAAATCAAACTCCATGGCCTTGCCTCAAGTAATTAACTTTAGCATCAATGACATGAACAATATTTAACGCAAATGAGAAGGGAATTTGCTGACAGACAAAGACTTCAAGGTCTACTCAAATTAAAAATGGGGAAAGGCAATGGTTTCTTGATTGGAGTTTGGCAATTTAGTTTTTTCCCCCGCCTAAAGCAGCTGCTTTTTCAGCCCCTCTGTGGTAGGTCTGGTGTCTTGCTGTTATTTCGCTGCCAGTCTCTTAGTCAAAGAGAAAATGTGAAGTCTGGCATAGATGGATTGGCATGATCAGACTGTTAAGTGTTCCTGGAAAAAGTAACAGTTTTATTCATGTGAAATTTAGTAATATTGTGCCAGTCTTGGCAGTCCCCTTCGAAGAAGCTTTTTGTTTTGTAAAATGTATAAATGCACTCTGGTAGTAAATGGATTTGGATATTGCGTGCATGTATTTGCAGTAGAAATGTATATATTCAAAGAAGGTATTTAACATAGGGATGCACCGAATCCAGGACTCTGTTTTTTGGATTCGGTCTGAATACCTACTTTTTGAGCAGGGTTTGGATTCGGCCGAATACTTAGGATTTGATGAAACGAATCCAAATCCAATATCTTCCCAGATGCACATCTATTTTACTACATCCCCCCAATGTGTACAGTTCTTTAAATAAAAGACATGAGTCCGGTATTGAACGCAACTGTTGTATTTAATAACAAGAACACGTTTGATGAACTCTGTCGCAGCTCTCAACTCCCTAAATTACTGGTGGCGCACTCAGCTGCTGAATGCAAACATACCCCCGTATGCAACAGCACAGTCACATCACACTTTTCATGGAGTAAAGTTATACTATAGATTGTGTGCGTCCCTTGTAAGTAGCTGCCAGTCTCTTTTTCATTCAACAGTTTCCTTCAATTTTCTTGACAGTTTTTGTAGATTCAGTATTCGGTTTAGTATTCGGACGAATCTTTTGTGATGGATTCGGTATTTGGCCGAATCCCAAAAACCTGGATTCGGTGCATCCCTAATTTAACTACTATCCACAGGTCCTGTGGAGCAACAGTTCTTTTAAAATGCCCACTGCTCTTTTGCTATGCACAGCTGTTCACTGTACCCTCTAGTAGTTTCATGTCAAGTCAGCAGCAGTTGCAGGCTGGCTACTCTGACTGGTTTCTGCACAGCTGGGTATTTGGATCCAGGAGACTGGCAAAGTGGTGATTGATTACAGGTGCGTGCAGTGCAGAGTGGATACAAAACAAACAGACAATGATTTTCAGGTGTGAGGGTGTTTATTAATTTATTTAACAATGTCCAGAGCCTTATGGCAAACACCTGTAAATAATAATGATGGAGTGATACAGCAGCGTGTATTACTCGGTAATTGTAATCCCCGGGTTTGACCCGTAACCAAAAAGTCCAGTACTATTACACCCACACGAAACACAAAACACAAACACAGTTAACAATTAGTGCTCGTGGTGCAAGACAGTTCTCCGTGAACAAAGGGAAAGTGTTGGTGTCCGGGTTTGATGCTGGCAGAATAGCGACAGCTCCGGATCTTTAGTAGCAGTCTAAAATAACAAAAAAAAACAGTTTTTACTTAGACAAACTTAAAACACAACACTCACATTTTGGCAACACATGATTCTCCTTCTAGGTTTGATCTAACCATTCACAAAGGAACAGATCACTTACACTATGTCCCCTATTTATACCCTCGCTCATGACCCCTAGGTTAACGAGCACATCCGATCCTCGGATGCCACACCGTTTACCGTCTGGGTCATTGAGTTTGGGTACTGTAGCTCCGTCCCTTTCCTAAATGACCGACTTCCACCTAACCTATGGAATAAATTGTCGTGCCATTTAGTCAAGGGTACTCTGTTCCTTTTACACAATGCCCTCACAGGTCGAGAGGGAGATCTAACACCAAGAATCATTCAATCTCTGTCACAGAGACCCATGGAAAGTACTTGCGAGACATTTCTTGATCGATCATGCAATTTAGAATTCATCATTTTTGGAGCTACTAGGAGTTAGTTCATGGAGTCATGTTGCAAAAGGGTTTTTTATTTATTTTTTGACTTTGGCAATGTTTGATCTAATATCATATTGAAAGTGAATGCAGAGACTCATGATGATATTCAGAGTGGAATCTTTTACTTTAAAAAACTTTTTGTGAATAAATGATCTTATTGTCTTTGTAATTTCATTTCTACACAAGTGTAGTTATTACATTACACAGTAGCAATTCAATAATATCAAATTCCGAGATGCTATTTTACTTCTGATTACTGCTGTAAATCTAGTCCCTTTTCTGCCAAAGAAACTGCATCTTCTCTCTTTGATTTCCACTTTCCATCTCTATCTCTATGCTATCCCCCAGTGTCCAATCTGCAAGCCAGACCCTTCCATTACATATCTCAATATTTCTATTTATAAATGGTTAATTCCTAGACTCTATTTTTCAAAATATTTAATTTCTTACCATTTAATATGACATGGTATTTGCTCTGTGTATTTTTTCTGTTGCAGTTTCTGCTTAGATCATTAGTGTACTGTGATTAATAGTTATTAGGATTTTTTTCAGCCACTTTCTACTATTAAACTATTAGTAGGTGATGAAATGTGTTGAATATCCTATCTTGACTGTGTGCAACAAATGAAGCCCACTAATCAGATTTTCTTAGTTTTGTTTATAAGCTGCCCTGATTGCAGAAACAGGAATTTCCTTTTGAAGTAGTTATTAAGTATGGTGAATAGTAATCCATGAAGGCAAACCCTTTAAAGTTTCTCTGAATAGCTGTATTTCCATATCCCTCCCTTTAACATGCTGTAAGCTGATGGGCATCACTTAAAAATGGAAAGTAAATACAAACTTGTTAATTACATGATGAAATTCCCTGCCTATTCAATTTTTTGGTACCAATCAATGATCATGAGAAAGCGTCTTCTGACAATCTAAATTAGATAACTACGCATTTTATGAAGGCTAATTTCTTTGCTGATCTTGGCTGTTTATTTATTCTTTTGAGTCAACAGTATAGGCTGAGATCCAGATGTAATAAGATTCAATCGTATTCCTTTTCTGATCAAATTAAATGCTGTCACTTCTTTACTTATGAAAGGAATACTATTTAATCTTCCTTAATGTAAGCACATTTGCTTATGTAAAATGCACAGAGAAGCTTTCAGATTGTCAGGAGCGGCTTTCTCATTATCATTGATTGTTACTGAAAAACGTATCATTGATTGGTATGGAAAAACTGCGTAGACAAGGCAGGAAATGTCATCATACAATTAACACGTTTTTTTAAGTGATACCTGTCGGCATGTTAAAAAGGAAATAAAACTATTTGGAGAAACTTAACCTAGAGATCAACCCCACCCCCAGCCCCACAGTAATCCAAGCCCTGAATTTGTTGAAGGAAAAACATGTTTTTATCAATGTTGTTTTTCTTCTATTAAACTAATAGCTGTGATAAAGTAAAATGCCTTATATAGCTATCACACATATGCAACAAATAACATTAATCTTCAATATGAACTCCATAGTCTATTTTTTTCTTAAACTTTGCAGGATAAAATATACTTCTTCTATAACACATTTAACACAGAAATACAAATAAGGGGTCTGTGTTGGGGTACATCCCACCCCTGTATGTATTTGTGTTATTTTATGTTTGTTATTATTATGTAAAAAGTATTGTTTAATTTGTATAAAACACAATGTTTTGTTATTGTTTTTTTTGCAGCATGGATGGGGTTAAACGTCCCCATCCGTGCTAAAGCCGTGGAGAATGTGACCGTCTCCAGATTGATTTATTATTAATTTGGAGACGGTCACATGTATATAAACCCTGATCAGGGGAGGGTGTTCAGAGGTGGAACGAGAGAGCGAGGCAGTAAGAACCGAAACCAAAAGAACATAACAATTGCTAGGCACGCTGGCTTTTCACCAGCGCAATATTTGTTTTATTTAGTGGTCGGTCTATTTTTGTCTGTTTGTTTAGGCCAACGAGCCGTTTTGTTTTGTATAAGTGTTTTGTGTTTGTTTAAACCTTTTATTTATTGAATAAAACGCGCAAGCAGCACCTTCTTACCCCAGTACTGTCTAAGTGTCTGTGTGTACATTCCGGGTCTGTGACGTCACACCACAAAGCCATCCGTGTCACAGGATCACTAAATGAGAAAGAGATTTATCCTGCCTCTAAGGCAGCTTATTTAGATCTTTTTTTAAAGAAGAAAGGTCAAATGAAACAAGGGTGTGGTTCTTTTTTTGTAATTGTTTTAAACTATTTGTATCATATACAATACTCAACTATCAATGTACATTTTTTTAAAATAAATTAAATTGGCACCTGGAGGCCTGAAACTATTGTATTCCATTATTGCTAAAAACTTAAACTGTACACTTAAAAAACTACATGTTCTGAAACTTGTAAAATGTTTTTACAACATGAATTTCACAAATGTGAAAATTGGAACTAAATAATATACTATTTTGTATTATTCACCAACATACGTTTCTTAGAGGGTTACCTATGGTGAACTGAAAGTGAATAGAGACTTATGTCAGTAGAAAATATGTTTCCAAATGCACCTGTATGAGCTGTTATTGTTAGGACTACAGTAGCCTAACCTCTTCGGGCAGTGAGAGTGATGATTCAGATGAGGATAGCCACCAGATCGTTTTAGTAACATGGATAAACCCACCCGCAATTCTCTGTGATTGGTTGCAAATATGAAAGTTGAATGTTCAGTAATTCTCCAGATTTGCACAGCGCTGTACAGCTGCTTTTTAATGCTACTGTACTGGTAGTTCAACCTTCCCTTTAGTCACACCATGTATCATTGTACTGTAATTTGTTAGCTATGGTAACACAGCAGCCTGCATGAAATGAAAATAGAATATTCCGTTACCGGTGCGACAGTGAAATGAGCATCCCAAGAAAGGTTCTGGGGACACTGAATGTTCCAAAGGTGGGACTGTTCCATCCAAAACGGGATTTCTGGTTATCTTAAATTTAAGCTTTTGCCTTCCTTAGATGGAGCTTTAAATGATCCCCCTCCCGTCCCTGGCCTCTGACTTGGCATCCTCAGTCAGAGTTGTTATGTCAGTTGTTATGTCTGTTCCAGTCTTCAAGTCACGTCTGAAGGCTCATTTGTGTGTAAGGACATTGCTAAACTAAATTGGGGTTGTGCTGATGTTTAAATAGCTGATCAAAAACTGATTTACTGTTGAATTATGTGTTTATTTGTTTCTCAAGACAATCGCTGAACTCTACTCTATTTACTCTATTTACACAAAACTTTCACAAGCTTTCAAATCTATATATTGTACAAACTGCAATATAGTTTTACACTGCTTCAGTTACTTTGGGTATACAGTAAAACCTTGATTATCCAACCCTGGTTATCCGAACACCTCTATTATCCGAACCAACCCTTGATAACCTGTCTTGTTGTGCTTACTAACCCCTTTGTCATAACATAAGTTTTACTGTAATCAGTGCTGTAGTGACCAATATAATATAGATTTTCATATACAACAATTATTGCACAAATTCACATTTTATTTGTGTACTGAACTTCTAGTAACACATATTGCATTTATGTCATTTCTACAAGTATTTCTACAAAATGCCTTTCTCCATCTCGTCAGAATGCTTTACTTTATTTATGCGTCCATGTGTCAGTGGCTTTGTTTGTGTTTGGGTCCACAGTTGTCGTCATGCTGTCATCTTCGTCACCATTTTTAGCCTTCTTAAAGAAGTTGTTCCTAATGCTCTTTTCATTGCATCAAGAGCACTATCGACTGAATCAGACAGTGTGGGAGATGTGAGTCATGTGACTTAGCTTGCCGAGTTCTGGCTCGACTACACCACTACTTTTTATAGAAAATAGTACTGGAGTAGCGTTCTGGTGCATTATGGAACGACTACACCACTGCCTGTAATGGCAACTCAAATGGAATTTATAGACTAATAACTTTTTGTTATATTTGTGCAATGATGTCTTGTAGCCACAGACTTTGGAGTCTGAAAACATGATTCGGTGCAGGGGGTGCAGCTCTGAAAAGTGAAGGGTTTGCATAACCATATGGGCATAGTTCTTGAAATCCATTGTTGCATTGATTTTTAAAATCACATGCAACATGCAAAACGTACACCCAAATGTAAACAAGATGCACTTTCCACTAGCAGATTCATTCTAATAGATAACAGTTCCTTTAAGAACATAAGAAAACATGGCAGGCGAGCATATTGCAGCAGAGTAGCCCTGTGTGGCACTGTTATACTAGTTCTCATTAAAACCTATTTAGTGTGGTTCAGGGGGCAGGAGCTACTCTCCCCTCTATCCTATAATCTTTCATCAATCAAATCTATTCTATTTAAACCATTAGTTTCCCCTGTGTAGTTGTCTTGCGTTTTTTTGTTCTGGTGTAAACCTAAGCGGATTGCAAGACTCACATCTGATTACTCTCATTCAGCAAAAGAAGCATTTAATATGGAGTACTCACAGCATCTGTGTCTAACATCGAGCAAGAGAAGCAAAGTTCAACACTTTCAGTAATCTCCTCCATTCCGGCAGTAAACACACTAGCGGTAGCTGCAGTCACTTCCGGTTCTGCTCTAACCGCGGTCCCTACAGTAGAGCCTCTGATTTACAACCTCACTACTGCAACAGCATATGGTTCCGCCTCCTCAACCACAGCCTGCCGTCACTCAATATCCCCACAAATTCGGCGCAACATAATAGAAGGTAAGGACATCGGAGTTCTTGGATCACAGAGTGGTGGATTATGGAGATCTATCAGTAACATTAACATCCAGAGACCCCAGATTACTCAAACTTTGGGGGAATTCATCATTGCCTTCGCCATATTCAGAGATGTGCTATGTTCAGTATACACAAACTGCAGAGTTGTGCATCAGATATGGAGGGATCATGTTTTTTGACTATCACAAAACATTTTCAGCAAAAGCATCAGCTATATTGGCATCAGATAACCACATCATTGGCTGGGCACAAACTGATTCAGATCTGTTCAACATCGGCAGTCTCAGAGCTAATGCATGCGGGGTCTGTGGTTCCACTGGTCACTCAACATCTCTCTGCCCGAAGGCGGCCATAGCATCAAACTTCTCCAGATCAGCAGTCGGCATCACTCCTCCTCACTATTCAATCAGAATCTCCATCCCCAACTCCATACATTCTTCATCCCCCCCCCGAGCAATCCACAAGACAAGACAAATACGGGCACAGAGTCAGATTTGCAGGAGGAAGACAAATCTGCAATAATTTCAATACTGGTTTCTGTTCAAACAGGCAACACAATTACATTCACATGTGCAGTACTTGCAAGGATGCTCACTCTATCAGCCCAGTAGATCCCAAGTGACTTTCTTCAATGCTCACAGTCTCCTCTCCCATAAACATTTTGGTACTATCACAAAAACTTCTGAATCATCCTGACAAGATTTTCACCAGTTACTTAATCGACGGACTGGAAAACGGTTCTTCAGCCGGGCTCAGTCAAATTCCTTCTTCCTCTTTTCAAAGCAAAGACCTCCATTCTGCTAATCAAGAACCAGAGTCAGTTCAATCTCTCATTGAAAATTAAATGGATTTATAGTCGGCCCATTTTCAGCACCCCCATTTCCAGTCTGCAGGATTAATCCTATTGGCATTGCCACTTGGAAAATATCAGGAAAAAAGCGACTCATCATCGATTTATCAGACACAATTCATGCAATTAAATTAGCAGGCTGCGGTTCTTGGTTAACAAAAGCAGATAAACTTTCAGCTCAGTAAAATGATCAGGAAACGTGCACTGCTCTCTTTGCTGGGTCATTTCAACTTTGCAATTCGTATTATCCCCCAAGGGTGGACGTTTATAGCTCGATTACTCGCTCTTGCACCGACAACAAAAAACTTAGACTCCTACATCAATATTTCTTCAGAAGCCAGGAAAGACATTAAAATGTGGTCTGCTCTTATTCAGCATTGGAATGGCCTGTCTATGTTCTTTGATGATTTCATTTCAGCACCACATGACCTGGCTTTGTTTACGGATGCCTCAAAAATCCACAGCTCTTCTCGAAATTTACCCAATAGTCGCGGCAGCTCAGCTATGGGGTCATCGTTGGTCTAAGAAATCAATATTATTCTACTGTGATAACATATCTACAGTGCATATTATCAATAAAGGCTGTTCCAGTTCCCCTCTTATCATGCAATTATTACGGCGGCTAATATGGATTTCAGTATCTAATAATTTTCTAATACAAGCTTGCCAACTACCGGACATTTATAATAATGCAGCTGATGCTCTTTCTTATTTACAGATTTCCAAAATTCCACCATCTGGTTCCTACAGCTCTGCCATTTTTAGCAGTGACCCCCCAGTTCAATCAGCTGATCTTCAACTGAACCCAGCTATCGGTAAACTACTTAATTCAGTGCAAGCTAACATGGCTTCAGCACTCGCTCTCTCTCTACCAGATCCTCGTACGCAAAATATTCTGTACATCTGGCACCAGCTACGGGGCAATCGGGGCAGCCACATTAGCAGCAAGAGCAAAAATTAACCAGCATCTAATCAAAAATATGGGGCACTGGACCTCATCAGCAGTTGAAGCTTACATTCGTTCTACCCCATTTGAAATATCCTCTGTTTACCAGTCCATGGCTGTATGTCCGGAGTGGGGACGACCTTTCCGCCGGGGCCACCAAAGGTTTCCCCCTAAAAAGATTTTTTTTCCCTTTCCACTGTACAGAGGGTCTTCAAATAGTTAGTAGGGAGCAAGCTTACTAACCCCTTTGTCATGTTAAATGTTTTCTTTTTCTTCTTGTGTTAAATGTTTTCTCTTTTTCTTTGTTTTCTTTATGCATTGGCGGTTCTTTGTCTGTCTACACATGTAGGAGTCTTTAGCGGGGAGCTGAGGGTCCATTCTTTGGGGGGTTAGTGATTCCACTTTCTCCAACCCTTTGTTAAGTCACCCTCTTCGTATGTCGGGTCTCCTCAGAGATGGTGACTCCTCTCTTGTATGTTGGGTTTCTTCAGTAATGGAACCCACTTCTATGTGTTGGGCCTTCAAAGAGGCGGAGCCTCTCTGTTTATATGTTTCATCTGTTACTAACTCCATGTCCTTAAACATCACCTCGGGTGGCCTTGTTCCCGGAAGGTGCTGGATGGTGTTGCCAGCATCATATGTGACAAGTGCAGTGAAGGCGTTTGCTCAGCCTGCACGAGAGAGAAGAGAAGAGAGAGTAATGGCAGAAGTACTCTGTGTTACAGCAGCGAGTGTTGAGCTAACGAGCGGTTTTGTTGGGTCCAACATTAAACAATGACAGAGGCAAAGAGATCAAAAGGGTGACAGTGTTTGTAACCAGAAAATAATTCAGAACTCCAGAGCCAAAGGTAACTATGTGGATGGGCTTTTATTGTTGTCTTGCTGGAGGAAGCTGCAACGTCTCTGCAGTCTGGACTGAAGCTAAACCGGAACTCTTGCCAAACGGAGATCTTTACAGTGAGTAAAACAAACCGCGAGCTGGCGGTATTCAATTGTGCTTGGTTTTTAAAACAGCGTTCTGTGTGCACCTGCTTTTATAAAGAAAGCCGTGGTATTATTGGGATTGTTTTTACTCCCCTGTTCACCTACCTGCTGTGTATAGTGCTTACTCTGCTTGTTCCAGCTGTACACGTAAAAATGCCAAACTGAACACGTTTTAAAAGGGCATTTAGTTTTACCAGTGCAAACTGTGTGTGCGCACTGGAAACATTACAGCCTGTAGTCTTTTTGTTTAAACCAAGGTCGTGTTGCACAGGCGGTGCTTAAAAGGAAGGCCTGTTATTTTATGGACTGTGCGACCACGAACTGGCCTATGTAGTCTGGGTTCAAGGAAGGACCCAGACACTGTGTTAATTTTCTTTTATGAACTGTGTGCAATAGAAAAAGAAACACAAACCCAGCAACCAGGACTGTTTTAAAGTTATACTATTTTGTCGTGGGATTTGAATCAGTCAGGAGGCTGCCAAATGGCTGGCTGCAATTTCCCTGGCGGAGAGAGAGATACCGACTGGAATACTTACCTTCTTATCTGAAAAAGGATTCCAATTACCAGACAGGCCTTGTGGATTATAAAACTTCAAGTACAGTATCATATACATGCACTGTATTTAATGTACTATTATAGGTATTATGCTACTATCATGTATTATTGACTTTCCACTGTATTTAAAGTATTATGGATTTTCTTCTTGTTACTGCATCTTGTAAAGCGCTTTGTGACGGTGGTCCACTATGAAAGGAGCTATATAAAATAAAAATTGATTGATTTATTGATCGATCATATAGTTTTTTTTTTAACTATGTCTTGTAGGTGATGCAAAGCTTTTGGCCATAGCTGTAGGTAACTGATCCATTCTTTGTCTCATTGGAAATATACTGAGCTCAGTTCAACAAGCCCCCAGGTTAATTTTCAAGGATTAAGAGCATCCATTTTCTACAGTGCCATGGGCATGGATTCTTCACCTTTCCTGTTTAGTCCCCCATGTCCAAATGACTGTTTATACTAGTCCTTAATTAACTCCTATTTTTTGAAAGAGGTAAAACATGTAGTATCTGCCATTACAGTTATACAGTTACAGTTATTTTTCACAAAACTTGAGGAAACTACAAAACATGTCAATGGGAATAAGCATGTGTGGTTTTAAAGGAAAGCAATTCATTATGAGGGAAGTTAATCTCTAAATATGTGGTTATCACATCATGTTTGACACAAATACTTGTCAGTTATCAGTCTTGGCAAAAAAAAAATAAAAATACTTGTAAAGCAATTTTTTTCTCTAAAAGGAGTCCAGACATGAACCTGTTCAGTATGACTAATAAATAAAACGTGTCAAAGGTCAATATATTTTGATAAGAATCATCTGCGTGTCCTCTTTATTTGAAATACTGTACTGGGCTATTCATAGTAACAGCGCTAACAGATACAGTGTGGAGTAGTGGTTAGGACTCTGGACTCTTGACTGGAGGTTCGTGGGTTCAATCCCAGGTGGGGGACACTGCTGCTGTACCTTAGAGCAAGGTACTTTGCCTAGATTGTTCCAGTAAAAACCCAACTGTATAAATTATTATTATTATTTATTTCTTAGCAGACGCCCTTATCCAGGGCGACTTACAATTGTTACAAGATATCACATTATTTTTATATACAATTACCCATTTATACAGTTGGGTTTTTACTGGAGCAATCTAGGTAAAGTACCTTGCTCAAGGGTACAGCAGCAGTGTCCCCCCACCAGGGATTGAACCCACGACCTTCCGGTCCAGAGTCCAGAGCCCTAACCACTACTCCACACTGCTAAATGGGTAACTGTGTGTAAAAATAATGTAAATGTATGTAAAAATAATGTGATATCTTGTAACAATTGTAAGTCGCCCTGGATAAGGGCGTCTGCTAAGAAATAAATAATAATAATACACACTTACACTTAGGAAGTCACAGTTATTACTTTGTCCCCCTCATTGGATGGCAGACTGCATAATTTTATTGTAAAGTATATAACAGCAGACATGTCTCTGGGGATTGGTCAACATCTGGTTTGCATGTGTGCGATTGTGCTCCCCCTCCCCCTCCCTTTGCTTGCTTTTCAAAGAGCCAATCAGCTTGAAATGGAAAACCTCTTGCAGCTCTTCCTCTGCACTTTATTAAAGAACCAGCTTCGTAAGCCTCCTGCCTTTCACCCTCTGGAATATAATGGAAGCAGCAGGGTAAACTGAGCTTACCCACTTCTCATTTAAGGAATACAGCATTTACTCACTCCTACTCACCTGTGATAAACAAATTCTTGCTATACCCATGTTTAAAGCCAAGGCATATTCCAATTTATTATATAAAAAGTGGCATGGGTGCATTTAATGATGGGCAGAATCTCTTCCCACAATTCTGCATGACCACCACAACTGACATGCATGCAATCTAAGAGCATCTCTGCACAAGCTCAGTGTCTGCTGTGCCACTGCCCAGCCTGGAACACCAAACAGGATCGTTTACACACTTCTGTTTTTACCACTACACCACTAAATAGGAGTCTATGGAAACACGGTCTTAATAATATCCGTTTATTTACTGTCTAGCTATAGAGTAAGTAGCGGTAACACTTTACATTAAGTGTCTCTAAGTGTCTTACATAGTAATTACTTAGCAAATACATGTGTACTTACATATAACTACAATGTTATTATGCATAGTTACAATGTACTTAATGTGTAAATTATTTTGCATGATATAGCTAGGTTTGCTACTATTCGATTTTAATTTTTTTATTAGGTGAAATCGACATTTAACGAGCTTTACCGATTAAAATCGAAAAGTAGCAAGCCTAATTATAACCCTAATCCTAACCCTAACTCTAAACCTAACCCTAAACATGCTAATAGGGGTAGCAGACTTGAAAAGTTACAATTGTCTTAGAAGTGTTAGAAATCTCTATAATTGCTTATATGAACTCGATGGAATTTGCCGTGCCAAAACTTCAAAGTTAACCCTTTGCAGTCCATTTATTAAGTGCGCGTCAGGTGCGTCAGGTCCAATTTATTTTCACACGCGCAGTTAATTTTAGACGCGCTGTTTAAAATGTATTTTTTTCCACAGTCAAACGGGTTTAAATGGCCCTGCATATCAACAAAGCACTCACTAGGCTTCTCCAGCCCCGCCACACCCTTTCGTTCGCTATAGCTTTCATCTATGTAAGAAATAAATAATAATAAAAATAATAGTCGTACATACCGATCAATCATCTCCGGATCACTCGTTTTATCACCAAACTCCGCAATATTGCGATCAAAGTCATTATTTTATTACTATAACATCGAAAAAAGCTCTGCAAATGTCCATGATAGTCTCTGTGCGCTGACGCACTCAGCCAGCTTGTTTACTATGACCGCCCCGTTATCTCATACCAGGGCCATATGTATGGCTATTCATGAGATACGCATTTTTTTTTTTTTTTTTCCGACTTGTCTCGGCTCCTGTCGCTCCCACTCGGCAATTGAATGGTTTTCTCGGCTTTTTCCGGAGAAAAAACGACTAGAAACACGTTTTTTGCGTTGCTATAATGATGTCGGACCCAGCCCGACAAAGGACCTGAGAGGAATAATTGCAATGTCGGATCCAGTCCGACAATGGACTGCAAAGGGTTAAGCATAGATAGGAAACTTCACATGGTACAATTATACACTCAGTAACTGAAGTTTTTAAGCAAAAACCCAGGTTTAAAATCGAACAGCACAAGAACGAGCATGTTTCATTAACATATGTTAATGATTTTGTTTTTAGCTTGAAGGCTTATAGCTGTTCATAATTTAATGATGAACATTCCCTGATCATTCTCACGAAGGATATCAGCATTGTTTATTTGGTTTGCTTCTAGATGGGTGTGTTCCATTCATAATTTAAGAATGTGCCGTTGCGTGCTTCGGGGCAAATACCTTCCTCATTATTTACAGCAATGGAAATGAGCAGCTCAGTCTTAATCCTGTGTGTGTGTGTGTGTGTGTGTGTGTGTGTGTTGTGTAACCGATTGCCTAAAGGGCTTGATTGGTATGTCACTGCCTAATTTCACAGATACCTCAAGGTACCGTGAGGTGTGTGAGATAAGCTTTTAATGACCTGTAATAAGGCAATATGGTGCTAATAAATTACATAAACAGTGCAAAGGTGAAAGAATGTCTTTTTAGAGCTGCCATTTAGGGATAGTAAAATTGATGGTCAATGAATGAAATCTGTTTCTGTCCAAATAGTTATTTTGGAGTTTGGTGTATTGAGGCATCTTGAGAACAGGAGCTTGCTGTTAATGCTGAAATACATGTGAGATTCAGGGGTTCAAATTCTTTTTATATCTTAAGGAACTCAGATTAAAAGAATGAAGCAGACTAGAATCGTATTCAGCACTGCATCGTATGTTTGCATTCGTTAGATACTGAGATCCCATTTAAAAAACAAACAAACAAAAAAAAACGACTAATAAGCCTTGTACTCATAAAAACCACCACCATCGTTACGGATACTCATTTTAATTAATTACTCAGCACAATCACACAGATGCACACTTGAACAGGCTGCAGTTGATGCAAAATACTTTTGACTAATATAACATTAAGTGAAATTAAACTGCCAGGATACTTATCTTGCAGCAGGGGATCATTGCAATGGGTACCAGTTCAACTCTGCATAGCACTATTGGCTTTTGCTGCACTCAATTAACAAGTGTTGGATAAATAAATCAGTACTGGGGGTTAAAAAAATTAAGAACAAATGTCCCAGCCAGTCAAACACATTGGCTGTAAATTAATATTAAGAATAACACTGCGCTTGTAAGACCACATCATTTGCATATATTTGAGGCTCTGATTGTTAATCAGGATGAGCAGGTTCAGTTATTTTGTAAGCTAGGTCTTTGAGTTGGGGATAAAATGGGCAACCAATGCCCCCTACCACAGCCGTTCTGCATTTGTTGATCTGTCCCAATACTTGTTGGAGAGCTGCAGTGTGTTTCCACTGCTGCTTCTTCCATTGGGGCGCTCCATGGCCTGCCAGCAGACTGCTGGGAATCTGATTGCCGCCTCTGTTTCAGCGCTGCCTGGTTTCCAGTACAGAGCCTGATTTATTGAACCAGTCCGGGCTGACACAGCAGTGTTTTACACAATTTTGTTGCAGGACTTAAACAGGAAAGGGAAAGGTCTTTTGAAGAGTTTCAGGAAAACAGATGGAGATATCAAAGTAAAAGAGGAGTTATCGAGCCTCTGTGTCCAGAATTCAGTGGGAATTCTGTTATCAAAAACACATGCTGACTGGGGCTAGGTGATGCAGCAAGCAAATGTAATTTCAGCACTGGAGACCTGGTTTCAAATCCATCTCAAGCTACAGTTGAGTTTAGCGGGATCATCCTCGCCCCTGTTGTGCTTTCATTGCATAGCAGTTTGATCCATTCCTGGTTTTACTATGAGTTTAATAAGACACACTTGAGCTTGTTACACTGGAGCTAATCAAGCTGCAGAGCTGTGAGGGGAAGCTGTCATGATGCCTGCCAGGTATACTGTAGCTTTTAGGTTTCCAAAAAAAATAATGCTAAGGGGCTGATAAACCAAAGCAAGTTTCTTCACAATTGCACAAGCAGTTCCCTGAAAACATGTGATGTACTTCCAGGAGCAACTGTTATATTCCCAGGAGATAAGAGGTACGGACAATCCTCTCTTGTCTTGTCCTAGAGTTAGGGTTAGGGTTAGGGATAGGATTAGCGTTAGATGATTAGGGTTATATCATGCAAAAATATTTACACATTAAGTTGTGTAATAACATTGTAATGATGTGTACGTACTAGGGTTGCCAACTGTCCGGTGTTTGACTGGACATCCGGTTTAAAGGGAATTTGTACAGTGTCCGGTCAGAACCACTGACCGGATAGCAAAAGTATGGTTCTTGCGACTCTTTCTTACTCACTGTTCGTTGCCGTTTGGGTATTTCCCTTTTTACTGCACTACTAGCCAATCAGAAACCACTACGTCCTTGTTTCTCTGTCAACGCTCTCAACGCTCCACTGTGCAAACATGTTTTTTGTATTGGTCTGTTAAGTTCGAGAACTACAGTTTAGTACGACCGCAATCACAAAACTGTCTGCATTCAAAAAGCTGTTTCCCAAAGAGACAGTTAATGTGCACACATCATCTATATGGCAAGCCAAATAAGATATCTCAAATTAATGTATAGATATCTCTAAATATTTGAAGATATCTCTAAATCATTTTAAGATATCTAAAATACATTTCCAGATAGCTTTAAATAATTTAATAATAAGATGCATTTCCAACATATTGCCAAGGTATAACAGACTAGCATCACACTATTAATCAGATCGTAAACATCCCCAGCCACGATGATCTTATCAACCAAAACCATTGTATACTGGTAAACCAAGGGCAGGACAGGGCATGCTGGATAATCTATTCGGCCCTGTTTTTAGGGTTATTTCCTTGTTGCTGGCTTAGGGTTATTTTTGATAGTCACTGCTATAAAAGTGTACGGCTCTCCAAGCAAGTGCACCACAAAACCTGACCTAAACACCCTCTTCCTGCCATTCAGTTCTGCACTTGTCATGAAAGATTTAGGGATAGGGTTACCATGTGACTGCATGTGCACTAGGACAGTCTGGGACAGTTCAGGCTTTCAACTCACATCACAATGCATGTAATCGTTAATATAAGTAAACTGAATTAAATCTTACATTTCTTTAAGCACAATAACATTAACTACATACATAGGCATAGTAAGTAGGTCATATCCATTATTATCATAACTTTATCGTTACTATGGTTGAACAGATAGAGATCAAGTATTGTACATTATTATTTTTATTTCATATTATGTGATTATCATTGCAGACTGGCAGCCCAGCTGCTGCCGTATTTTCTCTTAGATTGTATTGACTCCATTGGTGTTGTGTGTGTAAAGTGTTGCATAATTATTTTAAAGTGACGATATAAGAGTGCCGCGTTCTATCTGCATATGTTTCCATGGAGGTCAAAACGTTTAAGTACCAAATGCATTTTAGTTTTTAAATCAGAGCACAGGGCTGCATTTATGTAATTGATACATTCTAAAATTTCTTCACAGAAAAAAAAAAATAAATCCTTCGTTATGGCTATCAACTGCTGTGTCTTATTTTGAGGACAGTCAAGTCAGACGTGCCCATAATCAGATCAGCGAAACGGCAAGCTGGCTCAACATAGAAAATGGAGCTTTATCATCACTGTGGAAACACCAAGAAATGTATCATTTTTAGGCTTCTGTTTCTTTTTTTATATTGAAGTTTCATAAAAGCATCTGAAGGGCTTTATTTGCAGAATTAACAGTTATATTTAGACTTACTTTTGCGTTTGACAAAATTAGAGTAAGTTATCATAACAATATAGTTAAAGGGAGAATTAAAACAACAGGTTAAAATGCAACAGAAAATAACAAATGAGGACAATGGCACTTAATGGGTGAACACAGGAAATACTGACACACTGTTTTTAACAATACAAACATTCAATTTACCGGCCTAAATAAAAAATCTTGAGAAACATACAAAAAACAGGAAAAAATCACAATAATATTATGAATACTTTATTAGCCAACACATATCATTTAGTGAGGGCTAAATGCTGGTATACATCTTCATTTGGATAGTTACTGCATGACAATCTCAACCACGACTTGACCATCTTCTTGACCATCTGAAGCAGGAGTTTCAGAATGCATGTGGTGGCTGTTGTGGAGACAGGATATTAAACACAGTGCTTGATCTCTGCTCTGCTTGGGAAGTGAAGCCCCAAATTACACATTAGCCTTTTCCCATTAAAAAAAATAAAACTTACTACAAAAATAATAATAATAATAAATACATTTCCCAGAGCTGCTGGGCAATGTCCCGCCTTCCTGACTTGTATCTATCATTGATTCGTTCTCACTACTTTAAACCCGCCACAACTACTGAGTGACAGCACATTCCTACATTTCTATTGGAGACTCTGCTTGCGAGATTTAAAATGAGATTACAATCAGGATGGAGGCTTGCCAGCGGGATTTAAAGCTGTATTACAGTTAAGATACGGAGGATTTAAAACAGAATTATGGCGAAATGTACAAAAATGCCTACACACAAAAACCCCAGAAGAATGTACCCGTGACCATAGGGATTTCGTTGTGGAAGACAGCAAAGGAAAGAAGGTACAACTTAAGTGTGCAAGTACTGTCGAGTTACTATACATATTTTGACACACTCAAAAAAAACGCTCAAGCATTTTGGAAAGTAACCGAAAACACTAATTTCATAAAGTATATCAAAAACGAAAGCCCCCCAAAAAAAACAAAACAACGATTTACATAAAACTCGAAAATAGCTCAAAATAAGCACCGGAAAATACAATTAATAAAACCCGAAAAACAGAAGTGACATTGTCCTCATTTGAGGACAGTCTCCTTTGTAATTTCGAGCATTTTTAACTGGCATCTACCTGTTATTTTTTTCTCTTTAACTGTATTGTTATGATAACTTACCCTAACTTAAATGCAAAGGTTAAGTTTAAATGTAATGCATCAAATGACATAAGTACAGCTTGGTTCAAAGAAAAATGGCTATTTAATGGGTTCATTATAACATGGGACATTATTATTATGAAGTCAATAAGCCCAGGCTGTGTTCAGTGTTCCTGGTAGATTTATCCAAGCATGAAGTAAGAATTTAGATCTGTGATTGCAATGAGACCAGCGCTTGTTCCTGTCAGCACCTCCAAACAAATGTATAACAGCCTGACAGGGGCAGACAGGAAACATGCTTTTTAATCTTGAATGATAATATCATCGGCTTCAATTACCTTCACAACAGTTTATCTTGAGAATTATGAGCTGGAAAAGCAAGCTTTAACTTGTGAAATTAATACTCATGGTTCTCTTGTGCTGTAACGTAATGTCCACACACTTTAATGCCAAGCAAACACTATCAAATACTTTCCCTTATTAAAATCATTTATAAACTAGCATTACATTTCCAGGTACGATCTGATGCAAATGTTATTATATAAACAACAAAATAGCTTTATTTTAATGCGCTGTATTTTAGCAAATTGTAATGGAAAACCACATTGTGATGGTACACAAGTGATTCTTTCTGTTGAGAGACACAGAAACCAGCAACACTAAAGATATGAACTATTTCTGTAAGAAGAGATGTGGCACAAAACTATGCACATGGCTTTGCTTTCAATGAGATTGATGCATGAGAGTTAATTGAATTCTGATGGGCTGGCATGCATCTTTTTAAAAAAACAAGCCAAATGTTTTTATTTTCAAGTACAGGGCTGTTGTCTGCATTGAGAGAGAATTTGTTGAATGGTTGCTTTACTTTTCTGGGGAACAGAAGGGAATGGAATGGGAATCTCTCTCAGCCTCTCCATACCATCGGCGTTTAAAGAAAAAATGAACTCGAGGTATTTGGCGACAGAAGAGCAAAAACAAAGTTCAACTGATATTATCAGCCACCATTCGAGTTAACAACATAATGCTGGCTGGGTATGCTCAATTCTTTTTTGCATACCATTTCAGGGAGAACAGTTCAACCCGCCTCTTTAAAAAACACAATGCAGTCTCTTCTTAGGCTGTGGAATTGTTAGCCACTGTGACTCAGATCAGTAGCCATTCATGGAGATCTAATGGGCGAGACAGCTCGATTCGAAGTCTCTCATGCAAATAATGTAAGTGATACTGCCCAAGTGCTCCTAGGTTACAGGGCTGTTGTTTTAGTCCAGGGATGTGGGAGAGGAGCGAAGGTCTCAGATGAATGCAGAGGAGTCTTCTCAGATACGAAGGGCAATGAGAACTGGTATGCTAACAGCCTGTTCAGACATAGCTGTGGAGAGCGGCTGGTGGGGTTTTACACTACCCACTGGCTTTAGACTTGGAAATGCACGGGTTATTTCGTAAACAAAAAGGTACCGGATCTTATAATTAAGGAAGATGGGTAGCTTTTTATTTCTAGACCCAATGTACTGATTTTGATTTACAGTAGCTGCTTCTGCAGTTTTGATTGGAAAATCTTGGAAAATGGTCAAGATTTTAATAGGCCACACATGCAAATAATTAAAAATACTAAGAAAAAAGGAATTGATTACTGACTGATTATTACAATTCTCAAACCCTGAGGTTTTCATTCAGGTAGGTATATAAAGGATATATGACAAATCTTGAGGTGTTCTAATAAATGTGCACACTACTGTAGGCTTCAGTTTCTCATCTGCTTGTGGATTGTGATTTCATGCCTTATTGTTGGTGTCTGTAGCTGCATCCCCACCTTTGCCAGCCATGTTTGAACATAATATTCAGGTAATGTTTTCCATGCGGTTTAATTCTCAAATGTAAAAAGATATCGGCCCTGGGATCGGGTTCTTAAACAAGAGTTATTATACAAATTCACATTTTATTTGTGTACTGAACTTCTAGGTAATGCGTGTATCTAATTTCTACAAGTATTTCCATAAAGGGTCTTTCTCCATTTTGTCAGAATGCTTTACTTTACGTGTCTGTGTGTCAGTGGCAGAATGATGATGTCTAAGCTGCCTGTAGAAAATAGTTCCGGACCTGTGTTCCAGTGTGTCCCGGTATGTTCCGCCTCGACTACACCACTAGACAGTAGACATGATACATGAGAGCTTACTCAAACAAAGGTCTTCTTCTGACCCCTGAATCTCAAGCCACTTCAATCTCATCCACAATTGCATTCTGTCTCTTTGTGGTGCTATGTACAGCTATGGCCAAACATTTTGCATTACCTAGAATTTTAGGATTGAGATGTAATAAATATAAAAAAATAAACTATTTGAACATAAATTATTTAGCATTATGTAATCAAAGAAACTACAAAAAAATCTACTGGAAGCCATACTATTAGTACAGTATTTCATGTTCAATTTTGAAATGTCACATTTTTCAATTCTTGGCAGTTTTCCCAAAAGTATATGGAAAACTGCAAAGTGGTAGTAATTCAATATGTTAACTTAACATAATCTATAGAATGAGGCAAAACTTTTGGCCTTAACTGTACAGTACTGTAGTTTATTGTAAAAAGAACACATAAAATCCCTGAAAAATATCACTTGGGCTCTCACAGTATAAACATGTAAAAAAATACAATGTATTAGAAAGATAGAGAAAGATTGCATGTTACATTTCTAATATCTTGATATAATTCACACCACAGTATTGAATACGCTATTAGCAGTTTCCCAACCTCAATCAGCAATAATCTTGAACTATGATACTGTATGTAAGTCTGTGTGAATTTATATAACTGCTGTACTTACTCACACGCACAAACTGCAGCCACATTACCATATAAACAACAAATTAATCTAAAATGGAGGCTAAGAAAAGGGTGACATTTCTTGGCCTCTATAAACATCAGGAGTGCATTACCAGCTGTGTTTCAAAATGAAATTTAAATACATACAAAAGGACACCATTCCCAAAGGCCAAATCTAGACTAGTCCCAGGGTTTATCATTAGTTATAAAGGTAGTTTAATAGGCTGAGGCAAATTGATTTATGAGTGAAGTCTTTAAAATTTATAGGAGTTAACCCGAAACTAATACTACTACAGAAACCAGGACCAGAGGACACAGCTGGAAATTAAGTGGAGACAGACATAGGACTGAGGGAAGAAGACACTTCTCTATACAGAGAGTGGGAGGCTGTGGAAAGGGTTACCTAGCCATGTTGCTGATGCTGAATCGTTGGCCTCACTTGATTGAGTCTTGAGACCAGCCAGCTACTAGAAACCAGACAAGCACTGATTGCCTGAATGGCCTCCCCTCGATCGTACGTTGTTTTATTGAGACCCCCCCTTCCTTTCTTGAAGCTCATGGTGGAGTCCTCTCTACTTCACCTGTTTCTACCTGTGTTGCTGCTCACTGAGTTTGCCTCCTCCTCCTCCCCACCTCTTAGCTCTCCTTTCAGGGGAAGTAAACTGCACCTAGCTGCTGGTAACCAGATGCGTGAGACTAAGCTAATACTAACACATTCATGGGGTGTGTGAGTGCACCTTCTGGGAATGAGACCTTACTGACATTCCAATGTTGCCTTGCAGGTCAATAAAGGTGGTGCCGGCACTGGTGGGTGAAGATGTGCCCTACAGACATTCCTTTTCCCATAATGTGTTATTAGGAATTTAGATGTCGCTTAAGGAGCAGTTTGGTACGGGTCTAAAATATCACAGTCATCTTGATTAAAGTATTTGTACTGTTATTAAGAATCCCTCATTTCCATCATCACATCTTGGTGACTTTTTAAAAACATTTAGGAACCCTGTGGCCTCAATAGAGCTCTTAGAATCATGTCTGATCTCCAGGAAGTATGTGTAACTTCCAGGTATAGATGGTACACCAGAGTGTAACAATTAGTCTGTCCCCTTGCAACACTCTGCCGCCAGAGGATGTAATGAATGCATCAGTAAGACATACCACAAAGAACACAAGCTATATGTCTTACTT
The DNA here is from genome assembly GCF_902713425.1 of Acipenser ruthenus. Taxonomy (NCBI): domain Eukaryota; kingdom Metazoa; phylum Chordata; class Actinopteri; order Acipenseriformes; family Acipenseridae; genus Acipenser; species Acipenser ruthenus. Next base: position 32,587,919 of record NC_081202.1, on the reverse strand, counting down.
CATCAGCCAGCAGAATGTGACGACCGACTGAAACAGAAACTCACACAGATTCTAAAGAGCAAGAAAAACACATTAGTCAAGATCCAGTAACTCAGATTTCCGTGCTCATTCTGAGTTGCTGCTAAAGTCAATTCTGTTTAGAAGCAGTTGTTGCTCTTCTCTTTGGGTTTTGGGTTAGAATTGTTCTCCACTATATATATATATTTATTTAAACTTAGTGTGTCCAATCGTTATTTCCTCCCTGATTTTCTCCCAGTTTGGAATGCATAATCACTTTTCCCCTCACTGTTGCAATTGCCCAGGGTTAGGGTTAGGGTTAGCTGTATGACTCATCCTGCACACGACACGCCTGCACTTTTATCAGGTGAGCTACTCGGGGACCCCCATGGCTATTAGTTTTTTGCACATGTAACTTTCATGAGACTTCACAACCACTGTCATGTGACTTGGCTCTAGTCTGTCTGGATACTTTTCATGGAAGGTTAATAAGCTTAAAGATTTAATTGTGAATATGAACTGTGTTTGATTGAGAGGGTTCAGAGGAGTTTATACAAGTATACAAGTAAGGCTTTGCTTAATTTTTTAATGGTTCTGTCCCAGGAAAAAAAGAGTTTATTGTAAAAATGTAGTAATACTACAATAACTGTAATAATGCATGACAGGGTGTGGGCTATTCTCTAATATCACCACGCCCAGGTGCATTATAAGTCACAAGGTGAAGCCGAATGGCTTTAACTGCCTGGGCATGGTGATATTAGAGTATATCCCTGTGACCGAGCTGTTGTTGAGTGGCGTGTGGGGTGGTGACGTCACAGACCAGGAAGTAAACAAAGGCAAGGAATGGTGGTGATAAACTATGTTTTGCCTCTGTGACCAGAATGGTTTGTGGCTTAAACACAAACACTTTACAAAAACAAAAGGCACAGCAACAAACACATTCAAACAAACAAGCACCATGCTGGTTGAAATCCAGCACGAGTAGCAATTGCAGTTTTATAAATTTCCTCACCTCTCCTCTCCTCTCTCTCACGTACCTTCTCTCTGTACGCCTGTAACCCTTGTACACCCAAAATGATCTAATGTAGTACCGACTACGCCACTCCCTATCTACGGGAGACCCTCTAACCCCTCAATTAGAACTTATGCACACAGATTCTTTGTGGATATAGTGAACCTACAGAAATCAAAACCAAGTCCAGCAATAGCATTCAGCAGTTTATTCACAAGTTTATCACAATTACACAATTATTGCTAACAGTCCCAAAGTAGCAAATATCTAATTAAATGATTTTCAATCAGAGCAGCGTTTCAACTCAGTAGTAATATGTTAAAGTGCAATACAGGGTAACTAAAAGTAATACAATATAACTTAAGAAATATACAAAAGCAACCAATCTGACATCTATATTCACAGTTCTCTCAAATAGCCACAATTGTTGTTATTGTATACCTCAGATGGCAAAATTAATGCATTCTAATTAAAACTAACAGTTTTAATTCAATACAAGATTTAAGTGTATCAAAAATAAATTCAAATAAAATCAGGGTTCCCTTTAATACTTAAAAACAATACCAGTTTATAACTATTAAAATAAAACTACATCAAACATTCTACCCTTAGCAGAGGATTTACAATTACCAGACGGCACAAGAAAACCTCAACGGCAACAAACTATCAACTATATTGACTGTGCAAGCGTTTACACTCAATCACAATAATACCGGCTTTGATTACCTTGACTCCAATCTAAACATACATATGCAACCAACACTGCTAATCCAATGGTGTGTTCCCAACCAAGTAAAACAAATAGCCGCTTGTGTTTCCTTGTGCCATGCTGGACGATCCACACTACGTTCTCTGTACCTGCTGTGCTCTCTGTAGCTGCTGTGCTCTCTATAGATGCTGTGCTCTCTATAGATGCTGTGCTCTCTATAGCTGCTGTGCTCTCTATAGCTGCTGTGCTCTGCCTTCTGCTCTGCCTGTGTGGCTTTTATCTATATATCTATTGAGCTGTAATCAGGAGAGGAGAAAAACAATGAGGGACTGGTGTCTTGCATTTAGACATTTTACTGGGGATGGCAAGAGGTGTCCGTATTAACTGTGCAGCTAAACAATTAGTGATTCATCCTACAATTACAGAAAAAATCCATGTGCAAAAATTAAATACATCAGTGCATCACAACAAAATAACGTGTTCCATAAATCGTGAAAGGGAAAAATAATGAAAATCAAATCAACAAACGTGCGCTCTCTATACAAATCAAAAGTGTATGCATTACATTGTGACACACCCAACCCCGGTCAGCAAAAGCTGCTGGGTTTTATAACGTGGTCTTAACTGGCCATCAATTACCTAGTTTATCCCTCGACCATATTCTGCACGGGTTCTCATATGCGTGGCCGACACCCAATTTGTCAGTAAATCATCAGGTGCCGACCACGCATTCTCATGCGAGGTAGTCTGGCACAAACAAGAAGCAAACATCGTCTCTGCCAAACTACACCAAACCACCACAACAAAACATGCACACAGCAGTACATTTAAGTGATAATAATACCACACAAATACTAAAAATACTAAATATACAAAATACACACAGGGGCAGGGTGTACTCCGCCACAGCGCCCCCATTCAGCAAAAGAGCTATTCACAAGATTAGATGAAACAGCCTCAGGTAACAGTAACACTTTGAGCTGTACGGCAGCTGGGGTACCTAAGACCAGTGTAAAACATCTGCACCTTGCTCAGTCTCCTACTGCTTTTCGACGGGGTCAAAAAGTAGGCCAGTGTAGATGCGGAGTTAGGGATAGGGTGTGGTCGAGTCAAACAGGAGTCTGCCTAGCCTCTTCTTGTTGCTTCTGGTCTCTTTCCAATGGCTAGCTGGCAGTGTAATACATGTAAAGGGTGTGGGGGCTTGGTGGGATGGGTGATTAGCACTGTCTTCAATCAAAAGCCCTTTGGCTTATCCAACTGTCTCTGATTGAAAATACTCACTGCAGTGCTGCCCCAAGTATTGAGACCCTCTGTACATCTCAGTGTTACTGCTCTGGATAGGGTACCGGCCCTCTGTGCATGTCAGTGTTACTCCTCTGGATAGGGTACCGGCCCTCTGTACATGTCAGTGTTACTGCTCTGGTTAGAGTATAATAAATGTAAATTGTGATTGAATGTTTTAACACCAGGGTGGTTTTCAACATCAAGACCAGACTGAGTTGAAACTGATCTCTTGAGAAGAGGAGCAAAAGATAGACACCTTTTAAGTGCTAGGACAAGTCATGCAGAAGCTATGATAAATAAATCCAAAGCAGTTCACACCAGCTTCTAAAAAATATGCAGTGAATTAGCGCTTGGAACACATAGTCAAGACTTTTCTTTTAATGAAATTATTACCGGATTTGGTAAATGGTAAAGTATGGCATTGTCAATGAAAGTTGTCGTTGAAAAATTAACTAAGTATGTCATTATTATTATTATTTTTAATTAACACAGCTAAATGAAAATAATACTTTATTCATTACAATATGTTTCTATAGCTTTTTCCCATTTTCTTTCATCTTGTTATAGGATACAGTAAATACATTGAAAAAGCCTCTAGCACTAAATTTATAGCAATAGTATCACTGCCCCCCCCCCCCCCCCCCCCGGTCTTTTTTCTTCTGTTGATTTGTTTTTGTTGTATTAATTGAATTTTACAGACTGCTTTTATGGTGCTAAAGGAAACTTGTCGTAAGAAATGGGATTTTAAAGCCTTGATTCTCACTCATTTTAAATGCAAATACTGTCTGCCTCAAAAGGGGCTTTTTATTGAATTTAACCAAACAGATTATCTTCCGGGTCCCGTGGGACACAATATCAAGATTCAGATGACCGCCTGCTTTTGAAGATTCATTTGTGTTGGAATTCCAAGCTCATGAGGTCAAGGATAGGAGGCTAGTATAATGGAGAAAGAAGAAAAGAGATATACATAGTCAACATTCATAGTCAGAGCTGTTGCTTAACACTGGAAGACCAAACAATAATTTAAATGTAATCCAATCCTGTGTTAAACAACACTATTCCCATGACTGGAAGATAATGAATTGAAACCCAGTGTGACCCCAATAGTATTGCACTTTCAAGACTGTATCACTCGTTTTAGGGCATTTCATTCCCATTTCTACAACAGATACAGCAGGGTGCACATTTATTAGAACACCCCATTGCGTCTGTTGTTTTGATTGCTTGTGCATATGAACTCAAAGCACTGTAACTGAAAATCTTCACAAATATTATCCACAAATGGTAAAATGCAGGAGACTTTTTAGTCGAATACATTTGCACACTACTGTACACTACTTTTTCCAGCTAGAGATAATCTCCTGGATTGCATTAATTAATTTTAGAGGGTAATCCTGGGATAAGTACAGGTAGGTGGTTAATGAATGAAAATGGGGATTCCCCGGTGCTGTAAAATGCTCCAATAAAACAATCAAATCCCGCTGCAGCTTATCAGAATACAGGCTGATCAAATTAACCCTGCAAAGAGTAAGTAGCGGGGATCCTAAAAATATCGCGTCCTCACGTGTTGCTACAACTGTTTAAATAACGTTTCTTTTCATTGTTAACACCGATATTGTAAGAATTATTGCCCTCATTGTCAAACAGGTAACACAGCAATAACGATCCATGGTGTTTTACAGAACAGAAAAGCAGGAGCACTTGTTATGTTTTTTTTTATCCCTCTCCCGGCAGTGATTTAGAGGACAGATCTTAAACCTCAGTGCAGTAGAATGGCCATTTTGAAAAGAGCTTTGAAACAGACTTTGAAGTTATGTGCAAAAAGCTGTCAGGATGTTAACAAATAAATGACAAATTACAGGTACGTTATTTAAACAGTTCTAGCATCACGTGGGGATGAATCCTGCTATTTACTCTTTAAGTTTTCTGAATTAGAATTTGATTAAGTGTTTGAAGTTCGGATGAAATGCTTTCAACACGCAAGTTTTCTGCTGTACCGTAATAAAGTTTAAGAATGAGTCTGGCAAAATGCTTAGGAGGTAAGCAGAGTCCGCTTCAGCTCTATAACGATAATATCAAACTCGGCCAGGCATGCACAGAGAAGCTAACAAAACAGAGAAAGGAGACAGTATTCCCCAAGCAGCCGTGCTAACACAGAAATAGATGTGGCCTTAGGCAAGGACTAGAGTGAATGCACAAAGGCTTCAGTGGACAACATGTAAGGACATCTGGAAAGGGTGAAAGGAAAAGTAATACCCGTAGGAACTGAACAGGGAAATGTGTCCAGAGCAGAGGCAAACAGGAATACTGTGATAAAGAGGAGCGTATTGATCTGCCGTGGCTCTGTGGGTGCTGCTATTCACAGAGACTAAAGTAATCCTTATCAGGGCAGGGTTTATTAACAAAAGCCCCACAATAGCATAGTGTTGTCATGTAAAGAACATATCGGTCTGTATACATTAGGGTTGAGTGCTTTTTGTTTTAAATACCGGTCTGTATGTCTCAGTAGACATGCCGACAATGTATCGGCACTGCTGAAATACATTAACTGTTTCCCGTCTTTCTTTTTAGAAAATGTGGTGCTTTAGAATCTCATAAAGAAAGGTGAGGGATCAGGGAACATGTGAACTTCCTCCCGCTCACAACTCTGATCATGCGACCGCTCCTCAAACCTGCCATCAGTCCTGGGCTCTCTGAGCAGACCTCCAACTGTGTCAAAGTGAATTGCTTTGGAGGATGTTGAAATCATTGCAACTGGGACCTGAGGGAGTCTCAAGCCTCCAGAGGCAAAAGGCTAACAAAATATTGGCTGCTGTGTCCCGTGTGTTATTTTAGGAAGTTCAGCCTTACAAAAATACTACTTTTAAGGGAATGCTTACCTCACATCAGACAGATGCCTGGTTCCAGCAGTCGCCACCCGGTTATTTATTGGTATAAAGACAATATTAAATGATCGTTCGTGGTATACGTTTTTATTCTCCTTAGGAGGATGTCCTTACATAAACCCCTCACCTCTGTAGGGTCTTGTGATTTACTGGGACATCCTCCTGCAGCGAATACAAACCATACCCTCTACTTATTACATTCTACAATGGAACGCATGTAATTGTGTAACACATTTATTTCAGAATTTCCACCTCCACAGTAAGACCAAAGGGATCGTGCTGCTACACCAGTATTACTGTTTTCCACCTTCAAAAGAAACCTGCTCTGCTTTGCATGAATGCTTGATGGCAAATCTCAGCAATGCATGAAACCGCATTCAGTCAACACTGCAGAAGCATTCTGTGATCTCATTCCCTGTCCCTGAAGCTAGGAGATGTGGTTAACAAGTAAAAGGGCACGATTAGAAGTTGAATGCTTCAAGGGTAGCCAAGGGTAGGTTTACCCATCTATCAGAGGCAGTGCTAAAGCATTTGATGGCAAACTTGAGCAGACTGATTCTCCTGGACAGTGGATCTAGGTAGTCACATGACCTAACTCCCCTTCTCTCATTGCTGGCATACTCTGGCATTACGGATTCTGACAGCTATATTGCATTGTGGTTAGGACGCTCGCTTGAGCTGCACGGGGTCGCCAGTTCGCGATCAGCCTCTGCCCTGTACTCCACAACTGTACAGTATAACAAATATTAAGATTTACAATTCTCGACCCCACATGCTCAGCATATAAACAATCTCTGAAAATGTTCATTACATTCCAAAGCAATAAAAAAGGAGGAGTTGGGATAAAAAGAATGAGGCAAAAGATGGGAGACAAAGTACTTGGGGAAGTTCAGACAGTCTAGAAGGCTTTCTTAGTCAACCCACATCCCCTTTACTGTTATATAACACTGCCAAAGTAAAGAAAAGTTAAGAGGTTAGCTGTCAATACAGTTTTTTATTTCTATTTTGACAAATGTTATTGGCACACATACATTCTTAGCTCAGTAAAACAGGTTGATACATTTAAAAAGAAAATGAAAAACATTATCAAAATGAGATCTGTCAGTAATACATCCATCACATTTTACAGTAAGATATTTGCTTGGGACTGAGTTTCTTCATAATGTAAACAACATGAAACCTGTTAATCGTCACTTTTCTCCACTTAATTGGAAAACAAGTGGATATTTCAAGGTAAACAATAGGAAAAGGGTTTGAGTTGGATGGAAAACTTGTCTGTCAGCTTTTGTGTATTCGTTCGGTGTAATTATCCGATTAAACTTACATCTTTCGTGCAGAATCTAAAACACTTTCTTTACTTTTATGTTGTAAATACAGTACTGTTCACATTTAGAGATGTGAATTGCTATTCATTTGCTCACACTCCCTCATTTCCCTGTATTATTATTATTATTATTTATTTCTTAGCAGACACCCTTATCCAGGGCAATTTACAGTCGTAAACAAAAATACATTTCAAGAATCACAGTACAAGTAATAATACAATTAAGAGCAAGAAAAAAATACAATGACTTTGGTTCATGCAAGTACAAGTATGACAATACGATTCAATAACGGAGCAGATAACAGTGTCAGTGATACTTACAGCAGGATATAATTAAATACAAAATACTACAGATTAAATAACACTTGTGACAGATTAGAGTACTCTAAAGTACAGGATTAAATGCAGTAAAATAGGGGGCAGATAAGAGCAAGTAAAGTGCATTTAAGGAAGAGTGATAAGTGTCCAGAGAGAAAAAAGAAGAGTTCTACAGGTGCTGTCTGAAGAGGTGAGTCTTGAGGAGGCGCCGGAAGGTGGTCAGGGACTGGGCAGTCCTGACATCTGTAGGAAGGTCATTCCACCACTGTGGGGCGAGGGTGGAGAAGGAGCGGGCTCTGGAGGCAGGGGAGCGTAGAGGAGGTAGAGCCAGTCTTCTAGTGCAGGAGGAGCGGAGAGGTCGAGTGGGGGTGTAGGGAGAGATGAGGGTCTGGAGGTAGCTGGGTGCAGTCTGGTCAAGGCATCTGTAGGGTAGTACAAGAGTCTTGAACTGGATGCGAGCGGTGATTGGGAGCCAGTGGAGTGAGCGGAGCAGTGGAGTTGCGTGGGAGAAGCGTAACATGTCCCCCTGATGTTTTGTAACAATACTGGACACAGCCATGGGCATCACTGTACTGTCAATGATTTTTTACAGTTATGACAGGAAACAGGTAATACATCCTGGAATAAATAAGGAGTAAAAAAAAAACATAATCATTCATAAAACATAAAACTCAGCAGCAACAGCAGGCACAGATGTCAGTCAGCAACGAGTCGGCCCTACTGAAACTCCAGTTTCTGTTCAGTTTGCACCAGTACAAAGCTTGCCCTCAGTTTGTATACATTGATCTGTTGCTCAAGGCTGAAAACCTCTTAGCTGCAGATGGAAGCAGTTAAATGAATGCTCCAGTTTATTGTAGGATATAGGATTTCTGATTGTGATCTATAAATGCATTGCTCCATCGTTATTCATGACCTGTTTCAGAAATCACAGCTGAAACACTTTTTAAAGCTCTCGAGTTTAAAGCTCTCCTGTGACCTCAATAGAGCTCTTTGTAACATGTCTATTTTCTAGGTTCATCTGATAGACCAGAGTGTAACCTGCCACCCTGCAGCACTGCCTCGTAGTGCAGGGGTGGCCAACGTTGCCCCTTACAGTCTTGGTCTTTATTCCAACCCTTTGAACCAATTACACATCCACCCAGTTCCGAAACAGTTCCTTTATTCACCTGTTAAACCTGGAGATTGGATATCCCTGCCTAAGTGGATGTAAGAAACATATCAGTAAGAAAAAGCACAAAACAAATGTCGTATTTCTTGCCTCCAAGCACAGTGGGCCACAGAAGAAGCTGTGATCTCATGCTGCTACTGCAACTACAAAATGGCAGATGTCTGTGACTTTATCTCTTGTTTTCCACTCTAGCTGTTTAGTCCCCCAGTGACTATTTACCCTGGACCTCTTGGCTTGTACCCATGTGGTTAAAACACCAGACCACGGTGCCTCTGAATGCAAGAAGACAGCAGCCTGTGAGCACGTCAGCAAAGATTTCTTTTTTCCCCAAAGATTTTAACAATTTAACACAACACAACTTTTGATTTAGCAGACCCATGCCACTGGGGTACGGTTGTGTAAGACTTTTCAGAGACTTTGTGTGGGTTTAAACAATTGAGACCATTCCAGATATCATCTTGAACAAGGTGACTTTAATCAGGGTCCAACAATGCAGATGTTCAACATTAACTCACTGACTGTTGTGTCGTTGCATAAACGTGAGCATAGACAACAAGCCACTCGCTTTCCTCCCGAGGCTGGAACTGCTTTACTACTAAAACATTCCCTCCAGGAAACAGTATCTCACAAACGTGTGCTAACTCCATTTCACCATGTTCAAAAGCTCCTACTTGTTTATATATAAAGAACACATTTAGCAACTACTATTGGTTTGCTTTTAAACATTATACTTCATTACTGATAAATAGCTGTTATCAGTAAATGTTATTTGAAGTTTCTAATTATTTTAACTTCTACCCCTTGCTATATTTAAATTTATAGTTAAAAGCAATATAACCCTTGCTTAACCATTTAAATATAAACATATAAATGTTACAGTTGCAAGCTCAATTTATATGGATTCTACCAAATACTGTACAAGATTCCCATGCTTATACTCAGTCAGTGTCCAAAGTGTAGCAGGATTCAGGTCTCTCTTCTTTAACTAATTAGGATTTTTATTTTATTATTTGATGTTGATCAAGAGAGAGAGAGAGAGAGAGAGAGAGAGAGAGAGAGAGAGAGAGGGAGGGGGGGTATTGTGTTTAGAGTCAATATGTTAGTGTGGCGGAGTGTCCCGCCCCTATTTATTATTATTTGTATTTTTGTTTGCGGCGCGGGTAAAAGCGCCGCGTCTTTTATTATTATTTAAAACCCCGTGAGGATGCATGGCTGATCAGCTACTGATTACTTAAATAGCTGACAGTCATGCATCCTTACCAAACGCGTGCAGACTCTGGCCGGGGGATAATAAGATAATTACCAACTAGTTAAATCCCTCGGCCAGAGTATATAAACCTGCAGCTCTCTGCATTTGGGGTTGGGGTGTTGGAGTAGAGAGTACGGGGAGCGGAGAGAAGGAATAATATTTAAAAAACAATTGCTAATACGTGCTGGATAATCCAGCACGGCACTTACTTGTTTGTTTATTTATTCGTTTGGCCCTCGTGCCCTTTTGTTTGTATTTTGTTTAAATATTTTGTTTGTTTGTTATTAAATACGCTGAGTGCTTTTGCACTCAGTTTCACCCGCCCATCCACTGTTTGGAGTCAGTTACTTCCTGGTCCGTGACGTCATCCACCACACCACTGCGAGCCAGACTGTCACATATGGTGTCCTGCGTGGGACAAAACAAACGCCTCCAATAGCCGGACCAGGAAAGAAAAGCTCGTTTTTTTGTTCGTTTTTTTTTCAAAGTGTTTTTTGTGTGTTTTTGGAAAAAAAAAAAAAAAAAAAAAAAAAATATGGGAAGAAGCGGACGGAGGAAGCAGCAGCTACAGCAGCGTGGGGCCGGTCGCAGGTCCCACTGTAGCTCAACCATGCTGGACGTCTGCCCCACCTGCTTGAAAGGTGAGGAGTGGTGCTTCGCTGTTGGGGAGGTGGGGCACATAGCACCCGACCAACCCCCTCCATGGCAGGAGAAAGAGGAGCCAGAGCGTCCAGTGAGGGAGGACCTGCATCCTCCAAAGAGGACGAATGCACTCTCCTCTGAGGGAGTCTGGGACTGGCTGGTGGAGCCGGGGAGGGATTATGAGGAAGCCCTCCCTGCAGTGATCAACCTCCTGTGGGCAAGAGATGGGGAGCGCTGGGAGGCCTGGGAACAGCAACACCACCCAGCTTCCCTCCCAGACATCGCAGCCATGGTGTTCAACTACCTGGCTGCGGATATGGGAGAGACCCTGCTGCTGCCATCTCCAGCACAAAAGGGAGAGGAGCCATCGCTACCGTCTCCAGCGCCAGAGGGAGAGGAGCCATCGCTGCCGTCTCCAGCGCCAGAGGGAGAGGAGCCATCGCTGCCGTCTCCAGCGCCAGAGGGAGAGGAGCCATCGCTGCCGTCTCCAGCGCCAGAGGGAGAGGAGCCATCGCTGCCGTCTCCAGCGCCAGAGGGAGAGGAGCCATCGCTGCCGTCTCCAGCGCCAGAGGGAGAGGAGCCATCGCTGCCGTCTCCAGCGCCAGAGGGAGAGGAGCCATCGCTGCCGTCTCCAGCGCCAGAGGGAGAGGAGCCATCGCTGCCGTCTCCAGCGCCAGAGGGAGAGGAGCCATCGCTGCCGTCTCCAGCGCCAGAGGGAGAGGAGCCATCGCTGCCGTCTCCAGCGCCAGAGGGAGAGGAGCCATCGCTGCCGTCTCCAGCGCCAGAGGGAGAGGAGCCATCGCTGCCGTCTCCAGCGCCAGAGGGAGAGGAGCCATCGCTGCCGTCTCCAGCATCAGAGGGAGAGGAGCCATCGCTACCGTCTCCAGCATCAGAGGGAGAGGAGCCATCGCTACCGTCTCCACCAGCAGAGGGAGAATGCCTGCTGGTTTCGCCTCCACAGCCTGGGGAGGAGCCCGAACGTCCTACGCCCGAGTGGGAGGAGCCCGAACGTCCTACGCCCGAGTGGGAGGAGCCCGAACGTCCTACGCCCGAGTGGGAGGAGCCCGAACGTCCTACGCCCGAGTGGGAGGAGCCCGAACGTCCTACGCCCGAGTGGGAGGAGCCCGAACGTCCTACGCCCGAGTGGGAGGAGCCCGAACGTCCTACGCCCGAGTGGGAGGAGCCCGAACGTCCTACGCCCAAGAGGGGGGAGTCGGTGCGTCCACAGCCCAAGAGGGAGGAGTCGGTGCGTCCACAGCCCAAGAGGGAGGAGTCGGTGCGTCCACAGCCCAAAGAGGGGGGAGTCGGTGCGTCCATAGCCCAAGAGGTGGAAGTCTGCGCTTCCACAGCCTTAGGACCCAAGCTGCAGTCCCAAGAGCCAGAAGGGGAGGAGTTACAGGCTCAACCCCCTGAATTTTTCTGGGGGGGAGAAGGGCAGGATGCTGGTGTTCCCCAGCAGCCTCTATTTATGCTGCTGAAGGGAGCACGGCACACACCAGCCCAGCCGCCACAGCAGAGGGAGCCAGCACCGCCACAGCCTCCCTCTGAGTGGCCAGCATCCGCCCCATCGCCTCTGCATCCACCACCACCAGGAGCAGAGCAGCAGGAGCTGCCTCTGTCTCCACCACCACCAGGAGCAGAGCAGCAGGAGCTGCTTCTGTCTCCAACATCACCAGGAGCAGAGCAGCAAGAGCTGCCTCTGCCTCCGCCACCTCCACCAGCAGAGGGTGAATGCCTGCTGGTTCCACATCCACCGTCGTGGGAGGACTGCTTGCCCCTCCCACCTCCACCAGCAGAGGGTGAATGCCTGCTGGTTCCGCCTCCACCGTCGTGGGAGGACTGCTTGCCCCTCCCACCTCCACCAGCAGAGGGTGAATGCCTGCTGGTTCCGCCTCCACCGTCGTGGGAGGACTGCTTGCCCCTCCCACCTCCACCAGCAGAGGGTGAATGCCTGCTGGTTCTGCCTCAACCGTCGTGGGAGGACTGCTTGCCCCTCCCACCTCCACCAGCAGAGGATGAATGCCTGCTGGTTCTGCCTCAGCCGCTGTGGGAGGACTGCTTGCCACTCCCAGCTCCACCAGCAGAGGGTGAATACCTGCTGGTTCCGTCTCAGCCGCTGTGGGAGGACTGCTTTCCCCTCCCACCTCCACCAGCAGAGGGTGAATACCTGCTGGTTCCACATCCACCGTCATGGGAAGGACTGCTCCTGCCCTGCCTCGCACCACCCAGGGATGCCTGCCTCGCATCGCCTGGGGCTGCCTGTTCCACATCGCCTGGGGTCGCCAGGGATCCTGCTTCGCCTGGGGTCGCCAGGGATCCTGCTTTGCCTGGGGTCGCCAGGGATCCTGCTTCGCCTGGGGTCACTACACTGTGGTCGGAGCCCCACGGAGGGGAGCTGCCGGCCATGAAGAAAGGGGGGGAGGTCAGGAGACCAGCTCCCCCAGCCGCACTTTCGCGGCCGGAGATCATGTGGTCAGAGCCCCACGAAGGGGAGCTGCCAGCCATGGAAAAGGGGGGGGAGGTCAGGAGACCAGCTCCCCCAGCCGCACTTTCGCGGCAGGAAATACTGTGGCTGGAGCCCCGTGAAGGGCAGCTGTCAGCCATGAAGAAGGGGGGGGAGGTCAGGAGACCATCTTCCCCCGCAGCAATTTCGCTGCAGGAGAAAGGGTGGCCAGAGCCCCACGGAGGGGAGCTGTCGGCCATGAAGAAGGGGGGGCAGGTCTGGAGACCACCCCCAAAATTTTTTGGCCAGAGGAGCTGGCCGGTGCGCGGGCCATTGGAACACTACGGCTGTTTGGGTGGGAGGAGGACATCCCACCGTGGCCGCCACCTTTGGCCCGTTGCTGCCCCTGTTCCTGCGCCGGGACTGCTGACCGGGACTTTGGGGACTAAGGGGGGAGGTGGCCGAAAAGGCCATGTGTGCTGCGCACAAGGGGGGGCATGTGTGGCGGAGTGTCCCGCCCCTATTTATTATTATTTGTATTTTTGTTTGCGGCGCGGGTAAAAGCGCCGCGTCTTTTATTATTATTTAAAACCCCGTGAGGATGCATGGCTGATCAGCTACTGATTACTTAAATAGCTGACAGTCATGCATCCTTACCAAACGCGTGCAGACTCTGGCCGGGGGATAATAAGATAATTACCAACTAGTTAAATCCCTCGGCCAGAGTATATAAACCTGCAGCTCTCTGCATTTGGGGTTGGGGTGTTGGAGTAGAGAGTACGGGGAGCGGAGAGAAGGAATAATATTTAAAAAACAATTGCTAATACGTGCTGGATAATCCAGCACGGCACTTACTTGTTTGTTTATTTATTCGTTTGGCCCTCGTGCCCTTTTGTTTGTATTTTGTTTAAATATTTTGTTTGTTTGTTATTAAATACGCTGAGTGCTTTTGCACTCAGTTTCACCCGCCCATCCACTGTTTGGAGTCAGTTACTTCCTGGTCCGTGACGTCATCCACCACACCACTGCGAGCCAGACTGTCACAGTTAGCCTCGAAGTATTTTCTCTAAGCATGTAGCAAATTAATACTTAATTCAAGCCCCTGAATTAAAAGTCTTAGTGGCTTATTTATTTGTATCTGTATTGGGTGATTTTCTCCTTGCTGAAAAACCTTTGATAATTTAGCCCAATGTGTAGTAACACTTTACTTCAAGTGTCTAATATATCATTATGTATCCAGAGCTCAATACTCTCAATACTTGTGCTAAATAATGTTAATACCAAGTGTCATCATAACTTAAAAGGTGTTTTTCAGGATATGGGCAACAATGTGAGCGTGACATACAGATGGACAATTGTACAGACAGACAGACAGACAGACACCCCCCAAAGACGGTTAGTTTCAATGTCATCCTATCAAGGACTTTCAGTGTGGTGAAAACAGATGAGTAGGTTTTAGGATTTCATTTAATCTCTGAGGTGTAAACCTGTATATATTTAATACCAGCCTGCCCCTAACCAAACCTGCTGTATACTCTTCTGGGACTGTGTAGTTTTGTTTGGTGTATGGCCACTACGATACAAATGTATAGTAATTGCACGATAAGTTTAGATAAATTAGTAGTCTCATTATCAAGATTCTTTTGTTGGGGTTGGGACCAATACAAGGGCTTTTCTTAGGCTTTTCTTACTACATTACTACATATGTCAGACTACTTTCTTTGGGCTTTGGCCTTGCCTTTCGAGGTACCCCTGCCCATAAATTAACTCGCAGATAATCAGAGAGGCTGACCGTAGGGAAGTCATGGGCAAGGGGCCAGGGATAGCTAGCTCCCCATTAGACTAAGCCAAAAAGCAGGTGGAGGCTGGGGAGGAGGAGGCAAACTCTGGAGTACAGCGCAGATATTATGGATTGAGGTAAGATATAAAGCCTTCCATGCAGATCATTGGACATATTGTTTATCAAAGGACAAATAAGATACTAGGTATTCGACTGACGATTTGAGCTTGTTGTATGTATTATTATCCACCTATAACCAGCAGAGAATGATGCCTTTCCTATCTTAATAACTAAATTTCTCCTTCTTAGTGACGAATCCCAAATAACTGTTAACCTTCAGGAATGGTGACTTTTGTTGGCAGGATTAACAATTTTACGGGACTGGGTGGAGACTGAGATACACTTAGATCGCATTTGTTTTTTTTCTTTTGCAGGCATTGTGCTTATGGAGAGAAGTTCTGCTAAACCACATCATGCCAGTGTAAAGACTGTGGCCGTCTGGTCTGCTGCTTTTTTTTTTTTTATTAAGAATGTGTTTTTATATTTCCTGTTTTTGTCTTGTGAAAAATGTTAACTTAAATACAATAATTCATAACTCAATTAGGGTCATGTTTGTGTAAGACAAGACATGCCCAACAGCCAGTGAAAGCGTGCAGCAACATGAGCCCAGAGCACTGGGCAGGTAGCTTTTGATGGTACAAGACAGCCCAGGATCGCAATGCATGCATTCTATTTTTATCTTTTAAACACATGCTGTCACCTGGGGGTCCTTGTACTCGGCAGGGTGCTGATTTAAAGCTGGTGTCAGGGTGCTTTGCCTTCTTCCGGATGAAGAAACGTTATCTTGGGTGACAGCTGTAAATATTAGAGTAAATAAAGGAGCAGGTGATACATTTTTTGGCTTCAGCTCCAGCTAGTGATCTGAGGGACATAAAACATATGCTGAATGACACGCTTATAATGTGTTAATGTCCTGCTCGCTGTGGGACAGGGCTGGGCTGGAGAACGTGGTAAAAAAACCAAACATGGTGGGACACGGTTAAAGCTGATTCAGTGAGGCACACTGAAAGTATCACGCAAAAAAAAAAAAAAAAATCAAGCTAAACAACGTCACCTGTACAAACCTTCCTTTTTATACATGGAAAGAGGCTGTTGACTTTCCATTCAAATGGATTAAGGCACTGGTTAGGTATTCCTCTGCTTTCATACACTTGTTTCATAATCGTGTGTAAGCACGTTACTAATGCTTTACTTCTAATTCTAGTAACATTCTTGCCATATTATATGTAGGTTGCCTATAGTACACAAACATCACAGTACCTTATTATAGCATTTATTATCATTGATTCATAATAAAGTTCACTCACCATCGACAAGTCAAACCTTGAGCAAACAGAAACAGCTGGCAACGGTTTCATGTTACATTGTGATTCCATGAACCTCCAGCAAACAACTTCTAGAATCTGCTCAGAGCAAAAAATGATTGAACTTCTCTTGTCAATTGTTGTAACCAATTGGTTCAGGACACTTCCTTTGTAAAGCTGAGGGAACACAAAGCCACCGTTGCAGGAGCAGTGGCTTGAAACCTGGCTCCAGGAGATTTGGAGACCCAGTTTGAGGCAACTTTGCTGTATCAAACCCCAAGTCTCCCCTGATGTGCCATGCAGTGGCCTGAAACTATAGTCCCTTTCACACTGGCACTCCTATCCGGGTCCTGATCTGGGTTTTGGCTACCCGGGTCACCATACCATGTAGTGCCAATACCGGGAGGTGGGTCAACATGCTTTGGCCCGGGTTGAGCGAGACAAAATTTATGACGGCCGTTCATAAGCCAATGACATAACAAACAGCCATACCGGCGCAAAGGTTTCAGTTCCGCAAGGAACATTTCTATTTATTCTGTTTAGCCATATTTTTGTTGATTGAGATACACCATGAGCCAGATTGCAGCAGGGATGAAGAAACATTTGCTCTAATCAACATTTGGGCCAACGGTTCAATCCAAAGAAGCTTGGATGGAAGCGTCCGTAACAAGCTGCTTCCGGGGCATTGGTACGAGCATTGTGTACTTGCGTCTGTCACCCAGGTCAACCCTGCTTTATCAAAAGCCGTGAGAAATCGTGTAACCGACCCGGAAGACACCAGGTCCTGACCCAGGTAGGTTCTGACATGGGTAGAGCATGCCAGTGTGAAAGGGGCTCTAGTCTCCTCAAAACAAGTTCCAAGCCACAAAGTGGCTTTGTGTTCCTTGGGTTAGTTTAGACAAAGAAGTCAAATTATCATGAATGGTGTCGACATTTGTCCACAACGGTGCCTGTGAAGCTAATTATAAATACTATATGAAAAATGATCAATGCTCAAAATTTGTCACAATTCCAGCACATCTTATCTTGCCTATGGATGTCATCCTGTGCACAGAATATGCAACACAAATTGGGCACTGTAAGTTAATATATATCTCTCTTTAAAAGTGGTTCCTGAGTACAACCTTCATTTTTGTGATTTATAATAAGCGAATACCCTGTTTTAGGGTGTCTCATAATATAACAGAAGCCACTACAGGCATCTGTCACCATGGAATTCCTTCTGATTCTGATTTCTAGTACAGTACTGAGGCATGCGTGGCTAATTAGTAAACCCATTGTTCTATGACAGTAGACTGCCCATAGATGCCACTGCTGTTTGAGATTCCTTTTCCACACCTTGTTGTTTGATATCCTCTCCCTTACCAAACCCATTGAAAGGCTGTGTGGCATTCTCAAATGCTAATCCTGCCTTCCAGCAAGGTGCGTCTACAAGCTTACACCAGCCATGCATCAATACAGAAGACATTTCTGTATGTTTTTTGACATTTAAAATGCATACGGTACTGTGACAGGATGGCTTGGTGGGTAACATCAGACCAGGAAATAGACACACACAAGTACTGTGGGGTGAGTCGCCAATGCGATCTTATTTACTAAATAAATAACCAAAAATAAAAAGGCTGGATGGCCAAACAAACAAATAGAACATGGAAAATAAAACACATTTTGGCCGGAATACAGCCAGCCAGAAAGCAATTGCTTATCTTACTTTGTGATGGATCTCCTCTATCGCTCTCTAATTCCTCTTACTCTCTTTCACTCTCACAGAGCTCAGCTGCTGCACTTTTTATACATGGTTGTCCTCAAATTGGCAAACAATTAACCAATTTGAAGACAGCCACATTTATCTTCCCTGCTTTTTGGCAGGGAAGATAATTGTCTGCTTCCCAGCCAACCCCAAATCACACCAAAAATAATACAAAATACATTTAAATAATAACAATATTACTCCATAATAACAATACTACAAAAATGATACAAATAAACACAGGGGCGGGCGTACCTCTTCACAAGTACGGAGCAGAGCGATACTCAGTTTGTATTTGCCTTTTCCAGGAAGAGGTTTGCATTATAAAACCTTTTTAGATGTCATGCAAATGGCACTATGACTTAGAGTTACAGCACACACTGCAGTGTTTACAAGAAAAGCATGACATTTTATTTTAGTGTGTTAAACTAAGGGAGCACGAACTCTCACTTTGTGGCTTGGAACTTAGTTTAAGGAGACTAGGTTTCAGGCCACTGCACGGCACACCAGAGGAGACTTGGGGTTTGATGGAGCTGTATAAAACCTCAGGGGGCTTGGAGGTGTAGAGGGCTGATTTACAAGCCCTCATGGCTGGGGTTGAGTCTTGTTTGGGTAACAGCTTGGTCCGCAGTGGGCACGAGTCTTCTCAATTAAACGTGGCTGTCTGTCTCTGCTCGAAAGAGATCCGGAACTGAATGGCAGGCACGGGGTGCTCAGGTCAGGATTGTGGTGTGCTTGCAAACGCTTCCTTAAATACAATCATTGGCAGAAAAATAAGTTTTTGTTAATGTGAGTGACACCTTTAATCCTGTGATGTAGAGTACAGGTGTTTTGAATGGAGAATGGAAACTTGTATCCGACACAAAACTAAAGAGTAAGCAACACACAGTCATTTCTGGTTTGGTTACTTAATTTGTTTATTTTCTGACAATTAGGCATAAATAGCTCTGAGAATCTAGCCTGATGTGTTGCATATGAAAATTATGACTTTTGATTGTGGGTACACCACTGGGATTTATTTGGCCATTTCAACTGAAATGAAACCATTCCACTGATGAAGGCGATGGCAGAAACACTTGAAACTTTTCGTACCTCTCTTAAAACAATATGGTGGTTAGCAGATCTTAATGTGTTATCCATACCTGTGTACCAATCAGAGACCTCGCAGGAAAGCTAAGAGATTGAAAGCATGGCCCAGTCAATTCATCTCTGATATCCAGTAGCAATGCCATTCATAGTCTAAGGGCTTCTGAGTAACTGTAGACCCCTTCACCCCTGGTACACACTGACAAAGAAGATTCTCAAGCCTTCACCCTGGGAATACAAGCTGGAATACATGGGAACAGTAGCTTGGAAAAACATGCCGGACCAAAGCTATTTTCAGCTTAAGCTTAGGGAACACAGGACTGGGAGACCTAGTTTGAGGCAACTTTGCTCCCTGGTGTGCTATGCAGCGGCCTGAAACCTCATCTCCTGGCCTCATGTTCCCTCACCTTTAAAGAATGAGTAGTGTCAAATATAATTTTAATTATTATTATTATTTTTTACGGAGGGAGCTGAGAGGATTTTGAATCTTCAATCCTGTACAGAAAAACATACAGAGAGTTAATTGCCAGCTAGAATAGTCTGGCCTGAGCCAAGCAGCATTGAATCTCTGTACTGAGGAAAAAAAGCTCTGTCCAGCCCAGCAGATGTATAGGGTTTAGTGAGCGACTCCTCGCTAGCAGGATAGCGCACAGCACTTGTACAGAATACTTTTACTTTGTTAGGAGTTTTGAGTGTTTTCCTTTTTACTATTTGTGAATGTTTGTAAAAGTCTGATTCATGTGAAGTACACAGTGCTAGCAGCTACCGTCAGCAACACTCATTGCATTGTAATTGAGAAAAAGAAGATTGTGTAAAGAATAAATAGCAGCGTTTTAACTGCAATCCCCGCTTCCCTGTCATTCTACAAGGCAATCTTGCTATCCTCTTACACTGCCATAGACAGGCGTTACTTTATGTAGTCTAGATTGTCCAAAGTGTCTTTATATTTGGAAGTGTTAGCTTGATCCAGAGTGGCTGTTCACTAGATGGCGCTGACTCTTACATCTATAGAGACACTTTGGCTGCTCAGCCTGTGTAACATATACCAGTGGCACCCAAGTGGAACTAAAGAGTAGTTCCTAAATCATAGTGAAACCTTTCCTCAAAAAAATAAAACTGTAAAATGCAGTATGAACCATCAAGAATAATTGCAAATACCACAAGAAGACAGTAAAACTGAAAAAATAACAGTTTTAAATAATTGCACACAGTTAGCTTAGGTTTTGTTAAAAACAAATGTCCAAAATGGATACTTGTGCTTTAATGTTGAATTAAATCTGAAGGTAGGACACAGCTGGCTGTCGGACATAGCTGAGTAATGACCCACCAGTGTCTCATTCAGGCTGTTTGACCCTCACCAGAGGGATTCTTAGCGGTAATTCTTCTACAGCACCGGCTTATTCATCTCTGAAATATGGGTTTGATGTACTGATAAACTCATCACCATCTCTCCCTGATATTAGGAAGTTAACAGACAGAGTGCCCTGACATGCTGCTGTATCTGTGCTGCTATAAATGTCTTCCTGTCTCCTACTTCACACTGTCCACGAGGTACATTAACTCATACTACCCTAGCAATGGTTCTGTTGTTTTTGCAAAGGTTTCCTGTAGATCACATTTATCTTACTTGGATTTACTGTCTATCTATCTCGCGGTTTCATTTAGTGTAATTCTATACGCAGCACCTACTGAGTCCTGTATCAGTTGGCATCTCAGCCCATTGAATTGAATGGAGAGGCAAGGGCAAACCGCAAACCTTACAGTTCAAAGACGAATGCCTTACCGCTCAAATGAAGAGCAAGCTCTACAGTTACAGCCAAAAGTTTTTCATCACCGAGAATTTTAGGATTTATTTAACATCATTTAATCAAAGAAAAAAGTCTACCGGAATAGTAGTACAGTATTTCATGTTAGATTTCGAAATGTTACATTTTTCATGAAGTATATGGAAAACTACAAAGCGGTATGTAATTCAATATGTAAACGTAACATTATTCTGCAGTTTCAGTCGACTTTTATGATGCAAAATGAGTTAATTCTATAGGGTGATGCAAAACATGTTTACTTGTTTTCAGCTCTTAAACAGTTGCAGATCAAGTTACTTATCAAATGTTATTGCTAACTTGAAATATGCAACTGTTCAAGAGCTGAAAACAAGTGAAAAGGTCTAATTAAAACAAGTGAAAAGGTCTAATCAGTTCAATGAAAAGGTCTAATCAGTTCAATGAAGGGTCTAGTTAAGTAATTGAGAGCTTGGTTGGAATGAAAACCAGCACACAGGGGGTTCTGAGGACCGAGTTTGAGAAGCCCTGGTGTAGCATATAGGTACAGGTCGTATGCTGATATCAGTATTATTAACTCACTAGGAGGACATTCATTATAAGCTGCTTGCATCTCCTTCCCAGAACTCTACTGGAAAACAACGTTGTTTTGTGGAAGAGCGTTTAACTGCGTTTAAACTGCTTTTAACTGTTTAATTGTAACGCAAGAGCTCAATAGCACAAAATACTACACAGCTGTAGCTAGAACAAGTAAAGTCAAGCATGCATTTACAATATTGTCTTCGCAAATGAAACCAGATATGTACATTTACAATTGATATTAAAAATGATGCACGTTAACTAGTGTAACCAGTAAGATTGGTATATTCTTTCTGATGTTCTGTATTATTAGGAATAGCCTGCAGTAGGCTAAGGTGGGGCATTGAAATTAATTTCATACAGTGCGTCAGAGCCCTTTTAAGAACTTCCCATAGTAAAAGCATAGCAGCATAAAACACAGTGAATAGCAAAGTGGAATAAAGCACAGTGAAAGCATGGTAATGTTTCCCATAGTAATAGCATAGCAAAGTGGAATAGAGCACAATGAAAGCATAGGGAAGCATAGGTTAGCATTGTAAAGAATAGAGAGGTATGGTTAAGCATATTAATAAACATGGCAAACCAGGGTATACTATGGTAACTGCATAGTACATCCATGGGAAAATAATTGTGAAAATACCATGCAGAATACTGTGGTAAACTTTTAGAAGGGCTATCTTTTGTTTTGTGTCATTACAAGATGCTTAAATCTAGTGAATAAGCTTCTGGTCCAAACTGAATACCTTCATAAACAAAAAAAAACAAGAAGTAGCATTACAAAATAGCAATAGAAAACAGTTATTCAATCTATAAACATACTGTAACAAAGGGCTGGCACTGGGACTTTGTGTGTGTGCGTCTGTGCTTTGAACTGTGCACTGAACTTTTGTACTGAACTACCTTGCTTTGTAGAGCTAAGTTGCATGGAGCGCTTACCCTGCTGCAGGCACGGCTCCCCTATACGGGACTATTGGTGCAACCTTGCACCAGCGCTGACCCCTGCCAAGTGTGGGAAAAAGCTCTCGGGATCATTACACGCACCTGGTAGGAGCCAGGGGAGTGGGGCTGGGTTAACCTAAAATGTTGCAATATTTTAGGGTTGTGGGATATAAAAGAAGCAGGCTTCTTGCTAGTGCTAGCCAGGGGTGGAGAGTAGAAGAAGTAACCTGTGTTCACCTGTCTTGCTGAGAAGTATTGCTGACCTGCGTATCCTGTGCTTTTATGACAATAAAAGTGATTGCTGCTTTTAAAGAACTCCTGTTTCACACTTCCGTTCTTACCAAATCATTACAGTACTATATATAAAACGCTAATATTTCTGCCCTGGTTCTTTAACCACACTATCTAAGAAAACAATCTGTGTGCCCTGCTGAGTTATATTTGCATTAAGCATGTTTGCATGAATATTATATATAACTTGGGACACGCTATCAAGAGACATACAAAGTGTCTGTGCATTTCTCTGTTTTTTTTTTAATTTAGTAGTCACTAATATTTTTTATTATTTTCTCCCAATTTAGAATGTCCAATTATTTTTAGGCTCAGCTCACTGCTATCACCCCTGTGCTGACTCAGGAGGGGTGAAGATGAACACATGCTGTCCTCTGAAGTGTGTGCCGTCAGCCACCCTCTTCTTTACACACTGCAGGCTCACCATGCAGCCACCTCAGAGGACAACGCAGCTCTGGGCAGCTTACAGGCAAGCCCGCAGGTGCCCGGCCAGACCACAGGGGTTGCTGGTGTGCGGTGAGCTGAGGACACCCTGGCTGACCTAAGCCCACCCCCCTGGACAGCGCTCAGCCAATTGTGTGCTGCCCCCTGGGAGCACCCGTCCACAGTCGGCAATGGAATAGCCTGGACTCGAACCGGCGACGTCCAGGCTATAGGGCGCATCCTGCACTCCACGCGGAGCGCCTTTACCGGATGCACCTCTCGGGAGCCCCTGAAGGTGCTCCTTTCAAAATCCCACATGTAAAATCTACAAGACATAGAAATTTAACAGGTAGGATTTATGAAAGTATTTCATTCTCCATTTAATGGAGCTAGACAAGAGTCCAGGTCTGTCAAAGTTAACCTGCACCATTTTAAATCTTACAACTAGCACCATCTGTGTGAAGGTGGAATTTCATGTTTCAGTATAAGGTGTTGAGGGAAGCTGGCCAGCCTATTTTAACATCCTCTGCAGATTTATCTTCAGACATTTTCTTGTAAAGCTCAGAAATGTTTTTATTTTTCATAATTAATTGTTCTATTTTTAAAAACTGGCTTTTTGCTCCCGAGTGGCGCATCCAGTAAAGGTGCTCCGCGTTGAGTTCAGGATGTGCCCTATAGCCTGGAGATCGCAGTTTCGAATCCAGGCTATGTCATTGCCGACCGTGGATTGGCAATTGGCTGAATGCCACCCAGGTAGGGAGGGCTTAAGTCGGCAGAGCAATCCACAGTTCACCGTGCACCAGCGACCCCTGTGGCTGATAGGGCGCCTGAGAATCTATAGTGGAGCCATTCAGATCTGTGTTGTCCTCCGGCACTATAGGTCTGATGGCTTCGCTGTTGATCTGCAGCGCAAAAAAAGACACCTTGGCAGGGGCACGTTTTGGAGGATGCGTGTGTCAGCCGCCATTTCCCGAGTCGCCGGGGGGTTGCAGCGGTGAACCGGGATTAATAATAACACAATTGGCAAAATCTAAATTGGCGAGAAAAAATGGGATAAAAATCATTGGCGACTACTAAATTAAAAATAAATAAATAAATAAATAAATAAAATGACTTTTTAGCTTAGATTTTCAAACCAAATTTTTTATCTTGTTTTTCATTTCTGTATCAGACTATTTTTAATTGAATGGTTTAATTGTACATTTGTGTGTGTGTGTGTGTGTGCGCGTGTGTGTGCGCGTGTGTGTTTGTGTGTGTGCGTGCATGTGCATGTGTGTGCATGTGCGTGTGTGTACATGTGCGTGTGTGTGTTTGTGCATGTGCATGAGCGTGTGTGCGTGTGTGTGTTTGTGCATGTGCATGTGCGTGTGTGTACATGTGTGTTTGTGCATGTGCATGTGCGTGCGTGCGTGTGTGTGTGTGTGTGTGAAGTGCTTTGGAACCCTTGTGATAAAAGGAGCTATAGAAATGTGAATTGTTGTGTCATTGTTTAAAACCCTGTTTACATGCTCTGTGATTCAGAATATGTTTAAATCAACTCTGATGCTTTCACCACAACTGAAGCTCAGTGCTTAATGTATTCATGTGAAGTGTCCCACAATGATGAATTTGGCAGGGCAGCTGGAGGCAGCTCTCCAGGGATACTAGATATATTCTGCAGCAGAAAGCAGGAAAGGAAACAAAATGGGGAAAAGCACGAAAGACCAGCATAGTAAGTTAAAACGTCTCCAAAAATGTTTAAAACTTTTTAGTTTTGAATTGCTTTGATCTTCCATGTAAAATACACCTGCATTTAGATGGCACTGTTTTAATCGGTATACAAGTTTCCAATATAACCATAGGAAAAGCATGTTAAAACTGCAAAAATACTATAGAAAAATACTGTGCAAAAATACTATGACAAAATACTAAGCAAAAATACTATGCAAAAATACTGAAAAGGTAACCCTAGCCAATACTGAAACAGGACACAGTTGGAGGACTTGTTGAGACAGACAAAGGACAGAGAGACACTTCTTCACACGGAGAGTGGTGAGGGGGTGGAATGGGTTACCTAGCCTTGTTGTTAATGCTGAATCACTGGAATCTTTTAAGACCCATATTGGACAAGCATTCAAGATCAACCACATACTAACAAACGGACAAGTGCTGATGTACTGATGTGTACAGATGTCTGTGAATAAATTACATGCAAAACCCAGTAGCAGGAAGTGCTGAATGTACTGTATAGAAATTACATTTGATATATTTGAACATTGGAAGTTTTGTCGTGATATTAAAAACTACTTGTACCTCTCAGTAGATTTGTCCGGTCTAAATTGATTACAGCAACGTTTCTTCCAAATAAGCTAAGGCTGATCCTTGTGACAAACTAAACGACTTTCCGAATAAATAAAACAATTTAAAGAAAAATCTTTTCGTTTTTTTTTTTAAAAAGAGGAGCGTTGTTGTGGTCAGGGCTAAAAATGCGACTCCGTATTGAAAAGGATTCTGAAGGCCCTACAGACGGAAAGTTAAGTGATGGCTTAAAATAATGTTGAGCGAAATGCCTCCTGTTAGTATGCTGGTGTTGGGTTTCGAGAACTAAAAGACTTGGTTTAGGGGCATGTCACAGCATATCAGCTACACAGGTAAACCACAATCTGCTCTGCTCCAGACAATTATCCTGACCTCTCATCCCCTTCTGGTTACTTTTTCACAGGCAGGTTTCCAACCATTGCTTCCCCAGGGACTGCTGTCTGTTTTTGCAGAGGGTTGCTGCTCTATGCGTGACAGACCAGTAAAAGCCATATTGCTCGGTCTCAACAGTGCACAAGATTCGCAACAATGACTTAAACTATTTGGAGAGCCATGTTATTCTGTGTTGTATATTCTGACCGATACATTATTCTCTTTATAATTCTCATGATTGATGATTTAGTCTGGTATTGGAAGCATCTAAAATATGCTTGCTTTTTACGTGATTTGATCTAAGGTTAAAGCAAATTTCCTGCCAGAACCATCGCTTTGCTTAAAGCATTTCTGAGGCCATTCCTGCTTGTAAGCAGTTAAGCATCCTGAGTGAGCTAAGCCACAGGCACTAAAAGAGGTTCGACCTAATTCAGCAATTCCATAAATCTTAACTGGCCAGGCCCTTCCATTCACTATGCATTGCTTTCTCCTTCCTGTCATTAACCACCCGGCTGATTCCCCTAATGACTGACATGCTCTGCAGGCAGTGACACACTCCGATCCCAAAGGCATACGAAAGCAAGGCATGCAAATGAGAACTTTCTTTAACCTAGTATGGTACCAGCTATCATGTTTTGAAATGCACATACTGTTTGTTAGATTGTATTAATCACAGTTGTTTATTATTATTATTATTATTATTATTATTATTATTATTATTATTATTATTATTATTGTTGTTGTTGTTGTTGTTACAGTAGTGTGCACATTTAATAGAACACCTCAAGAGGTGTCATTTATATTCTTTATATACCTACCTGCATAAAAACCTCTGGGTGTGAGAATTTCAATTTCCACTCAGTAATCAGTGATATAGAAACAATAGGCACTCATGTGTGAAAATGCTAGACCACTTTGTGATTTAATTAGGCATCTTAAACAACTTCTAAAAAGTATCATGCATTTTATCATTTGTGGCTGTGTGTTCCTTTTCTCTTACTATTTTAAATGAACTGCATGTGTGACCTATTAAAGTCGTAAAATAAATTAGACAATCACTAATTTGCCTATTTTGTCAATTTTCCAAGATGTTCAGTTACGCACAACAAATCAAAACTACAGAAGCAATGAGGTGTTCTAATACATGTGCACACTGCTGTATTATATACAGAAGCAATGGGGTGTTCTAATACATGTGCACACTGCTGTATTATATACAGAAGCAATGGGGTGTTCTAATACATGTGCACACTGCTGTATTATATACAGAAGCAATGGGGTGTTCTAATACATGTGCACACTGCTGTATTATATACAGAAGCAATGGGGTGTTCTAATACATGTGCACACTGCTGCATTATATACAGAAGCAATGGGGTGTTCTAATACATGTGCACACTGCTGTATTATATACAGAAGCAATGGGGTGTTCTAATACATGTGCACACTGCTGTATTATATACAGAAGCAATGGGGTGTTCTAATACATGTGCACACTGCTGCATTATATACAGAAGCAATGGGGTGTTCTAATACATGTGCACACTGCTGTATTATATACAGAAGCAATGGGGTGTTCTAATACATGTGCACACTGCTGTATTATATACAGAAGCAATGGGGTGTTCTAATACATGTGCACACTGCTGTATTATATACAGAAGCAATGAGGTGTTCTAATACATGTGCACACTGCTGCATTATATACAGAAGCAATGAGGTGTTCTAATACATGTGCACACTGCTGTATTATATACAGAAGCAATGGGGTGTTCTAATATATGTGCACACTGCTGTATTATAAACAGAAGCAATGGGGTGTTCTAATACATGTGCACACTGCTGTATTATATACAGAAGCAATGGGGTGTTCTAATACATGTGCACACTGCTGCATTATATACAGAAGCAATGGGGTGTTCTAATACATGCGCACACTGCTGTATTATATACAGAAGCAATGGGGTGTTCTAATACATGTGCACACTGCTGCATTATATACAGAAGCAATGGGGTGTTCTAATACATGCGCACACTGCTGTATTATAAACTACTTGTTTAACTAAGATGGGTTTAGAAGGAAATCATGTTATATACAGTCTCTATTCCTTGCTGAATGTGACAGTAGTTTGGTTATCTGACCTTATGCTGAGTTCCCAGGACTAGAGGGGGAGCCCTGAGGCTTCATGTTGCCCTCTAGTAAAAGCTGGGGGAAAGTACATTTGACACCATTGTCTTTTACAGGCAGGGGAGAAATTCTGCCGGTACTCACCGGTACTCTTTTCCGGGACTTATTTTGATGCCAGTACTGGGTACCGGGACTTATTTAATCTGCTTTTTATCCAACACGGATGCATTCCATCCATTCACACAGTCCACTAGCACAACGTTTCTCAAATGCGCTTTCATTCAGCACAGTTCGTGCTGCTTGCATTCTGTTTATCATATCGCGTTTTGCCTTGCACCGATTTACCACACAGCCAGTTTTTGCACAAAATTTTCTAAAATGGCAAGTGATGTGTGGGACAGTAGGGATTAACATTAAAAAAACAGGATCAACAAAGTGCTGCTTCAGATTTGGCAAGTGATTCAGAATCAGGATACAGGTGGAGGTGTGCTTCACGCTTTTCAAACACTGGCCCAACTTGCAAGACACATGTTAAGCATAGTGATCAACGTTTTGTTTTGTTGTGATCCTAGTATTTTCTGTTATGAGGACTGTAATAAACGGAAACTAAAATGTTGAGGTGTTTTTTCTTTGCACTATTTCCCCTTTTCTAAAACATTTTGAAGAGTTTAAGTTAAATGTGAGTTTTCACTTGCATGCACATCTAAAAAAAATAAATAAATAAAGGCAGAAGTAAACCACAGTAATAATATTACTTCATGCCACTTTGTTTCTTGTTCAAAAACCACAATACCAGGGATAAAAAATAAATAAGTCTACTTTTATACTGTTTCTGCCTGAAAAATCATTATTATCTGGAATAGATCATTGTAATTAATCTACACAGAAACAGAACAGAGAAACACACAGAACATATTATTGTAAGATAAATAATAAGTACAAAATAAATCAAAGAAACAGGGATCTATGTTCTAATCCAAGGCTATTATTGTAGCATGGCCAGGTCCTGTTGTAGGTGAATACCCAGAGACCTTTTTGTATCATGTTTTCATAGCACAGTTGTTTTTTATACCATATTTTTATAACATCATCCTTTTTTTTATGATATCTTAATACAAAACTCCCTCTCTACATTAATTACTGCATAGTAATATTTCTTAATGCGTGTTATTTAAGGTTTAACTTCAGTGTTATATTACAGTACATGACTGAGACAAGCAGAGGGTACAAAGCTTTCAGTATTTGCAGCTTCTTTGTTTATGGTGAATTTTTTATGATTGATCGGTTATTTTTTAAGGCTTATTTTATATTTATAAATGTACCATGTACCATATGTATACATTTTAAAAGTATTTATTCATTGGCTCTCAGATTGTCTCAATTTTTAAAATATTTACACCTGGCTGTGCATATGAGTACCAGCACTTTTTTTGTTGAGAATTTCACCCCTGATTACAGGTATCAACTGTGGCAAGGTTCACTGTGAAACATCAATATTTTTGGTTGTCTTGTATATCCAACCAAGCACTCGCTCTCAGCTGTCTATAAAAGTATGTTGGATCCGACTGAAACGGATTTGCAACAGGGAGATATGTATCCGGGATGCACGCCGCATACATAATAATCGGTTTAATATTAACAGCGCGGTGCAAGATGGATGGAACAAATATA
This sequence comes from Acipenser ruthenus, assembly GCF_902713425.1. Classification (NCBI taxonomy): domain Eukaryota; kingdom Metazoa; phylum Chordata; class Actinopteri; order Acipenseriformes; family Acipenseridae; genus Acipenser; species Acipenser ruthenus. The sequence continues at coordinate 32,558,426 of NC_081202.1, read as the reverse complement.
ATTACATTGCTGCAACATATTTGCTTCAGCACCCGCGTAACACGAAACACGTCAGTATGAATTTAATGACCAGAAAGAAAGCCACCTAACTTAGAATCATGATTGGAAATTTAAAAAAAAGTCATTCTGCCAATATTATGTTAGTGAAGGAGAATATGATTTGGAGACTTTGCGCAATGGGATACTGCGCGTTTCTCCGTCATTTTTTTCTGTTTATTTTAATTTTGCCTTAAATGTGTAAATGGCATTTGATGTTATTATAAGTTAGTATACATGTATTACCTGTATGTGTCGTGTTTAACGTCAAACGGAGTTCGACATTAATGGTTTCTCACCAAAGTGTTTCACTTGTGTGTGTGTGTGTGTGTGTGTGTGTGTGTGTGTGTGTGTGTAATGTGGAGATAACCTGTGTCTATACAGCTAAAACTACCTTTGAGATATGTAAACAATCTGGAATGTAAACAATACCTGCCTTTTATTGAAAAGCGTGGGCACAGAACAATTTTAAAATGTAACATGTAAACAGACAGGAAGGACTGCGACTTTAAGACAGTTCGAGATCCCAGTCCTACTGCATTTTGAATTTTATTTGGAATATGTCCCTTTACCTTGTACATTGATTGTATTATTGACTGATTGTGCTGTCAGCAAAACGATGTGTTTATCTGTTGTTTTGTGGGTCCCATTGTTGATATAATTACTGTCTTTGTTTCCATTTAGCTGACATGCATTTCCCGTATTACTGGTTTGGCTGAGCCTCAGGTCGTCAGCAGGTGCCTTGGACGGCCCATTAAGGAACAACAGTACCTGCAAATAAATAAGTTTAATAAGGATTGCAGCTCATTAGCTGTCTTAATTGTACGTCTATGACAGATTAAAACAAATTATTTCGAGAATACAATCGGAATCCTGTGGGCACTAAACCAATTCGTCACGTGGAGGGATTGGAATGTCATGTAAATGAATGAAGCAACAGCAGAGAATATATTCTAATGCCTGCACAGTGAAAATGAATAGGTAGTTGAAGTATCCGCCCTTCTATATGTCAGAAACACCTAACACTGACTGTCATCCCTTTAAGTGTTTAATAATTGCACTTGTAGATGTGAAGAGGACCGCAAGGAAGACAGTAACATTAAGCTTGAACCGTACTCTGCATGTTATTTCTAAATTACATTGCTGTACATGTACCCGTTGGTGTGTTGCAAGCGTAAAGGGAAATGCTAGTTATGCCAGTAAGGCATTGTCATTTAACTGTATGTCACTTAAAGATCGGTCGTCTGTTTTGTTTGTTTCCTCCCTAAGTATATATTTTGGCTTCTGTCCTTGGGAAAAGCGTTCAAGATAATTATTTAAAACACGCAGAATCTACATAATTGTAGCGTTTGCCAGGATAAAGTTATTATCGAGTATCATGTTTCAAGGCGTGTTTTGGCGAGTGCGTGCTATGGCAGATTTTTCATGTAGTAGTAGTGTCCTACATAAATAGCATATATTTGAAAGGAGGAGGGGGATAGGAGGTGATCAGTACCCGGGACAGCGATTTACGTGGGCTAAGTTTGTGTGTGTGTTGGCGTTACACGTGAAATGTCTTGATTTCTACAGTGCCGCTGGGTTAATATGCAACTCGCACAGGCATCTAGCTGGACTGGTTGGTTATAATCGAGCAGATTACGTTTGCAAGTCTCAGAGGTAGAGCGACTGAGAGAGGGAGGGCGAGAGAATGCGTTTTGGACAGATGATCTGCGCAGATTCTGCAAGCGAACCCGACATTGCATCGAGCTCTGCGCTCCTAACTTAATTTTGAAGGCAAGCTTCCTAAACATTAATGTATCTGTTGGATAATGTAATACGGATGCTATGGTTACCTTTATTACGGTAAGGAAACAGAATTACCACATAACTTTTTCTTTTTCTATCTTTCTGTTTTGTGGGAACTCGTACTGCAATATGTACTGGTTTGCTGGTAGAACTTCTACTGTATTCATGTTACTTTTAGCATACAACTTAAAGCAATCCGAGCGCTTTGATATAAGTATATCGAAGTGGCGTTTATTGTTAACCAATTAAGTCCGTTTGTTTGACTACATTTTTTTTTATGTGAACAGTAGCAGATATACAACAAAGAGTTTTGGTTCTAGCAATAGACTAGTAATAAGGTTTGAACTGCAAACTATTAGGAATGCAGAACCCGATCAGACAGGCTGCCGCCCAAAGGAAAGGTTAACAGTCCAGACGCCGTTTTACACTTCAGTTCTGTGACTTACTACACACCTAACTCCAGTTAAATAAAATAAAATAAAAAACAAACAAACAAACAAACAAACAAAAAATGGTGCATTTGCTGTTGTTTTGAATATTGCTTTACGTTCACATATGCTATATACAGTGTTATATAACGGGCTGAATAGTTCACATTTTAGTTGTGCGTGAATGAAAACTATCAAAGGCGCGCAGATTGAACGTTGTAAGCAGTTTACTTTATAAAGTAAAATTAAAACTCGTGCAAATGATTATAGATACACATTGGGTGTGTTTTACGTTCCATTACAAATATAATTTAGGCACAATAATACATTTATTACCCAAAACAACATTACATTTTTGTATCTCTCTCTCTCTCTCTCTCTCTCTCTCTCTCTCTCTCTCTCTCTCTCCCTCTCTACTTTTATGATCAGTTATTCGTGATATCATGTGTGCATTATATATTATCTATTCAGGGACACTATATACCATGGCACAGAAAGCCTGTAACTGCCTCTACTGTTCGTTTTCAAACATACTTCCCCTTGACAAAGGTATGCTAAACATACCGAAACGTTGGGAAGTCAATGATTTTTTTGCAAAAACTTTATAAATGGTAAATAAATGTCACCACTGTATGTTTAAATTGATTTTAACAGTTTTTGTTTTATTTTATTTTGTTTTCCCCTTTCACCCAACATATGCTAGGACGTCGTGTCGAGGCTTGTTTTATTTTTCAGAAGCATCTGTCAAATAATAGTTTTAAAGCCAGAAGGGGAAATGCTAAAACAAGAAGGGATTAGAGACGACAAAGCTAAATTTCATGGTGTGGTGTAGTCGAGCCTGGACGGTGTTCTGGTACTTTATTCAATAGGCAGAACCTTGACTTAAGAGTTAATTTAAGAATAATTTCGATGCATGTGCATCGATATTTCCGTCTGGTAATCAAAATAATCTTTCTGTACTATGCCATTGAATAGGCATTAGGAACAGATTCCCTACGCGCCACTACTTATGGTACACGAATCGGAGTCTCTGTCTCCGGTAACCGGCACGTATTTTAAATGTTTGCAGAGTCAAGTCACACACATCTGATTCCTGCACAATTGTACGATTCCGTCAGTCGTCCTTGTGATGCAATAAAGAGAACATGAGGAACTTCTATTACAAAACTACAGTACTGAAGTTTAATAGGGCTAACAATGTGTTTTTTTTTTTTTTTTACTAAAAATGCTGATGAAGAGTATCCAAATTGTGTTTTTTTTTTATAAAGCAGACAAAACCTGCTCTTACATTTAAGATTTAATGTATATTACAAAAGCACAAATAAGTGGTACACGTTAAAAACACACGCACATGCACACGCACACGCACACAGAGTAATGTTATAAACCTATTTATGTATCTGCTTTGCTTGGTTTTTTCTCACAATTTACAGTACCGGAACCGCTGTTTTTTGTTTTGTTTTTTATCTGATGAGATCAAATGCCGTAGTTCCAGGAAAAAAAACCAAAAAAAAAAAAACATGTATTCAGAATGTCGTGTAAAATTAAATTGTCCAGAAGTGTCACGGATTCTTAAAGATACATTCTTAAAAATAAATAGAAAAACAATTGTAATTGTACAGTTCTGAAATTGGTGACGAATTAAAAATAACAGCGTTTATGTGATTCGTAATTTTATTGGATGCAGAGCTCCAGAATAAAGACAGGGGGAGGACGTGATATACTATACAGGACGTTGTGGTGATTGAAGTTCTGCGCTGGTGATGACCTCATAATAAAAGGAATAGAAAAAGAACATGCACGATAAAAAATTTACCCGCAAGATGCTTTCAAAACAAGACACATTTGGCTGGAAAACCACCAATCCAGCAGCACTGACTGGGGGAGTAGCCTATAAAAGTCGCATGGGAGACACATGCATTACCTATCCCTAACCCTGGTTCCCTGAAAGAGACGACAACCACCAATGACATTACGTATGGGATTTGCCTGCCCATTGGGTAGGTATCGCTGTGTTCTCTATACAAGTCCTCTTCCTGGGATGATGCACTCGGTCCTGCCCACCGAGGGAATAAAACTGTCATCCCGAGGAAGCCATTTCTCTTTTTCCATCGAACCTGTGAGGGCGACCGATGAGACCTCGCGGTTGGTGGTTGTCTTCTCTTTCAGGGAACCAGGGTTACAGTAGGTAACCTAACAATTCGAAGACGACCACCAATGACATTAAGTATGGGATAATGTATACCAGAGGCAGCATATGAGGGACACACTAACACTGTCTAACCCAGGGGTTAGCGGTGTGAACTTACACCTTCCAGGACCTTTGTGCCTAATGAAGGCAGGGCAGGGTCTACCACATTAAGGTGGTAGAACCTGGAGAAGATATGTGGCGTAGCCTAGATAGGCGCAGTACAACTTTCAGACATTGAGGCCCCTCTGAAGAGGGCCCAAGATGTAGCCAATGCTCTAGTGCAATGGTATTCAGACTTTTTTTACATGAGCCCCCCTTTTAAATTTCCATAACTTTTTGCGCCCCCCCCCCCCAATATATGTAATAATATTAATAATATCTAATCATAACAATAACCACAGCACACTCAAACTTAAAGCTCATCACAAAATAACTTCAGATAAACTACATTTAGGTTTAAAACGTATGGGATACAAACTTACCAATTTAATGAGAAGAATATGCCTGTTTTTCTGCTGACAATATGTCAATTTGTGGAGAAATCTTCGAAATGGAAAGTCTGAGGTTGTTTTCTAATTCAAATCTTGATCAGTATTTTGTCTTGAGCACAGCCAATGGTGAAAATCAGACTTCACACAAGTAAGAGGAGCCGAATGGCAAAAGAGCTTTGATTGCGTGTTTTGTCAGAGCTGAGTGTTCCGTGCCTGCCTTCAACCAAAACTCTTTTAAACTTCATTTCAAGGGTTCTGTCACTCTGCAGTTCAATCAATTGTTCCTGGACATCATTTGAAAGATGTGCGAATGTCTCTGCCTCAGTGAGAAATGGTTGTGTAATCCAGTCATCCTGGGGTGCAACGCTTTCTGGAAAATATTTACCCAGACTGGCTCCGAGGGAGGTCAAATGATTCTAATGGGTTCAGCAATGCTGGATATGTCAGATTCTGTCTCCTCGATAGCGTCACTCAGCAACGAGAATGGGAGACACATAGACCCATAACCGGAACCTGCCCGGTTCTGGGTGCCAAAGAGTGCCTCTCGTCTGACTGAGGCGATCCAAGTGCAGTGGGATCTCCCAGGGCTGGCCGTGCAACAGCTGGCACAGGGTCAAAAACCAGATTCTCCTGGGACACTTGGTGGCCACTAGGAGAACTGACACTTCCTCTAACTGTACCTTTTCAAGAAAGGCCGGGAGCAGCGGTATAGGCGGGAAAGCGTACAAAAACGCTTTGGGCCATTCGTGTGCTAGGGTGTCTAAGCTGAGTGGACCGCCTAGGTATGCGTCGCCTCTGCCAAGGCGAAACGATCGACCTGCGCCTTCCCAACCGTTCCCAAATGCGCTCCACTATCTGAGGGTGGAGTCGTCACTCTGATGGATGCGGAACCGTTCCCGGAGAGGAGGTCCGCTGCCCAGTTCACCACTCCAGGAATGGGCATCGCCTGTAGGGACAGCAAGTTCCTCTGAGCCCATGTCAATAGCCTGAAGGCCATGCGATGCAACCCCAGTGACCATAGGCCACCCTGGTGGTTGACATACGCCACCATTGTCGTGTTGTCCGTCTGGATCAACACATGTGTGCCGCTCAGCACCGGGAGTCAGTGGTGAAGAGCAAGGGAGACCGCTTGCAGCTCCAGCATGTTTATGTGCAGGGATGTCCAGTGGTCTGGCCCAGATCTGTGTGCTCCTCCGCCTTCCCAGACCGCCCCCCAACCCATGGGAGGTGGGGTCTACGAGACGAATGGCTCACTTGCACAGCAAGGCGGCCACTTCCTTCTGAAGTACCGAGGCCTGGAAAGGGTCTGTCACAAAAGTAGTCATAATACCTCGAAAGGGAGGAAGTCCAAAGCGGAACTGAAGCGCGTAACCATTTGGCACAGTGGCAAGCACCCAGATGTCTGATGTGCAAGCACGCTAGTACTGCAGCTGTTGTGCTCGGGCTGCTGAGGGTGCTGGCACTGGAAACGCCTCCTGTGATGCTGGTGTCTGGGCTGGCCACGTCCTGCGTTCCCTCTGCCTGTCGGGTGGGCCTGGTTGTTTGCTGCTGGTGTGCCCTGTAGGCGATGCCTTAGGTCACCCACTGGAGCCGTGGGGACTGGAACTGTCCTGGTGACAGTCTGCATCTGAGGAGCGAGCAACGCGGCCACCTGCCGGGATGCCTTGCATTCCCGGTGGGATCTCTGTAAGATCTCCTCCACGGCTGGCCCAAAGGTATGTCCTGGGGATATAGGCGCGTCTAGCAGTGCGGCCTTATCCGCATCAGGAACTCTGGCTTGTGACAGCCACAGCTGTCTACGAGCCACAATCAAGCCAGCCAGGTTCCGGCCAAGAGCTTGCCCTTGGAGACTGGAGATCTGCAGCAGCGTGCTGGACAGGAGACGCAGCTCCGTGGCCATCGGCTCAGGGAGCGGGGCCTGTGCAGTACACCGTCCATATAAGCCATGAGCACACTCGCAGTGTTTGACAGGCGAGTTGCCTGCGCCTATGCTGCATACGCCCACTTGAGATGTGTTTCTGTCACCTTGCATTGAGGGTTCGGCCACGCTGGGTCTCTAGCCAACCCACCCACTGGCGGGGCCTTAACCAGGGCAGTGATGGTGGAGTCTACCGGGGGGAACCCTGCTAGGCCAAGCTTTGCCACACCTTCTAGAGAGACAAGCGGTGCAGCCTGCTTTAGCACGCTCCTCCCAGGAGGACCGTACATCCTCCATGAAATCTGGGAAGGCTGGGAACTTTTGAGGGAGAGGAGCCATCACCTGCGTCCGGAAAAAGGACCGGCATGGTTTTGCCGCTGGCGTCCAGGGGACCTGCAGGAAGGCTGCAGCGTGTCCCATAAGTGCCGAAACCGACAATGGGGAAGCACTGGCTTCCGAGGCTACCCCTAAGCAGGGGGTGTGCCTACCTGCATGTCAGAGGAGAAGGAGGCCCCCTCCCCAGAGGCCGCTATAGAAAGCGTTATCCTCTTGCACCAGCTGGGACGCCTCTTTCCATCTACCCTGAACTCCCCTGGGGGAGGTGGGGTATGGCAATTGGGGCTGCAATGGAGCTGGGACTGCGACCGGGGCCACAGGTGCCTGTTTGGTCAACAGATCCAGGACCTGGGCCATCTGGGCTTTGAGGTCCATAATGTCCCTCGCCTGCCTGGAACGCTTCACCCTTCTCGCCTGTGGAGATGGGGAGCGACTATGGGAGGTCTGCGCATCGGGGATGTCCAGCAGGGGGTCCTGGGACAGGTCATGAAGGAGCGGCTCTGGGGCTCCAAGAGCTGCTGATGGTCCGGCCATAGAGGACGCGGAGCTCGCTTTTGTGGCCCTCTCCAACCTAGCTTCCTACAGTTGCCCACAGTGGCCCTGCACCCTATTCACAGTGTTACGGTATGGTTTGTGGGTATGGTTTGTGCAGCTCGGGTATATTTAAGACAGCAAAACCACTATTGTGCAAATTGATTGGGACCAGAGCCGATGTTCCTAAAATCACTTTTTTTTGTATAATGGAATTTGTAAAATTGGTCATATGGCTTTCCCAATGATGTCATAGCCTGAAATATTGTACTGTCAAGTACTAGATATAGAACACTTACTGTGCCAACGGTACAGAAAAACAGGACAGGGTACCAAGGGTGCTGTTCCGATAACAGAGGTGTTAAGGTAATACAGAGAGGTGTTCATGCAATTTAGTTATGCGTGTCACTATGGGTTGTGTTATTGTACAGGCAATTTAAACACTTATCAAGTACTTTCACTTTTTGCAGTTTTATGTTTAATCTAAGAGCTTAAACTGAGGGAACATGAAGACACTTTGTGGCTTGGAACTTGGTTTCAGGAGACTAGGTTTCAGACCACTGCATGGCACACCAGGGGACACTTGGGGTATGATACAGCAAAGTTGCCCCAGATTAGTTCTGCAGGTCTCCTGGATCCAGGTTTCAAGCACTGTTCCTGAAAAAGTGTCTCTGTGTTCCCTTAGCTTAAGAGCTTATACACTCTTTAAAATCAGTCCTTAACCCTTTGCAGTCCATTTATTTAGCGCGTGTCAGGCACGTCAGGTCCAATTTATTTCCACACTCGCAGTTTATTTTAGACGCACTGTTTAAAAGTATTTTTTTTCACAGTAAAACAGGTTTAAAAGGCACTGCATATCAACAGGATGCTCAGTACTGCATCTCCAGCCCCGCCCCACCCCTTGTTCACTGTATTTTTCACATACCTCTTCATAGTCGTGCGCACGTCTCCTGATCTCCTGATCACTAATTTTATTACCAAACTCCTCAATAATGTGATCCGTCATTATTTTATTACTATAACATCTCAAAAAGCTCTGCAAATGTCTGTGATATTCTTGAGTGCTGGATGCAGAAGCAGCTATCTTGTTTGTTTATGTCCGTGTTATCTCTGTGGTGCAGGGGCGATGTGTATTGCTCAGATCCGCCCCCTTGTTTTTTTTTTGTTTGGCTTCTCTCGGCTCCTATCGGTCTCACTCGGCCATTGAATGGTTTTCTCAGCTTTTCCCAGACAAAAAACAACTAGAGACCTGTTTTTTACGTCTTTTTGATGATGTCGGACAGGGTCCTACATTGGACCGGAAAGGGAACATTATAATGTCGGAACTGGTCCGACGTAGGACTGCAAAGGGTTAAAAATGATCCTTAACCACTGTGTTCTCCTGTTTTCTTTACATTAACTTTTTATGACCAGTTAGGTGAGTTACATGAAAGAGCCACATTTCTATTAAATGTAGGTTTTAGAAACTTGTGCAATATTTTGTTTGAATATCATTTCTCAGTCATAATAATTATGGAAAAAGGAGTTGACTGGTAATACGTACACTCCACACAGCTAGATGGAACCAAGGTGCTTGGTGCTGCCATCTAGTGCTTCCAAAGATTTTAATAGAAAGATGTAAAATGTGGGGTCTACCCTGGTAATGGCACAGCTCTGGTGTGTGCAGGGGGTCATACAATTAGGGAAGTGTAGGGGTCCCCGAGAGTCCCCCTGGTAAAAGCTCAGCCGTGTGGTGTGCAGGGGTCATACAGTCAGGGGGCGCAGGGGTCCCACAGTGTCTCCCCTAGTAAAGGCATTGGGGGGAGTTATACAGTCAGGGAAGTGCAGGTTCTTGTCCTGGCTGTGTGAAGTTGCAGGTCTTTAACAGAGATTCCTCAGGGAGCACTGAATTGCCTCAGGGAGGCAAATTTGTCTGGGAATTGTTTCTCCTCCCTGCCCTGCAAGGCCCTAATGGCCAGACACCTTCGACACCTGCAGGACTGCTCTTGATCCTCCAGGGGCCCCTGGCTCACCTTATCAAAATAAAATATGTTTTTCCATAACTTTCTTTTGTATTGGGCATTTCCAGAGAATTTGCAGTTTGTTTCTCAATATTTGAACAAGCTTCAACAAAGATTTTAAACGTACTAATATGTAAACTGTCAAATAGTATGCATTTATTTCCTGAAGTGATATTAAGTGGGATTAAATTAATTGTATGGCTGGATGTTAGTGCAATAATATCCAAAGTGAGCTTTTTTCCTTTGACTCCTAGGTTGAAAGAAATGTATTACAAACAGGATTGACTGTATGTATTCACAGAACAGGAACATTTTCAGCCTAATGAATGGGTTTTAAAGCCTTGGTTTCTGATTCCTGGTCTGTATATTGTGAACAGGAGTGGTGGTGTCCTTCAAACCAAGGGTGTTCTACCCTCTGTGTCCCAGAGAATTGAGGGCCATGGTTTATTTGGTCTTTAGAAAGAGGACTGTGGCAAAGTGGTTTGCAGTGTGCAGGTGTAGTGGTGATGTAATCATGAAACAGAAGACAGACAACAAAGTTCACGGTCCAAACAATATATTTATTTATAATCCTGGTCTGGTGATCACAAAGAATAATCCCAGGCAATACACAGCATAGTCTCTAAACAACTGGTCGCAGTCCCAAAATAATAATACACAGTTCCAAAGAATAAACACAGTATGTGAAAACAAGGTATTGAGAGGGCCAGAATCTGTGGATTTAAAGAGGTGCCTGTCTGTGTATCTAAAGTGCATTTATCACTTATGTATCATGAGCATCACTTTCAAAATGAAGGAAGCTGGTAAAGGCATTCATTAGCACATCTGGGAGTATCAGAAAACTGTATTCTGACTTTTATGGTATATGCTAAAGATACTCGTATTACCCTGTTTTATCATGTTTTGTTTTTTTTTAATATGCTTTACCATATCTCGCTATAATTTACAATGCTTGCCAATGCTTTACCTTGCTTTTACAATGCTTTATTAAGCACCTTTAAACCATGTGGTGTAAATCATGTTGCCCCTCCTCTCCCAGTTGTTTCACTATTGTGGATGTGGGTTTTGAGTTGGCAGTAGGTGGGGTGGGGGCTGGGGGTGTTGGAAAGTTGAATGTGTCTGCTGAGATAAATCAGAAGATTTTAATAATTGAGCTGTAAAAAATAAATGCTGTACATTAAAGCAGACCTCATTAAAGTTGTAATATCCCGAGGGTTCAGTCACAGTCCATGCTTCATTCTTAAGGCTATATCGAAGCTTATTATGAAAGTAGTTACTGTACAAAGCTAATGAAAGAATCCCATGAATCTTCCCTGTTGTGCATTTGCACCCGCTGTGTGCTTTTAAAAGAAGCACATGTTGCAGCAAGCGTGTATTTTAATTAAAAAAAGTAATAGCTTGCACTATACTAGGTTAAAAGAAAGTTCTCAGTTTGCAAGCCTTACTTTCTGATAGCCTGTTTCATTTCCTACTGTAGGTCACCTCTGCAGTGTTTGTGCATGAACTGCAAAGCATATCAGTCATTTGGGGAAGCAGCTGGTTGGCCAATGACAAGAAATAAGACATACAAAAGGGTGGGGCTAACCTTGTTACTTTTTTTTTTTTTATGAAAACGCATGTTTGCTTTAACCGCAACGCATGAGAACTACTTAGTGAACACAAGTGCATGATAGCTGAGATTTATGGAATTACTTCATAAGCCATAAGCACGTTAATAGAAAAGTGCTGGGATTATACTGTAGCTGTTTCTCTGGGACTAAGGTATTATGTTATACCAAAAGACAAAACAATGACACCATAATGCAATTTACTCTTGACAAAGAACACAACACTTTGTCTGAATGTTCATTTTATCAAGACATTTTAGAATCCAATACTGTCCTTAAACAATGACAAAGGGCATGCAGTGATTGCTAAAGGAGTGCTAACCAAAGTTTTAAGCCATTTTCTTACCTCCTATTGGCAGTAGTAATATAAGCATTGGTCCACGGCTTATTCTGTCATCTATTCAATTTGGAATTGGCAGATATATTTCAAAGACCATGCTGTAGAAGTTGCTGCTTCTTCCTGCCACTACAGTAGCTGCCATCAGACCATGTGACCTACTTCAAATAAATATTTTAATCAGCTTTCAAAGTGAATGTCTTGGTGGATTACATTAGCTAAGTAGAGTTTCAATCCCTGATCTTTCACCTTTTTAAATCTGTAGCAGTTTGCTTGGAATGAAGTCAGTTCAAAGATCTGCATATGCTGTGAATGTCTGTGTATGGAGGATTGGACAAATATTGGCAAGATGTAGAAAAGACTTGTGCAAACAGACATGAAAAATCCATTTGTTATCCAAAAGCTTCCCTGACATGTATTGTGTTAAATCTAAAGAGTGCATCTCCTGGTTGCAGACAAGACATCTGACAGACCTTGATAGAGGGGCAGTCCCACAAACTAGACAGACTCACAGTCAAACAAACAATACGTTTTCTCAGCACACCGTTCATATCAAGTTTCCCATGCTGAAGAAATATGGTAACATGTACAGACTTCTTCTGATAAATTGTTCCTAATACAATTTTTAACAATAATAAAATAAACTCCTTCTCTGCAGCTGTCAGGTTGAGTCATAGCACACAACACCACCCCAAACACCCCAAACCACACAACATCACATGACACCACACCACACCACACCACACCACATGACACCACCCCACCCCACATCACATGACACCACCCCACCCCACCCCACACCACCCCACACCACACCACACCACATCACACCACCCCACATCACACCACATGACACCACCCCACACCACACCACTCTGCAACACACAACACCACACCAAACCACATCACACAAAACACCACCACACACCACACCACACCACACCACATGACACCACCCCACCCCACATCACATGACACCACCCCACCCCACACCACACCACATGACACCACCCCACATCACACCACATGACACCACCCCACACCACACCACTCTGCAACACACAACACCACACCAAACCACATCACACAAAACACCACCACACACCACACCACATCACATGACACCACCCCACCCCACCCCGCATGACACCACCCCACCCCACCCCACACTGCAACACACAACACCACACCAAACCACATCACACAAAACACCACCACACACCACACCACACCACATCACATGACACCACCCCACCCCACATGACACCACCCCACCCCACCCCACACTGCAACACACAACACCACACCAAACCACATCACACAAAACACCACCACACACCACACCACACCACATCACATGACACCACCCCACCCCACCCCACATGACACCACCCCACCCCACCCCACACTGCAACACACAACACCACACCAAACCACATCACACAAAACACCACCACACAAACCACATCACACAAAACACCACCACACACCATACCACACCACATCACATGACACCACCCCACCCCACCCCACACTGCAACACACAACACCACACCAAACCACATCACACAAAACACCACCACACACCACACCACACCATATCACATGACACTACACCACACCACACCACACCACACCATACCACACCACTTGATAAACAGTCCACTCCCTGAATGGAAATGCTTCTGGTACAATTGCTCTTATTGTATTACTTGTATTGTAACACTTGAATGTATTTGTATTTGCTTGCGATTGTAAGTCGCCCTGGATAAGGGCGTCTGCTAAGAAATAAATAATAATAAAAAAAATAATAATAATTACTACATGACCTCAGTATTATCACAGCTCATGTTTATAGGAGGGGGTCCTTGTTTGGCAAGCAGTGGTCTTTCAGGGAGAAGAGCCCTTGTGCCCACACTTTCCTAAAGTAAGCAACCTCACAGTCAACATTTCAAAATCATCCTTACAATACATATGGGGAGCCATTTTGAAGGCAATTATCTATAGTTATAGAAAATATTGCTTATTCATGGAATAAGTCAATGGTTTTGACACATACACAAAATTGAATGCAACCATATGATAATTTACATATTTGAACTGCATTGCGATTTACTGAAAGGGTTCTCCTGTTTAATAAGCACTTGTAAGTACATCTGTTAAAATTTCTATTAAAATTAATTCTGTTAAAAGTTATATTTGAATATTTGTACCCAGCAATTTCAGACATGTATGTCCAACACCAATAAATATACATCCAACACCATGCAAATGTAATTATTTTCTCTGAGTTACAATTAAGTAAGAAGATTACATCTACAGTAGTGTATAAGGGTCTGATATAATTGTCTAAAACAACACCATTGCCACCTGGTAACACCACTTGAGTTTATTTTCCTCTCTCTTCAATCATTTCCTCTATTTTTCTGTTGTCTAGAGACAGTCCAAAAATGCAACAAAATATACAACAAAATGCTGGGATTTTAAGTAGATATCTGCGTAGATATCAGAATGTTCTGCAGAGCATCTTATGTGTTTAATATTTATATTAATAATGGCTTATAAAAACATAAATCAAGTAAACATAATCATATGAAACAATGTATGGGTGAAGTACTTCCAATCAAACATATCAGGCATTTTTGTCAGTTCAATCTTTAGAAACTGTCAAACAAAAACATCACATCACATCACATGAGGCTTCTTATTGGGACACGTTTTCAAAGCCTTAACCCTTTGCGGTCCATTTATTCAGTGTGTCTCAGACGCGTCAGGTCCAATTTATTTTCACACGTGCAGTTTATTTTAGACACGCTGTTTAAAAGTATTTTTTTTCACAGTAAATCAGGTTTAAAAGGCACTGCATATCAACAAGACACTCAGTACTGCATCTCCAGCCCCTCCCCACCCCTTGTTCGCTTGTTTCACATACCTCTTCATAGTCGTGCATATCGATAAATCATCTCCTGATCACTTGTTTTATCACCAAACTCCTCAATAATGCGGAATAAATAAATAAATAAAAAAAGGGGGCGTATCAGAGGCAGAAGTCTTAAAGAGACTAGGAGCTCTAGGAGAAATCCCCTGGGCCGGATGAGCTCTTCCCAATAGTACTCAAAGAAATGAAAGAAGTTATGAAATTGCCTCACCACATTGGTGAGATACTTTTAATGACTCCCCTATAACCCCGAAATCCTTTTCAAAGTCCTCGTCCCCTTTTTCCATCCCATACATTTTGTATGCACAACCTGGATTATTTCGCCCAATATGCAATCTGTGCTCTCAAGCATTTTATAAGTGTGTGTATTCCTCAGTTCCTAATGGTAAAACATGCAGAAGGTCATAAACTCAGCAATGTTTAAACATTCAAATATGCCAACGCTTAAACTAATTGACGTCAGCTGAATGATTTAAGATTTTCAGTTGTGTGAAATGAATAACAGCCGTCCCACCAAGTCTTACTGCATTGGAAATAAATAAATAACATTTGGGGCAACACAGCACATTAACCCCTTCAACTCCAGATGTAAACATGAATGTGCATGCCATCAATCTTATATGTTGACGTATTTTGTTTGCAATAATAGCAAGCAAGTTATACCAATATAAAATAACAGTAACCAAGTAATACTGCAAATAAACTGCTCCATAATGAAAGTAAATACTATATATACACATTAAGATCGCCAGTGGTTTGTTCTTGTATCTTCCATTCTTCTCAATGCACTCGCAGATGAATGGGATGCGCGAAATGCAATTGGATAAAATTGTCACTGGACACACCCCCAACACCTTCCGACTGCAAAAGGAAAATTCCACAGTAAAAATAGCCTGCAGAGCATTCACACTGACTGACCAGGCTGAAAGAAACCCTATAGAATAGACGGCAAACCTTGACGTACACAGACACGGCATGGTACTGCAAGTGCTCTGGCTTTTGACGTACTTGCATACATTCTGGAACTGAAGGGGTTAAAACCTGGCTCATTCAAATCTTTTGCAAATGTGCACATCAGAAGCTCAAAAGACCACTCGTGTCCTAGATTTGTTTGGTTTCACAGTAAATTAATTTTCCCGTTTAGCTGGTTCCCGGATTAAACTGGCTTCATTGTCCTGTTCTATTGTTTGAAGTTTGGAAACACCATTTTAAAAATGAAGAAATAAATAATAAATCGGCCTGGTTGTTTGTTTGTTATTTTATGGGGAGTACACGTTGTCCTTCAGGGCAGCTTTAAAACAGTCTCGCCCTTTTCCAAAGCAATCCTCTCTATATGATGAGAAGAATGTTGCCTTTAGCTATTTGGTTGAGCTTTAAGCCCTTATGAGCAAGCTTCTGATGAAAGATCGGCAGACATTAGGAAGCAAAGAGATCCTGTCTTACTTCAAAATATTCAAACTCGTTTCCGTCCATTCACTGAAGTGGAATTCAAGCTATTCTTGTCTTGAAAAGACGTACACATTCGGTAAGCATATATTCTATTTTTTTATGATATTTTCCTACGAAATTGACAAACGCTCTTTAATATTTTTCTCTTGTGCACCCTCAGGACTAGTCCCATGATCAACACAAAGACATAGAAACATGCGAGTCGATTTTATATGGTATACACTGGAAATGTTCCAAGTTACCTTACACCTCTGTTAGAGACATGTAACACTACCTATGGACCAAGATCAAATCCTGAATCCCTAAATTGGTATCTAATACGGGACAACATGCCTTTGTATATCAGGCATTTCATCTTTGAAATGTATTGCCTACGAACATAAAAACAGCCTCTTCACAATACCTTTTAAAATCACTCATAAAAATGGATTATGTACAGTACATTGGAATTGTTCTATTTTTATGATTTTATTGTGTATTCCTGTTTTTATGATTCTTTAAGTGTTTGTGTCCTATTTGAATGATTTGTCTACTTTTGCAATTGATTTTATAAGGTTATTTCTTTGCTGTCTTCTCCTGCCAGGACCCCCTTGTAAATGAGATGTATAGCTCAAGGGTTCTATCCTGGTTAAATAAATACATTTTAATTTGAAATTTGTAGGGAACGAAGAGACTGGTTAATTAAAAAGAGCTTCTGGGAGTTGGTGTCCCATGCCTTTTTAATGAAAGTTTATCACTAAAAATGTGTACAGTAATTTAGCAGTTTTCGTGGGGTTATACTTTACCATAGTTTACCCTGGTTTAAAGTGTTTTTAATATGCTTTACCACACCTCTCCGTGCTTTACAATGCTTCCCCATGCTTTACCATATCTCTCCATGCTTTACAATGCTTCCCTATATTTTACCAGACCTCTCTGTGCTTTACAATGCTTCTCTATGCTTTACCATACCTCTCCGTGCTTTACAATGCTTCCCTTTGCTTTACCATACCTCTCTGTGCTTTACAATGCTTCCCTATGCTTCCCTATGCTTTACCAGACCTCTCTGTGCTTTACAATGCTTCCCTATGCTTTACCGTACCTCTCCGTGCTTTACAATGCTCACCTATGCTTTACCGTACCTCTCCGTGCTTTACAATGCTTCCCCATGCTTTGCCGTATCTCTCCATGCTTTACAATGCTTCCCTATGCTTTACCATACCTCTCCGTGCTTTACAATGCTTCCCTATGTTTTACCATACCTCTCTGTGTTTACAATGCTTCTCTATGCTTTACCATACCTCTCCGTGCTTTACAATGCTTCCCTTTGCTTTACCATACCTCTCTGTGCTTTACAATGCTTCCCTATGCTTTACCAGACCTCTCTGTGCTTTACAATGCTTCCCTATGCTTTACCGTACCTCTCCATGCTTTACAATGCTCACCTATGCTTTACCGTACCTCTCAGTGCTTTACAATGCTCACCTATGCTTTACCATGCTTTAACCTGTGCTTTATTATACTTTGCTATGATTTTACTATGGGGGAACTTTTATAATGGCGGTCAAAGCAGAAACCACTGATTCATTCACGTAATATTTTTTAAGATACTTACAAGTTAGACATGTTTCTGAGAGGTACAGGGAGCTACAGACTATAAACTTTTGAGTTTTAAAAACATCACCAGGATGTGAGGACTGAAATAGAGAATGATATACAAAGTGAATCTAAACTAGAACAATAGTTACAATTACTGTCATATTTTATACTCGTAGAAAGTTGCTCTTTTAGCTAACAAAAGGATACTATAAATCATACCTGTCATGCACTTCCAGTCTTTCTGTTGGTCTCACATGTGCAGTTGTGTTCTACTTGTACTTCCTAGGCCATTGCACTAATTCCCCAGAGCATTACAATTGTCATCATTTGCTTTCTTCATATTTTGAATAGAAAAGCTACACTTACCAGGGATTTGAGTTAAAAAGCCTCACTGTCGCAAACTGTGAACATGCAGTCAAATGGTAACCCTAATCCACAAAGACAACTCAGTAGTTGGGCTAATTTTTTCCAATGCATTTTCCATGGTTTAACTATGCATATATCATAGTTCATCATGGTTTGTATTTTTAATATGCTTTACCACACCGCTCTTGGCTTTACAATGATTTCACTGTGCGTTATTACACTTTGCTATGCTTTTACTATGGGAAACTTTACTATGCTTTCACTATGCTTTATTACATTTTGCTGTGATTTTTACTATGGGGATCTTTGATAAGGGATCTGTATGTGAAAACAAGTTATCGAGAGAACCAGAATCTGGGCTTTGGTTTCACAGACCCTGATTGGCCTTCATTTTGGTCAATCTTACATAAGATAATGACTGTAGGAGGTCCAAGATTAGTGCTAATTGGAGTCTGTGAAACCCTCTGATCCCTAATGGCAGGCTTAAGACTGATTAACAGGAGGTGTCTAAAAGATGAATTAATGATTAACTTAATGATTATAGGGTTTGGAATTGCAGAAATGTACCGCCTGACATTTTGTTTTCTTATTTTCAGATCTTGCAGGTGAATCTAGTGATGTCCATCCTGCTGTATGTGATGTTTCTTGCTTACCTCTGTGGCCTCCACGCTACATCAATGGATAAAAGGAAACTGCAGAAAGACCCGGTGAATTCCCTGATCATCAAACTCCTCCAAGCGGACATAATGAAAAACAAACAGCAGCAGCCAGAGGACGTTTTTGACAAATACCAAGACACGCAGCAAGAGGGCGACATTCCGGAGGACGCAGGTTTTTTCGAAAGGAAAACGTCAGCCTACCAGCCGGTCTATAGCATTGACGCAGATTTATTGAGACAGCAGAAGCGGTATAATTCACCACGGGTGCTTCTGAGCGACCGGCCGCCGCTACAGCCGCCGCCGCTGTATTTAATCGACGATTACGTGGGGAATTCTGAAATGAGGAATAAAACGAGGAAAAAGCGCTACGTGGAGCAGAAGAGCTACCGAGGGGAGTATTCTGTGTGCGACAGCGAAAGTGTGTGGGTCACAGACAAATCCACGGCGGTAGATATCAGGGGACATCAAGTGACCGTTCTAGGAGTTATCAAAACTGGCGGCTCGGACGTCAAGCAATACTTTTATGAAACCAAATGCAGGGCAGCCAAGCCGTTCAGAAGCGGGTGCCGAGGAATCGACGACAAACACTGGAATTCACAATGCAAAACCTCACAGACCTTCGTCAGAGCGCTGACCACGGAGAAAAGCACTATGGGGTGGAGGTGGATACGAATCAACACGTCGTGCGGGTGCGCACTTTCCAGGAAAATCAGGAGAACATAATTACACGCATAACGTTAAATAACGTTAAATATAAATTATTCTGTTTTAAGTTATATGAAATGCATGTAGTGTATTATTTTTATTTTTGTTGTTGTTATTATTATTATTATTATTATTATTATTATTATTATTATTATTATTTTTTAATGTGGATATATTTGTATTATTTATTAAACAAACTTTGGTCAAGCTTCAGAGAGTAAGGGATATCCCAACCCACCCAAATAACATCTTAAGGAGAGTTGACGTGCCTTCAAACTCAGTGGTCAGTTTTGGTTCCTTTTTTTTTACTGTGCAGAATGTGTCTTCTCAGTCATGTAAATCAGTATTTTTCTTCAGTATTGTGAATCATGTTCTGTCTTTTTAGTAATATAGTTCACATCTCAATCTCCAGCCCTGTTTGCTACATACAACACATATTACGTACAGCTATTTTCCAAAATCTTTATCTCCAAGGCCAAACTATACAGCATCAATCTAGATTATTTTTTTTATAAACACATTTCAAAATGTGGGTTTGGATTTAATACATAGACTTGTGTCTTAAAGATAAGGAATACATAACCCACAAATGTATTAATGTTAGTTGTTCTTATTTTATTAGTAGCGAAGTGCAAGCGTTATTGTGAGGGTTATTGCAATATATGTCCATTATTTGTCTCTTTTAACAAAACTTTCATTTAAAACATGATTTGATGAATAAAGTAAGGTTAGAAATCCATTAACCCTTTCAACAGTTTTGAAAGATGGCCAAATCTAGTGCTCAGTGAAAATAAAACCAAATAAAAATAAAAACATGGTATAAAGGCAGCAATAAAGATTATACAGGGAGCATCACATTGTCTAGTGATTGATTCACCTCACTGCGCTACAGCGCCACCCTCTGACCAGGCATCCAGTGAACTTAAAAACACCTACATGGCTACAATAATCAGGTACTCTAAATTGAAAAAAATATTAAGCCCAGCATAAAAGTACAATTTCCTGCTACTTCCTGAAGTAGTTTTTTTGTTATGCTGTTACAAAGACTTATTAAACTCAAAATAATTTGCCTGTGCTTCAAAATAAGGCCTACAGAGTTAAAAAAAAAAAAAAAAAGTAATTGAGAGCTCAGTTACTTAACCATCAGACACAGTGGGTCCACAGGACCGGAGTTGAAAACCACTGCTCTAACACACCATGAAGTCACACATTGTCTACAGCAATATCATATGCAATGTGCACGAACCCGAACCCTGACTGCTAAATCCTTTCAAAATGATTCAGATCCCAGATCTTAGAATACATTTGAGAACTTGCATTTTAGTAACTTATGAACTGTAAGCACCCCGTCATGCTTGTATTGGAGTTATTTAAATCTGCTTAAAAGAATGAAGAGAATAACTTACCAATAGTCAATTAATCTGCCCACTATAACCATTTCTTAGTAGTTGAAAGTAATTAATAGCAATTATAAATGTACTACTATTAATAAAAGGGGTTGTACTAGGACTGTTTATAAGTGGTGAATATACAGTACTGTGAATGGATGGTTATGGCATTAGTAATTCAATAATAAGTAATACATTAGCTCATGCATTATAACATTAAAACATTATTAGGGTTCCTTTCCAGTTTGGTGGATCTAGTTATTGCTGCCATTTAAATTATTAAAAGAAGGGGGCTTTATGAAAAGCAACATCTAACAGGGTATGTGAGTCTCTTGCTTGCATTTGTATCTTTAAAAGTAATTACAGTGACAGGTTTGGATCTAGTTTAGTATTTTTACCATGGTGGTTTTTAGGTCTGCTACAGCTTAGATCAATTGAACAGACAATGAACTATATAGTAATTGATAGCCAGCCGTATTTCACAAATCTTTACTTCAGGAGTTATTTAAAGATTGATTGGGAATGTTTTTTAAATGGATTCAAATACATTTCCACATGCATTCACGCTTTCTAGACGGCAGTGGTTTAAAACACGTTCAAGTATATCTAATCTTTTTATTCTATCTTTACATTTTTTTTAAATAACTTGTGAGTTTTTGCCAATCTGGGCCCATGGGATGTGTCCATCCAAACATCAGAAAACATCCCGGAGATGGAAAGCTCCCATTGCATAACAATGAGATCCATTCCAGGTTTTACTGCAAGCTTAATAGTGAGAAATCAGCCTATTAAGATCCGATAATTGCGGAACAGAACCCATGTTTAGATGTCATTCCATGCACAGAACGTACTGTACAGCATAGTTAAAAACAGATAACCCATTTTCTGTTTAACAGCAGTTCCTGAGTGCAATTTTCGTGTATGTGATTTCTAATGAACGAATGCATCGCATAATAGAAATCA
Source organism: Acipenser ruthenus (assembly GCF_902713425.1). Taxonomy (NCBI): domain Eukaryota; kingdom Metazoa; phylum Chordata; class Actinopteri; order Acipenseriformes; family Acipenseridae; genus Acipenser; species Acipenser ruthenus. The sequence goes on along the minus strand of NC_081202.1, from coordinate 32,536,720 downwards.
TTTAGCACAGTTTGAGCAAACTCTTGGCCAAACTGAGAAGACTGTTATAATGGTACCACTTTAAAATAACCACCACAAATTCCTGATGAATTCCGGCTGTACCCCACAGGATCAACACATGGATATCTTCTGCACTTCCTATGAGTTCTGAAGTCATTCATTTTGAATTCAGCCCTGTTGATTCATGTGGATTGAATTGCCCATATTCATTCCATGTTCCTTTGTAACAAACACTGTTGCTCACATATACAAGGCCTGCATTAATGCATGAATGAATACTTCTCACAGTCCCCTGGTGGGTGAGTAAGAGGGCATGAATTAGTGAAGAATAAACATTCATTAGGAATGGATGGAGGGGAAAATGGAACCTTTTTAAATCATGATGAATTAACAGGGCTGAATTCAAAATGAATGATATCAGATCTCACAGGAAGTGCAGAAGATACCCAGGTGTTGATCCTGTGGGATTCAGCCGGAATTCATCAGGAATTTGCGGTGGTTATTTTAAAGTGGTACCATTATAACAATAAGAGACACCCTTTACACAACGTATTAACTAAGCTACCAAGCATACCAAGCATAGGCAACAAGCCCAGCTGTGGCTAAATCAGCTCGCAGTAAAACCACTCCTCATCACTACAACCAAATATAAGCCTTTCCCATACATTCCAAAGAATGTTTTAAAGGGTGTTCTCTTATAAACCCATACTGTATCATTTCCTTAAATACAGCACAGCTTCAAATGTCAATTATATATTTTTATATCTTGCAAGCAGTGATGTACAGTAGCAGGAACCGTTCTATTTGGCTATTACTTAACAATATAGTTTGTGGGTAGGCAACTCCGCTCCTGGAGGGCCATTCCATTACAGTTTTAACAGATTTAATCAAGTGATTAATTACTTAAGGAACTGACCAGGGGTTTCATTGGTGCAATTTTAAAGGCCAAAGCTCCCTTCCTCCAGCTAAATCTACCTTGCAGGATGTAAACAAACTTAAGGCCTGCTTACACAGGAAGTATGGAAAAATGGATAACACTGTGTTAGCCAGGCTAGCAATTATTACTAGAGATTATACTTGTAAGAGATTACAAAATACATATTACTCAAGACTCAAGCCTCAGCTTTCACATTTTCAGCATTAACAAGGGATTTCTGGACAACTGAGAAAATGGCATATTATTATCTGCTAACTTCTGTTGATTATTGCCCGCAGAATATGTAGTAAGCAAATTGTTTTGTAAACAGAGACCAGGGAACTATATATTATGGGTATAATTCATTATCTTTCTATGCATAACGTTACATTTGTGTCTGCCCCATGAAACATGTACAGTAGCACTCAATCTCAGCTTGTTCCAGTATCCGCCTGCTTACTGCTGGTTTCATTTGCTGTCTACAATCCGCAACCAAGCGTTACACAACAGCCAAAGCTGGCCTGTATCTGTCACATATTTGTATCATTCCCATTGATACATTTGTGCACCCAGCTCTAATATTCCGCTGATGATAATTTGACAGCCCTTTTATTATACCATGGCGCCGCAATCTCTCCTTCGTACTGGGCGCTCATTGGGTCACTTCATTCATCAGTGAGTTGGAGAGACCGAGTTCTGCAAGCGAGCCAGATTCCTAACTGATTGGCTGACAGTCCTAATTCAGACCTGTTTGATCTTGGTCTGCTGCCAATTGAAACAAGCTGGAATGAGTGTGAAAATGGAAATGTGACATAAAGGTCATATGCTTCGATATGTTGTTTCAGTTATTAAACTACCTTGATTTCAGTGATAAAGCAAAATGGGTGTAAATAGCATTACAGTAAAACATACATTTTTCTATTCCCAGTGCATTTAAAATCAGATGTACAGGGCTTGGACACAACATTTTAAAAAAAAAACACCTGCAGTATTTAACACACACTTTTGTGCAGATTGACTGCAAGTTACCTGTGTGGCATTCTGTGTTACATAAAAGCTGCATCTCCCTGTTTCAATTGGACAGCAAATCAGTAGAGGGGTGAGAGGGGGTCTCAAGAACAGTGACCCTACGGGTCAACAGACGTTACGCCCTTAAGCAGCTCTCCACCCTAATACAACTACCCTGAAGGAATTAGAGGCTGATACTATGTGAGGTATGGTCCAAAACAGCTTGCAGACTCGTCACGTCAAATCAATGCTGCTCAGTCTGCCCAGGTTAACCCCGCACCCCACTGACACTGTTAAAGAGGGTGTTTCTAATGTAACATCCAATTAAATTGTACAGAAATCCAGATATGTGTTACTGTTGTGCTTTAATGATAAGTCTGTGTGAAGAGGAGTGGGTAGACAAGCTTGAATATTTTTTAACTACCATTTAAATACAGGATCAGGGTTACTTGTCAAACATGTCAAGAAATTGAAAGTGGTCAAACAGGCTTTCAACAGATGGTGTCCCAGCTACCGATTAGTACTGCATTTCAGATCCACAATGTTAGATCCTGAAGTTGCTTTGTTTATTGTACACTCTGCAATATAATATGTCCATCACCAAAAGACTATCGTGATACTTGCTGTAAGTTGGCTAGGTGGAGTAGGCGGTCTCAACCTCACTCCCAGACAGTGGGCATTAGTTTAATCCAAATCACAACAAAAAAAACAGTTTGAGAGATGCCCAGTCATGGATTAATTTATAATTATAGCCGTGCCATAACAATTATAAAATACTACTATGGCACTGCCATAAACTTTGATTTATTTTACGCCGAAGGACCAAATAGCAAGCATTATCATTATTTTCTATTGCAAATACATCCGGATAGATAAGGGACCTCTGTGTGCCACATCACCAACAATTACAGCAAGTATTGACGGTTACCACCACACGTGTAACCCTTGACTAACTGGGTGAAATGATGTCAATTTTACTGATTGTAAATTCGCACAGTAGTTTTGCAGTGTTTTATGAAAACTAAAACATTGCATTGACTTACCATGGTTACCCATGTCCTTTATCATACTGAGCTGTGATCTGGCTTTTTTTTTGTTTGTTTGTTTTTTTTACCAGCGCGTCACCATGCTTTATTATACTTGGCTATGCTTTTACTGTGACGCACTGCAGTAAACTTTTATGAGGGTCATGCCATGACATCAAATGCAATCTGCCTCAGTACTAACGAATGGGGTTATACGCTTATTATGTTAACAGCTGTGATCAGAAAACATTATTTCAGTTGGTTTTATAATAAAAAAAAAACTATTTCAGGTAAAAATTACGTATACCATCTAAATTGTTTTGTTCAATGGCTTCAAAATACTGGTTTCCTCAATATTACAAAACAAAATTGTCAAAAACAGCAATATTAAGGTTTGTTTTTTGATATGCTTCAAGGCCAACATTTATTAGAAAATATTATACATTGTCTGAAACTAATTAGCAGTGTTTTTTTTTTTTTTTTTTAGATAATTGCACTGTTAAAAATGGTTGTTGTTGTTGTTGCTGTGTTTTTAAAAGGCACAACTCCAAATGTTAAAATTATATAACTTTTTGACACATTAGGGGATAGGGCTGCATGAACCGATTATTATAATTATTATTATTATTATTATTATTATTATTATTAATAATTAGTCATTTAGCAGAGGCTTTTCTCCAAAGCGACTTACTGATTTTTTGATTATTCAGATAAAGCTCTCCACAGGTGAGGGTCTATGTCGTTGATCGAGCTACTGTAACATTCAGAGTGAAACAAGTGAAGAAACAGCTGCTTGGGTTTGTGTGGATCGCTGTTCTCCACAGAGTCTAAGAAAAGCAGCAATCATCACAAATCCAAGCAGCTGTTTCTTCACTCGTTTCACTCTGAATAGTGAATCAGCCCAATCAACACCAATGACCCTCACCCGATTGTCAGCACCTGAATTCTGTAGAGATGTTGATTCCAAAACCAGATAATCGATTTGTGCAGCACTTTTAGGGGAAGTTTCTCATGGTTAATATGCCCCTTTAAAATGTTGATGTGCCAAAAAATAATAATAATTAAAACAAAATGTGTATGTTCTTTGCGTACAGTAAATGACTGTTATTAAAATATAAAATACTTATACTATATAATATTTAAAGCTCTACGTGTCTTAGAAATGTACAGAAAAGACCTCTATTTTAGTACAGACATGTTTTTTTATGTTTTATTGTATAGTATGTGATACTGCCTGGTGTGTTTTCCAGTTTGTAGACTGTTGCACATGTAATGTTGTCTTAAGAAGTACCTCCTCGAACTCTAATTGTGGCTGAAGCGCTGCAAACTGGTTTACTGTTTCGAAAAGAAACACGCTTGCTTTCTGAGGCAGGGGCTGCCTGTCGTCTGTGTCTCAATATTTCAGAATAAACGTATAATTATGTTTTGTATACCTTCTATTCTGCGTTTTTCTTTTTGATATGGTTCCAATATAAACCTAGTTTATTCTGCCATAGGGAAAGGTACCATCTCCTTTATATCTCTTTCACTTATCTGAGAAATGCTTCCTGATTTTCTTTCCATTTGAATCAGATATCTGATATATAGGGCCGTGTTTTTTTTCACTGTACAAATTGTTTATTTCACAGTCTAAAAATAGGCATTTCAAGATATTTTGTAATTAAACATAATATTTATTAAAGCAGACAAATAGCATTGTCACAATTAAAATCTGATAATTTTCTCTAGTTATTATACAACAAATGTTCCTAAATATTCAAATGCTTACCTGAAAAACAGTAAATGCTAAATTTTATGTCCACCTTTTAAAGATATTTTCACCGCAATGTTTTTGCAGAAACATTTGGAACATATACTGTACCTGCAGTAGTTCTCAAAATTGTGGGATCACCTATGAATTTTGGTATTATATATATATATATATATATATTTTCTCATTATAGAAAGGATTGTTTCTTTCAAAATTAACCCATTAAGTACCAAATACATTTTTCTTTGAAAATGTTATGCAATTTATGTGTTTTTACACAAGCTGTATTTATGTAATCAATATGTTTTTACACAAGCTGTATTTATGTCATTTAACACATTACATTAAGACTTAAGACAACAATATAGTTTAAATAACAAGTAAAGTTAAAAATGCTGCAAAAACAATTACAAAGTAATATCAAATGAAGTCATTCATTTTTAATTCAGCCCTGTTTATTCATGTGGATTTAATTCATGTTTATTTGTGACAAAAATTCATACCCTCTTACTCACCCACCAGGGGATTGTGAGAAGTGTTAATTCACACACGAATGCAGGCCTTATACATGTGATCAACATGATTTGTTGCAAAGAAATGTGGAACAAATACTGAAGAAGATATTCAAGTGTCATTCTTGTTGAATTCAGCCGGAATTCATTGCTCAGCACAGAGAATCCGCAATTAATGAATGGCAATGAATGAATGATGAATGATTGCAATTGCAGATGATTTAATGAACTGTGACGGCGCTCAGGGCCTGAGTGAAAGATAAATTTGTCTGGAGGCCTTGTCTGTGGGTGTCTGACAGCTACCTGCGCGAGGCTGGCTGGAAAAACATGAACAGTTACATGCATTCCAGTGCCGCACATAGGAGGTGGCTATGGGCCACTTCCCCCTAAAAAGACGAGGCCACCAAACCATGAATGAAAATAATAATAAATGATTAACGCACCTGTGGCAATGTGCCCCGCCCCTGTGTGTATTTTGCGCGCGTGTGTTAATGTTGGTGTATAGATTGGTACACGGGATATAAACGGGTCTGTGTTTCACGTGTGATTTAAAAAGGTAGATTTGTATTTAGGCACGAGGAGGGCACAAATCACTTCACGTGCTGGTTAAATGTAATATGTGAGCACGGGGTTGCACAGAATTAATTCACGTGCTGGGATTCAAGTGAATAATTAATTAGTAATTGAATCCCAGCACAACAGTATATATAGAGACACGTAGCATTCAGTCGGGGTTGGGTGTTCGGTGAGTGGAGAACGGGAGAGAGAGAAGGAGAAAAGTAAATAAAAGTAAATAATAAGTGTTTTCACTCACTGTGTTTGTTCGTCTGTCTGTTTAAGTGTTTAGTACATTTTGTTTGGCGCAAGTGCCGTGTCCTGTGTTTTTGTTTCAAACCTTTTATTTTCTGTGCTGTTTATTAAATGCTGAGCGAAAGCATTCGCTCAGCTCCACCAAACCACAAGTCTCTGTCTGTTTATTTCCTGCTTCTGGTCTGGCGCCACCCACTCCGGCCGTCTTTGTGACAGCACCCCACAATGGAAAGATAAATTTGGCTGGAGGCCTCGTCCGTGGGTGCCCGACGGCTACCTGCGTGAGGCCAACTGGAAAAACATGAACAGTTACATGCATCCCAGTGCCTCAGATAGGAAGTGGCTATGGGTCACCTACCCACAAAATGAAATGAAAATCAGCAGCTGAGACACGGCCCATCCCCCAGAGCATGACTGCGATGGGGCAGAGAGCCCAGCCTCTCCAACCCGACCACTCGCCCCCAGAACCAACTAAGCCGTTAAAATAACTGCATATAATAACACAATCATAATTAAACATTGAATATATATATATATATATATCAGTTATAAAAATAGCCGTGTTAATCAAGACATGAATGGGACTAACTTAAAAGGTTAACTTGGCTGGTGGCACTTCCAAAAAAAACTATACAAAAAACTAGCCATGGTCCAGGAAGTTAAACTGAATATTGATTAATAAACACATAACCAGCTTTATTAAACAAGTAACTAATAAGTTTCTTTAATTTATTTTTGTATAATAAATTACTTTTTACACTGGGACAAAAAACAAAGGCTGAAAACTGGGACAATCTTAGGACAGGACATCTGGTAACCCTAGTATTTTAAAGCACGGAGAGATATGGTAAAGCATACTAATACCAGGGTAAGCTATGGTAAAAGCATGGTAAAACTGCAAAAATATCATGGTACATTTTTATAAGGGGTTTGCCACCAACAAAACTTGATCTAGAAAGAGATTGTATTTTATCTGAAGTGAGATATCATGATGCACTGTAATCTCATGTAACAAAAACAAGAGAGCTGTTTATTATTAGTTTATTTAGCAGACGCCTTTATCCAAGGCGACTTACAGAGACTAGGGTGTGTGAACTATGCATCAGCTGCAGAGTCACTTACAACTACGCCTCACCCGAAAGACGGAGCACAAGGAGGTTAAGTGACTTGCTCAGGGTCACACAATGAGTCAGTGGCTGAGGTGGGATTTGAACCAGGGACCTCCTGGTTACAAGTCCTTTTCTTTAACCACTGGACCACATAGCCTATATTGAGTAATTATAAAAAATAATGTGTATTCACATAGTAGTTACTTAGCAAATATATGTGTGCTTACAACTACAGTGATATTATGCACAGTCACAATGTACTTAATGTGTAAATCTTTTTGCATTTTGGGGGGGGGGGGGGGGTAAAGCAAGGTTCTTGTGAATATTTATGAATAGCCTCCTCCTCCCCAGCCTCCACCTGCTTTTTTGTATGCTTTAATAAATAATATATTGCATGCGTTTCCTGACTGAAATTAAAGTTATTTACAGTTTTTTTTTAATATATCTAGATACCTTTTTCCTGCATGGAAACTGCTAACTCGGACCCCTGGTGTTCTTTTCTCATTATTGTAAACTGGCATGCTTTGTTTAATCCAGGCTAGACATCAAGGAAAGGCAAATGTGTTTGATGTGTCTAGCACATAATATTGTGTCTGGACTGAGTTAAGGGTTTTAAAATTAACCATAATATTGTACTAAATCTTTGTACAAGGTGTCAATGTATATGTGTACAGTAAATTTACTGACTGTGAAAAATGTGTTTGAAGTACAGTGCAGGATCGTATTCTTATAACGCTTGCTTGCTTGAGTCATTTGATTGGAGTTTGTCTGATACAGCAACAGCAATTACAGAATGTACGTTGGCCTGCTGTCTTGCAGGGAATGGCTACATCAACTAAGGTCAAATGTTTCTATGGTTATTTCATTCCCGTCTCTGTTATTTTCAAATGTTTTTACAGCACGACCCGCTTAGTAAATACATCATAGATCCCAATTTTTCTTCAACTTGAATGCTGGTCCAGACTATTTGTATCCCCCTTGTAACATTGGACATGCTGGTAGTGGTGAGGATTGCATACTGGAGGTAAATACAGGGAGTCCAAGTCAATAGTTTCGGGTACAAACAGTACATTTCTTAGGCAGTTGTATGATTCAGACCATACATAGCCAGTTCCCACGGCCCCTTCCCATAACATACATATTACAGGGTAAGGCACTTTACCAATAAACCCATTTTACTGTGGATTATCCCCAAGGCTCATCCACATTGCTCTAAGAACTCCACACTTCTCCCATGCTCTCACTCGCTAACTGTGCAAATGCACATTAGCAAGTGACGTCAACACGCAGTATCAGAGCTAATGACGCACCTTAAAGGCATGCAATTCCTTAAAAAGGATCATTACACCCTTCCTCGTGAACATTTCAAATCAACAAAAAAACAACACTGATTACTTTAAAATGATATCATTTGCAACTTGAATTAAGAACCCATCATTGAATGGAGTGTACTTGATAATGACAAGCTTCCGTTTTTAACATCCCCCAAACACTGATCTTGTAGATCATTTTTATTTTGTGGCTTGTGCAATGACTGTTGGGCCTGCGGGTTTAATGTCAATTTGCGGGTCTGACATTATTACAGCTAGATATTGTATAATTAAAACGCACTGTGATGGTTCAATTAGAACCATGTTTCCAGCATGTGTTCATCGGGGTGTCAGCCAATTATTTTACTGTTATGTTGTTGGGGCTCAAACTGTCAACATAACTGGTATAGTTTATCTATATCATGGGATGCCAATGCTACAATATGCGTTAGCGTTCATTTAAATAATTTCATTATTAATTATAACCTCCATGCATCGTCTGAGCCAATTTGATTCCTAGTAGTAGTGGTCATTATCCCACAAACAGACACCCTCTAAAAGCTATTATAAGCCACGTCCCCATTGGAACCTATTAGCAGCAACTACACTTACGAGAGTGTAGATCTCGCAATGTTTAAACCATAACAGGCTCTATAGAAACAGATTAAATAAGTTAATTTTTATTTTTTAGTTAGTTTTTATTTCATTTAATTGACTTATAATATGTTTATACTGTATGTGTTTCAGTGGCTACCTCTTAACAAGCTGAGAGTGGACAATTATCTAGCATGTAAGAACCACAGTATAGAACATTGATGCTTAATTATTTGCAGTTTTGCTGTGCGCTGACAAAATACATGATTGTCTTTAACACTAGAACCACTGAGATTTCGGACTACATACAACCACGGCACACGCAAAATGTGCGGCTCCATTTTAAAACGGCTTTGATATGAAAATGATAAACAAACAATCAGAAACAACTTAATATTTTTATTTATGAACATCATACATAACATTTTTCAGAGCAGAAACATTGTATTTACATTGAAAATGTAACTTTTTTATTCGTTTTTGCAAAAAGAGCACATATACATAACAAAAACTGTAATAAAGTAAACTTTACGCAATAAACTTCTGTGTAAACAGGTGTAGAAAGCTGTATGCACATATAAAATTATAAAACATAAATAATTAGTTAGAAAAATAGCATAAAACAAAAATATAACATAACTTGTGCAACGTGAAAGCGTTTTGAGTGAAACTGTCTGTTCAGAGTTCTATTACAGCTTTTTAAGTACAATCTACGCAGAAAACACACTTTTCAACTGTACCAGTGCATTTCCCACAGACTGTCTTTTCACAACGGGCGCAGACATCAAAAGTTCTGTTTTTATTGCATTTACTAACCTGGCATTGTCTTTTATTCCGTGTGCCAGTGGGCGCAGCGCTGGCTGAAGGTTGAGTGGCATTTACCAGCCGGCTTTCGTGTCTCTTATCAGAATGTTTCTGCTGTAGCTCCAGGGCTAGCTGCAAAATGAAGTCTCTCTGAGTGATTGTGTTGCCGGTGCACTTCTTGTACAAAGCCAAAGAGCTGATGGCTGCCAGGTCCAAAAAATTATAAAATAACAGCCACAGACCACCTGCGAGTACCACCTTTTTCAGAATACAGCCGTGCCATTTGATCCAGTATATCCACACCGTACTTCGTAGCATTGTAAAATGCAACAGTCTCTGGCTTTCATTTAGCATCAGTTGTGATGGTCACTGATCTGTGCAGAGAGCTTAGAATACGCACATTTTTTATTTTTTTGCACCGTCACACTCAGGGTGGCACAGTCGTTCTGCCTAAGAAATGCAGTGTAAATAATAATAATATATGATGTGTAGAATGACTTTCATTAGTTTTTCAGCACTCGACAGGAATATATAATACGTTCTTTCACAATGACTTTGATTTTATTACAAAGCCCAGACTAAATTGTTGGCTATATTGTATTGATTTCAATATGTCACATAAACTGCGGGTCTGGCAGTTGAAGAAGCAAGTGCTTCTAATATTAATTGTTACGATTCTGCAGATAAAACACCGTATGGGTATTTAATTCCAATATTTAGTAACACTTAAGAACAGACATGCACGATACATTCACATAAGCGGGGATATTTAAATCTGAATTGCAAAAGCCGTTCAAAAAACGGCTATGGCGGTGCTAGTGTTAAAGCTTTAAATCCACAGCACTCCCTGTGGTTTTGTTTAATGCATTTTCTGCTCTATTTTGCCACCTGGTGGCAGGACTAATGAAGTGCAGCTGATTCAATGGTGGTCAGAAAAAACATGATTGCAAAGCTGAGGCATTTCTGCATTATCGCACTGCGGCAGTCTCGCAACAGGTGAATAGCTGGTTTTGCCTACCACTGTAGTCCCATTTCATTATTGTTGCTTTAAAAACTGCTTTTATTTCTTTATTTAAGAGTGGACGCGATGGACCACACAGAAAGATTCAAAGGGATTCTGATGTCAAAGGTGAGATGCCAGGAGAGAGATAGATGGATCTGCCACAGCACTATCAATTGGGTGTAGCATAGGCACGATGGGAAGGACTGCTTTGGACTTGATGAATTCCTCCATTTCATCTCGAATTTGTTAAGTATTAGATGCAGAGCGACTGTTATCTATCAGCCTGCTATTGTTGTTTTAATTCAGTTTTTAGATACTACAGAACATTAAAGTAAGAATTCCCTTAAAGTTTAAAAGCTAGTTTTTTAAATTTTTATAAAGTGAACATACAATAGAGCAGTGTTAAAATTGCAATAATCACAAGACAACCAAGGCCGTGCCCTTATGAGACCGCACTGCCCACCCACTCATACGTTATTTCTCATATGTATGGTCAGAGGTACCGTTTGCATAACACACAGGATAGCCCCTACCCAGAATGTGTGTGCTGTACAGTATGCAATGCATAATATGGTTATTTAAAATGAGTCTATGTTTACTTTACTGAAGTTTCTGTACTGCACTGACTGGTTCTGGTTAACTGTCAACTCTTTTTAAGATTCCAATCTTGCCCCCCCCCCCCCCCCCCAATTCTTCTTTGTTCTGGTCTAAATAAAACACTTTAAACCCTGGGGGATTGGTCCACTTGCTCTTCTTTGGAGTCCTGTAATCAGTGTATTGTCAGGAATGTGCCCAGGGTTACCAGATGTGGCGTTAGTTATTTAGGCAAAATAGTTTCTTCTGTTCAAGAATTCATTTAAAGTGTCTCTTTTAGACTGACATGGCATTTAAAGGTGGCACTCACCAAGGCAGATGCACATATTCTGAGGTTTAAAAGAATTGGTTTCCATCCAAGAGGTAAAGGAATTTAAATGCTGTTGCTCTTCTGTCTGCTAAAGCAATGAGAGCTATATGCAAAGAAGAGGACTACGCCTTCTTGAGAAGCTTGGATGAGAAACGGCACGTGTTGTCCAGGATGTTCAGAAGGAACTGGAGGAAAGGCATGAGAAACAGGTACAAGAACTGATGACAGTAGAAGTACAAACATTTTAGAAATCCCCTTTATTAACGTTGCATATTTCTAAGAGATCTGGTTTTGAAAATACAACAGAAACAACATTATTGACACATAATGTTGCCAAGTGTGGATGTTTGTTTGCCTCTCTACCCCCCCCCCCCCCCCCCCCCCCCCCCCCCCGCACCTGAGCAAATTGCTCTTGAGACTAGTAATCATTTTCTCAAACTTACTGTGTGGAGAATTGGATAGGTCTAAAGTACAATATTTTTATTATTATTATTATTATTATTATTGTAACACTTTAAATTAATGGAAATTCAGAATGCATCCAGATGAATCCCACAGGAATAACATCTGCATATCTTTTGCACTTCCTCTGGGTTCTGAAGTAATTCCTTTTGAATCTAGCCCTGTTAATTCACATGGATTTAATTACACTAATTCATTCCATGTTTCTTTGGAACAAATAATGCTGATCACATGTATAAGGCAGATCAATTCATGCATGAGGGAGGGGAGAGCAGTCACTGGAACAGCACAATGCTCATAGTGAATCTGCCTTTGTAACCTTTACTCAGGTCCAGCAAAGGCACCAAAGGGAGCGCAGAGAAAAAGAAAGACAAAGAGAACTGGAAGAGATGCAGAAGGTAATTCTGTCAGTAACACTTTACTGCAATCAGGTTTTGAGTTGAGCAATCGGTATGGTAGATGCAAATAATTTACCTGAGTAGTGAGCCGAGTAGTGGGTATAAACGTATATCCGTAACAAGTGTTCACAAGGTTCCTACCTCTGCAATCGAGACCTATCCTAAATACATTCTTACTGTTTTTTCTAACTAAATATATTGATTAATTCACAAATCTATATTTTTTATAATATTATATTTTTATATGTTTTAAAACAAATATAACAGTATTTGTTTTGAAATACTGTTCCAGTAGACAAGCATGCTGATAATAAAATCTAATTGGTTTTCTTTCCATTTATTTACATTCCACTGTAGTTTATGTGTTTTGTGTACAATAAACATGTAAGCTTGTGCTGAATGTGCAGTTATATCAGTGTACAGTAAACTATCAAAGTACAGTATGTTATCAAAGTACAGTAGTTGGCATAGGGCCCTATTCATAAAAGTACTTGCCGACTGCCGTAATAAAATGAATTTTGTTTAAAACTAATGAAAGTCGTCCATATTGCTATTCATAAAATGATCTGAGCAAATGGGAGCTTTTGAATGGGCATACAGTCAAGAATGAAAATCTGCCTCTTTTTGATGACATCATCAGCATTATTAATGTTCCCTGGGTGGCGTCGATATCTGTTGCAAAAAATAAAACGGAATCCACCGACATTAGCCTACTACCGAAACCTGAGTCTGCAGTTTGCAAAACCTGACTCTGATGCCCCTATCATGTCTGCCAAAAATTCAGGACATTCATTTAGAAAAAAAAGTATTTTTTAAATAAATACTTTGTATTTTCGTTTTTGTTTGGCAACGTTGGTAAACACATTTCCATTTGCACACATAAGATTTCCATTCTTAACTGTTGGACCAAAAAAAAAAACAACTAAACAAAAATCACTGTAGGAGGGTGTTTGAATACTGCCATCATGACTTTAACAAGCTCTACTCTACTGTTTTGGTTAACCGTGTCTAAATATTAAAACAGGTTCAGACTGTTAGACACATTCAAAGGTAATCCTGCTTTATAAATATGAGATCAACAATGACTGGGTTTTTAAGCGTGGCTTCTGAATTCAACCGACTAACATGTTTTGAGAACAGGGCCCTGTATTCTTTAAGGATAGAAAAACTTTTTGGAAACCTGGGAACCAACAGCTTATATTGCCGGTAGTTTTCCATGGGAGTCTGCACTGCTGAAAAAAACCAACGTTTTTCACACAGCTGTACCACTATGCAGCGCCAACTAATAGCCTAGATACTAGACTACCACCACAAATCATTAAGTGGAGGGTACCTGAGCCCTAGCCCTAGATTTTTTTAAGCTGTTCAAAACAAGTTCCTCTGTTGGGAGAATTTTTTATCAATTTCGTTATTTCATGAGTTACCTCAAGAGCAGTTTTGATTACTTTGCACTTGTTAACAGCATCACAGCATGCTAAGTTTTAAGGAATGTCCATAAGAGTGGACAAAAAATGCCTTTGGCTCTGCATCAGATAGCTGCTGTGTCACACCTGACTTTTTTCCAACCATAGCAGCAGCACCATCATAACACTGCCCCCTGACTTTTGTGATGCTAAGGTTAGCACTCATCAGAACATCTTAGATTACCCGCAGCAGCATTGTTGCATTGGTTCCCCCAACTTCATATAATCACAAAAAATATTTGTGAGCTTCATAATGGTCATCTACCCATCTAACACAAACTACAACCTGTTCCTTGTTGGCAGAATCCCTAGTTTCATCAATTATGGAGAAAAATTCAGCTGAGCATACTTTTTCAGTAATTTCACGCAGGACTCAAAACTAAAACATGCAGCCTCTCATTTTGAATTTCTGGTGATGTGCGTTTGTTTGTTTTTTGTTTCATTCCAGACAATAAGCCTAGGGTCATCGTTAACTCTTGGTTTGATTTCTGCATGTAGCTTGAATCCGATTCATCCCCATCTCCACGTAAACCCAAACCCTGCCAAGCTAAGAATTTTACATTTTGAAGTATTTTTAAAAAGCAATGACGCCGATCCCTCTTCTGTTTTTTCATGAACTGAAGACAGACATTCACCAACATCACGGAATGACTTGGGAGCAGTCACAACCTTGAAAACAGACTTTCCATGACAGTTGCTATATCCCTTAGATATGAAAGACGCCTCAAGGCAGGCGTTACAAATAATTTGTTTGTTTTGATATGCTTTTACACATATAAAGCAAAACGCACACTGCTTTCTTCGTAATGAAGCCACATCCATTTATCAAACCAAGAAGCACTGAATGACCTATTTACTACTTGTGTTTTCCCAAATTGCCGTTTTGGAAAATTGTAAAACAGTGACTGATTAGGATTGTCTGAAATTACTAGGGTTTCCAAAAAACTTAGACTGGGCCATATTTCATTCATTTACAGTATTTTTAAATTATCCTCCCTCAGAAGATTACCGGCTTTGTATTCGACGTTCAGTAGCCTAGCAACGCTGAAGGTCTGGTGCTATTGGCTAAGAACAGACTAGGAAGTGAAGGCAACCTCAAGGCTCGCAAGCCTGAATGATTAGCGGTGGTGAGGAGATGGGGGAGTCCAAACTGGGAGAAAAATAAATAATTGGGGACACAAATTAAATAATAATAATAATAATAATAATAATAATAATAATAATAATAATAATAATAATAATAATAATAATATATGGTTTTGAAATGGACAAAAAAAGTGGTATGGCCATCATACCATATCAGTTCCTACGGCCCTGCACATTGTAACGACTATGCGGAGCTTGATCTAAAGACAATAATTCTCTGAATTCAGCTGTTTAGGTTGAAACAGGCTTCCTTTTTCTTGCACTGTACTTGTTATACAAGCTCCAATGAACGTGCATGGAGAGTTGTGATTTTCCACTCATTCATGGCATACCTACTCAATGTGCATTTGTGATGTTTCCTCTATAACCATCTACTTTGGATATGCAGTGTGCATAAGATCACATTGATACGAACCGCGTGTTGTAAGCAAAAATATAACACCAAATGAACACCAGATGTTTTCACCATGCTAAGAAAATAGTTTTATGTTTTGTGGCTAGCATTTTACCCTAATCCCATGACTGCATACTGTAAATACCACAAAAATGTATTAATAATGAAAGGGAAATATAGTTTTGTAAACTCGTATTGTGCTTGAAATTACACTCAAGACTTGACAAATCGATCTAAAAACAGAAATGCAAGTCAAGTGAAATTCATACCAGAACTATCCATCACTAATGTATATTTACACCATAATTCTGGTAACATTCCAGCTTGTCTCTTCCTATCAGATTCAGGTAAATTGTCCTAAGAGTGAACTCCTGTTGAACTATACCGGTTTGAGATTTAATTTGCAGATCAGTATTTTCATCTTGGCAGCTGTCACATTTACCAAATCCAAACAACTCTCCTGCCTGCCTTCAAATGAGCAACCATGGGCTGGTCCAGCTTGCTTTGTGAGAAGCACCATGGTCTAGTCAGAGCCCCAAGAGGTAATTTCTATTGGTCACTTCAATAACTGTCTGCTGTTTGGCTGTCTTTTACACCTGATTTCCTCCCCAATTTAGAATGTCCAATTATTTTTCCCCACTGCAGCAATTTCTCACACAGCTCAGGAGAACTGAAGGTTCAGGGGGCGTCCTCTGATCCCACAACCGAGCCAGCGTCCTCTTTTACACCCAGGAACTTGAGAGCTACCGGCCTGTTGAGGACAAAGGCCAGGCCTGCAGGGGTCTGCTCTGAGCTCACTGGGAGCCTGACCAGCAGGGTCCGCTGTAGAGCGATGAGGAGAAGCAGTCCCTGATGGCTTTCCCTCTCTAACCCATGGGAGCGCCTGAGCCATTGCAACGCTCCCTCTAGAATCCCCAGCGAAGACCGGCGACTTCACACAGCCAGGACACAAACCTGCGCTCCCCTGACTAAATATCCATTGTAATTGCTTTTGTTTTTTTATGGATGTCATTTTAGGACATGTCATTTAAGCAATACCATTTCCATTGGTTTGCAATGAGCGTCATTGTGTGATGTCTCTCTGCTGTCTTGCAGGGACCTCGGAAAGAAGAAGTAAATCTCACTAGGTAAACCTGCTGGTTAACACTAGAACTGCCGCGTTTATACTCATACCTAAAACCGCTGCCTTCAGTCATTATGACGGTTACATTTTAAACAACATCAGTGTTAAAATGACAAACTATCGGATACAACTCAAAAGTTTAATTCAAGCACGTCATATCAAACAGTTGCACAGCAGAAAGGTTGTATTTAAATAAACAATTAAACATAAAAGGGTTTATTTTTTAACTTACCACGTATAAAGCACTACTTCAAAAAATGAAAAACTATAATAAAATAAACATTTCAAAAGAAACTAGTGTGTAAACAGGTATATGTACATACAAAACTGAAAAAACCTGATTATTTTTTAATTTAAAATGAAAGTCACATATGTTTTCTCTTGCGTGCGTCACTCAATCCAGGTTAATTTTTTATTGAAATGTTTCTGCTGAAGCGCTGTGGCTAGCTTCAAGATGAAATCTCTCCTACTGATATTTTCCCTGGTGCATTCCTTGTACAAAATGAAGGAATTGATGACTGTCAGGTCCGGTAGAGATAACAGGCTTGTATATATCATAAACAGACAACCGCAGAGTAGTTTCAATTTGAAAACCTCAAACCGTCAAAACAACTGCCGTGGTGGTCCTAGTGTTAAACGTTTTAACAGAAATCTGAAAACTTCTGCAGGATTTTCAAAGGTGAGTTCTCGAAGAGGAGCCTAGCCTGTCCTCTGGAAAGAGCTCAAAGGAGGTAGAAGACTTGAAAATTTTAACCATTCTCGATAATTAGAGGAAGTCCAAATGTATGGAAAATTCCTCTGAAATCTCATGATTTGCAGGCTCATGTGGAATTCACAGTCTTATACAGATTCGCCATATTCTGCAGCTATATCGTCATCATAATTAGCATAAACCGACTGCTAAAGCGACCCAAAATATATAACTTAGTTGTTCGGTTCTAGTTTTGTTAAATTAACAGATGTTTTGTCTCCTTCAAAAAGTAAGAGTTAATTAACCCTTTGCAGTCCATTTATTCAGCACGACTCAGGCGCGTCAGGTCCAATTTATTTTCACACGCACATTTTATTTTAGACGCGCTGTTTAACCCTTTGCGGTCCTATGTCGGACCTGGTCTGACATTGCAATTTTCCCTTTCTAGACCAATGTTGGATCCTGTCCGACATCATCAAAAAGATGTAAAAAACTAATCGTTTTTATCTCCGGAAAAAACTGAGAAAACCATCCAATGGCCGAGTGAGACCGATAGGCGCAGAGAAGGGGTGTATCTCATGAATACAGATAGCCCCGGCACAACATAGATAACACGGACATAAACAAACAAGATAGCTACTTCTGCATCCAGCGCTCAAAGAATATTACAGACATTTGCAGAGCTTTTTTTTAGATGTTATAGTAATAAAATAATGACTTGGATCGCATTATTGAGGAGTTTGGTGATAAAACGAGTGATCAGGAGATGATTTATTGGTATGCACTACTATGAAGAGGTATGTGAAAAATACAGCGAACAAGGGGTGAGGCGGGGCTGGAGATGCATCATTAACATATAGGTTCCTCATTGAAATATGGAAGTTATTCTGCTATTTTTATGTAAATTGTACCCATTCCAACTGTTGGAAAACCACAGAAAAGTGTTTCATTTTATGATGGAAATAACGTTCAAGATACGTCGGGTTAAAACAGACGGAGACAGCGAGTTTTGGACTGTCGGAAGACACTTCTGATATTCACGGCCCCTGTTCCTAGAGAAGTGTACAACCAGTAATACTAAAAGCAGCCTCCCTAGCAACACAATGCTGCAAAGCCAGCGGTACTGCGAGAAGTTTAAAATATATATGTTTAATAGTACTGCAATCAGGTATTTGAAACGGAACCGAAACCGGACATAATAAACGAAAAAAACTCGACTTTTTTCATGGAACAGAAACAAAAAACGAAACAAAATTAATTTATTACGTTCTGGAATGAAAATGATATTCAAGATTTTGTTTATCGGTTAATAACATTTTTTTTTCGTTATCTTTCAGCCTGTTCGCTGTCCCTTTCCAATGTTTTCAAACATACAATAATTTGAAAAAAAGCGCTCTTCCCATGATCTTACACCTCAGTGGTCAACGACAAAGCATTACATTACCCTTATAAAAGTTAACCATAGTAAAAGCATAGCAAACCATAATAAAGCATACTGAAAGCATGGTAATGCATAGGAAAGCAATGTAAAGAACAGTGAGGTATGGTAAAGCATATTAATAAACATTGTAAACTAGGGTCAATTATAGTCAATACATGGTATTACCATGGAAAAATCATGGTAAAAGTGCAAAAATACTGTGCAAAAATACCATGGTAAACTTGTATAAGGGCCCAGCCAGCTAATGAAATTCAACATTACATTTAGCTTGCTTTTCAGAGCAGCCAGCGAATCAAATAGCACTACATTTGCCTTCAGTTGAGGCTTCCACCTTGCTGTTAGCTGCATTGCTGGATCCACGTTTCACTCAAAATAAACATGTACTGGCTCCCGAGTGGTGCATACGGTAATGGCACTCCGCCCAGAGTGCAGGATGCGCCCTATAGCTTGGAGATTGCTGATTCGAATCCAAGCTGTACCATTGCCGAACATGGATGGGAGTTGTCACAAAAATGTTTCTTTCAAATATACAGCAGAGGTGTAAGTTTTGGAATTTTTTTGTTAACACCACAAAGTTGAAAGAAGAACAGAACGGTAAAAAGCAAATGACCATGATCTCAATTAGCTGCAGAATTTATTTCAGACAAACATCGCATTATTACATTGAATGGAAGGACATTAACCCACCGAGATTGTTGGGAAATGTCGCTGTTTTTAATTGTTTAAAAAAAAAGTGTAAACTCGAACTGAGGCAAAAGAAAGTTGCAATGGAGAAAAGAAAAAAAGAAGCGAACTGCTGTCATTTTCTTTTAAAGCTGCAACATAGGCATTGTTGTTTCTATAGCCAGGAAGTAAGTGCATTTATTGATACAGATGGATAGCTTGTCACGCCGTTTTCCCTTTCAGTGCAGAGTTATCTGGAGTTTACTGTATTCCATGTTTTTTTGTTTAATTTGAGAAAATGAAGACCTATGAACACCAATGCAATAGCCTATTTGACAAGAAAAAAAATTGAACCAGTATGAACCAGTATTGCATTTCATCTGAACCGGAACGGAACGAAATCAGCCGTTCGGAACTTTCAGAACCAGAGCTGAAAATTCCAGTTCGGAATAAAAATCTGGTCAAAATTCCTGACTGTAATAGTAATACAGAGCTTTTTGCATTATGGAGATGGGATACACTGCAAGACATTAACATTAATTGAATAGACCTGACCTGAACCCGACCCAAGTGTTTCAGAACAATCTTCTGCCGAAACCCATTCGGTATGGATCTCTTCTGGGGTTCTTGGGTCCACCTGGACACAAAAAATGGAGACTGTCTTAAAATACAAAAAAAATACAAATAAATTAAAGAAACTTGCTTTTTTACAGTCAAGAAACTCTCAGCAGCTGTGCCTTGTCCTTCCAACCAGAAAACACAAAGGAAGCCCTGTGGCTCCAGTTCTGCAACAGGTTTGCTGATCAACACAACCTTGTACACAATGAATCCTTCAGTTCTTTTTATGTCTTGTAACTAATTGATTCCCTTTCATTCCGGCTGGGATTTGTGTACGTTTGGTGGAGATTAGTTTTACAGCATATCTTCCCAAGGTGTGTCTGTGGAGAAAATGAGTGCCAGATGTCAAAGAAATCAGTCTTAGAAGATTTACTTTGTAGTGCACTCGACCCCTTGTCTCGGGTGCTTAAGTCAATTTTCATAGTTTTTTGGTGGAAAGTCGTCAAGAAAAGCTCTAGAGCATCCCTGGCTTCCTGTTCTCATAGTTGTCACATCCTGGTGCTCTGAGTCACGGCTAACCTCCAAATACTGCCCCTAGTGGATGTGAGACATATTTGTTCTACGTGGTTGAGCAGGTTTTTTCTGTGCTTTAATATTCTTGTATAATTTTTTTTAGTAACAAAAAGCTCCAAAAAATTGTTAGGATTATTGGATGCATCATTTTTTGTATAACTATAACTATGTGTACTGATTTTTTGCTTGCACCACACAACATCGCAGGCAATGTGGCAATCAAAAAACGTACATTATTATTATTATTATTATTATTATTATTATTATTATTATTATTATTATCATTGTTATTATTATTATTATTATTATTATTATTATTATTATTATTATTATTTATTTTTTAGCAGACACCCTTACCCAGGACGACTTACAGTTGTATACACACAAAAATACGTATCAATAATTACAGTACAATTAAGAGCAAGATACAAAATACAGTGACTTCAGTCCTAATAAGAGCAAATAAAAAACACAGTACGATTTGATATCGGTTCAGGAGCAGATAACAGTGTTGATAGTTACATCAGGGTTAGATACGAGTGCAAGTGAAATACAAAATTCTGCAGATTGGGTTAAGTGCAGGATGAAATACAGTAAAATAGGGAGCAGATAAGTGCAAGTTAAAGTGCATTAAAGGCAGGTTGCTAATATTGTCCAGAAGGGAAGAGTTGAGTTTTACAGGTGTCTGAAGAGGTGTGTCTTGAGG
Organism: Acipenser ruthenus; assembly: GCF_902713425.1. Classification (NCBI taxonomy): domain Eukaryota; kingdom Metazoa; phylum Chordata; class Actinopteri; order Acipenseriformes; family Acipenseridae; genus Acipenser; species Acipenser ruthenus. The sequence continues at coordinate 32,515,357 of NC_081202.1, read as the reverse complement.
AGGCGCCGGAAGGTGGTCAGGGACTGGGCAGTCCTGACATCCATAGGAGAGGAAGATCTAAGCATCATCAGCATAGAAAGAGTATGAGAAACTATAGGATGCGATGAGGGGCCTAGGGAGCGGGTGTAGAGAGAAGAGGAGAGGACCCAAGACTGATTCTTGGGGGACTCCTTTTGAGAGAGGGTGAGGTGTGGAGGTTGAGCCGCGCCAGCTTACCTGGTGGGTGTGGTCATTGTCATTGTCTGAGAGGGGAGAGAAGGAGGGGAAGAAGGATGAGTCAGTAGGGGAGACAAAGGGTGTTGGGGTTGGAGCAGGAGGGGGTGGAGGGAGGGATAGGTGTTAAAGAGTTATCAGCGGATATCAGAGATTTTAGAGAAGAAAAAGGCAAAGTCGTCAGAGGATTCAACATTTAGCTTACAGATAAATCTGCAAAAAACATTATCATTCAGCAATTAAATCTTGGTTTTCACAAAATAAAGCAAGCAAACCGGAAGCGAAGCGAACGACACGAAATAAAATAAATAAAGCACAAAAGAGCATGGGTACACCACACACTAAAAAAAAGGAAACCGTTCGGGGAAAACCACTGGCTTGTTAAAGAGCTAATGTGATTATTATTATTGGTCAACATTATTAAAAGAAAGAAGCATAATTTTACAGAAATACAAAACCAGTGTGTGGCGCTCCCCATCGACTTGGACTGAAATTAAGGTGAAATAAAGAGAGATTGAGTGACATACCCTCAATTTCCAATTGTTCTGCTATTTTTCTTGACATGTGGCATCCTTCTTTTTATTGTCTTTATAACTACGGACACTGGCATCATAAAGAACATTGTATTTCACGACTTTAATAATGAAATTCTCATTGATGTTGATTTTTTTTTATTTCCGTGGTAATCTCTGTGTGAGCAAGACACTGACCGTCTGACAGCCACTACCTTATTTCTGATTGGTCCATTGTGATGCGAACAGCGCGTAGCAAAATACAAATAAAACAAATCTATTTCTATATTTGCTCGCTTCATTTGCGCCTCTTGCTTCGCTTGTTTAGTTGTAATTATTGCTATCAAGATAAGTAATGTTTGGTTATCTTTTTTTTTAAATTCTCTATATAATAATAACTTTAAAGTTTTTTTCTCTAAGAAAGAAAACGCACAGGTTTTAGTAGTTGCCATGGTTATGCACAGATTACCAATTCACGAGACGGTGTTTTGTAATCAGCTAGCATCACAGACAACCTGAATCCAGGATTAACGGGTGAATTAGTCAGTCCTAGATTGAGTCGAATCTTGATCTCGATGTGCGCAATCTACCCTTAGAATTTTAGGATTGAGACATAATAAAAAATAAAAAAAAACTATATTAACATAATTTAGATATTTTCTTTAACATCATGTAATCAAAGAAACTACAAAATGATATTACAAGTGTCTACCAGAAGCCATAATAGTAGTAGAGTATATCATGTTATATTTCAAAATGTCATATTTAAAAAATGTTGTCAGTTTTTCATTAAGTATATGGAAAACTACAAAGCGGTATGTAATCCAATATACATTATTCAGCAGGTTTCATTCGACTACATGAAGCATAATGTGCTAATTCTATAGGGCGATGCAAAACTGTATTTTTTTTTTAAATAGCTTAACCGTAAATGTGTTGGGTGCTCTATATTCAGCACTCCTCTTTTGCTGGCCTTTTTATTGCTGTTCTCCGTGGGGTTTTGGAAATAGGTTGTTTTTTTCAGGGGTGTGCTCTGAATGTAGGCTTGCAACCCCTTTGATATCTTGTAGCTGGTATGTGCGGACTGTCATGCAGGTACACGCCAGCAGCTTGTTATAATCACATGGAATGAATGCCGTTTTGCTTCAGGCCAGCCATTTTTAGGATCAATACAGACATTAGGAATTTGCATACAGATGGTTCCTACAAGACCTGTTTTTCCTAAGCCTAGTAAAGTGGCTGGGAGTTACAAAACACTTCTCAGGAAAGCACAGCTACAACATCACAGCACACCAATCTCCCCTACTGCAGGGATCGAATTTAAAAGCACAGAATCAAGTATTTTTTAAATGTTCCCCATGTTTTAGATCCTACTACTTCACCTGGTGGGCTATTCCTTGCATTTATAACTCTCTGTGTAAAAAAGTGCTTCCTACCTTCTATTCTAAACTTACTTATACTCAGCTTGCATGTATGTCCCTTTGTTCTTCTCTCTATGCTAAATTTGAAGTAGTGTCTTGGGTTAACTTTATACCATTTATAATTTTTAAGAATTCATTCAAGTCCTCTGTCCCTTCTTTTCTAGGCTTTTAGAAAAAAAATGAAACTGACGATGATTGGGGGTAAATCGTAAAGGGTGTTAGGGTGCTTCAACCTGTATTTCAGTTAAATAGTATAACCCTTCCATACTGTCCACTATGAATCAGAGTGAGTGAAAGTCAGTAGGTATACTACACAGCATTAAACAGTACAGCTAATGTCAATGTGACACCATTTCCGTCTGATACAAAGACATTGCAGATAGACGCATCACAACAGTATCTGGGTCTACGATGTAATACACTTTGATTAAATGCTGCCCGTCTGGTAATCAAACCCTGTGCTCTAGGTCACATGGACTGTTTGCATCTAGACAGTTGGCTTCAGATTCCCTTATAGAAGTTCCCCATAGTACAAGCATAGCAAAGTGCAATAAAACACAGTGAAAGCTATAGCATAGTTAAGCATTGTAAAGAATAGCAAGGTAATGTAAAGCTTATTAAAAACAAACCATGGGTAACTAACCCTTATAAAAGTCTCCCATGGTAAAATACATTAGGGTCCTCCTGCTTATTTATATCCTATTTTTAGGAATAGGCATTTTATGTTTCATTATTTTCTACAGGAAAAATCTCAGAAATTATACAGAAGACAGTAGAAAATAATTTCAAAAAGCAAACTTTTGAGATTTATGTTAACTTATGTATGTAGGATATTGCTTCAAAAGATGCACAGCAACAGCTGTAGAATACCACCTTAGGAGCAAGATACTGCAGAGCCCCTAAATCTACTGTGCTGTATCTGTCAAGTAACAATTGTTACTGTACTTGAATGTATGAATGTATTCTCTCATGCACAACAAAATGGTGACCGGTGAACGTTTCCCATACTAAAAAATATCCAAAAATGCAGTTAACATTCCTTTATAAGTCACAAAATAAATGTGGATTTTGATGAAATGTTTTAACATCAAGAATCTGGGTTCTGAATTTGGACATTGCTGGATCAAGGTGAAGGGGTTGCAGGTGAAAAGAGTCTTTAAGTAGTGAATTGTTTGTAATGAGAACACTGGCCAACGATATACCTCAGACTTGTTAAAAAAAAAAAAAGATGTTTCAGTAATTTGAGAAGTAGTCTAGAAGCTGTGATAAATCTAAAACAAGGTCAGACCACATTTTAAAGATAAGTCGGATACCTGTCAGTACTTATTGTACGATCAAGACTTTTCTTTGTTCATTTTTATTTTGGACTAATGGTAAACATCTGTATTGAATACCAGGTCAAATTATATTACAGAAATATTCTTTAACCCCTTCAGGGGATAACACTACTGCCGTTTTTCTAACCCTGTCATGCAGCTCAATGTATTATGAGCTTCACAAGTGAGGTCTATCCAAGCTTGTGCAAATTCATTTACCTTTGAAATCCATCATTTCCAGACCTCCTCGCATCCAGTGGCTTTTTCCTCCATCGGCACGGTCCAAGGAGGATTGCTTTAGAAATATTTGGTTAAATACATCTGGTGTGCATTTGAAAATTTGTAATTTGATATCAGTCCTGATGTTCAGGGATAAGGCAAAGGTCAGGTTTGGACCTTGAATAAGGACAGGTTTAATTTAGCATGACCATTTTGGGCTCCTATCCAATTACTAGTATTGGTATAAACTAAATACTACAGCAAGTAGGTTCTTGGAACAGATGAGTAGCTGTTGAAAGACTAGGGGTGGGCCATTTATTGGCTATTTTATCCCATTCACCACTCACACCTCTTACTTACTAAATTGTTTCAGAGTGATAATTCAGTATCAATCATATTAACAACAGCGGAGGGTCGTTGGTTCAGTCCTAGGTGGGGGACACTGCTGCTGTACCCTTGAGCAAGGTACTTTACCTAGATTGCTCCAGTAAAAACCCAACTGTATAAATGGGTAATTGTATGTAAAAATAATGTGATATCTTGTAACAACTGTAAGTCACCCTGGATAAGGGCGTCTGCTAAGAAATAAATAATAATAAAGCATTGAATAGTAAAAATAAAGTCACGCATAATCTAAATAACAAGGGTAACTAAATAATTTTTTATAATATAGTAATATAGTTTTCAAATTCTCTGCCTTGATCATGATGGCGCTTCTCAGGATACCCAACGCGAGGAATGAAATCATGAAAAATCTTCTCTGATGCCATTTTTCCTGATTTATTTTTGGTTGTGTAGGCCTGTGCAAAACGAGTAAAATGATCAACTAAAATTAATATGTATTTGTAGCTTCCCTTACTGGCTTCAAGATGAAGATAGTCAACTGACACTAATTCAAATGGAGCACTTGTCTGTCCCAACATGTCCCATGTCATTGTGCAGGTGTTTCAGGACAGTATCGTTCAGCTTTGCTGGGAGAACCAACTGGTTTCTATCTCCAACCTTTCGGTAAAGGATTCCATCTTCAATCAGTGATCTGCTCCACTCGTGCAACAGTTTTCTGGCTTTGCTACTCATGGTCTTCCTATCCTTGTCAGTCGGGCTTCACCCCCTAGCCTTGTACATCATCACATCTTTGTAGTATGTTCTTCATTTTGCATGTTGTTATCAAGGATGTCATTTGGGTTGAGACAAAGGGTAGCCACCCATGGTGCATCATCATCTACCACAGCTCTGCTTCCTTGCCACACAGCAGACATAACACCTGGTGGTAATGTTTATAGATGATAAATAGGAGGATTTGGACTTCCTTATCCAGCCTCTTTCCAGCAAGTTTTGTACGCATTCCTTTACTTCCTTATAGAAAGGTTTTGGAATGGAGTTATAAGACTTCTGAACAGGTGAGTCATCTCTCAAATTGATTCTCAAACTTAAATTTGGAATGCAGCCTATATTACCTTCTTCTCGGGAAAAAGACATTTGATTCTTCATAAAGCATGCATCTAACCACCTCCTGTTCTTTTACACTAAAGTTCTGCAAATCCACAAGTGGATTCCACTTTTCATTTGCCGAGAGAGAAGTAGTATCTTTCACGCCAGTTTGCTTATTCTCATTCACTGTCAGTTGGTCTGCATACAGAGCAACACCTTCCCCACTATGGGGATCTGTTTTACCTACAGCATTGGTAACCAGAAGAAATACTCCAGCTATTGGCTCAATACTTCCCAAAACTGTTCTTTGTGGAAGGAAGATATCATGTTGGGTAGGGTTTTGTACTTGAATTTGGATGACCTTTGATAACCCAGGTGGTACCATTACAAGACCTGGAAACAGTTCAAGGCCATCTGGACAATGACAATGGCTGGCTCAAACATCATTGTCCTACCCTCGGACTAGAATCGAATACGGCACTTTACCTCACTAATCTTACTTCTTGGGATCATCACACCTCTCTTGCCTGATTTCACAACACAATTAAGGTTTGTGTCTTCTGGGACCAAAGAGCTTACAGTAGATATGATAGTTTAAATTGTGTCCTTCTTTACATTCATGGCCTCGCCTAGCAATGCACTCAGGTCAATACCAACGGAACCAGGTTGCTTACAATGCGCCCTAATGAGTTCTTCAATGACGTTGAACCCCAACAGCGGATAGTCCATACAACTACGGAACCTGAACAGATAACCAGCCATGGATGACACTGTGGATTTCCACAACTACTTCTATCCACCCATCAAACGGTTATAGGCGAACCATTGGCTGCAGTCACATTAAGCTGATTCTCGACTCCTAACAAACTTTCAATGGGCTGAATGCTTACTGACGGCAAGTTCTGCTGTATCCACCTATTTCCCACAATGCACACCTGAGCCGCTGTATCCAACAAGACCTCAGAAGGTACTCCATTTATGGAACAAGAGAGCAAACACTTATTCCCGATTAATTGAGCTACACGTTTAACCATTGGTGTGCCGGGCTGTTGTTTTGTGTGTGTGTGGTGGAACTGACATTACTGGGGAAATAAAAATTGTTTTGTGTGAATGCCAGTGAAATTGTCTACATTAATTAAAGCAGTATAAGAAATATTTGCACTGGAAGCATTGTATTACATTTCCAGCCCTCCCACACTTGATACATCCATGGGACTTCATACTTTCACAGGTCACTGGTTATCCCTCTCCAATGACCTCCTCCCGTTTCCCGACATTTGTCCCTTATTCAGACAACCTACTGCCCTGTGCCCAGTTTGACCACATTTAATACAGTGGGAGCAACTCTCTTTTCCCTGTTTGGTACAATCCTGACATTTTCTTCTACCTTCCCTTTTCTCTGATAAAGCTGAGCTTACAGGTGGAGAACCAACACACTTCTCTGAAAACCTTTCCCGACAGGTTGAATCATTTACTCCCAATTTTTAGTAAGTGCAGAAACCTGTGCAGTTAATTCCAGTATTGCAGGTCTATTAGCCTCCACTTCTCCTTGTATGTGACCCTGTTTAGAGGTGTTCACTTCCATCAGCTCTTCTACCAGTTGCTGAGCTGCACTAGCAGTCACTTGTCTGGGCCTGCTTGAGTTGCTTAACCATTTTTGTCTCTCTGCTTCCTCACTTGCAGCTTTAGTTGATCAAGAATTACAGCATCAGTTACTGTTAAGTCAGACAAATGTGGCTTCACATCCCTTCTAACACTACTGTACTTCTCCCTCAAACCTTGGTACAACGTATGGAGAAACCACCTTGTTGGGAAGCAAACAGTGCCTTTTGTTTCAGTCCCATGATCCTGAAAATCTCAGTGCTGCTTTTGTCTCGGAGATGTGACCTTAGAAAGCGCTTTAGCTCAGTTACTGTTAGATACTCTTTGTTGGTCAACATCTCTTTGAATGTACCTGGTTTAATAACCTTTAACACAGTCCTAATTATTTCTGATCCAGCATACTTTTCTTTCAGCCCCTCATCAATTTGCTTACAAATGTCACTAAAACTTATGTCTGAGCCTGAATCAATTATCTGCCCACCGTGTATTTCGAATTCTCGGCAAGGCAGATAGGCTGCTACATCTTTCAATCTCACCAGACCATCAGCTGAACTTTGGGATATGTGTTCTGTGCGTGGTGAGGCCAGTGATTCACTCTGCATGTATTTCACAATGTATTAAAAGAGTTCCAGTTCATTGGCACCACTGACAGTAGGAACATTTTCGCCTCCTTCCCATTCTAGTGATTCTGCAATTTCGTGTAACTTGTCTTCAGCTAATCTGTGTATTTGCTTTTGAATGTCCCAAACAAACTTTCTACATGAGTTTGCACTTGCCATTCTGACATGCTACATGTGCCCTTCAGTCCTGCACTGTTGCCAGCTGTTGCAAACTCTTTCCACCCTGTATAGCCTCACAGACGGCGTCTTCTGCCTCTCGTGGTTCTTCAATGATCGGCGACCATCAATCTGCAACGCCAATCCCGTACGAGCCCCCAAGTTTTGTTACAGGTTCCAGATCTGCATCTGACCGGGTACTGTAACTGAACTGAAATAAATAGAGGAAACACAGTTTTATGTTATTATTCCTTCTGGCATCAGGTTAATTGTGCCACATTTGTACACAATATTCAAACTTTTCATTGTTTCACTACAATTAATTATAAGCAGCATGTAGCTCATTATTTGTAAATTGTATATGACAATCAACAAACATACTGTTAATAATCATCAGTGACAATATTTCACAGTTTTGACAGTGAATCACATTTTAGTTTGCACAGTACCAGCTTTAAATATACACATTAGCCTAACTCACTTAGTGCATACTTTTGTTTAAAGTTACAAAAATAAGGCAGCGTAGTACAATTTGTATGAAACCCACAGAATATTATGTCAGAATTAATAAACCGAATAAATTCACAAATAATCTAAATAACAAGGGTAATTAAATAATTATTACCAGATTTTAACCAAAATGGTGTTAATTGCAGTTCTTAATTTTATACAAAACCGTTTCAGTATTGAAAAAGAATAATCAGCATTCAGATATGTGTCCGCCATTTCGCGGTATTTTACACTGCTTAACTAGTATAGAAAAAACATAAATACAGTTATATTTCCAAAATATAAACACATATTTTTGGTTCATTGTCAGTAACTTTACATTCATTTAGGCATTTGCTGTAAAATAAATTATTTAAACACATTCTTTTTCCCAACCGCGTTTCTCTGTGAAACACTTGTGCACAGTAAGGGCAGCAGTGTGGAGTAGTGGTTAGGGCTCTGGACTCTTGACCGGAGGGTTGTGGGTTCAATCCCCAGTGTGGGACACTGCTGTTGTACCCTTGAGCAAGGTACTTTACCTAGATTGCTCCAGTAAAAACCCAACTGTATAAATGGGTAATTGTATGTAAAAATAATGTGATATCTGTATAATGTGATATCTTGTAACAATTGTAAGTCGCCCTGGATAAGGGCGTCTGCTAAGAAATAAATAAGTAAAACCCACTGGGTTTATTAAACACAAAAATATTGACTTATACCATCATAAACTTGCAACAATAAACATAATATTGTTATTGAACACTTTATAATTAAATAAATTGAGTTTTTGAAGAGAAAAATATTGTATTACCGAGCTGAATTGAAATAAATAGAGGAACCACAGTTTTATGTTGTTATTGATTCTGGCATCAGGTTTATTGTGCTATGAATAAGCACATTCCTCTGTTTAATTAACTACTGCGCCCTCTACAGGACACTCCAAAGAACAACAACAAAAGCGTATTGTTTATCATTAATGAAACATAAAATGGCGAAGCAGGAAAGGAAATAAAACAAAATAATTAAGGTGGTGGCTTGTTTACTTGAAATTTGAATGTTAAAGCACATGCTATTTTCTAGTCGCTACAACTGCAATAAGAATAAAATAAAACATTGTTTTATTCTGGACTCGTTCCCCCCCACTACATAAAATTTGAAGCTAATTCGGCATCTGCCTGCTGCAGCTGGGCACTTCGCCAACTGCCCGGGCATTACGGCAACTGCCCGATTTCAGTAACGGTCCATAATATATATATTGTGAAAGATCACACCACTCACGGGTTCGTGCCCCTTTAAAATTATTACCCAGGACAGAGAAAAGGAGTTTTTAAGCGTGGTTGCACTATTTTTAATTAACACAAAAATACAAATACAAAACAAAAACCTAACTCCGTTTGGAGCACTTACTACACCGGTAATTTCCCTGACTAACTTGCAGGACGGCTAAGCCGTTTACCTGACACCATAAACACACACCAAAACCACACAGGTTTAACACAGCACTTACGTCTCTTATGACTGCTCAGAAGCAGAGCACCTCTCATCTGCTTCCTTCTACTCAGCCGCCATTAGCAGTCTAACCGCTCTTCTTAAATACCCTGCACCTGGTGCAGGGGATAATTGAATAATAAAACAATTAAACTAAACAATAAGACAATACAGAAAGGTGCCATTTTTTCTTCAGGGAGGTTTTAACCCCCTCCCTGCTGTCTTGCACAACCCGCTGCTTTACAATATATATATATATATAACAGCATCTCTTTTGATACACATGCATTGTATTGTATTATATCAGGGATCCTGTGAACTTTGGTTCACCTAACTTTTTAGAGATAGGAGGGGTTGACAATGAGAACTATGAGATCATGTTCCAATATTTTGGAAAGGAGTTATATCCAATTCATTTTGAATGCTTTTTTACAACTCCAATTAGTTTTAAAAAGAGTTGACCGGATCCTTCTAGAATATATCATTAACTCAAAGATAAGAACTGTCAAGGCAGATTGATGATCAGATTTAATTGGGACTCCTGATGTATTCAATGGAGGGAAAATCCTATATTAGCCTAGAGCAAGACCCCATTCACCACCATTGAACTTGATCTTGCAAGTTGACGTGGTCCATGGTCTGAGGGTCTCTGAAAAACTCATTGCTGTTTGGTCGTATTTAGAAGTCTCTGCCATTTGAAGACAGTTCTTATATTTCAATATATCCTACACTACACTTCCATATACTGGAAGGTAAGCATATATCTGAATTTATATCTCATTTATATTGGATGCATTTCTATAAGGTATAGAAATTATGTTCTAGTCTTAAGAGAGTGATATATTGTATGTTGTAGGATTTAACGGTGGGCACTTTAGCTTTTTGCATGTTATAGCCTGAAGGCTAAGCATATGATAACCATATTTGTATTACTGTATTGAAGTATTAATGCTGTTAAACCTGTAAAGGCACTGGAAACGTCCAGATTGCCTATTAGCAGGGATCCAATGTGGCCTGCAACCACTCAATCCATTATTAAGCATTTAATAAACTGAAGGAGTACTAATACTGCGCTGATTGGTTAAAACTTCAAATTAAATGAGTCTGTGTGATTTTCTTGATTATTAAAAAGTTGTCTGGGCATTTAACACGCCCAGTGCATGAACAAAACCACTTACAGGAGTATAAAACATCTCTGTCCTCCTTAAACATCTCCCCTGAGTTTAAGTGTGTGCTCAGAGCATATGTATATATATATATATATATATATATATATATATATATATATATATATATATATATATATAAGAGTTTGTGCAATTCTGACAAAATACCCTTGTCGAAATGTGCTAATGATCAGGGGTTAAATGGTGTCCTATTCACAATAAGGCCTTTTTAAGCCCATATTGATTAGTTGAAGTGGATGTAGCTAACAACATAAGTACATGCCTGGCACTTCCCTTTAGTCTCAAATAATGCAGTTTTCAGGCCTGGCGCCAAAGGCACCCCCCCCCCCCCCCCAGTTTAGATCTTGTCCCCATGCCCCTCCCCCCAGGTAAGATCCCCTTTTCTCGCAGTCTGTGACATCAGTGAAATTATTTGACTTGGGTGTCTTTTTCTATAATGTGACCCCCCCCCCTGTTAACGCACTCTTCCAACAGGACTGATTCATTTTAATTTAAAATCATGATATCTGATTCCACTCTACAGTAGGTTAAAGAACTTTAAGAGAATGTTGCTAAACACTGAAAAAAACAGTGTTTAAAAACATGAATTAAAACAGTCCATAAACATGTTGTTAATATGGCCCAATACCTGAAGCACAATAAATACAATGATGCTGTCATCATTTCTTTTTTAAAAAAAAATGCAGTCCACTAAATGAGCCACTATGGTCGGCTTAAAAAATGGCGCCATTCTCTTATGTGTTGGACTGGAAGTGCTAACCCACATTTAACTGAAGTGGGTCTGACTATGTGAGTCAGGATCAAACATGTGAGCACTGTAATTTGCAGCTCAATTAAAAATATGCTGTCATTATGGTTGCATTCCTCTAATCCAACAAAATATCATATTTTTCAATTCTCTCTCTCTCTCCAAAAAAAAGTTGTAAGTTTGATTATCTCAAAACAGCATCTGTGTGTTTTCCACTTTGGAATCCCTGGTTAAGGTCAGTGACTTTGCACTGCCAAGACGTGAACCTGCACTCCCATGACTGCACAGTCGTGCCTGAACCAGGGGAGACACTCTGGGACCCCTGGACACCGCACGCCTGTGCCTTTACCAGGGGAGACAATTGGTGACCAACTTAAATGAGTGCCACACGCGCATACTGTAGCAACCCAAGCAAAAACATTTAAACTACAAGATCAAAATGATCCAAATGAGGCCAGATAGAGGAATGTGTTTTTTAAACAGACCACATGTGTTTTTTATTAGGCTGGATGCTGTTAACAATATATTTAAGACGAGACCTTTCGCCACTGGCTCATTAGGAGACAGTAAAAACAGCAAGACCTCTCGTTACAGTCACTGAAAAGGTTTAATATCTAAAGATTATGGTCACTGTCCTTTTAACGCATGAGCTATCTAAAGAATGTTTGACCAATACTATGATGCATGTGCAACATGTTTCAAACACAAGCCAAAGAACTCAGCAGCCCATGCAGCAATCCTCAAAGCAAACAAATTCATCCACCATGAACAAAACCTGTTACTTTAAAAAAAAAGGCTTACTTACTGTACTAGAAGTTCACAAACCCAGAAGTCCAATCAGGTTTGGAGATCAGAATGATGACACACAGCAGAGCTGCACTAACTGATTATTCGATTATTCAGAATGAGTTCGCCACAGAAATCAGGCGCTGACAATTATGTGAAGGTTATTGGTGGGGATGGGGATAATTTACCATTCAAAGTAAAACAAGTAAAAAAACAGCTGCTTGGATTTGTGATGATTGTTGCTTTTCCAAGGCCGTAGGTACACAAGCAATTTTTTAAGTTTTTTTTTTTTTTCTTGGCAACTCAAATTCACCATAAAAAAATACAAAATAAAAAAGTTTCATATGATTTTCTCAAAACATCATCTGTGTTTTACCATTATATTGCCACAACCCCTCTATATATGAAGCTGTTAACCCTTTGCGGTCCTATGTTGGACCAGGTCCGACATTACAATTTTCTCTTTCCGGTCCGATGTTGGACCCTGTCCGACATCATCAAAAAGACAGAAAACACAGGTCTCTAGTCGTTTTTTCTCCAGAAAAAGCAGAGAAAACCATTCAATGGCCGAGAGAGACAAATAGGAGCTGAGAGAGCCGGAAAAAAGGGTCCAGATCTGAGCAATACACATAGCCACGGCACCACAGAGATAACACAGACATAAACAAACAAGATAGCTGCTTCTGCATCCAGCGCTCAGAGAATATCACGGACATTTGCAGAGCTTTTTGAGATGTTATATTAATAAAAAATAATGACTTGAATCGCATTATTGAGGAGTTTGGTGATAAAACGAGTGATCAGGAGGTGATTTATCAGTATGCACGACTATGAAGAGGTATGTGAAAAATACAGTGAACAAGGGGTGGGGCGGGGCTGGAGATGCAGTACTGAGTGTCCTTTTGATATGCAGTGCCTTTTAAACCTGTTTTACTGTGAAAAAGTACTTTTAAACAGTGTGTCTAAAATAAACTACGCGTGTGAAAATAAATTGAACCTGACGCACCTGACCGCAAAGGGTTAAAATATGCTTGACTTCTCATAGCTTGAGGCAGTTAGCCATGTTGAAACACGACTGTAGGGAACCCTTCTTTCAGCTTGAAAACTAAACCGATATGCTGCTTTTTTAACTTCTAATCCATAGGTCCCAAGTTTCATGAACTGGAATGCTGGTACAGACTATTTAGACAGGGCAGCAGTGTGGAGTAGTGCTTAGGGCTCTGGACTCTTGACCGGAGGGTTGTGGGTTCAATCCCAGGTGGGGGACATTGCTGTTGTACCCTTGAGCGAGGTACTTTACCTAGATTGCTCCAGTAAAAACCCAACTGTATAAATGGGTAACTGTATGTAAAAATAATGTGTAAATAATTATGTAATTGTATGTAAAAAATAATGTGATATCTTGTAACAATTGTAAGTTGCCCTGGATAAGGGCGTCTACTAAGAAATAAATAATAATAATATTTAATGGGGGGTGGTTGGGGTCTCCTACCTTGGGAAAATTTTGAGCAAAGATGAATCCGTCTTAATTTATTAATATCACATTTCAAATCAATAAAAGAAAACGAGGATATGCGTGTAGTCATGCATATCTTAAGTCCATATGGTATAGAAATTTGGGTATAGAGGTGACACTGACCAAGAAGCCTCTAATACCTCCAGGATCATTGTGGACCATCTGTGAATCAGTCTGAGGGCTCTCTCCAGGGGTTCAGATAATTTGATCAATTGCCTGTCTCTTTTAATACTAGTGGCACGTATTGTATCTATACAATAACATTCAATGTAGAATATAATGTGGGTATTTGTAACTAATAATTGGTAAACAGTGTTCAAATTTGAAACTTGGTCTGGTCCTTGTAGCACAAAAAAGCAGTTAATTCCATGTTTACCTTCATTCAGAAACCTTACACTGGCAACTCTGTGATGCCTTACAGAGGTTCCGATGGAATGCCATGAATGCTGTGTGAAACGAAATGGAACAAAAAGGGAGAGAATGTAGTGTCAGTGCTGGTTCTTGAGTTTGACAGCTTTGTGAATGTAGGTAGGCAGGAGGCCCTGAGCAATTAAGCGATCCTGTGGGCGTTGTTATGCAATTGCTCTAGTGTGAATGGGTGTAGTAGGTCGATGGCCTTACATATATCTTGGCCACAAAACCAGACATGCAGTGGAGACTGGAAGCCTTGGGTGGCATACAGCAGTATTAATGTCCAAACTAAATGGATATACACTAGCGAACCAATTTACTCGATTTCAATAATAAATTGTTATTTTATAAAAAAATGGAAGCATTAAACTCACAATAAAACCAGGAATGGATCAAACAGCTATGCAATGGAAATCAGATTGCGTGCAATGGGTAATCATGCCTGTTCATCCTTTGCTTTGAAACAACTCTTCATTCACCTGTTCAGTATTGCCTTTGGTTTGTAAATGCTGGCTGCTGATGCTTTTGTAAAGGCCTTCTATAGGAATCACTGCATAAAAGCTTTTGTATAGTCATTGAAATGAAACAGAGTTATCCAGTGCAACTGATCTCGCTCCTGTCATTAGGGCAACTAGGCTGATCCCAGGACTTAATGGTATAGTTAACCCGAGACACTTCTTCAAATTTAGCACAGAGAGAAGAACAAGAGCATATAGATGGATGCTGAGTAAAAGTAAGGTAAACAGAAGGTAGGAAGCTCTTTTTTTTACACAGTTTTAAATGCATGGAGTAGTCTAGCAGACGACATAGTAGGATCTTAAACAACAGTAAGATGCCAGATTGAGATAAAAAAAAATAATAATCTATGACAAATCAATAACAAAAGTAAAGCTAAACACAAAAATCTGGAAATGATTTCTGGAAAATTTCTACGGTTGTATATTTTTTACAAATGAGTACCAGTAATACCATTAGCAGCTACTTTTGTAGGGTCCTCTTTTCTCATAGTCTGTGAAATTATTTGACTTGGGTAACCTTTTCTATAATGTGCCCCTGCCCCACTCTTCCACCGGGCCTGATTCATTTTTATTTAAAATCATGATATCTGGTTCTACTCTATAGTAGGTTAAAGAACTTTAAGAGAATGTTGCTAAACATTGAAAAAAAACAGTGCTTAAAAACATGAATTAAAACAGTCCATAAACATGTTGTGAATATGGCCCAATACCTGAAGCACAATAAATACAATGATGCTGTCATCCTTTCTTTTTTAAAATAAGGAAAACAATGCAGTAAATGTCCACTAAATGAGCCACTATGGGTGGCTTAAAAAATGGCACCATTCTCTTATGTGTTGGACTGGAAGTGCTAACCCACATTTAACTTTATTATTATTATTATTTATTTCTTAGCAGACGCCCTTATCCAGGGCGACTTACAATTGTTACAAGATATCACTTTTTTTTTTTTACATTATTTCACATTATACAGATTCACATTATTTTACATACATTATACAGATATCAC
The DNA here is from genome assembly GCF_902713425.1 of Acipenser ruthenus. Taxonomy (NCBI): domain Eukaryota; kingdom Metazoa; phylum Chordata; class Actinopteri; order Acipenseriformes; family Acipenseridae; genus Acipenser; species Acipenser ruthenus. The sequence continues at coordinate 32,499,715 of NC_081202.1, read as the reverse complement.
ATTATTTTACATACAATTACCCATTTATACAGCTGGGTTTTTTACTGGAGCAATCTAGGTAAAGTACCTTGCTCAAGGGTACAACAGCAGTGTCCCCCACTGGGGATTGAACCCACAACCCTCCGGTCAGGAGTCCAGAGCCCTAACCACTACTCCACACTGCTGCCCCTTAACTGAGGTGAGTCAGGTTCAAACATGTGAGTACTGTAATTTGCAGCTCAATTGAAAATATGCTGTCATTATGGTTGCATTCCTCTAATCCAATATAAGTTTGATTTTCTCAAAACAGCATCTGTGTATTTTCCACTGTGGAATCCCTGGTCAAGGTCACTGACTTTGCACTGCCAAGACGTGAACCTGCACTTCCATGACTGCACAGTCGTGCCTGAACCAGAGGACACACTCTGGGACCCATGCACTCCCCTGACTGTATGACACCCTGCACACCCTGTGCCTGTGCCTTTATCAGGAGGAGACCCTGGGGACCCCTGCACTCCCCTGACAGTATGACACCCTGCACACCGCGTGCCTGTGCCTTTATCAGGGGAGTCCCTGGGACCCCTGCATTCCCCTGACTGTATGACACCCTGCACACTGCGTGCCTGTGCCTTTGTCAGGGGAGTCCCTGGGACCCCTGCACTCCCCTGACTGTATGACACCCTGCACACCGCGTGCCTGTGCCTTTATCAGGAGGAGACCCTGGGGACCCCTGCACTCCCCTGACTGTATGACACCCTGCACACCGTGTGCCTGTGCCTTTATCAGGGGAGTCCCTGGGACCCCTGCACTCCCCTGACTGTATGACACCCTGCACACCGCGTGCCTGTGCCTTTATCAGGGGAGTCCCTGGGGACCCCTGCACTCCCCTGACTGTATGACACCCTGCACACTGCGTGCCTCTGCCTTTATCAGGGGAGACCCTGGGGACCCCTGCACTCCCCTGACTGTATGACACTTGCACACCAGTATGGAGACTGGTGTGCTAACAATGGACTAACAGTGTCGCAGCAGCAAAGGTCATTCAAAATGATCTAGACAGCATTCAGAACTGGGCAGACACATGGCAAATGACATTTAATATAGGAAAGTGTAAGGTACTGCATGCAGGCAATAAAAATGTCCATTACAAATACCATATGAGAGATACTGAAACTGAAGGAGGAATCTATGAAAAAGATCTAGGAGTTTATGTTGGCTCAGAAATGTCTTCATCTAGACAATGTGGGGAAGCTAAAATAAAGGCCAACAAAATGCTCTGATATATAGTGAAAAGTGTTGCATTTATATCAAGGAAAGTAATGCTAAAAGTTTACAATGCATTGGTAAGACCTCATCTAGAATATTGTCTTCAGTTCTGGTCACCTCGCTACAAAAAGGATATTGCTGCTCTAGAAGGAGTGCAAAGAAGAGCAACCCCTATTATTCCTGGTTTGAAAGGCATGTCATATGCAGACAGGCTAAAATAATTGAATCTATTCAGCCTTTAACAAAGAAGACTAGGCGGCGATCTGATTCAAGCGTTCAAAATTCTAAAAGGTACTGAGAATGTCGACCAAGGGGAACCAGTGGTGATTAGAAAAAGCGGCATTCAGAACAGAAAATAGGAGGCACTTTTTTTATACAGAGAATTGTGGGAGTCTGGAACCAACTCCCCAGTAATGTTGTTGAAGCTGACACCCTGTGATCCTTCAAGAAGCTGACACCCTGTGATCCTTCAAGAAGCTGCTTGATGAGATTCTGGGATCAATAAACTACTAACAACAGAACGAGCAAGATGGGCTGAATGGCCTCCTTTCGTTTGTAAACTTTCTTATGTTCTTATGAGCCTTGATGGGCCGAACAACCTTTTCTCATTTTCAAACTCCTCTGTCTCCTTATGGCATTTTCTCAGCTGAATGGCCTTTGATCTTGAAAAGTAAGGAATTGAATGAGAATCTGAGACAGTGCTGCTGTGTTTCAGGCCAGATGCCTTGATTGTCATGGTATAACGCAGCTCCCAAAATGCATTGACCTCAGACGTATGCTGAGGTTATACTAGTGCCTTTACATTATCTGATTATACCTCATAACCACAAACATGCTAAACTCATACACTTGACATTTATTTCTGTTTTCCTTTTCTCTTGTGAACTACACCTCTACAGCGATGATTCATGTCTTGGAAATGCACACATCTGTCAATACCTGTATTGTGGTAAATCTACAAAATGCATGGCTGACCGCCTAATGATTTTATTTAATTCCCCTTTACCCGCTAAAGCTACTGTATGTAGTATCTATGACCGCATTCATAATCTTTTAGTTGATTGATGCAGTCAATGATTACAAGAAGCTAAAAGCACAAGGCAAGCAGTCTGGAAAGAGCACTGCACTTCTGCACATGTAGCTCAGCATCTTTTAAAAGGAGCACTGTGCTTGACAGATTTAGTTTCACGCGTTTTCTTGAAATACTCCCGTTTATTTGCTTTCCACTTGCATTTATTTACTAACTTTGTATTTCCAGTGGCTGCAAATGCCATTACAGCTGTTCCTAATACAAACTTCACTGTGTTAATTTTCCCCTTAGTGGGGTAATGTAGAGCTTAGGCGCTGACTCCGTGGTGCTCCGAGGCTCAAGCATGCATGGGTATAATAAGCAGGTGCTCAGCACCCTCCTCACCAAATTGGGGATGCGTCACAATCAGAACTATTGTAGCTGTTAAAAAGTAAAACATTGAGCAAGTAATGAAGTTTTATGCAACTGACTTAGATGCGCAGAGATTAAAACTGAAGGAAATGAATACTTGCGGACTATGCTATCTGAGTCCTTCTGGCTGCACCCGTTTCATCCTGCGTTGCACAACACTCATTCTCCAGCCTCAGAAGACAAGAACTATCTTCAGTCAACAATGAGACAGACGAGGCTGAATCATATTGCTGTCCTTAATGTTCATCAACACCTTACCAGAGATCTAGATGTGAATATGATTGCTGACAATTTCATCCAGAAGGCTACAGAGAGAGGTGATATCTTTAAAATCGGTGAAGACACTTGTTGGCAGAAACAAAAGTCACTGCCTATGATATCCAATATGGGCCAACGTGTAGATCAGGCATCTCATCACTGGAATAAACTGCCTTCAAGCATTAAAATGGCCTCTTCACCTTTGTGAAAACCACTCATATATATTTATTTTAAATCAGTATTGCAAATCCTGTAAACACTGACTATGACCAGGATCATGTCAATTGGAATTCTTTATTTTCCTCTGTTTGTATTTTTGTATTTCTGTTAATTGTTTTTGTCCTCTTTGAATGTTTTTTTTCTTCTATAATGTGTTATTTCTTTGCTGCCTTTTCTTCCAGGACCCCCTTGGAACTTAGAGGTATATCTCAAGGGTTCTATCCTGGTTCAATAAATACATTTTGAAATTTCGAATTTTTAATGAAGGTTCCAGTACAATGTAAGCAAACACTTTCATTATCTCCAGCTTAATTTGTAACAGTGCTAATCAGTCAATCTGTCGTTGGATTTAAATGAATGCAAGGCAGATGAAAAACATTAATTTATAAAAAATACATTTAAATGTGCCCCACACACCACTCCTTGGCTCCCTCACAACTCAAAACCAGGTCTCAACAGTCATTTAATACAAGAGAATACATACAGTGTATACAACAGTATCTTAGTAAAGATGTCTTTATTCCATGTATTATTTTATTCCATAACAGAAAAGTTTTTGTGTACAGTATTTAGACAAAAAAAGTTTCCATTGGCATATCAACCCAGATCGAATTAGGTCTCTCTCATACCCATTTAGGATTGCTGGCAGAAATCAGCCTCTCTACGACCCTAGCCACGCTAACTAAATAAACCCAGTAGTTGCCAGGTTTTGCCAGTTATTTAGGTGATGTGGACAGGGTATGAATTTGTAAGTAGTGCTGGAGGATGCTGAACTGAGGGAACACAAAGCCCTATAAGCAGGATTTTCAAAAAACAGTGTTATTGTATCGAACTCGTGGTATAGCAACGAGAGCTTTAGTAGCAAGTCATTTTCAAACAAATTGTGTTAATTAAATCAATCGGTTTATGCTTTGAAATTAAGCCGATGAGGTTGTTAATGAATGCATTTCTCGTTAAAAAGCTTAATTGTCACAGGTCAAATACATCACTTCCTGTCTCAACGACTTGCTAAGGGGAACTCGTTAATCAAAATGCATGTTAACGACATCAAGAAAAATTAAAGCATAATTCACTGTTATGGAAACTACTAGCATGGAGATGGCTCTCGCACCAGCCAAATGGAAATAAATAAAAAAAAAAATCTATTTTGTGTATAATTTCTAAACTTCATTTAAAATTGTGCATTTTGTCATCCAGAATGTACATTTATTTAGAACGCTTCACATATAAAATGCTGATTTACGATTATCTGGTGTGTGGGTAAAAATCGGATGGCACAGATTAAAATAAATAAAAATTAAACCCATTTACCCACATTCGGGAGGATATTTTGCCACAGCTTACTATATACAACTATTTTAATGTACATTTTGCAATCTTTTTGCGATTAAAAAGAAGAAATACCATAAGCCATCTATGTATATTGGTTGGAATTTGACATCTACTATTGAATGTATTGTAGCGTTTTCTTTTTTTGGGACAGAAATGAGACTGCAACCGTGAGTAGATTAAGGCTGAAGCCATTTATTTGTGGTACAGCAATAATTAATAAAATAAATTCATAAAGTGAGGGAATGGAACTGGAAGTCGAAAATTAAAATAAATGATTACAATTATTATTTGCTTTTCCCTATACAATTCCCCCTCTATCTGTCTATCTCCACGCACACCCTTCTCTATCTTGTCTTCCATGAATCGCCCGGTCTTTTCCACGTACCCCCTTATGTGCCTTCACTCCCCCAGACCCCCACTCCCCACGTCTTTCCTGCAACACCATTCCCCTGCATGCACACACACACAAAGCAACCCCTCCACGCACGCACACACACACACACACACACACAAAGCAACACCTGCATGCATGCACACACACACACACACACACACACACAGCAACCCCTGCACGCACACACACACACAATCCTAATTCTCTCCCCTCCCTTCAGGATCGCTACAGTATTTTATTATGTACGATTGTAGGCTATATATAAATACATACTTTTCAAGTGCCATTGGTGTTTGCAGTTGTTAGTTATTATACATGTATACCAAGTATGTAACACTTCATTATATATTTATTAAGCTTTTAAAATTATGGTAGAACTCCCTAACCCAATACATAATTTGTTTATAATTAATTGTTTGGTGAATTCCTCTAATCATGCATTTTCTCTGTTACAATAAATAAAGTCAACATGATTGGAAGTAGCCACTGAACACTTACAGTATTATAAGAACATTTTATATGCATACAGACATGTGAAGGTGAAAGTGTACATTGTACATAAAGTGTGGGGGGAGTCTGACAGCATTACAGATACGTCTAAGCAAAATCCATACATTCCTAGTGCATCGCTGTGTGTCCTTGATACCTGGTCTTCGTTCTTGTGTGGATAGGACACAAGTGAAACCCCTTCCCAGGTACCAGATTTTAAAAATAATAATAATAAGGTTTTCAAGTCTTTAATTGCTATAAAAGGTTAACATATGATGAATAAAACACAAATAAATGACCTAAACTGTGTTTTTCATTAACCCTTTATGGTCCTGGGTACTATTATTATTATTATTATTATTATTATTATTATTATTATTATTATTATTTCTTAGCAGACTCCCTTATCCAATTGTTACAAGATATCACATTATTTTTACATACAATTACATTATTTTTTACACATTATTTTTACATACAGTTACCCATTTATACAGTTGGGTTTTTACTGGAGCAATCTAGGTAAAGTACCTTGCTCAAGGGTACAGCAGCAGTGTCCCCCACCTGGGATTGAACCCACGACCCTCCGGTCAAGAGTCCAGAGCCCTAACCCTAGCCCCTATACTCCACACTGCTGCCCCAACATAGAAATAAAAACATGTTTTATTTTATTTTATTTATTTTTTGTTTGAACAATGAAAACAAAAATGCTGCTAATAACGCTAATAACAATAATAATCAATAAACAGTAATTATCAAATAAAAATCAAACAACATCAAAACATGTGCCATTATCGACTTGCTCTGTGCCATTTATTGAAATGTTCAATACAACAGAACCCGGGGTTGCCTTCACAGCCACTGCACATTTTTCTTGTGTCCTTTCTTTTGTTTTCATTTTTGTAACAGACCCTGCACATTTTTTGCAGTCTCTGCTTCCAAATGCGTGTACAGGGCTACTTTGCTCAGGCGTTGTAATGGATCTGGCTGCCGCAGACGCCTGCTTCATTGCCTTGTACCCAGTGCTGTGTTTTGATAGTTTTTTGTCACAGCACTGCCATTTCAAACCAAACACCTTCCAGTGATTAGCTTTTCGGGAACAAAAGCCAAAAAGCACTCGAATGGAGAACACAAACTCTCAAGTTCCACGGCGGGGTGCACATCTGTGTAAACAGGTGTAAAATCAAATGATGGAGGACTGGCATCATGGTAGGGATCAGTAATAAACACCCAGTCCCCTGCAGTTCTTGGCTCCACATCCTCTTCATCATCATCGCTGAGTGATAAGTCAGCATCACTGTCTCCGGTATCGAAATCCTCCGAACCAACTTCATCACTCCCGTTGTCGCTCTCCAGGCACGTTGCCATGTTTAGCTTTCGCTAAAAACTATATAAATTACAAGTAAAACTAATAATAAAATAAAAAAATAATACTATAAAACACTATATATATATATATATATATATATATATATATATATATATATATATATATATATATATATATATATATATATATACTTGTAAAAGTTTAATGGCTTCTCGCAATATATCTCAGTCTTCTAAACGCCCACAGGTAGATTGGAATCTCTACACAACACGCGATTGGATACAAATGTCACCTGACCCTCCCCCGACTTTCATTGCACATTCCACAGTACTAGCACTGCCTTAAGGAGTGAAACCTGAAACGCTAGACTGAGAAACCGATCATAGAATAGAATGGGAAACTTGACGTACGCAGGTTCGGCATGGTACTGTAAGTGGGTTTTCATTTGACATACGTGTGTACATCATGGTGTTGAAGTGGTTAAAATCCAAGGACACATTGCAAATCCGGAACCACCTAAGGACATTTTATAGTAATATCTAATATGCCATTTTCTATACCAAGATTTCAGTTGTATAATTGAAATATATTCAAATAGGCTACAGTTGCATTGATAATTTCTTGGTAGTAACGTTACACTGGGTGCAAATAACTGTATATCATTTTAGCAATACAACAAAATGTTCCGTAAGGTTACAAATGGTTAAAATAAGTGAATAAATCTAATTCATAACCGCAAGTATAGAAAAGTCTAAAATATTTTCAAAACTACAAATATTGAATTATCAAGGTAGTCTGTAAGAAATGAAACATGGTCCCGTGGGCTGTTAAGTGTTTGCTTCAAGGTGAGTTATATACGCTTTCGTTAATTAAAACTCTATTCTTTCAAGTGCAAATTAACTCCTGATAAACGACAATTAACACAGATTTGCTTTTAAATTCCCACACAAATAAAATAAATAGTCGCCATGCCCATTAAGGTATTAACATTATTTCGTAAATCAACATAATTTCGGCAATCACATTAGGACGATTATTTAATAACGAAATAGGCATAACGACCGCTTGCAAATGCCAAAATCAATACACACCGATTTCTTGATTAACACTAGCACCGGCATAGCCGCTTTTTGAACAGCTTTTGCAATTCAAATTTAAATATCTCCCCGTATGTGAATATCTCGTACATGTCCGTTCTTAAGTGTTACTAAATATTTGAATTAAATACCAATACGGTGTTTCAGCTGCAGAATCATAAAAATGAATAAGTTATAAGCACTTGCTTCTTCAACCGCCAGACCCGCAGTTTATGAGGCATATTGAAATCAAGACAATATAGCCGACAATTCACTCTGGGCTTTGTAATAAAATCAAAGTCATTGTGAAAGAACGTATTTATACTCCTGTCGAGTGCTGAAACACTAATGAAAGTCATTCTACACATCATATATTATTATTATTATTTACACTGCATTTCTCAGGCAGAACGACTGTGCCACCCTGAGTGTGACGGTGCAAAAAAATAAAAAATGTCCGTATTCTAAGCTCTCTGCACAGATCAGTGACCATCAGGACTGATGCTAAACGAAAGCCAGAGACTGTTGCATTTTACAATGCAACGAAGTACGGTGTGGCTATACTGGACCAAATGGCACGGCTGTATTCTGTCAAAGGTGTACTCGCAGGTGGCCTGTGGCTGTTTTTTTATAATGTTTTGGACCTGGCAGCCATCAACACTTTGGTTTTGTACAAGGAGTGCACCGGCAACACAATCACTCGGAGGGACTTCATTTTGCAGCTAGCCCTGGAGCTACAGCAGAAACATTTTGAGACATGAACGGCAGCTGGCAAATGCCCCTCAACCTTCAGCCAGCGCTGCGCCCACTGGCACACGGAATAAAAGACAATGCCAGGTTAGTAAATGCAATAAAAACAGAACTTTTGATGTCTGCGCCCGTTGTGAAAAGTCTTTGGCAAATGCACTGGTACAATTGAAAAACGTGTTTTCTGCATAGATTGTACTTAGAAAGCTGTAATAGAACTCTGAACAGACAGACAGAGCCTTTGAACTGTTTCACTCAAAAGCGCTTTCACGTTGGAAGTTATGTTATATTTTTGTTTTATGCTATTTTTATAACTAGTTATTTAGGTTTTATAATTTAATATGTGCATACAGCTTTCTACACCTGTTTACCCAGAAGTTTATTTGCGTAAAGTTTATTTAATCACAGTGTTCACGTTTATGTATATGTGCTCTTTTTGAAAAAAATAAGAAAAAAGTTTAATTTCCAATGTAAATACGGTGTTTCTACTCTGAAAATTTTAAAAATATTAAGTTATTTCCGATTGTTTGTTTTTCATTTTCATATCGAAGCCGTTTTAAAACGGAGCCGCATATTTTGTCGGTGGGGCGGTTGTATGTAGTCTGAAATCTCAGCGGTTCAAGTGTTAACACTGAACTTTGAAAATCCTGCCCTATGTGGCTTGGAACTTGGTTTCGGGAGACTAGGTTTCAAGCCACTGCATGGCAGACGAAGTGAGGCTTGGTGTTTCATACAGCAAACTTGCCTCCAACTAGGTCTCCCGCTGGTCTCCTGGAACCAGGTTTCAAGCCACTGTTCCTGAAAAAGGGGCTTTGTGTTTCCTCAGTTTAAGGATTGTCCAATCTGAAAGGTGCTAGAATGGGGGTCAAAAACCTCAGATTGCTGAAAAAAACAACTGCCTGGTGCCAGCAATTCACAAGACCATCAGAGAAATTATTGGGCAGGTGAATTTTATATTGGAATGAAATGAGATTGAGTGTACAGAATTAAAGTGGAAAAAAGAAAAATAAATAGAGGCCACACTATCTGCAAATTACTTTATTGTCCATTTTTCTGATATTTGCAATTGTTCTGAGTGCCATTGCTTGAATAAAGTCTGCAATGAATAAGGGCATCTGCTAAGAAATAAATAAATAAATAAATAAATAAATAAATAATAATAATAATAATAATAATAATAATAATAATAATAATAATAATTGTACTACTCGTCAGATCAGATATGGCAATAGCTGGCAGGACCTGATCAGTTTTGGATTTTTAGAGACGTCATGGAGGGTAAAGCCGCTGAAATCCACTACCCGGAATGGGCAAGTGCAGGAGACTTCAAAGCCCAGGTCATACAAACATATCAATAAAACATGAGTAGTAGCTGAAAACCAGCATCATCATTGCATGGATTGTGTTTGGACGCATTCCACTTCTGATTTATGCAAGTGAAAATATCAAAACTATTGGGACTATTTTGAAACATTAGATGTGAATGGCAAGTAATGGCCATTTCTTACCCTATACAGTCCTTTTTATGCATGATGAAAACTTTGAAAAGCACAAACCACAGTTCTTTTAACAAAGTATAGGAATTAAGACACCCACAGGAAGATCACATGGCATAGACAGAACAAAGCTCTTGACTAACTAATAATGATCCTATCACACCAGATTCCTGATTTAAGGTTCAAGTTACAGGCGAACCATGAAAAGAGTACAGTAATATTCTCTGTGGTGAGGTTTCCTTGCCATCCAATAACATGACAAAATTTGATTTAATAAAAACAGGAAGAGTGCAAAATTCATTACAGCAGTAAAAGTTCATTTGATAAAATATTTCTGCACTCAAAATAATGTATGTTCTGTAGCCCTTCGTGATTAAAACAACTTTCTTCCACCCCCAAAATTTCCGCTGGCTTCTTGCGCGTCTGTCTGCAGAATCGTTCCTCAGGGAGAGGGGAGCTCACACGTCAGTGTGCTGGGAGCCGTTGCTGGGTTTCTTTTCTGGGCTGAACTGGCATAGGCTGGTCGCTCGGCTCCGGGGGGCTAAGGTCTTCAGGTTGGGCTTTGCGGGACGGTCTTTCAGGAGGAAGTTCTGGATCAGCTGCAGCTTCTCGTGCTCCTCTTTGAGGAACACGTCCACCAGCAGGGTCTTCTCCTTCTTGATCTGCTCGCTGATGTCCTTAGGGATGTCTGGGATTATCCAGTCCAGCCCCTCGCTGAGCAACATCACCAGGTTCTGAAAGAGAAACTGCTCTTCAGCCAACAGCGGTGCCTGTGGGTTCCCACATGACCCCAAACAGATCCCCTATGCACAGGTATTCAAATTAATTTCATTGGCAGGACCCAATCATTGGTTCTTTTTGAGATCAATACAATTTGAACAAGATTTTTAATCTTAGCTGTCGCTGCCCTTTTCTCTGATGTCACCACCCCATTTCAGTCCCCTGGTTGCAGCTAGGGCTTTGCACTTCTCAGCCACCATACTGTTTACGGTTCATCATTTGAAATCTGTTTAATTCTCGCCTGCCAGACCAGAATCGATACTGGGTCTCCGATCCGCTGTGACCCAGCACAAATGGACCCTTGGTGCTGTGTCAATTAACAACTGGCATTGAATACTGGGCTGCATTCAATAGGCAGAGTGCTCTGCCATGGCACCAAGTAACATGAGTTAGCTCTAAATGAACAGTGTGTTACGAAGAGGAAACTTTCAAGATAGCGGAAAATACAGCACCAGCGTTGCTTTGGGATGAATTTATGGAAGATTGTGCAGAAAATCTGCTGTTTAATGCCTCTATTGCACTTGCATTGAGAGCCAACACCATGGCTTTAGCGGCAGTGAATTGAAACATGTGCAAGAGTCCTGTACGGATTGAAAACTACATTGAGAGCACTGTTCCTCAGTATTGTGATTGCTGCATATTTTGTTTTATTTACAGGTGGCTACAGTGCAGTTTACACTTGCAATTAAAATGTTTCTAATATGTAAGTACAGCAAAATAAAATTAAAAATCTGTCCAAAAACAGAACAATTTCATTTTTTCAACAATTATTCAACCCAGTAACTTTTATACAGCAAATGAATAAATAAATTTAAAAAAATCAAAGAAATTTTTTTGAATACATCTGTGAATGACTTTAGCAGTTAGTTTCTTTGTTTTGTAAACTTCTGCATTTCCATGAGCTCCTGCATCTGCCTTTTCTATTCCTCTGCAAAGTGTTATAATTGTACTACTGTTTGTTTTTTCTCTCCAGTATGATTGAAGTCTTATAGTACATATATAATTTTATTTATAATGTGCTCTTGGTTAGATAGAATTGTAACACTGCAAAAGTACCTAATTTTAATAAAGTTCTCTTATTCTAATGTCGTCTTTCTGCCACGAAAAAAAGGGTTTAAAGTTTTTGGAGTAGCCTATACTGCTGTGCTTTTTCAGCCAAGATACATGAAGCCTGATCTCATAGAAATAGCAAAACTATTAAAAAAAAAACAGTGTTACATATAGTTCACCTTTAAAACATCGCTATTCGTCCATTATTTTTCTTTTTAATGCAGTTAAGAAAATATTCCTTCATATAAGGCCGACTGAACAAACAATAACAAGCTGAGTGTTTCAAATGCTGCATCCGATGCTGCAGATTCACTTTGTTTAAAAGGAAAAATAGTTAAATAATTATGCTGTTAATTAAAATAAACTACCTACGAAAACATATGTTGGTCAAAAAGTCTAGTATCTGGGGAAATTACACCACAGTTGCCGCACTGGTGTTGTACCACCGCCATTTTGAAATGCCCTCCTCAGACTGGCAGCTGACGTTACAAAGCGCTCTCAGCTTGTTCAATAGAAAGCGCCACATAACGTTCTGGAGCTCTATGCCTATTAAACGCACCCCTAGTGTCTGGATTTAACAAAGCAGTGAAACCACAGCACCTGTTGTAACAAAGTAAACAGTACCTTGAACATAGCTCTCTAGGCAAAATTGAGATGATTAATCAATCCTGTTGTTAACTAGGCATAGCCACAGCATGTTTTGTATTGCATTAAAGCACACAAACAGCAGTTTGGTGCCAGTTCAAGTGTAAGATAAGTGAGCCTGGGAATCCACAATTCCCCAGAGAGACTCACCTGAAACAGGATGACGAAGGCGAGGCGCGCAGCCAGCACAGACCAGTACTGCTTGGAGAAATCATACGGGTTTGATGACCAAGGTGGTTCTCTGTAGTCCCTGTACCTGTAACAGAGAACACACTGCTTTATTAAAGAGTATAATGTAGGGTAGCATGTTTTGGTAATCATATGTAAGGCAGTATTTCTTGTCACGATTATCACAGATTTCCGTGAAATGTACCCATTGCCATGCAATATGTAGTTTCCCTGTGAAAATTCCTATTTCTGAAAGAATCATGTAAATATACATATTTTTTATCACTTAGAAATAAATACACTGAACATTTGTCTTATTGATGCACTACCTGTTACATTGCATTTAAGAACCTGGTTTAGTTTAGACCCCAGCTGCATCAAAGACCGGAAATATTTCTTCTGAAGATCGTTCTATTCAGTACAAGAAGGGAATATTTCACATGTCTTATTATTTTTTACATTTATTTATGTTTTTATTTTGTTGATAATTCATTGATGGTGAAAATAGAATGTCTTTAAAAGGTGGACATAAAAAATGAAATATTCTACAATTTAGCATTTACTGTTGTTCAGGTAAGCATTTAAATATTTTGGAATGTTTGTTGTATAATAACTGTAGAGAAAATGATCAGATTGAATGTGGCAATGCTATATATTTCTGCTTTAATAAATATTATGATAAATAGTGAAATATCTTGAAATACCTATTTTTAGCTGAAAGGTGGTGAAATTTTTACAGTGAAAAAAATGCAGCCCTAATCATATGAGAGAAAATGTATTGGCAATCATATGAAAAAATTGCGTTGCCAGTCGTATGAAACAAAATGGGTTGGTAATATTAAACCAGTTTGCTGGCTGTGACTTTGTCATGAGTAGAGGCAACTTAGGGTTAAAATGATTGAAGTGATAAAGTATGTGTATGAATGCAGGCTTTAAATGTCACATTTCCCCTTACTATTTACTATTTAATTGTGTTTGCTTCAGTCATTCTGAGTGGTTCTGGGTTGTGTTGCTTCATTACTGAGTTATGTTTCTTCTACATCTCTCGAACTTTAGAAGAAACATCTTTGAGCTCGTCTGGAAAAAGGGCTGGGCTGACAGCCTTTCTCATTCTGTTCAAATTATGTGACTATATGACCTACTGTCGAGGCGGAGCTAGCAGAGTTGAAAGGTCACGCTACCACATGATTTGAATGGAATGCGGAAGTCTGTTCAATGATAGTGTAGATCGTTTGAATTCTCCAGACAAGCTCACAGCAGCTCAAAGCCAGATGAAGGCAGGTTTAGAGACACATGATAAAGCAGCATTGGACCAACTGATCCCTCTCGGAAGGATTGCAAGCAGCACACAATAGTAATGGAAAGTCATTTGTTACACTTGTCATGTTTTCCATGTTTCAAATTCCAAAATGAACAATAGCGCGCAGTGAAGCACACTTGCTAGCTTTGCTTTGCAATCCAGGAATGCACGAGAGGTCTGAATAACAGACAGGATGTTCTAATTGTTATATATATATATATATATATATATATATATATATATATATATATATATATATATATATATCGCTTGGTCACAACATTTTATTACATTTTCTGAAAATTTTAAACAGTTTCTGTGAACTCTGTGGAGTTTGTGAAGTTGCCCTGCCATAACTTTGAAAAAAAACATTATGCATTATAAAATAGATGCATAGACAGGAAACTTAACATGGTACAATTATGTTCACAGTGAGTTCTGTGTATCATTGATTTCTCTTCCATATCTTGACTTTTTGTGACTTCTTAGACCTACCCGCGATGTATTAGTCATATTCACTCCCGTAACTTAGTTCCATCCCTGCTGCAGTAGTTTAGTTACGACTGTTTGTTTCAAACTACTTTCGTATGCAAATTTACGAATCTGACTATAATATCGTTTCACGCTTACCCTTTATGTATTATCATTTTTTCCTGATTTATGACTTTTGTGCCTGTTATTTTATGCATGCCTCTCACTGGCATAGATTCAACTAGCTCTTCATATGTCAAACTTTCTGTTTAAATGTTTCCAGGCTTTTAGTTATTTTAAAATAAAGCACCTTAAAATATAAAAGAAACCAAAAAAAAAGTTATTAATAGACTATATTAAATAACAATGGCAATAAATATATGTTGTTTTGGTTTCGTTTACATATTAAGATGCTTTATTAATGAAGGGAAGCATGGAAACAAATCATTGCAGAGTTCTTTAATTAAACACAAACTGAAATCTTTTCTTCTCCATAATTAATTATGTAGTGCATAGACAACTGAAATACGCTGGAAGGTATTTACTTGCGTAGCCTACTGTACGTACTGTACTTTTTTCCTTTACACAACAAAAATATACATAGACTCGAACAAAAGTTTTCTGCAGTATTCTTAAATTAACATGCTTTTGAGATATTAATTTGTTAAGTGTGTTCATGAATTATGTTTTCACTTATGGGTTGTAACGAATGCATTTGTACTGCAGGCTAGGTTTTGAGATGCACATGTTTTTTTTTATATATAAACGTTTTCATACTAACTTTTGTACTTGATAACATTAATTTAAAAATCCATTTAATGTCTATGATTAATATGTTTTGTGACTAATTTGAAGATATTAATATGTTTCAATATTAACTAAATTGAGTTAATAATCAAATTTATTAATCTTGCTACATCATAATTGATTCATTAAAATGGTTGGATATACTGTTACTTGATTGATTCCTGTCTTTTTAGAATATGTTTTGTTGAAGAAAAAAAAGTTTTTGACTGATTCTGGTTTTCTTTAGGTTGTGCTGCAACAGCTCAGAATAATGAGATGAGCTTCATTCACATCGTATTTACTAAAGGGCACTAATTGTATTGTGCACATTAAAGTGAGCAGTAATTAGTTAGTTTGGACACCAGGCTTTAACCACTGAAAAGCGTGCTATTTAAACCTATTATTCTGGCCTGAAAGCTAGTGATGTCCAGTTTGATTCTTTTTACTGACTCGATTAGTTTGATTCGTTCAGTTTAGTGAATACATTCAACAGATTTGTTTGTCTGATTCACCAACGTGAAATAAATACATCTTGCTAAATTACTTGGTTATAAAAATGTGTTTGAACAGAAAAATCTTGCAAGAGCCATGTAAGTTAAGATTGTTCAGTTGGTGGGCCACACCGTAAAAAAATACATACACCGTAATGTACGTGAAAATGTCTATATACATTGTATGTAGGCCAGTATACTCAAAATATACTACTTACACAAAACACATTAACTAGAAGCAGCTTTCATAGAACTGACAAAAACTGAAAAACTCAATGTCACAAATGTAATATAATGGAGGAAATAGAAGAGTATTTTACTTTCAATGGAAATCTCAAACAGTAAAAAAAAAATGAAAATGAAGATGTCAGAGTAAATAATGCCTCAATATTTAACTTCTATTCCAAAAGTTTTTAACAGCACTGAAAAAAAAAGATACTGACAAGCTGTGAAAATGCAAAATAGTACACAGTACCACTTTGAAATGTACATTTTTATCCTTTTGTCAGGACACTTGACTTCTTTTCTCGCACACATGATAACAATGCTCATTACGTGTTCTAATTCTGCAACTTTTTCACATAATGCCTGTTGATGCAGAATCCAGTGTAAAAAAATGGGTACCTCTGCATTTCTTTGTTTAATTTTACCCAGCACTCTGCTGCTAGCCTATCCACTGTTTTGTCATATATGGTGCATCTTCTGTTTTAATCTGATTACAGACCTGTAATCAGAATTCAGATAGGTTATTTTTTAAGTTTTAAATGCAAAGGTTTATTGATGTACAATATAAATTAAAATAGGGAAAGAAATTGTATTTAATTAAAACAGCAATGTAGCTTTACTAGTCGCTTAATCCTGGTTACAAAACGTTTTTTTTTTCTTTCCTTTGAAGACCTTTGCTTACACAGTTCAAAATGCACTAACCATTCTGCTACCCGTAGCTACACAGTGTGTGTTTTTGAGTTCTGATCATTCTAATACCTTAAGATAAAAGAGTAGCAAGAAACTGGAAAATACCATGTTTAGTGGGTTACTTTTAGAGCTAGTTTAGGCAACATAATATTAGGCTGCTTTTGGGGTGGTAAGTTGACTTTGGGCTACAAATGTATTTTAATTCCTGGCAACCCTGATTCCAAAACACCCCCGCTTTAGAGTATGAACTATTTATTCTAAACAATGTCACTCAGTTTTAACTGCAACCTATTTAATAAACTGTAATTTACTGGGAATTACACTAAATTTCCCACAGAGTACAGGTTTACTGGATGTGTGCTGTACTCATATAGCACTGCCACCCTGACCCATGGAGCCTGCTCTGCAGGGTGGCAGTTCTGACAAGGAAGAGAATTGAGGCTGCGTCTCATCAATCAATATTTCTCGGGTAAGCAGAACAAAAAGAAAAATCTGCCATTGCACAGCATGACTTTTATTGTATATGCATTAAAGGAGAAAGGCTTTTTTGTTTTTGTTTTTTACATCAGACAAGGAATGTTAAAATTAAAAGGGAAGCAGTGCAGTTTCACTTTACGTTGCCTCTGCATGTCCCCTGCTGAGTGCTGTGTCTGCTGATCGCTCATTTTCAGTCAATGTAAGCCTCCTCCACCTTCACAATAAGCTACTCACCAAAAGATACGCTTGGACTGCTGGGGCTTTTGATATCACGATGGTCACAGGTAAGTCTCTGACATTATCGTTCACATTAAATTAACGCTCACAATACATGTAGCGTGCACGGTATGGTATGTAAATTAGCCAAATACTGTGCACATAAATGAATGTGTTCTCTGTTAGTAAATAGGGCAGTACATTTAGATTTATCACTCATATTAGGCTCACTTCTTTACATGTGCACTAACTACAAATTTAGTGCCCTTTTGTAAATTAGGTCCAAATGGTGACCAGACGTCCCGGTGTAGCTATCAAAGGTCCCGGTATCCAGACATTTTGTAAAAAATTTTAAAAGTCCCAGTATTCAGTCGCTTCGTGTAGCACGACACTCTCTAAATACCTTTTGTCAAAAAAAAAAAAAAAAAACTTTTAAAAAAACAACCGCTTTTAGTTTATGGCACCTGCAGTGAAAACAAAATAAAATAAAAAGCACTCGAGAAATATGCTGATAAAGATGAGTGTAAGAAAGCAGTCTGGCAGTTGCGTTCAGATGTTCTGCATTCATCTCAAAACTTTTTGCAGAGTAGCTTGTATGATACAGTCAATAACTGTTCCAATTTCTGCTGCAGGATGTTGAGAGAACGCAGAACTATTAAACTCAAAACACACACAAAAGCTAAAATTAAACTTGTTAGAATAACATGGATGTCTGGGCCAAATTAAAAAGAAAATGGCTAACACATGGCATTTGAGCTGTGGTTTCTTTTCACCACCACATAACTACACATGTAGAATTCAGAGGGTAGAATTGGAGAATGTGATTTGGATTCCTTTACAAAATTATTTCCCAGACCTTGGCCACAGTTGGTGCCTGTCCATGGAAATAAGACTCCCGTTGCATAGCAGTTGCACCCACTCCAGGTTTTAACAGCCTATTGATGAAACTAGATGTTTTATACCATTCTGCTATAAGATCTGTCCCCATTGTGCGCTTTACAATTGGATGTATTGGCCCTCTCTACATACAAGGCGACTGAAGCACTGGTCTGTCTTAATCTAGCGAACCTTCATTGGGAAAATGCCTGCTTACTTGCATAGTTTACTGGAGCTCTCCTCTTCACTGCACAACTTAAGATCCAGTAAACATATTAAAGTAGTTGTTCCCATGCAGGGTATCAACAGTTTTTGGTTGTCACTCATTTCAGTTTGCAGCAGCCAATGACTGAAATGAGTTTCAACAAAACTTCAAATTAGAACGGTTCATATCTGAGGTTTCTTTTAGCTGTAGAGTCTACTCATTGCTGACTGACATTTGTTCCTGTTAGTTGTTGCTGGGTTTTGTATGTTATGATTGATCGTGTGTTTTTTTTACTCCTTATTTATTGTGTTTTATGTTGTTTGCTGTGGTGGTATGAACCTCTTGCCAGGTCATTGTAAGTGAAAATTTGTTCTCAATTGAATCAACTGACAAAAAAGTCTGTTAACATGATGCAATTATGTGTTAGAATATTAATACATAAATGACGTAAAAGCAGTCCCAAGCACTTCAGTTCTGTGCCGACTGTTTAAGCCTACTTGGAGCATGTATCTATTTGTAGCAATGGCTTCAATTTATGCCATCGAGTTACAGGTTTGCAATTAAAAATAGTAGGTATTGCAAAGCATATCAAACAGAATGGCAAGCCATGGTAAATGCATGGTATGTCCATAGGAAACTGCAATATTTACTGTGGCTTTTATAAGGGATAGCCCACCATCATCTCTTTCAGCTCAGTCTTTAAATACATCCATCGCTGGCTGAATGAAACCCAGACTTCTTGCTGCCACAATTCTCAGAGGGCCCTCTGGAAAATCTGGAAGCAAACAAGGTCAGCTCGTTCCCAATATACCCTGCCAGCAAAACCAGCTTGGAGGAATAACACTGACAGGCTCCCTGCTGTAGCATCCCTGGGGTCTGTTCATTTAGAGATACTCTCAATGTCTGTGCAGACCTGGAGTCGAGGCCCAACACAACAGTCGTCTTACATAATCCAATTAAATATCCTGGTCCTACCTCAAACCAGAGTAATTCAATTCATTAACAAACACCCCCGTCTCATGGAAACAAAGTCTATTGTTTTCTGGTTGTACAATTGGATTATAACGTGGGAATATAGCCATCGACTCCCCACACCCACGCAAAAACAACAACCCTTTCTTTTTCATGAAATATCATTTACAGTTCATAAAAAAAAGACAGCAATTAAATTAAAACTCGAAAATGTAATTACTGTCCCAGCTATTTTTTCCTCCATACAAAATAAACAAAACAATGACAGAAGTATGGACAACGGCCACAAATGTGAAATAAATCCAACAGTCTCTATTGCGGCAACTTCTTGCCTAATCATAACCACTTTATAACCACTGGATTATATTTCATAACCACTGGATTATATTTTTAGACACAAGATTTTTATATTTATTTTGTAAAGTGCCTTGGAATGCTTGCATGAAGAGCGCTATATAAGTTAAATTTGTATTGTACTGTCGGTATATTATCATCATCATCATCATCATCATCATCATCATCATCATCCTCCAAAAAACAATCCAGCATAAAAAAAAAAAAAAAACTGTTGTCCTATTTCTGGATTAATAGTGTTGCCTCTTCTTTATAGTTTTATATTTATTTACACAAAATTATACAGAAAAACTCCAGCATGTGCTGTTAAGTTGTTTGAACCAACTGCTAAATCACAATGGAGTCAGTTTATTACTCACCTTAATGCACTTATTTGACTGTATATTTTCTTATCAGTTTCTTTAAAAGGGTATCCTTCCCTGATGTTTTTCATTGGCATTTAAAAAAAAAGTATTCTCTTTTATTAATAATTTAAAATTGTCGATAACACTTTATATTAAGGTGTTGCTTATTAACGTTTTATAAATGTTTTATAAATATACACCTTTTTAACCACCTATTGTACTTTGGGATGTTTAAAAATAATTCTGTTACAGCTACTGCATGGTTATAAACCATTTTTAATGTTTTAGTAACACTATATAACATAGTTATTACGCATCTATTGTGTGTGTATAAAACATTAATAAACAGCACCTTAATATAAAGTGTTGCCAAATTGTCTAAATAAAACAAAGAATTCATTGAGAAACAGTTATAGTCTCCTTGCCTATTCATAACCACTTTCCACATGCAATATGGTGACAGAGCCACAATGCAACCAATAGGATGACCACCAATAACTCTTTGGTTTCCGTCTGCAGTGAAGGTCTGTTTTTTTCTGGGTGTGGTTGCAGGGAAAAGCGTTGTTGATTGTATGTATTCATTCATTCTTTAACCAGGAATAAACCCATTGACACCGAGGCCTCATTTACAGGGGTGTTCTGGCAAGATGACCAGCAACAGACAGCAGAAAAACAACATCTGCAGATACTAGAATACATGATTTATGACTTGCTTGAAAAGAGAGCTTTAGTCTTATAGCAGAATCATTTTTAAAAATGTAGTGTGCCCATTGAATGTCCAAATATGTTCCCCTCCCTGCTGAAATGCTCCAAAACTGCACAACACTCCTTCCTTTATCAGGTGAGCCACACACACAGCTGGTCTACCCAACATCCCACTTCCAGACGGAACTATGTAATCACTCAACCATGTGTGCAGTGCAACCAGACAGGCAGTGCAGTGTAGCAGCATGCTGGTCATAGAGAAAAATTACTGTACCAACAAAAGTATCCAGAGGGGATGCAGATTTCAAAGCATGTACGGGCAATTTTACTAGGAACATTTTAGTTTGAAACAAAACCACTTTTTTTTAAAAGCTAAGGAGGCTGAATGACGTTTTCCTGGACGTTTAAATCGGTGTTTTTGCTAAAATGTAGCCTTTTTCCATTTATAGTACTGTTTTAAAGACTTTAAAACCATAACAATAGGATTACTGCATTACTGTGCTGCATCCTTGTATTATTCACCAGATTGGGGGTGTAGCTAGCAGGTGAACACATTTATTAAAACTAGGGCTGTCAAGCGATTTTTAATCTCGTGATTAAAAATTGTAATCTTAGTTACTCTTGTTTTTAATTGCATATTTAATTGATACAATTACTGCATCCATCTCAAGTTTGTTTTATTACTGATGCTATTATTATTATTATTATTATTATTATTATTATTATTATTTTAAAGTTCTTCTTATTACCTAGAAGGCCTTACATGGTCTTGGACCTTCTTATGTTCAAGCTTTGCTGACCCCACATGCCCCTGGTCGTTCCGAGATCGGAAAATGCTAATCTTCTGACAGTCCTTAAAATTAGTTTGAACTCCGTCAAAGTCAGGGCATTTAGTTGTAATGCCCATCGTCGCTGGAACTTGCTCCCCATTCATATCAGGAATGCTAGCACAATTGAATCTTTTAAATCCTGTTTGAAAACGTATTTGTTTGGGTCTGTTTATTTGTAGCTGGATTATATTTTTAGACACAGGCTTTTTATATTTATTTTGTAAAGTGCCCTGGAATTCTTGCATGAAGAGCGCTATATAAGTTAAATTTGTATTGTACTGTCGGTATATTATCATCATCATCATCATCATCATCATCCAAAAAACAATCCAGCATAAAATAAACAAAAAAACTGTTGTCCTATTTCTGGATTAATAGTGTTGCCTCTTCTTTATAGTTTTATATTTATTTACACAAAATTATACAGAAAAACTCCAGCATGTGCTGTTAAGTTGTTTGAACCAACTGCTAAATCACAATGGAGTCAGTTTATTACTCACCTTAATGCACTTATTTGACTGTATTTTCTTATCAGTTTCTTTAAAAGGGTATCCTTCCCTGATGTTTTTCATTGGCATTTAAAAAAAAGTATTCTCTTTTATTAATAATTTAAAATTGTCGGTAACACTTTATATTAAGGTGTTGCTTATTAATGTTTTATAAATGTTTTATAAATATACACCTTTTTAACCACCTATTGTACTTTGGGATGTTTAAACATAATTCTGTTATAGCTACTGCATGGTTATAAACCATTTTAATGTTTTAGTAACACTCTATAACATAGTTATTACGCATCTATTGTGTATGTATAAAACATTAATAAACAGCACCTTAATATAAAGTGTTGCCAAATTGTCTGAATAAAACAAAGCATTCATTGAGTAACAGTTATAGTCTCCTTAATTGTAAATACTATTATACTTTTAGTACTTTGTTCCATAATACACTCAGTGTGTTGCATGCGCTCAAGTATATTATTAAAAAGGTGCCTCAGGGAATGAATTACCATATGCTAAGAGGTCAAAACAGAGGAGTGTGATTAACGCACATTAAAAAAAATATCCAAAGAAATAAACTGCAATTAATTGACAGTCTTAATTAAAATGATTGAAAACTAATTTTCAGAGTTATGGACATTTCAGACTTAGGAACAATCTCCATTCCAAAGGTGTTCGTAACTCGGAGGTTCTACTGTACTTAATGCAAGAGGGCACACCTCAGGAATCGGTAATCGATGATTGCGGAGGTCCAGTGTTGGCATTTGTAACAGAGATGGATATCAGCTAGAAATGAAATGCTGTACCTGCAGACCCCGATATGTTTGTGGAACTCAGAGGCCACAGGAGCGGATCCGGGCTTGAAGTGGCTGACGTTGAAGTACGACAAGGTGTGGTCGATAAACCCGTCCATGGTGCCAGTCTCACTGTACAAGTACTGGTAGACGAGGCGGGGGATGAAATCCGAGGTGAAGGAGATGACAAAGGCCTAGGAGACAGGAAGACTGGTTTTCAACACGGTTTAGGGAGCAATAAATAGGGCTTGACAATCTGCTTTCATGCCTGTTATCAGCAACACAAGCGCTGGGCTGAAGATCATTCTTTTTGTTACATTATCTTTGTTTGTCATATGTAGAGGTTTGTGTGCTTTTATTAATTGGCCACCACCACCCCTATCACCCCCACCCCCACCCCGACCCCAAACATGCAAGAGACTTGGCCTGCATAAGAAAAACATACGAAAAGTTTAGGACACCAACCTCCCCTGCTAGGGGAACTCATTCCCAGTGTTCCCAGTGTTTTAGATCCTACAATGTAACCTGTTAGTCACCTTCATTTTTCTTGTGTAAATAAACAGGGGGACTGAAGCCTTGGCAACATGGTACTTCACACTGTATTTCACTGGTTTCTTAAAGTTGCCCTACCTCCCTGTCTGTTGCTGCTGAGTCAGTCCTATATATGATGCATTGAGATAGATACTATAAAGTTACATTACTCCCCGTAGCAGAATCGTCTCTGTTTATTTTATTATTTTCATTCGTCATGGAAACCCAAATCAGCGCAATGAGAACGAGGATGTGTGCAATGCATGTGACTCAATGAACACACAACTAATTGCTGTATGTTTTTCAAATGTGCTAAAAATCGAGCTGTTGAGATACACAGCAAATTGATGAAATCATTTAGCCAGTCCCCAGTAAAGAGTAAGAGCATTCCCACATGTTTGCTGTTTGTTTTTATTTTTAAATAACGCTTCCCTGCGGAATTGTTCTCATTCTCAGGAACTGGCAGAAACAGAGGCTTCACCAAGCCCATTAGTTCTTCATTTGATTATCATGCCTGTGTCACAGTATCACAGCATCTAAAAAGAAGCTGTGATGTTTATTCCTTTACCCTGTCAGTCCTGAATTATGTTTGTCGAGATGAAGAATAAACTCCTTTATTGAGTATACATGAGAAAAGAACCAACGATTTCCGACGGCATACGTCAACATACTCTGCTAAGATAAGGACTGAAAGGGTTCATGTCTGCAGCCATTTCTTTTAAAAAGCAGGACAAATTACAAAAAAAAAACAATTCCACTTTTTTCAAAAAGCTGACTCTAGAGCTTGCAGGTTGTAATGACCTTGCATCTCAGCCCATTGTATTGAATGGGAAGGGAAGGGCTGGACGCGAAAAGCAAACCATATGGTTCAAAGAAAAAGGCCTTACCATTCAACTGAACAGCAAGCTCTATAGTGGAGAGGTAAGTACATGTCTTATGCCAATGTCAGTATTATTAACACATCAGCTTTGAGGTCCTGCAAGGACTGAAAAGGTTAAAGGATGAATGCAAATCCACCTAATTTACTGTTTGTATTAAAATATATGTATAACGGGGGTACCCTGACGTTCAATTCCAAAAACCTTCCCCAGTCTCACATCGACAGAAACAACAAATAAAGTGATCATAATTTCTGATATAGACATAACATACAAAATACAAGAAAAAAATAGACCTTTTTGCAATGTTTACACTTGGGCTTATTCTTTGGAACACATTTTCGCAGTTCTTGGCATTCTTAGTTTATAAACGTGAACAGATGTCCATGTGACTTTGACAGCAGGACATGTTTAATGTTGTCTTTCATGTCAGGAAATAATTGAGGGTCTGTAACCAACAGGCTAGTGAGCAATGACTAGTGCACAGCAGTGTATTGTCAGGAAAGGAATAGAAAATTTGATCCAAAGTAGCAGATCCCTAGATGGCGCTAGGTCTTGTTCATAAAAAGACTCTTTGGCTTATCTAGCCTAGGTTATGTATATGTATGGTAGGCAGCTAGAACTGAACTCTTAACACAAACCTTTAAAAAAAGAATGTTTTAGTAACTGCTGTAAGCAGACCTAGGGCCAATTAGAATTACAATTGCAGCAAAATTGTTTGCTGGAGATGTCATTACAATTACAATGCTATTTTGTTAAATTACAATTATACAATTCTAATTCAAATTACACTAACAAGTAACATAAAACAGCTACCCACATTACCACTCTATTCATTTTAAACAACCCAGCAATAAATCACATGTACAACTACAGAAGCATACTCTGCACCATACTGTGCGGTTTGTTTCCATTCTGAAAGTAGAGGACAGGTTAGGAACAGTTCTGCTGCTACCTTCATCAGTAGTTCATCAGTTACATATTTAATCTCCCGCCAGGATACCAGGTACAAGGGAAGAAACCAGGGGGTGGATCTGATCCCCTGGAAACCTGGGCAGACTGTTTTGTTATAATGATAATAAAAGCATGTACTTACATTAATGATAACAGATAACTTGCCCATGCCACTGAGAATGTTGTACCAAATACCTGTGAGGGGGGGGGGGGGGGGGGGGGGGGGGGGGGGGAATCAGAAACACAGGAGTAAGTTGAGGGTCATAGAAAATCATGAAGTGGTAGTACAGCATCATTATTTATACAACTTCAAAACCCCCAATCCGAGTTCTAAAATAAATCTCTATGAAGGAGACACGTGCTTCACCTTGTGTCTTTTCTCCAGTGTACACTACAGACGCTTGGGCACTTGACTTCGTTTCTGTCATTAAACCAACCTGCGGGAGAGCTAAGGCCAAATGCAGTGCTCCCCCTGGGCCCCCAACCAATAGAGGCAACTTGGCGCAACCAGGATCCAACCCACGCTTGCACCACTTGCCCTTCACTCCAAGCAGCACTTGGGACTCTGTATTACAATGCAGTCATTCAGGATTTTAATTCTATGCATTTGAATGCCACTCAGACCACTTGGGCAGGGCTAGTGCATCAGACGTCTTTATCACACGCAGGAAAACATCTCACATTCCAGGGTAACAGGATCTGAACATACCCGGAGGTTTTGCGTGCTCTGGGGTCTGTCTTGCAATCAGTTAGTGTCACTGCCTACAGTAATGGGAGCTGGAGTCCGCACAACCCGAAGCAGGGTTGTATTAGGACTGATTGACAAGTTTTGGGGCCACCTTTACTTGTTGGTAGGATCATGTATCAAACATGGATGAAGGGAGCTAGCTATTGAGGCTTCTACTTTATCAGTGAGTATATCAGTAACATACAAACCCTGCTACTGCTGTAAAATTAGAGCTTTACTTTTGCCTGCATGCTTTCTTTAAAATGTCTTCAATGAAAAAGACACAAGCTGCATCAAAGATGGGAAATATTTCCAAAGATCGCTCTGTCCAGTACAAGAAGGGGACATTTCTCGTGGCTATTGTTATTTTTATATTTAGTTATATATATATATATTTGGATAATTCACCAATGGTGAAAGTAGAATGTCTTTAAAAAGTTTGACATAAAAAATTAATATTGTACAATTTAGCATTTACTGTTTTTCAAGTAAGCATTTAAATATTGAGGAACATTTGTTGTAATAACTGCTTTTATAAATATTATGTTTAATCATAAAACATCTTGAAATACTATTTTTAGACTGAAATGCAGTGAAATAAGCCATTTTTACTGTGAACAACAGATTTGCAAGTACACAACACTCAGTCATTCAGTTAACGTTAAAACTCGAATATCCTGATCTACTTTCCTGATATTAACTTATCTTGTTCGTGTGAGTGCTGTATGACTCACTAGTGCTGTTTCTGCTCATATCATTATCTAACATGTTTAAATCCTTTCAGCAAAAAAAAATATTCTGAAAAAGACTCCTTAATGCTGATTGTGGGGAAGTCTACTGAATTCATCCTGTGCGACACTGATATGCTTCCCCAACTCATTTCCCCCACAGTCAGCTTGAGTCTTTTCAGGAGCAATTTTCCCATGCTTCCCCACCTCACTTCCCTACAATCGGAGAAGATATAACATCAATCTGTAGAAACACTTTATTCATAGCTATGGGTATAAACACTTAATAGTGGTCGATTTAGAAACACTAAAAGAACATTATGTAAAATTCAATAACTAGCGTTTCAGCTAAAAGTCTCTCTCAATGTCTTCAGTGTTGAAATTCGAATTAAGTGTCTCTAATTACTGTGGATTTAGAGAGCAGTTACTTATTAAATACACCTGTACTTACACAATTACAATGTCATTATACATAGTTACAATGTACTTAATGTATATATCTTTTTGCAAGATATATGCAGATACACAATTTGATCAGAAAATGGATAGGGTTAGTGGGTTTAAGTTTAGGTTTAGAGGTTATGGTTATATCGTGCAAAAAGATTCACATCAGGTACATTGTAACTATGCATAATAACATTGTAATGATGTGTAAGTACACATGTGTTTACTAAGTAACTGCTCTGTAAAAACAGTAATTAAAGACACTTCATGTAAAGTGTTACCACCCAGTGATATAAGAACCTGAACCAAAACTTATTTCAGTGATGGAAATAAGACTCCTATTGCATAGCAGTTTCACACATTCCAGGTTTTACAACGAGCTCGATTAGCCACAGTGTACAGGTAACAAGCGGGTTTGTCTTCTTAAACTTATAGTAAAACCAGGAATGGATCAAACTGCTATGCAATGGGAGTCTTATTTCCATCCCTGTATTTCAAAATTGAAGATACTGAGCAAAGACTTTTGGTTGAAAGGTTTGTCAGCAAATCTATGCAGTTTAATTGGTAGAAACATTACATGAATCAATTAAAAAATAAAGACACAGCAAGACATACCGATGTTCTTCGCTCGCACGGCGTTAGGCCTCCTCAGCTCGGTCACAAACTTCTTGGCGTCAAGTCGTATCTCTATGACGTTGTTCAGAAGAGCAAACAGAGGAGCCAGTGGGAACGAGGCGACGAAAAGAGTGACAAACCCAAATTGGATAACTTAAACAAAATGGGGGGAGAGAGACAGAGAGGGGGGCATGTTAAACGATTACACAAAACCTTGAAACTCAAGCATTATTTTTAACTAATGTTTTAGCTAATGTGTTTTAAAAAAGGTACACCTTTTTTTACTAACCTAGTGTAAAATAAATCCCACTCGAGTTCCATTGATTAACTTGCCATTAATAATAACAATTATAAAACAGTAAGTTTTTATTGGAATTGATCCTTGTTTGATTGACTCATGTGTTGCTAATAATACCCCCTAAACAAGGCATAAGCATCGCAATTGCTTGTCATTTGCTGAATTCCACCTTAAGATGCCCCTTCTGTTCTGTGCTGTGAAGCTAATATAAAGTACGTATGTATGTATGTATGTATGTCTATTCAGGACATGAGTATTCTAAATACATGTTCCGAATTCTCTGTTTATATGCTAATTGAATAAAGCATTTCACTAACATTCCATGTTCACATGCAGAGTCAGTGCTAGCAGAGGACAATAGTGAGTATTCTGAATCATGATGAAATTCTAGTGTTTTAACAATGAGAGCCCTTTTGACTGCACCCAGTCCTGATTTTCAGTTATTATTAAAATAAATTGTTCCTCCCTTTAAGCTGCATGAACAACTTTTATTAATAAAGCAGTAGACTCAGATGTGATCAGTTGTGATCAGTTCATTCAAGCACATTTACCGCTGTCAGAACTGATCAGTCTTCAGGTACCTGGTCATTTCAATAAGTTCCATCAGTGTGCAGTAGTGGTTAGGGCTCTGGACTCTTGACCGGAGGGTTGTTGGTTCAATCCCTGGTGGGGGACACTGCTGTTTACCCTTGAGCAAGGTACTTTACCTAGATTGCTCCAGTAAAAACCCAACTATATAAATGGGTAACTGTATGGGTAAATGCTACTGCAAGAAGCGCCAAAAAGGGTCTGAAATGCAAATATCTGTGAATTAAACTCAGATAACCCGGAAGAAGCAGCTTGCTGATAGAACAAGAAAACCTGCCACAGATGGTGGTGCTTACCAGCGTGAAAGGAGATTGAAGTCTTTTTATCGCTGTTTGTGTGAGAACATAAGTTTGGAAACGTGAAGAGGCCGCTGCCTTCTTAGCACACCACTGGATGCCTCAAAATGTCTTGCAATTGGACTCAGAGAAGACAGAAGTTTTGCTGTTATGTTCTCAGCAACAACTAGAGCTTGCAAATTCCTTAAAAATAGATTTGGGCATCGTGACCTTTAATATAAATTCTGATGTGACAAATTTGGAGATTATATTGGATTATATTGGATTCTGTTTTCCTAGTGTTTTAGATGCTACATCTCCCCTTGGTAGGCCATTGCATGTGCTTGTAGCTGTGTAAACAATGCTTCCAACCTTCTATTAAAAACGTTCATTCTCCATCCATGCCCTCTTGTCCAACTCTGCTAAATCTGCATAGTGACATGGGTTAACTGTACCATGTATCCCCTCTTTTTTGAGGCAGATTCTTTTAACCTGTCCTCATACTGTAGCTCATGCCATTAAGCCCTGGCCTCAGTCTAGTTGTCCTTCTCTGTACTTTCTGAAGTGCAATGATGTCTCTTTTTGGAGCGAGGTGACCCAAACTGGATGTGGTATTCTGTTTTATTTTCTGTGCATTTATAAAGTGCTGGCCTTTTGTAACTTACTATTATAAGTTTTTTCTTTGCAGAACACTGTAATTACCCTGTTCAGTAACAGACTGTCAGTTTTGTAGAAACTGGGTAGGAGAAGGCGTGTGCGTCCACAACATTAAAAGGTTGCCGTTGTACTGCTAATCCTCAGAATCACTCCGGTAAATTCTGAGCACTAAAATACCAAGGCAACTGGCGCATACAAATATACACACAGACAGACAAACACACACACAGACAAACACACACACAGACAAACGCACACACAGAGGCGACTTCTGTTAAGGTATTGCTTCAGGTAATACAAGTCCAGTCTTCTTACTTTTTTGTTTTGTTCGTAAAATGTATCTGGGAAGAGGGAAAGCTCAGTCTAGCATAATGCTTCTCAGAGATAATTTCCACCTAAACATTTTACAAAACAAATTCTTTAAAAGGGTGTATCCTTCTAAGGTCTTCGGGGCCTTCTATTTTGTTGTTCATTCCTCGGCAATTTGCTTTATGGAAAATCTCTCTCTCTCTCTCTCTCTCTCTCTCTCTCTGAAGAAGTGTCAGGTTCTCTAAAACAAACCTGTCCTTTTGCTTGTTTTTGCTCAGTGTAAATATCTGGTGCTTTGTTGAGTTCTAAATGTACCTAATAATGCCCAGGTGCATGTCAAAGAGCATGAGAGGAAAGAGCATATGAATTAATCTTTAGTGAATGAGTGGATGGATGACAAAAAATCTGCAGCTTTTCCATGGATTTTCAGAGCAGAATTTACAAAGATCATCCCTTGCCTCATTACGCACATTCTTCATAGAAAATCATGCTTGTCATTCCCTGCAAAACCAGCAAAGACCAATAGCAATTTTCCTGGGTCACACCATCTCTATGAAATGCTAAGGGTTTGTCAATTAGTCCATCATACTAAAATCCCCATAATCTCCGATGGGGTACTGAGCCATCAGAGCTCACAGTCAAAGTATGTTTTCTACCAGGAAATAAGAGAATCGAAAAAAAGGGGATTCGTTGCTTAACACCATTCACAAGCCATTTAAACCTGCCTTTTTAATCAGATGCATTTGCAAGGGTGCAGTGAAAACTCCACATCCCTTAAAATGATGCAGCTAAATAAAATATGGCTTGTCACATCAATCTCTGATGTTAAGAACATGTCAGGAATGGAGTCTGCATTGCCATATGTCTGAAACTCTGATTACACCTGTCTTCTTTTCATGCATACGGTATTCATAAAATGTCTACTGGCTGGTTTCACAGACCTAGATTATCACTGAGGGTCTATGAAACCAGCCATACATCTTTAACATGAAGAACAATAATAAGTCAGGAGAGCTGTGTTTAACTGGCAATGCTCCCATGGTCTGCTCTTTATAGCCTTTCCAGCAGCCAGGAGCCCTGTTTCCAGAAGTGGTTTATTTGGTTGATGGGTTATTTCCTAAGTGCTCTGTAACTTTGAGGTTCTACTGTACTTAGCTCAGTTACATAATATTTCTTATTTTACAAATTAATGAGCAAAGTAAAGGGTTGCCACATTCCAGAGTGACCTGATGAGACTAAATAGACAGCGGAAATGCAAATGGGAAAGTCACATTCACCCGTCAATTAGTGTTTGATACAACACTGTAATTTATTTACACTGATAAAACTCTCTTCCCCTCCAGTGTAGACTGAGTGGGTGAAAAGGCTCTAGATAGTAATTGACAATGACTCTGTTGGTGCTCCAGACCCTGAGGCAGGACTGAACACTTTCAAATGCAAAAACGGGGCCATGGATTTTCTCATGAATCTCAGCTGTGGCTCTACTGTGGCTCTAAAGCTGTCAATATCTATAGATTTATTTCCGTGCCAGTGCTAGGGAGGGGGCTCTGCATGTGACCTTTCGAAGCTCAGAATCCCCCCGATCCATACTGCTCCAGTGAGAATGTGCCATTATTGAACTCGACTGGGAAGCAGTAGGCCACTTTATGTTCTCGTTGGCCGTGTGATCACACCACTAAATGGCATAAACCCCACACTCTATACTGTATGACCACTTCCAATGAAATACATTCCAACAAGAGAATATTGCAGTATTGAGCATTAGATTGCAATATTGAATATGGTATATATTGAACATTGCGATATCGAGAAAGCAGCTAGGAAGATGTGAAGCCTTCATTTGCAGAGAGAAATACAATAATTCTCTAACCAGAGATGGAAATAAGACTCCTTTTGCATAGCAGTTTTCACTCACTCCAGGTTTTACTATGAGCTTGATTAGTCAGTGTATAGGTAACAAGCTCAGGTGTGTCTTATTAAAAATTCATAGTAAAACCAGGAATGGATCAAACTGCTATGCAATGGGAGTCTTATTTCGATCCCTGATAACGGTAAACTTGCAAGAAACGGCTTCTCCCTGTAACTAAGTTTTAAACCTTTACAACTGCCTTTGCAATTGTACTATTATGTGGTAATGGTCTTCATTAAGGTATTGTTAGCACCAAGGACAGGCATCATGACTACAACCACGGCTACTAATGTGCCCTGGAGACGCGTGTCTCTATGAAGGCTTCCACTGTGAAGACAGGCTGCCTGAAAACATCCAAAGTAGAAGTTCAAAGTGTATCACTGACTTTGTAACTGCCTGGCAATCTCTGCACTGCAACCCAGCGATCCCCAACCCTATCTAAGATGGGGGCAACCATGGTGTTTTTACCCAGATCTCAAAGCCGCATAGACGGCAATGCACCCATCCACTGTGCCAGAGTTGTGCGTGTATAATAGGAGCATGGCAAAGCCTTCAGGCATCTTGCATGGCATCTTACATGGCCACTGTAAAATCTCCAATTGTTTGGGATGATCTTTTAAACTGTAGAGCAATTGATAAATTCAAGCATAAGGACTGCGCTTTTTAAGATTCTGCGTTTGGTGTAGCAGATCTAAGGTCTGTGTAGTAATGGGTGAATGCAATTGCCTAACCAATGCTGTGGTTACCTAATTCTCCTTGTGAATGACAACACTGATTTGATTTGC
Source organism: Acipenser ruthenus (assembly GCF_902713425.1). Lineage (NCBI taxonomy): Eukaryota > Metazoa > Chordata > Actinopteri > Acipenseriformes > Acipenseridae > Acipenser > Acipenser ruthenus. The sequence goes on along the minus strand of NC_081202.1, from coordinate 32,467,111 downwards.
AAGCCTTGAAAATTGCACAAACTGCAGCTTGGTTTGTGTCTTCAATCTGCATTTCTGCAATCTGGTAAAGTTGTTCGATTTCTTGGGGCTCGTCTGTGACGCAGCACTGGCGTAATCTAATTAACGTAAAAATTGCTGTCTATGCCATCACTGCAGCATTGCTAATCCAAACCACACCATGCACTCTGCTGTGATTCGTTCTTCCAAGAACCATGTCATTGAACAGAGTAATTATTTTCCACAGCCCAGCTGTGCTTCCATCCTTGCTCAATTAGAAATGTCCTGTTATATCACCTCCTGTATTACCCAGATGTCAACAAACACATAAGAGTTTTATAACCAAAGAGGTTATCAGAAGGTTAGAACCATCACTTTTTACTCAAACAGTTTCCTTCAGCGGCTGCATAAATGATCACGTCTCCACACTGTTTCACTGAAACCAATGTTTTGCCTAACATTTGTATTTTTTATTCAAAGACGTTTCTTAAAATAGAGAAGAGAACTGCCTGCAGCTCTTGTAATCTATGCTGGCAGTGTGCAAATATACTCTCAGGAAACTCAGTACTGCTGCTTGGTTATCTGATAACCAGAATAACCAAATGTACACATAGAATGATGTACAGTATACCCAACTATATATTGTATAAGGCTGCAATGCCATAGATGGGTTCTGCTGACAGGGTGAACCACAAGAGCCAAGCTCTGATGTTATCTATGTGCCTATGATAGTTTATGGAAGATAAATATTCACCATTAATATGCTTGTGTGTGTGCTTGTAGGACACTGAACTTTTTAAGCTTGTATTTTCAAATGTAACAAGAGGAGAACACAAGTCTGGGTGCCTGGGTTCGAATCCAGTTTGTGTTACAAGTGAAAGGAGTTTGGTTTCAATCTAGCCCCCTGTGGACACAAGTGCAACCCACATCCCAAAACAAAACCCACAAAGGTCAGTCTCTATTTAAGGGTGGCCCAGGAGTGAATGACAGGGGATGACAGGTGAGGGAAATCCCTGAGTCTCTTACTGAATCCAGCAATGACCTACAGGATGATCAAATCAACCCCTTACATCACAATATAAAAACCAAAACAAAACATAAGCCAGCTGTATGCCTACTCATTTCCATGTACTCTGGGGTCAGGCCGGTAAACGGTTCCAGGTTATAGTCCAGGTCCCATTGCTGGGGTGGTCTGGTCTGGTTAGTGTTGCTTTCTTCAGGTTTGGTCCCTTTATCCTTCAGCTTTCTGTGCAGTTTCTTTAGCTTCCTAGACAGCAAAGGGGGGGGGGGTCAATGCATTAAAAAATGAAAGGATTCAAAACAGGACAACAAATACTAATTGTAAAGATGTATTTAAAAAAAAAAATTACAAAGTTCATATCAGGTTGTCTTTTTTTTGTGTTTGATTTTCAATGTTCGGTTTTGACCTGTAATTGAAGTGGTCACTGTATTTCATTAGATGGCTTTCCCGGTTTAATGGACGTGTCTTTTTAAGTGTGAGTGATTAAAATGAATTGTGGGACTTGGGATGGTAGTAAAAAGCTCTGCTGTTCAATTAGAGCACTTAAACACTGACCTGAATCAGTGTCCCATTAATACTGTCCCTCCATCTCTTTCTCTCTCCTTATTTTATATAAAACTGTGAGGCTGGTATAAATACACACACACACAAACACACACACACACACACACACACACACACACACCTGGGGAAGCTTGTCCTATATTTAGGAATGTACAGTATAGGGTATATGGGGAATTGTAGTGTTGTTTTTGTATTCAACACTGATACTCACACAGAAAGAGCCATACAAACAACAGAAAACCTATTACATTACTTTATTTGTACTCAATTTACTGTGAGAAATACATAGGGCCACATTTTTCAAGTGTTTACTGACAGAGGTAAAACACCAGTTAATTTTACAAAACTAAAACCAAAACAGCTAAGTTATATATTCAAGTCCTCTCTAGCACTCTCAAGGGGTTTTGCATCTCATTTTGTAACATTAACATAATTTGTTTCTTCTATTGAAAAAAATAGAAGTTAATTAAAGAATGGAGGAAACACTTTGAAAATAAGGCCTATAATCCCTTTTGTGTGTTTCATTTACAGTACTTGGTTCCAAACTTATTCAGTTTATTCTTATTACACGCCTACTCGACCCCCCAGTCCTGAAAATCAATGAGTGACCTGATGTGACATCTTGTGTTTTTTGTTTGTTTGTTTATTTGTTTGTTCGCCTGTACCATTTAAAGTCATTATTCATTCTTGAATAGTTTCACGTTGCTGGCTCTTTTTTTCCTCCGAGAAATACTGGCCCTTTGTTTCTAAAAAGCAGACATTCTAGCCCACACAAACAGAAACTTTAACAATAGCTCGGTATACACAATGTATAAACTGCTCCAAGTACTGAAGGGATAATTCGATCAAATGTTAGTACGTTCGGTTGCCCATTGATTCTCTTGTTAACTTATGTCAGAGCCGAGCTGAGGAATGATCCAGAGTGTATAACTGCAGGCCGGAGACCAGCTACGCAGTACCTCTCTTTTACAAAGCAAGGGCTGCATTAAAATAATAATAATAATAACAAAACTACAAACCTGCAATAAAAAATAATAGACTTATCAATGTTTATTATTATTATTTATTTATTTAGCAGAAGCCTTTATCCAAGGAGACTTAGGTGTGTGAACTATGCATCAGCTGCAGAGTCACTTACAACTACGTCTCACCCGAAAGACAGAGCACAAGGAGGTTAAGTGACTTGCTCAGGGTCACACAATGAGTCAGTGGCTGAGGTGGGATTTGAACCGGGACCTCCTGGTTACAAGCCCTTTTCTTTAACCACTGGACCACACATCCTTGTTATCCTAGTGTAAGCACAAATATAAAGGTGAACAACGTATAGCAGCTACGCATGTTTATGGCAATAGATGAAACACATTTATTATGTTTTACTTGTATAATTTATGAGAATCGGCAAGTTATTTTTGTAAGTCTTGTTGCTTTTGCTAGGGGGCCTTATTCTAAAAAAGTAAAGTTGTTTACTTACTGCATTATGTGACAGGACATTACTTCCTACTTTGCTGTTGTGGTCTAGACTGGAGACAGCCACACAAGATGGCAATGTAACAAGGTTGAACTGTTGCATGGGACGGAAGAATTTATTTCGGGTTAAATAAAACCTATTTAATTGATTAACGATGCATCGGAGTCCTTAATAAATACCCACGCTTACACAAGCTACGCATATAAATTTACACAAAATCTCAGACTCATCGTCGGTTGTACATCAAATTTAAAATCCAGTGTTGTGTGAAAAAAGGACTTGCAAGTCCACTAATTTCAGAACCGCATTCAACAACAACTTGTCTTATTTGAAATCCAGCCATTTTACAGTGGCAGTTTTCATAGTTCAAAAGACAAATTGTTCTGTTCAAAATTAAATCCTGGGTACAATTTCCTACAGTTACAATTCCAACTTAAAGTTGTGCACAATGCAGGCATTCTGTGATTCTTGAAACGTGCATTTTTTGTGACAACTCTAAGAGTTAAGTTGCACTGGGTGAGGGCTTCTGGTATGAAAGTACAGTTGGAAAAAAAATCAGGAGGGACACCAGCCCTCCAGGACCAAGACTGGAGACCCCTGGTCTTAACCATTCAGCTTACACAACTAATATATTTGTACTTCAAATTAGAACTGCAATGCATTTACTGTGCAGTCCAACTTGTTAATTTCACCCTCCCAGAACGCCAGAATATAATGTGAACCAATAGGGACAAGATTCCGATAATATCACTTAGGTTACTGGCACACTGGTTAATATTATTTGTAGAATGAAAATGTGCTGGTAATCACATGAGAGTAAAATGTGTTAGTAATTGTAGCAGGGCGGTAGAGAGCCCTGCTGTGTAAATGTATTTATTTATTTTTAGAACAGGGTTTCCCCCTCCGCCCCTGTGTTATTTAGTATTTGTTTTGTATTATTATTATTATTATTATTATTATTATTATTATTATTATTATTATTATTATTATTATTATTATTATGTATAGATGATGGCAAAGTGCCGTGGGTATTGGTTTTGTATTGGTTTATTGTTTTGTAAATATGACAGCGTAGCCGTGCGTTTTGTTTGTTATTGTTTTATTTTTAAAACATGTTCTGGCAGAGGCGAGATTGGTGCACGTCCTCTGCCAGGAATAATTTAAAAACCTCATGCAGAAGGTGACCATCTCATGAGTTTAATTAGTTGTGTATTTGTTGCTAATCGGGAGGTGGTCACCTGCATAAAGGGGGGGGGAGGGGGGGTGTTAGGAGCGAGAGAAAAATGAAACAAAAAATTAAATACAGGATCAGTGAAGGCTACTGCCCAGCCTGACCGGTGTTGTTTATACTTTGTGTTCGTGATTTTGTTTTGTTTACCTGTTTTATTTTCGCTCTATGAGTAAGTTTCTTTTTGTTAAAACCTTTTATTTATTTTTGTATTATTTAAATAAAACGGCGCAAGCTCCTTTATCTGCAGTACTTGGCGTCAGTGTTTACGTTCCTGCTTCTGCCTTGACGTCACCGCCCACCCTGTCACAGTAATGTTCAACCAGTTTGCTGGAGGAGTCTTTGGCATAAGTAGTTGCTAAGGTAACTTACGCTTAGAATGATTGAAGTAATAAGGAGGTGCTGAAATGTATTAGAAAAGAGAAAATATGGTAAACAATTAGCCACAGTAACCTTGTAAAAGAGAGTAGTTACTGGTTGGTTGAAGGGTTGGAACAATAATCAATTATCGTGATATTATCGATAATGTTTTTGCATCGATAATTGTATTGCGTTGAAAAATAATTATCGATAATCATTTTATCGTCCGTTACCCACTATGATATGCTTGTGTGTAACAGTAACTCTGCATTGAAGCAGTAAGACAGGACTTAACTGTCTGCGTGAGGCGCAACACATGATCTGTGCGCGCTGCGTAGTGGGAAGTTGTAACATGTGACGTAAGATTCACTAAGTAAAGGCAAACGTTTGAGCTAATGGCAATGGCAACTGCAGAAACTACCAAGCCTTCCGAAAAGATTTTAGAAAAAAGAAACAGCATCAGTCCTGTGTGGCAGTTTTTTGGAGTGACAGAAAGTGATACGCAAGGTAATAAGCCTGTCTGTAGGCAGTGTGGAAAAGCTGATTTTTTTTATCGCAATTTATAATTTTTTTTTTTTTTTTTTTTTTAAACACTTTTTTTAATAAGTAGCCTATATTTCAAAAGTTGAAAAGCTACCAAACAAACATTTGGTTATATTATTTGTGCTTTTTTGTAACCAACCATTGTTTCATAACTTTTATTAAAGATGCTGGTCTTTTTGAAAATTGTCTAGTTTTATTTCTTCTAAACTCGTAGAGGCAGTTGTCATGTTGCTCAAGTATATATAGCTTTAAATTTGATAAATTCCAAGACATTTTACATATGTTATTTTTTCAGCCGATAATCATGATTATCGTGATAATTTACAGCCGATAATTGATAACTGAAAATGTCATTATCGTACAACCCTAGTTGGTTGCACCTGAATGGAGTAACAGCTGAATAACTTTTATTGTAAATTAGTTAGATAACAGGCATGAGCTGTAGTCACATGCTCTGAGCCTACTAGAGTATAAATAACAGGCATAGAGCCGACACAGACAGAGAAGCTACAAATACCTCCAGATCATCGGTGTAGCATCTGAAGCTGTCTCTCCATGGGTTCAGGTAATCCGATCAATTGCTTGTCTCTGTTAATACTAGCGGCACGTATTGTATCTAAACAATAGCGTTCAATGTAGAATGTAATGTGGGTAATTGGAACTAACATGGTAAACATTGTTAAAATTTAAAACATGGTCTGGTCTCATCCTTATAGCATAACAAAGTAGTTCATTCTTTATGAAACCTTACACACTTATTTCCGCCCCACCCAATATCACTTTGTGAAACAAAAAGCATAAGATTATCTGGTTTGCACGTCAGGAAGTTGCAGTACAGTACTGACATGTTCCAACTATTAATACAACAACACAATACAGAATAGAGAAGGCTGTCATGTGTATAAAGGTTACATGTCTAACTATTACAAAGTGAAATAGGCTGTACATTCAACAGTTTGCATTGTAATCAATATATTGCATCTCGAGTTCCACTGCAAAACAGGCGTGTTTACTGTATCATTACTTTTTCTGTGTTTAAGTCTTATTGGTTGTATCAGCTCTTCTGTGTTTTAATGCTTATTTTGCCAGGTTATTGGTGAACTCCTGATTAAGTCAGCCCCGCCTACTTCCACCAGTTCTGTTCAGTACCTTTTGAAGCAATAATATGCATGTGTATCGCTTGTATTCTGATACAGGACCACAATGCACTGCATAGCTACTTGTAATTGACGTTTATGAGTGACATGTGTGTGTGCTTAGAGCAGCTGTGGCAGTCTGGCTCGCAGTGGTGTGGTGGATGACGTCACGGACCAGGAAGTAACTGACTCCAAAACAGTGGATGGGCGGGTGAAACCGAGTGCAAAAGCACTCAGCGTATTTAATAATAAACAAACAAAAGATTTAAACAAAATACAAACAAAAGGGCACGAGGGCCAAACGAATAAATAAACAAACAAGTAAGTGCCGTGCTGGATAATCCAGCACGTATTAGCAATTGTTTTTTTAAATGTTATTCCTTCTCTCCGCTCCCCGTACTCTCTACTCCAACACCCCAACCCCCGAGTGCAGAGAGCTGCTGGTTTATATACTCTGGCCGAGGGATTTAACTAGTTGGTAATTATCTTATTATCCCTCGGCCAGAGTCTGCACGCGTTTGGTAAGGATGCATGACTGTCAGCTATTTAAATAATCAGTAGCTGATCAGCCATGCATCCTCACGGGGTTTTTAAATAATAATAAAAGACGCGGCGCTTTTACCCGCGCCGCAAACAAAAATACAAATAATAATAAATAGGGGCGGGACACTCCGCCACAGCAGCTCATAGTTTTATCTCTGCGTTTATGATTCCCTTAGGGTTGTTTTAACTGCCTTCAGGTTACCAGATTTCCAGAGTGAAAAACTAGGACGTACTTATTTTAGGTTTGATAATCTAGCCTTTGATTGCCTCCAGTTTTACAGTTTTAATAATTTAACAAACTGGGAACACTGGGGAGCTTTTAGAAAAGCATTACTGGCATTGAATTTTCAAAGGACTGCATTTGTTCACTTCACAGCACCATGCATTAGTCATGAGTTAAGTTAAAGCCATTTTACTGCTACATGATTATTTAATGAGTTCTTTGTTTTTATAAGTGGAATTGTCTATTCATGTGCTTTGTAGTTTTTGAAAACAGACTGAAGCAGAGTGTAAATTGTCATGTGTCTCATTGTGGAATATATCTCATTGTGGAATCTATCTTGCCAAGCAGATGCAGAGCTTGATCTAATGAAAGCAATTCTCCAATATCAGCAGTTAAATATAGGATTTATTTTCCTCCCGAACACTATACAGTACAGAACCTCAGAGGTTGTTCATAAGTCTGAAAATGTCCGTAACTCTAAAAATGAGTTTTCAATGGTTTTAATAAATGTGCAAAACCTGCTATCTACACCCTCAAATGCGGCGAATAATACAAGGATACAGCATAGTAATGCAACACTCATCATGTTATGGTTCTAAAGTCTTTAAAACAGTACTATAATTGAAAAAAGCTATATTTAAGTGATTATTGAAATTGTAACTATAGCAAATGACAAAGATTGAAAACGTCCAGGAACTTGTGGATTAACGTAGTGCTTGTTTTTTTATTTTAGTTTAAACAAAATTCATTCGTGCAGCTTGCTCAGTCATTCAGCCTCCTTTGGCTTGAAAAAAAAATCTGTGCTTTGTTTAAAACTGAAATGCTCCTAGTGAAATTGCCTGTACTTGCTTTGAAATCTAATGCACGTCTGTCTGGATGAATTTGTTGGTACAGTATAAGCAAATATTTTTACTATAAGTTTAGCTGCTCTTAGTCTAACTCGCTCTTAAATGTAATTTTACACTATTTTGCTCTTATCTGAATTTGATCTTGTTTGATTTTACTGTAATTTATAACTGCTCTTATCTGTAAAGTGATATTTTGTGTTGTGACATTCTATAATGTGATATTTTGTACTGTGATATTTTGTAAAAACTGTAAGGTCACCCTGGATAAGAGTGTCTGCTAAGAAAGAAAGAAAGAAAGAAAGAAAGAAAGAAAGAAAGAAAGAAAGAAATAATAATAATACAGATCACTCCATAAACATTCATGGAGTGCTGTAGCTCACTGGGCGCCCCTAACCCCCAAACCTGTGCTGTATGACTCTCCCTACACACCACACGGCTGTGCTTTTGAACCTGCGCTGAATGTCTCGCCCAGCACACCACACAGCTATGATTTTTCACTGTGCTGAATGACTCTCCCTGCACACCACACGGCTGTGCTATTGAACCTGTGCTGAATAACTCTCCCTGCACACCACACGGTTGTGCTATTGAACCTGCGCTGAATGACTCTCCCTGCACACCACACGGCTGTGCTATTGAACCTGTGCTGAATGACTCTTCCTGCACACAACACGGCTGTTCTTTTGAACCTGCACTGAATGTCTCGCCTAGCACACCACACGGCTATGCTTTTGAACCTGCACTGAATGACTGTGCTTTTACCAAGTGAGTGTCTCGGGGGACCGTAATATTTTGTTGATGTTTTTTTGCAGCAACTCTTACAACACACCAGTTTAACCTGCCAGCCTAAGCCTAAAATCATATGTGTTTGTGTTGGCATGCAAAAAGCCAAAGCTGGATTTCAGTTGGAAATAATGGGTCTGTGCCCCAAAGACAGTGGTTTATTATGGTGTTCATGATATCTCCAGCTGCTAACTGCTTTTCAGCATAATTTAGACACAGCATTTGAGTTGAAATGTTCTTTGAAAATGAGAATAAACCAATAAGCCGTCTCTAAAAAAACATTGAGAAAAAGCTGTAAACTTGATTTTATTAATCAAAATGGGCTTCACATGTCTGTGAATTACATCGCTTCCCTGTTAATGCCCATGAAGATTGCTTTAAAGCCCCACATGGGGAAATAATACAATCATAAGTCATCAAAATGTGCATTTGTACCACCTGCAGACACCTTCTCTCTGTGTTGGGGCAGGGGGTGGACGACACACCTTTTGTGCACACACAGGCACACACACACACACACAACTACCCTGCCACCATTTCCTCATTCACATGTGGTTTGTGCTTCTTTATCAGTCACAAATGGAGGAAGCGCCTCCCCCAGACTGTGGCCCACGTGAGCTGGAACGCCACTACTGGAAACCTGTGAACCCAGTACTTACGGGATGCCGATTTCAAAGAGATTGTTTTGAATGAGCTGCTTCCCCAGCATAATGATGCTCAGCTGTATGCAGAGCTCCATCAGACAGCCTCCGGGGGCGCACTGCCGACACAAACAAACAAGCAAATCACTACCAGCAGGGGCTTCACTGGGGACGGCAAAACAGGGCGGCTTCACTACTCTCTGCACTTACCTCCTCCAACCGGTAGTTGTCGAAAACATAAACATAGTCCCCAGGCCGGCCAATGAATCTGCAAAGCAAGCCACATGGGATTTCATTTTTAACTGGAGTCTTTCTGTTTGGTTGGTTCATGTCAGTTTTCTTAATACTCTGCGTGCACTGTTTATTTACACTATAGCACGGGCCTCAAAAAAAAATGAGAACGGTCTGTTACTGATTAATGTTTGTTAATACACTAAACCTTGGCTAAGACATTCTGTGTGGTCTGACACAGAAACATGCTGTACTATTCTGTAGATTTGTTTTTTCTTAATTGCAAGCTTATAAATGATGTACAAGGGGTGCCGGTTTTGTACAGTTTGAATAAGCGCTTCAGTGACATTGATATGTCTCCATGGCTGCAAATACAAAATCAGAGCCGTCATCAGTAACACGAGTAAGTTGATTCCTGCAGATGCAAATTGTAATTCTGATGCACAGACAAACATATGCCTCCATATACACCCGGTTTCTTTTACACTCAATTACTTGCCCTGAAGAATACCAAACCAAATTTCTTTGATTAAAATAAATACTTTTCTAGTGAAAAAACTGAAAACGTGACAGTGGCGATGTAGCCTCCTAGCCCAGATGTTAATGGCAGGGACAGAGACTCAGACACAGAAAGCTGCACGGTTAAATGCACTAATACGCCTTTTTAATAAACAAATACATAAAATAAAATGGTACTAACAAAAACACACTTAACAAAACAAAAGGCACAAGAGCCAAAACAAAAGGCTCTACAAAAACTCATGAAACGTAAACACAGGAAAGCACGGAACATGAAACACATACGTCCACCTCTATCACTAACATCAACTCTAATAAATTCTAATTACCACCTGTGAATACCTATTTTATACACCTGTGGCTGGAGTCTAATTAATCACTTAGTCATGTATTAATTTGTCAGCTCCAGCCACATTCACACATGTTTTGACAGGGAGACATTTAACCCCCTCCCTGCCAACCCAATATTTTCCATACACCAACACACACACGTGCACTGACAGGGCTTTCATCCTGCCACACTGCCACAGTGACATACACTGTTGGGGGTGACAGACAGATAGCCTCCATATACTCTCCAGATCGGGGACAAACGCTGTTCACAGCATGTGTATGTTTAATGAATTAGATAAAAAAAAAATAGGCTTGCTTTATGGTATGCTGCAGTCAGAAGCTTTTGGAAAGTGGCTTTGTGGTTGCGGTTTCAGTGGCATGCTCCTTTGTTTTGAACAGGATGTGTTGCCGTTCAGTAATAACAACATGATTTTGCGTGCTGCTGTGCTCCAGGGTCGGGTCATTTCCTGTTTTTCAATTCCAATTCCATTTCCAATTATTTTTTTAAATAAATTTCCAATTCCAATTGGAATTGGTATTTTTGATATATAATAATTGTTGTGATTGCTCAACTGCTTTAATTTGAAGCCCATTTAATTGACTAACAGTGACTTCACTTGAAGTAATTTATTGTCACTGTGAGAAGCTCGTTTTAACAGAATACTGCTAGTTGCAATTTTGACCAATGATGTGTTGGAATTGATTAAAAGGGAGTGGGAATTGGAATTGGAATAGGGAATTGATTTTAAAAAGGAATTGGAATCAAAATTGGAATTGAGAGACATGAATTGACCACAACCCTGACTGTATCAATTATCTTTGACCTGATTCCTTGAAACCCTTTCAGCATTACATAATACACAACAGCTCTAAGAAAGAAAAACTATTTTGAAAACAGTGGGGTTTAGTTTACTGCTATGGAGTTAGTTCCCACAAGTCTCACAACATAAGAAGTTGGAAATAAGTCAACTGTAAAATGGCCTAAAGCACTTCCCAAAACATAACTGGGCACAAAAGCAACAAGTGCCCCACCGGAATAAAGTCCTGCATTGAGAGGATGTTAAGCATGACACACGCAAAAGCTTTTGCAGTCTTCCAAGACGTGACATTTGGGTAATGTTTATCTCTGGATCAACGATTCAAAGCTCAAATAAAACACCTTAAATCATTCTGCATTGCCCTTTATTTTAAAGAAACCTCCAAGTTCAAGTTGAGCCTTTGTCAACATCTTGTCAGACATCCCTCAAAAAGATATTGTTCAGTTTTTACATGATTCCTTTCTTTAATAAAATTGTCAAAAATGTTACACTTGACATCCTGCCTTGAAACAGAAAGAACCAAATGCTTCTATTCTTGTTCCCTCATGGTCAAACCAACCTCGTTAATGGATAATACAACTCCTAGAAACTCCTAGTTGGTTTGAGGGCTAATGTTAACACTTTCACATTCTTTCTTTCTAAAACACAGGAGCTAATTTGCAAGAATCATGGGAAATTTGTCTAATCAGTAGACCCTCAGAGTTACGAACACCGCGGGAATGGAGGTTGTTCGTAAGTCTGAAATCTCTGTAACTCTGAAAATGAGTTTAATGGTTTTAATTAATGTGCACATCTGCTATCTACAGCCTTAATATGGCAAATGCAAGGATACAGCACAGTAATGCAATACTCATATTGTTACGGTTCTAAAGTCTTTGAAACGGTACTAGAAATGGGAAAAGGCTAAAGTTAACTTACCATTGAATTTGCAACTGTAGTAAAAACAGATTTAGATGTCCAGGAAAACAAAGTTACTTGTTTTTTTTTTAATTTTATTTCAAACAAAATGCATTTGTGCAGCTTGCTCAGTCATTCAGCTACCTTTAGCTTGAAAAAATATATAGCTTTGTTTAAAACTAAAATGTTCTGAGTAAAATTGCCCACACTTTCTTTGAAATCTGCCTCGCCTCTGTCTGGATACATCTGTTGGTACAGTAAGTTTGCCTTCTTCATGACCAGCACGTCGCTTATAGGAGTGCCTATCTGTTTGCATTGCACACATTGGTTGAGTGATTGCATGCTTCCGGTTGAAAGTGGGGTGTTCGGTTGTCCGGTCAGTTCGTAACTTTGGTGTTCGTAACTCTGAGGTTCTACTGCACTATTATTGTAAATAATACTATGATTGTGGGACAAATACTGACGTGAATCCAGCACCTTTCACAACCATTGCCATTACTGTAAATCTAATAATAATAATTAGAAATCTAGGCCTACCTTCCCTTGAAAAACGCAACGTAGAAGATTGGTGCGTAAGCGTTCATGAATTTGAGAAGGAATGACTTCACTATCAGTCGCTCCTCGAAGGACTTCTCTGTTTTAGGAATCTCTGTGGAAGAGAAGAATGTTTTGTTTAAGCCGGCTTAAGCCACAGTAGAAACAAACACAGGCAATGAGGTCATGTGTTTGGAAAAATGTAAAAAACAAAGGATCAGTGCTCGATTCTTGTACTGAAGTAAACATCAATTGCAATACTGGAGTGCAAAAAATTATTATATTATATATATATATATATATATATGAAAAATAAACAAGGAAATCATTTTGAATATCTGCAAAATATAATTCATTCAGTGCAATAAGATCTTACTGTCTGTTTATAGAAAAGGGAACTGTTGACCCGGCGAATTGATACATTTGATAAAAATACATTTTAAGTTTAAAATCACAGTTTTCTTTTGAAAAATAAACATAGGAGACATGTAATGTGGTCCAAAGTTTCTTGATTGTGGTGGAAGGATATAGACCTATGAAACATGTGTTTCTCCCCTTCTCAAAGTTATATGCACAACAGGCTACAGGTATTGCTGGAGCAGTACTTTTTAAAACTGTGTTCACATGTGGTCCAGGCCTTTAGTGTGATCTCAGGTAGATTTGGTTAATGTGAAATGCCCAAACAAATTTTTCGGACCGAAATTAAATCAGTCCAATAACTGTTTAGACCCCTCAGTGTCACATGCAACTTCCAATTCTTTGCACAGGTTTCTAATTAATCACAGCTTTGATCCTGACTGTCAGTGGAAATGATAACTTCGCTCAGGAGTGCCGTGCTTGACAAGAACACAGCCTGCCCCTGATAGCAGTGACACTGGCAGTGGAGAAGGAGCTGCAGTGTGATATTTCACTGTAGTCTCTTGATGCTGAACTTACCAATTTGTGTTAGCCACTTGGCCACCGCCCCGTAAATCTCATCCAGTATCAGGATGACCACCAGGTTGATGATGACGGCAGTGGAAGTCACCGTGATTCGGACATTTGCCCTGGTGCTCGGATTGGAGCTCATTGCCATTATGGCAGATGTGGTTATTCTGTAGACGATCACTCCGAAGACAGCTGAGAACGTCAGGCCAAACTGAGGAGAAGCAGACACAGCACAGGCACCTTCCTTAACACATCACCCTTTAAGGTACAAGGGACATGCGGGTTCCACAAATACAAATGAGGAGGTACACGAAACAGGGTTTCAAAATGTACTGACAGGCTGGATTTGGTCAGTTTCCTCCTCGTGATACTTGAGTCCCTCTCAAATGTATTTTAAGAAGAAACCATTTGAATAACAAGCGCTCAATTCCTTGTGTCCCTTCTGGGGTTAAGTACTAAATACTTTGGTGCTTAACAAAATGAGAGTAAGCTATCGCAGCAATATAATTTAATTAATCATATAAATAAGTTCTTAATAAAACAGCCCTTACACAGTGCTTGAAAGTAGCAAAAGGCTGCCGATCACCTACCATGAACAAAATGGAGGAAAGACCGATAAAGTAGCCATGTATCCGGTCTCTCCATGTCAGCTTCTCCTGTTCACCAGGCACCAAGAAAGAAAGAAATACCATTGAAATTACAAACCAATACAAAGTAAGACAGCATGGGTTCAGGAAGACTTTAGAAGAACACAGGTACATGCCAGTCTGCATCTGCTTCTCACTCATTGTTATGTCTGAATTGAAGTACAGACAGCACCAGGGATTCTTACCAAATTGTAGTTACTGTCATTTCTGTCCTAGGTACCAAATTAATTTCCCTTTGAAAAAAAAAAATCAAAACACAAGCTGTATTCATGTAATTTGAAACATTCTATATCTTTATTCCTTGACAGGAACAAAACACAAATTCTTCGGTTTGGCTATGAACTGCTGCTTCCTGTTTTGAGGGCAGTCAAGTAAGACGTGCCCCTAATCAGAGCAGTGAAATTTCACACCGGCTATGACACTCAACATAAAAAATTGAGCTTTGTCATCACTGTGGGCGGGAAGACATCACTTATTTTATACTGAGGCATCATAAAAGCACCTGAAGAGCTATATTTACAGAACTAACAGTTACATTTAAACCTTTGCAGTTAACAAATTACAAAGTAGCCTGTCCTCAGATCAGGACAACGGAACTTAAATGGGCCGACGAAAAGAAAGCCGAGAACCTTCGTCCCCATTGCAGGGTAATTGACAATTAAAACCCCAAAATCAAATACACGTTTAACATCATGTGTTTTTCATACAGGAAAATGTGAGATTTACTAAATGGTAATACATATTAATATTCACTGAAAACATTTTGTTAGCTCTGTTTGATATTTATTAACCCTTTCAGTCTTGAATTATTTTTGTCGAAATTAAGTTAAAAAAATTAACTCCTTTACTGAGTATACATGAGAACAGGACAAAGAAATCTGAGACTGGGACCTGGGAGTCCCATGAGGTTCCAATGTGACAAGATAAGATTGTTGCTGGCTTATTAACAGTCTTTAAAACAGTTCTGTGACGTCACATCTTTTGATTGATTAATTGTACGAATTGTACGAACGGCTGTGAAGAGAAAGGGAGTGCGGGGCAGATATAGTGTTGATTAACGAATCCACAGTTTGTGCTACAAATCCACAGAAAAATTCAACAGAAAAGCAACAACCATTTTATTACGCAACAATCATTTCACACGTTCACAGTCAGCAGATGTCACAGGGAGAGTTTCAGCCACTGTTATTACTGGCTGGAGTTCACTTGGTATCCTTTGGCCTCCATCATCAATGCAGTCCCGAAATCCTCCCCGTATGGTTTTAAAGTCAAAGTTGAACCTGTTGCAAAACCATTCCAAATGATCCTCGCCCTCAGTCCATGGAGAATCTATTGCAGTTGGCCATTTATGTAAATGTCAAGTTGTTTTATTAGGTCATTGAACTCATCCGTCCGTAGAGCTGTAGTTGAGACATGCGACGAGCTCATCGCATACAGCCTAGATCACAGATTGTCAGATAAATTCTGGTAGAACTGGGGAAGGTTCATCCACGTTTGTCCTGAGTGACTTTTGTTCATTGTAATCTGTAGAGACCCCACTTCAATTGCTTCTAAAGCCTCTTTAACATGTTTACCTGGAGTTTCTTTCAATTTCTCAATTGCACTCACCATTCAACTGATCACTTGGTATGCTCTTGACAGTGTCACATCATCTCTGCAAGATCTCAGAAAGGGTCCCAACTTCCCCAACTGCATCAGCAACACCAGCTATATTTAACAAGAAATCCTCGGATGTCATGACTTTAAGTCCGCTGAAAGCTGACCGCTGTTTAGCATCTTGTGAACTTGTGGCAAGTCTGTACAAAGTGTCTGTGGAGAGCAGGAAATGATTCCCACACAGCCTTGACAGTCCCCTTGCTCAAAGCAATCCTACGTACTGAAAAAAACACGACCAATTTTAAATAATTGAATTCCGACCTCGGCAGCGCTTTCCAATAGTTCTTGTTGGTTTTTCAGCGATTGGTGGTAAACATTGTACAATTTTTCCAAAAAAGAAATCAAATGATTGAAGCCTGCAACAGAATCAGTAGGGTCTGAAGTTCTTAATTCAATTCTATGGCAGAGGCAGTGCAACTTTATAAGCCTGGGGTATTTCTTGCTAAGATGTTGTAAAACACCAGATTGTATTCCCAACATGACACTTGCACCATCACTACAAATACCAATCTAGTGTTGTGCAAGAAAAGTCACGGTTGAATGAATCCGTGATGCGACAAACAATCCAGCAATGTATTTTCAATGTGATTCGCATCTGTACCTGGAAGTTGAAGCAGATTGAGAAAAAAAGTAGTGGGTTTTTCACTGTTCAGTGCAGTGCGAATGTATAAAATTAAAACAAATTTACTTGACACTATAGTGGATTCATCTCTATAGACTGAATTTTACAGCTTTCTCTACAATTTGTTTGCATAATTTCTTTTCTGATTTGAACTGCAATGCTGTCGATTATGCATATAGCAGACTTCTCACCATGCAAAATACAGCCTACATTAACACCATTTGCAACTTGAAACTTAATTCTGGAAAGTCTGTGTATAGTCTTTTCATTTTTGCACAGTTATATGCAGTCTGAAATACTTTTGCAGTTGAAGCAAACAACTCTTTGTTGTTCTACAATCACTGTTTCTAATTCCTTCTCGTGATTTTTCAAGAATTTCGGAAGCCTTAATGTGTGCATCAGATGTTTTGTGTCTGTGCATTTCTTTCTGCAAATATGTCAGCTTTTCATACTTTGAATTCCCATGAGAAGTTACAGTTCCCAAACTCCATTCTTCTAAATGCTTACCCCTTTGATCTTGACACCCCCAAGTTGTTCGCATCTCGGCATATGCTGCGTCCGAGACAGCCTTTTGAAGGAAACAGCCATGGGTAGTTGGATGAAAAATGAACCCACTGACTGGAGTCCCAACAGTCAGGAATTAAATCTGGCACCGGCGCCACTGGGCCTGGTTGCCCGTTTTGCAAATTGAAGCACAGGATTGTTGGCTTTTATCGTTTTGTCTTACTATAATCTTACTCACAGGAACAAAAAAAGTTAGTAGGTATCCTACTTCGTTCATAAAATATAAGACGATGGAAAGAATTACGGTTGTTGACGAAGATAAACTGGACTTTTCTATTTCTTATGGGGGGGGGGCTTCAGTTTGTCAAGACTGTCACACAGAAAGTAGCGAGGAAAACTGATGAGGTTTGAAGTTATTTATGGAAAGAAACCCTGGATGAACCAGACATACCATTTAGGGCAGGTATTTTATGCATTGATTGATTTATTTTCTTAATGAAAAATTGCCTCCCCCCCCCCCCCCCCCAAAAAAAAAAAAAGTGAGTGGACAGCGTCCACCCTCGAGTTTAAAGGGGCGTTCACACCGGACGCGGCGCGGCACTAGCAATGGTTTTCAATGAGGGTGGTTACGCGCAGCGGCAGAGGGACGCGGCACCGCGGAGCGACGCTCAAGAGATAAAATATTTTCAACTTTTGCCGCACCGCGTCGTGACGTAACCTACCAACAGCCAATCAGGGAAGAGTAGGAGATGCCTTTGCGAGGAAGAAATAAAAAAATAAAATGGAGGAAAAGCTGTTCGCTTTAATTTCAGATTTCCCGGCATTGTATAATACAACAATTAATAGTTACAGAGATATTAATACAAAAGATGTAGAATGGTGGTCTGTGGGTGTACAAATCGGATTACCGAGTGAATATTAAATATACATAATTACGTAAATGAGGTAATATACATTTTTTGTGCTAAACTCCACATTGAAAATAATTATGCACCTGCTACTATAATGTAAGCATTTTTTTTTTTTTTTTTGATAAATTAACTGCAGACAAACTTTTAAAAGATAAAGCCTATGGATGACAATGATGTATTGACACGGAATGACCCATAAGTAAAAATGTAAAAGATGGGATAGTAAACTTAAAAAGACCCGCTGTATTTGTATATATTAAAAGCAACTGGGGGGGTCGGCTCTTTCGGAGTGATTGTGGTGCTACATAACGTAAGCATTTTTTTTTTTTTTTGGATAAATTAACTGCAGAAGACTTTTTAAAAGATAAAGCAAAACGTTTTATTTGGTGTACATTTATTATATTTTAACAGTTTTTGACAAAATTATTACAAAAAGGGGGGGGGGGTTGTGGTGGTGTGGGGGTTAGAATTAGGTTTCATAAAAAAAAAAAAATATTTATAATGTTTCGCTCCTCAGTTTTGTCTTTTGTCAGTGTCTTCAGTTCTGTCAAGAGTTTTAGTTTCCCGTTGGCATTTACTGTTTGTTGCTCGGTAACCAAAAGCCACTGTACCTGCAGCCTTGACATAACGTCGGACCGCCCACTGACTTTACCCTGCCGCGTTTGGTGTGAACAGTACTGCAGCGTGGCGCGTCCGGTGTGAACGCCCCTTAACCCTGTTCCTGTGCTAAGCAAGCAAAACTATTAAACAAAACAAGAAAAGACTCATTGTGTTTGTATTTAGCAAATTAGTTTTCACAAAACATAATAATAATACTGAGAATCCTATAGTATACTTTGGCAGGGGACCCAGACAATGTAAAGCAATGAACAATCAAAGCCAATTTAAACCCAGTGTACAGTACCTCTCTTTGCAGTCAGTGCCTTGCTGTGAGTTTATCTCTCCTCCCCTTATCTCCACCACTGCCTCCCTGCCCATCTCTCAGCACTGGCTAAACCAAAATCTCTGTGCAGAGCAGAGTGTCAAAGACCATGCATGTCAAAAAGCTCTAATACATGCTTCTGTCGTCTGTTTTATACTCAAATAAATAAAATGTTGCTTTTAAATTGCTAAAGTTGACATGACTGAATGATTGAAGACTTTTTCAGTCATTACATGTATAAAAAGGACTTCACTTTATAGTCCAGAGAGAGAGGTATGTTACTTTAGCAATCAATGCAGCCAAATAGCAAACAGCCTGGATTTTAAACAGTGTTTTGGTGCCACCTACCAGCAACACTGCAATATTAAAAACATTTTCATGATTCTGCGACTTCCCATTAAAGACTCAATGAAAGCAAAGTCGCATTACACATTTCTATTGTGTTTTAAGGGTTACAGCCTAGAGACCATTCCTATTTCTTCATGCTAATTATCACGACTGTGTTAAAAGCCAACATTCTCTGACGCTCAAGTGGTTAAAGCGCTATTAAATCAAAAACTCACACCCGACCATCCCGTTAAAGCTTTTTACAGGCTCAATTATTTTAGCACAGTAAAAGCTGTCTGCCTCTATCAATCAGAGTACAAGACGCTTTCAAGACAACTACTGTAGAGACCCCAGAAATAGGGGAGAAGCGTTTCGATTTAATATGAAAGTTGTGAATTAACCTGTATGGAGGGGATCATTAGCCATGTGGAAATACATGTTTTATACAGTATAAGGGAATGGCTATGTGAAAGGAAACAAATGTTCCAGCTATTTGTGAATTGTATAAGGAGGTTACATTCATAGGGAAAAGGAGGACAGGCATACAATACATGAATGTACTGTCATATTAACATTATAATGGAAACAGCAATATACTTTTTTTTTAAGGAAAAATAAAACACAGTCCTTTAACGCATTTGCTGTCAATATTTTTGGCGCCATTTTAATTTTTTTAAACACGACTCCCACAGACACCCAAGAAGGCACCGGAACTCCTTTGTATGAAATGTAACCTCTGGCTAATTAGAATTATTTATTTATCTCTCATCGCTGCTTAGCTGCTGTGTCCTGACAAAACCCAGTTTATTGAATTATTTAGCATTCTCTTAGACCACTGGATCCAATTCAAGACCCAAGGGAACAAATTAATTGACTATGTTAAAGATACATTAGAGGGATGTCAAAAAAATGAATATATTAAAAAAAAAAACACACGCAAGATCAAAATGCAAAAAAAAAAAAATGCTAAACAGTGTCTAAACACATTTCAGTAATATTTCAGGAAGAGAAAGAATTGGGAAATTAAAGAAGTGCTAAAATCAGTAAAATTTTACAATAAGTGTCTCAAATTATTGTGCATTTACAGACAGTACTTATTTTTGCACAATATATGCAAGTACACAATTGTATCAGAGAAGGATTAGGGATATATCTTGCAAAATTATGTACACATTAAGTACATTGTAACTATGCATAATAACATTGTAATGATGTGTAAGTACACATGTATTTAGTGTAACCACTATGTACATACAAAGTAATTAGAGACACTCAATGTAAAGTGTTTTAAATCCATTTTCTTAGATCTTTTAAGCAACAGCTTTCCCCCTTGTATTGTGCTCAGAACCTCTTAGCTCCCTGCTTCTTCTTTCACCAGTTAAGCAGGATGTATCCACTGGAATGATTTAGAACAACACTATGTGATGAGCAAGCAGCAATCTAGAGCGTTGTCTTTGAAATAGTTGCATATTCCAAATTAAAAAAAGTACTGCATACTTGCTACATTTGTGCTTATGTTTCATCTGGGACCTATACCGAGAATGAAATTGAAAAACGTATAATACAACTTATAATACAACCACTTTTTATAACTGTGGCAGAGCAGAGCTCTGCCCTTAGAAATACTAGCAGGGAAGGGGTTAAATTCTCGTCCCTGCCCAGATTGATTGCGTCAGGTGGGAGCAATCAACCCATTAATCATTCAATTAAGGACCCAGCCCCCTGGTATAAAAGGAGGCCTCAGCCTCTCATTAAGGAGGAGAGTTCTAGAAGGAGAAGCAAGAGTGTTTTTGTGTGTGCTGTGGTTTTTGAATCCAGTGAAGGCAACGCCCAGCCTGGAAACCTTTATTTTTATAAGTTTTGTTTTTTGCTTTGTGTTTATTTTATGTTTAAAACCTTTTTGTTTGGCCCTTGTGCCGGTTTATTTTGTATTTTTGTTTATTAAAAGCTTTATTTTTGAACTTTATACTGTCTCTGAGTCTCAAACCTCGGTCAAACTTGTCACAATAACGTTTTAGAATAATTTAAGTTTGGGGGTAACAAGTACAATGTTATCACCAGGGGCAGGTTTTTCATAACGTTTAAATCTGGATAACAGGGATCCAGATTTTGTAATCCTATATTTTGTGATCCTGGCTGTACTGGGAGTGTTCCTGCGTGCTATCAGATGTGACATTGTGTGCATCACACAACACATCATCTCAACACTAACAAATCTGAACTTCTTCTAGTAGAAAACTCAACTCAAGAATTTCAATACTGCTGCCTTGATCCTTGGAAACTGTCTGCTGCTGCCTTCCCCCACTGTACAAAGACTTGGTGTACTTCTGGAGAGCAGGGTTGGGGTCATTTCATGTTTTTCCATTCCAATTTCAATTCCCTTTTAACAATCCAAACACATAATTGATCAAAAATGCAATTAGCAATATTCTGTTAAAATGAGCAACACATTACTTCAATTGAATTCACTGTTAGTCAATTAAGTTGGCTTCAAATGAAAACAGTTGAACAATCACAATAACTATTATGTTTTTAAAATATGAATTCCAATTCCATCGAAGGAATTGGAATTATAATTGTAAATTGATTATAAAAAGGAATTGGAAATGGAATTGGAATTGAAAAACAGGAATTGACCCCCAACCCTGCTGGATAGTAACCTCTCCCTTGATGCCCAAATCTCCTCTGTCGTCAAATCCTCCTTCTACCACCTCCGAAACATCTCAAAGGTCCGTCCCTACCATTTCCTCCCGGATGCAGAGATACTCTGTCATGCATTCATCTCTTCTCGACTCGACTACTGCAACTCTCTCTGCGGTAGTCTTCCGTCACGTGCCATAAACCGATTGCAGCTGGTTCAAAATGCCGCTGCTAGGATCCTTACCAGATGTAAAAAACATGATCACATTACCCCCTGTCTTGCCCAGCTGCACTGGCTACCTGTAAAGTTCAGGATTACTCCTGCTTGCCTACAAGGCCCTTAGCTCCAACCTGCTGACCCACTATGTCTTTGCATGCAAGCTGAGGTCCTCTGACTCAGGCTTGCTTGTTATACCCAAGCAAAAGTGCTCCACACTCGGAGAGCTCTCTGTCGCTAGCTTCAAATAAACTCTCAAGACCCACTTGTTCTCTCTTGTTTTCAATGCTCTTTAAGCTTGATATATGTTGTTAGCTGTTGTCTAAATTGCTATTTCAGGTTTTTCACTCCATCTCATTTGTATGATTCTGTATGACACGCGCATCCACAGTGTTTAGAATTCACATCCTAGCCTTTTATTTAATGTATGTAATGTATTTGCATTGTTTCTTACTGTTTGCATTTAATGTTCTATGCCATTTATTTCAGTGTATTTAATGTATTATGCATTGTTCCTCACTATCTTGTAAAGCGCTTTGTGATGGTGGTCCAATATGAAAGGCGCTATATAAAATAAATATTGATTAATTGATTGGCTGCAAAGCATGTAAGGGAAGCAGCTGGTTGGTTACGGACTTGAAATAAGGTCCTGAAGGGGTGGGAGACAATTTCACTCTCCAAGTGGAAAGTACAATGAATCGATGCTGGACAGCACACTGCCAAAGAATGACCCAACAAAAAATGACTTTGTAAGCATTCCACTAGTGGGCAAAACCTAAGGAATTATTCTGTTTAAGCATTGGTATGCAGGCATGGAAATGAGACTCCCATTTCATAGCAGTTTGATCCATTCCTGGTTTCACTATGAGTTGAATATGACATACCTGTTACTTGTCCACTGGCTGACCAAGAAGCATGTAGTAAAACCTGGAATGGGTGAAACCGCTATGTCAGCGGTGGCCTTTCCACTCCTGGCCTTTGTTCCAACCCTGTTCTAAATTGTTTAATTAAACCAATTACACCTCTATCCAGAGTGGCATGGCCCTCCAGGACTGTGATTGGACACCCCTGTGCTATGAGTCTTATTTTCAACCCAGTACTGTATGTGACACATTGATTTAGCAACAAGTCAGAGTATCTGTTGGAATAGCAGCAGGTAACCTTAGTGACATACAATAATCTGTTAGATAACAACAAGAATTATAACTCATGATCCTCCACTACAATCGGGTTGTCCCAAAGCGCTTCCTGTTTTGGTTTATAGTACGCCTTTGTTTCAAAAGCTGTTCCTGTTTCTGTTAAAATGATTACAGAAGAGCCATGTGCAACTGATGAGCACCCCATCTGACATGTTCTTGAATCCCTCTTCCACGCCACTGATCCTTATCCCAGAAGACATTATTCAGCCCAATCATGCAACTCACCCAGGCTGCATCACGCCACACTGACCACCCACACACAGGAAACCAGCATGCAACAACCTCCGCAAAAAGCAATTACTGTCACTGGAATTAGTGCAGGTCACTGGAATTCTGCAGGATTATTAGAATGTTGCTCTCATAGCTTATATTTTGTTTTATTACGATACTGACTAACACTTTGGCTGCTGCAGTTTTTCCTGTAGTTGGGAAATGGGGATGGGCATAGCCCTTTCCACCTCAATTGGAAACACTGTCCTTTTTCTAACTGAAATTCAAGTGCTATGAACTTGAGTTGTCGGTTACAGTTTACGATAATGTTCATTTCGAGGAGTACCCTGTAACGCCCAAGCATTTTTGAAATGAGAAAAGCTACTTCAGCTACTTTTAAAATGCCTCTAAGTGCAACAGAAGCATTTTTTTTATAACCAAAACACCACGAGGGAAACAATTCAACAATATGAAGGTTTAATACACTTGCATTGGATTCAAACTGATAAGCAGAAAGAACGCAACTGAGCACAACACAACATGACAGCAGTGCGAAAGATTGTTATTCTGCATGTAAACCGGAGCAGTGAGGGAATTATTTAAATTCTCATCTAGGAACCTTGAGGTTTGGTAGAGTTGGCACTGAACCAACTGTGTCCTCCTTACCCATATTCACTTGGTTAACATTGAAAAGTACCTGCGGCTAGATATAAGAATCAGCAGGGGGTCAGACTTAGTAAGCGGATAGCTCTTCTCTCCAGCACGTGTTTGGGGGGGGGGGGGGGTGGGAGGTGGCGGGTCTGTTCGTTATATAGTGTGATGCAGTTGCTAGAATTTTCGTTTTATTCAAGCGTTAACGACCGATAGGGAGCTCCTTCTCAAATGCAATATTTGAAAGAATATGTACAGTGCCTTGCGAAAGTATTCGGCCCCCTTGAACTTTGCGACCTTTTGCCACATTTCAGGCTTCAAACATAAAGATATGAAACTGTAATTTTTTGTGAAGAATCAACAACAAGTGGGACACAATCATGAAGTGGAACGAAATTTATTGGATATTTCAAACTTTTTTAACAAATAAAAAACTGAAAAATTGGGCGTGCAAAATTATTCAGCCCCCTTAAGTTAATACTTTGTAGCGCCACCTTTTGCTGCGATTACAGCTGTAAGTCGCTTGGGGTATGTCTCTATCAGTTTTGCACATCGAGAGACTGAAATTTTTGCCCATTCCTCCTTGCAAAACAGCTCGAGCTCAGTGAGGTTGGATGGAGAGCATTTGTGAACAGCAGTTTTCAGTTCTTTCCACAGATTCTCGATTGGATTCAGGTCTGGACTTTGACTTGGCCATTCTAACACCTGGATATGTTTATTTGTGAACCATTCCATTGTAGATTTTGCTTTATGTTTTGGATCATTGTCTTGTTGGAAGACAAATCTCCGTCCCAGTCTCAGGTCTTTTGCAGACTCCATCAGGTTTTCTTCCAGAATGGTCCTGTATTTGGCTCCATCCATCTTCCCATCAATTTTAACCATCTTCCCTGTCCCTGCTGAAGAAAAGCAGGCCCAAATCATGATGCTGCCACCACCATGTTTGACAGTGGGGATGGTGTGTTCAGGGTGATGAGCTGTGTTGCTTTTACGCCAAACATAACGTTTTGCATTGTTGCTAAAAAGTTCGATTTTGGTTTCTTCTGACCAGAGCACCTTCTTCCACATGTTTGGTGTGTCTCCCAGGTGGCTTGTGGCAAACTGTAAACGACACTTTTTATGGATATCTTTAAGAAATGGCTTTCTTCTTGCCACTCTTCCATAAAGGCCAGATTTGTGCAGTATACGACTGATTGTTGTCCTATGGACAGAGTCTCCCACCTCAGCTGTAGATCTCTGCAGTTCATCCAGAGTGATCATGGGCCTCTTGGCTGCATCTCTGATCAGTCTTCTCCTTGTATGAGCTGAAAGTTTAGAGGGACGGCCAGGTCTTGGTAGATTTGCAGTGGTCTGATACTCCTTCCATTTCAATATTATCGCTTGCACAGTGCTCCTTGGGATGTTTAAAGCTTGGGAAATCTTTTTGTATCCAAATCTGGCTTTAAACTTCTCCACAACAGTATCTCGGACCTGCCTGGTGTGTTCCTTGTTCTTCATGATGCTCTCTGCGCTTTAAACGGACCTCTGAGACTATCACAGTGCAGGTGCATTTATACGGAGACTTGATTACACACAGGTGGATTCTATTTATCATCATTAGTCATTTAGGTCAACATTGGATCATTCAGAGATCCTCACTGAACTTCTGGAGAGAGTTTGCTGCACTGAAAGTAAAGGGGCTGAATAATTTTGCACGCCCAATTTTTCAGTTTTTTATTTGTTAAAAAAGTTTGAAATATCCAATAAATTTCGTTCCACTTCATGATTGTGTCCCACTTGTTGTTGATTCTTCACAAAAAATTACAGTTTCATATCTTTATGTTTGAAGCCTGAAATGTGGCAAAAGGTCGCAAAGTTCAAGGGGGCCGAATACTTTCGCAAGGCACTGTATTTACTATGCATGTATTTCAGTACTCATCAAAAATAAATAGTTACCGTATCAGGAAAGGAAGCGAAGGAAGAAAATTGTATTGCATTGTGGCAAAGCTTGCCCTTCCCAATCCCCTGTCAGTTTTAACCGTGGGATGGGAATAATCTGTACGCTGCTTTTTGTAGCTCTCCATCTCTTATGCTATACATCTGTCTGGTGACGAATGCCTGTTTCATACGAAAGCAGTATTTATTAAAACGTATTAACAGATCTCCAGGAACTGGGTTGGATTGTGGCTTGCTTCTTTAAAATCAGACACTCACAGTGAGGCATTTGAATCTCTGCGACAACCAGCGATGCTGGACAGCACACTGCCAAAGAATGACCCAACAAAAAATGACTTTGTAAGCATTCCACTAGTGAGTATTTAAAAGTGTGTCTAAAATGATTATGTGTGTGTGTGTGGCATTGCCAGCTATATATACAAAGACCCTTTGTATGTGGTATATATCATATGGTATACTGCTACCATGGCATCTATGTTGCCTGTCATAAATATAGGACATCTGGTAGATCAGCTGAAGTGTCTTTATAGAAGTAAGAGCCAGTGCCATCTACTGTAGTAATCTTTCACTTTGGATTTTGTGTCCTATTGTTTTGCTGGCAATACACTGCTTTGCACAAGAGGGTGCTGGTGCTTACTAATATGAAGACACGTTGGTTGATCTAGCCTATGTGTGTCTATGGCAGGCAACTAGTACAGAAGAGCACGAACTCATAGATAAAATGACACACTAAAAAACACAAGCACATAAAAAATATGACTCATTGCAATATGGTTTGCATTGCAATAAGGACCTCTTAGAATGACTCAAACACCATCACAACAGAAAGGGACAGAACTTTTGCTACTGACAAATTATGGGGAAAGCCTTTTTATAAGCATGTTAAAATACTTAAATTTACCACAGTGAACATATTTATAAGGATTAATAAAGAAACTATAGTTTATCAATGCTGATAGGAAACAAAAAAGCATTAAAATAACAACGCCCTTCCATCTTTCAAACAGCCCACAAACGCACAGCCAGTCAGACCCACACAAGAGAAAATCTCGAGGCAAAGCCCCATGCTGCACTGCAACATCTGTCAAACATCACTCTAGCAGCGCGTAATACCCAGATAAAGAAGATACAATCCGTGCTGGACCAGCAGAGCCCAAATTATCTGATTCAAATGCACAGCGAGCAGAGTGGGGAAGCCCCAATTAAATCACATGCTGCTACTTCAAAAGGTGTTAAATGTGCAGTTTACAGACAATAATAACCCAATACAGTTTCCAGACTTTCCACACTAGGGATTTTTCTCGTTTGACTCCCCACAGCAGCTCAGGAAAACTAAAGATCAGTGACTGTACTCCGAACGGTCAGCCCTGCAGGTGTCCACTTTCAGCCCAGTCACCTAGCCTTGACTGATGAGGCGACTGGGAACACTAGAGCTAATGCAGGGAAGGAAATAAGACTCCCATTGCATAGCACTTTAATCCATTCTTAGTTTTACTATGAGTTTAATAATAAGACACACCTGCGCTTATTACCTATACACTGGCTTATCAAGCTGGAATGGGTGAAACTGCTATGCAATAGGAGTCTTACTTCCATCCTTGTAATCCTTACTTCGCACAGCCAGGACATAAACTCTCCCATGACACCACACTGGCGGGTGAGCCACTTGCAGACCCCAATTATTTCTTTTTAATATTAGGAGCACCCTGTGTATCGCACACTAACCTTTCTCAAGTTGCATCTTACAATGCACACTTTTATAGCACCCAATCAGATGCATTGTAGTGTGCTATATCGTGCCTCTGTACTGCGCCAGTACCCAGAGCGGTACTTATTTACAGGGGTAACTGTCTTTCTGTACAAATTCTGTTAAACAAGTCCCCTAAAGAACCAGCAGGTGGTGCCGTTCTCTTTAGGACAGCAGATTGTGTTTCAAATATGCTCCCTAGTAGCACTGCATTACTTTCAGTAATAACATTACTAAACTATTACTAAAGTATTCCTAAAATAACACCTAGTAATACAAAACAAAAGCCGCAATGGATTGCAATTGCATTTAGTGGTGAATTGGTGGCAATCGCTTAAAACCTAAATGAAACATGAAAACCAGATAAGCAGGCATCCTCTTAAAATGTGCATTTATTGCCTGATAATAGCGTGACCTGGAACAGTAAACGTGCCAGTGTGGAGCTCAGAATATGACCCAAATGATGATCCCCTTTTCCAGATCTGACAATAAGCCCTGCTTATAAACAGAGGATGGGATGCTCAAGATGTATAAGCAGCTGCTGGTGATTGCAGAGGAGGACTGTGAGCTCCTGTGCCAGTTAAACAGGATTGCTTTCTAAGTCCCCTGCAGCTAATCAGAGCCTGGGATCCTGGTGTGGGGTACAGCAGTGTGCACATGTATTAGAACATCTCAAGATGTATATTAACCAACCTGCATGAAAACCTCAGGGTGTGAGTGTTTCAATTTTCGGTCAGTAATCAGTGATATAGAAACATTTGTGTGAAAATGTTAGACCACTTAGTGCTTTAAACAACTTCTAAAAAGTCTCCTGCATTTTACCATGTGTGGCCATGTGTTCCTTTTCTCTTACTTTTTTAATTAATGGCATGTGTGTCCTATTAAAGTCATAATATATTTTACAATTTTCAAAGATATTCAGTTACAGTGGTTTGAAGTCATATGCACATTAAATCAAGACTGCAGAAGAAATGGGATGTTCTAATAAATTTTCACTACTATGCCATTCTAATGGTACCCCCTGACTCTGTGTTACTACTAGACAGGCAAATACAAAACTACTAGACTGGAAATACAAAATAATTACAAAATAATTAGTATTATAAATGATCTAGATCAGTGTTTCCCAACCCTGGTCCTGGGAACCCCCTGTGTCTTTTGGTTTTCATTCCTACTGAGCTTTCAATTAATTTAGACCCTTAATTGAACTGATAATTTGCTTAGACATTTTTATTTGTTCTCAGCTCTTAAACAGTTGCAGATTTCAAGTTAGCTATAACATTTTATAAGTAACTTGAACGCTGCAACTGCTAGAGCTGAAAACAATTAAAAGTCTAATTAAGCAAATTATCAGTTCAATCAAGGTTCTAGTTAAGTAATTGAGAGTTCATAACAGCACCTAAAACCACCCTATCTGCACTCAAATCTGCCTCAATTCCCTTTCCAGAACAAAAGAACACGAAGGCTTTGAACCCAATCAGTGAAACAGAAACACTTTTCAGACCAAAAAGAAAAAAGAAAAAACAACAAAAAACAGCAAACTAAAATAAAAATGAAAATAAAATATACAACCAAGCCTAAACTAAAAAAAAACTTAACTGAATCATTCTAACTGTCTGAAGCCCAGAAACTGGCTAATTTGTTTGGGTTTAAGCCCATGACACCCATTTCAAACAGGTGCTAGTGGCTGTAGCCTGAATGTTTGGGATCAAGACCATTTTATGTCTGTGTAATGAAAGGGATCAGCTTCATCAAGGGCTGTATTAACCTCAAGTGCACTTCAAATCGCTTTTCATAAGGAGATTATGCAGCGTGGTAGAGGGGTATACTGAGCCTATAGAGGAAGGCTTCCAGACACAAAGTCTTCACGATCGCCTTGATCTCTTAGTAGATCCACCTGGTCATAAAACTACATTTTAGTCTCTCTTTAGTCTCTAAATGAGCTTCTTCTGTATGATTCCATGTTTTAGTTTCACTGGCTCATATGTCACTGTCACTGCATTGTACGGGTGGAAAGTTGGGTCTGATAATGGAATCATTTGGCTGTTTATGTTTCAGCCAGAACACTCTACCAGGAAAGAAAATACTGTACATCCAAAATGTCAAGAAAACAAATGTAAAATGAAATGTGAAAATAAATGTAAAACATGATGAACTATTACAATTTATCCCACAACAACGAAATAAAAAATAATACTGTGCAGATATACAGTCGCCTACACACACGCTCTGCATCCCATAATAGTACTGCTCACGGCTGATAAACTGCAATTTGATTGGTAAAACATAAGAGTTACAGTAGCATGTTGCTATGTACATTTCAGAAGGGATGTTTGCTGGTTCCCAGGGTCTGTATGATCTTCAGCTACTAACCACTACGCAGATGCCAGCACACACCAATACAGGTAGCATCAGCTTTCTTACAGAATATTTAGACTTTTATTATACAAGACATTGTTAAAACATATTTATGAAGGGCTTGTCCTACAGACCACTCAGTACGTTGGAAGCACCTGTCCATCAAAATTTCTAACTGTCCTGGACAAACGGACAAGCCTTAAAACCAAGCCACGTCAATGTTAAGTGTGGTTCTGTTTACCAGGGCTGTGTTTGAGAATTGTTTGAGAATTGTTTCTGTATGTGTCAGTGTGCGTGTGTGTGTGTGTGTGTGTGTGCGTGTGCGTGTGCGTGTGCGCGTAATAAAAGGCTGTGTTTTTTTTCACAGTTATCACAGATTTCACGATTTCCATGAAATGTACACATTGCTGTGAAACATGTAGTGAAAATTCCCATTTCTGAAAGAATAGTGTAAATATTTTGTATCACTTAAATTACATTTCTCTATAATTTGTCGGTTTACAGTATCACACCCCAGTCAAAATAAGTTACCAGTTTGTTACCAAGTTTTCTTCTCCCATGTTAGACAGGACCTTCTCTCTCCATTTGTTTTTGCCAGAATCCCTATTCTCTTTCTCTTTCGTGGCCTGCAACATAGAAAAATGAACATTTAGTAACAGAGGACACTGTTTGCATTGCAAGTGGATTGCTATAGTGCTTTCATTAAATAAAACAGCAGACCATCTTTGTGCTTTAATAGGAGGCTGTGTGGTCCAGTGGTTAAAGAAAAGGGATTATAACCTGGAGGTTCCCGGTTCAAATCCCAGTTTACTCAATGACTCAGTGTGTGACCCTGAGCAAGTCACTTAACCTCCTTGTGCTCCGTCTTTTGGATGAGGCATTGTTGTAAGTGACTCTGCAGCTGATGCACAGTTCACACACCCTAGTCTCTAAGTCGCCTTGGATAAAGGCGCCTCCTAAATAAACTAATAATAATAATAATAATAATAATAATAATAATAAATAATAGCAACAAATGTGTTATTCCTACATCCCTTAGGGGACAAACATGTTGTGGGAGGGGAGGTTAATAGAAATATAGATTAAAGACCAATTGGTCGCACACTCAAAATCAGGACAAGATTTACTATAGTCTTCTAAAAAACTTTTTTTTAGTTAAAACATGTTTTTTACTAAACCGAGCAAACAAACAAAAATGTAGCAGAACTGTGCGTTTCGAAGACCTGTTGTGTCTAAACACGTAGTTGTACTACCTCTTTGTTTGTTTTCTCGGTTTAAAGGAACACTCAAGTCAACTAACAATTTGGTTAATAACATTTTTAAACTATTCTTCACCTTATAAAAAGATTTCAAGTTGTATTCAATTTTATACATAATCTTCATCTGTTTCAAATCATTCAACAGGTTTCATTAGGCCAATTGTTAATTTAATTGAGTGTTCAATAAATAAATTGAGTTGGGAAAAAAATAACAGCACACCCAGAACCAGGATTGAGAGCCACTAATCTAAGGCATATTAGGCTGTTTCAGAGAACTTTTGAATCCTCAGCAACCCACTGACCTGCCCAGTGGTGGTGACTACCTGTGTTGTCTGAAGTGAACCCACCTACTGTACCAGTTAAGCAGTGTGTGCTGGAAAGCCTTGTCAGAACATGGGTGAAGTAAGAGCGCTGTGGTGGTCTTACTTGACAATTTCCCACCTTTTCTGGCTTTGTCAGCTCTTACTGTCACTTAAAACTTAGTTTTTTGTATATAATATATAAAATACTGCAGTGCACAAAATCGAAGGCATATGAAAGAAAAGGTTTTTAAAAAATGTACACAAAAGATATAAAAGATTAAAAAATCTTATTTTCAGGAGGTTTCGGGCAAAAGCCCTTCTTCAGCTGTTTAAAAAGAAACAGTCATTACCTGTAGATAATCAAACTTAACCTAACACACACACATACAGTACAGTTTAGGCAGGTGT